>NC_134021.1:31398125-32008750 GCF_040712315.1 Castanea sativa | reverse complement strand
ACTCTTCTGCAGATACAGAAGTGAATGAACTGGAATCATCAATCTCTGTTGCTGATTCATTTAAGGAGAGGACTTTGGTATGTTCATTCTTGAAGCCAAGGAAAGTATTGCACAAGAGGGAAGGCATACCTCACACGTTGACACGTCGATTGTCATTGGAGTTAGCCGAAGAGAGAGTTATCACCAAGAGAAGCAATGGACGCGGAGCTCCAGAACAGCGACAAGATCGAGGAGGAGCTCATCCACACAAACCACAACACAAAAACAAACAATATTATTAAAAGTTTTTGCTCTGTTTGATCTGTTTTGGGTTTTGTTTTTGATGAGTTATGTGTTAGAGTAACGTTTGAAAGGGAGGTGGGTTATGGAGTAGCAACGGAGTCAAGCACAGGTGGGTAAAATATCAAAAATGAAACCACGAGTGGGTAAGTTAAATTCTAGCTAAACCACAGGTGGGTAATCTATAATTATCCCTTAGAAAAATTTTGGGTAAATTAGTAGTATTATTATTGTAATGCAAGGAAAGTCATAAATATTAAGTTGGGCCTAAACAATTTTAGGGTGGTCACAAATATTTTTTAAGGGTAAAAAATTATTCAATTTTTAAAATTTTAAATTTTATACATAATAATTATTTTTTTTCCAAATCAGGGTGGTCATGTGACCACCCTGGCTTCAATGTGGAGTCACCCTTAAGTCACGCTATTACTTATGGTAATAGATTTGGAAAATGGAAATGGTGTGGGATGCCTTTCTCATTCATTGAGCCACTCTGAGATTTTTTTTGGGAACAAATTTGATGTAGGTTTGATGGAAGAAATTTTTTTTAAAAAAATTTCATTGAGCTAAGATTGGATTTGGCTTTCATATTGTGTTGAAATTAAAATGAAATACAAAAAATTGTACAGAATTTGAGAGATTAGAAGCATTAAGAAAAGAGAATGATAGAATATAGCGGTGTAAATATCTCATTTTTTACCTGGTTAATAAACTTTAGTTCCAGTCCCAATGATGAGTTTTATATGTTTACAAAGGGTAATTGAAGTTATCTTGGTAGTCCGGAAGTAATCGTAACTCAAAAGTGCCCTAATTACTTTGAAAACGATGTTGAAAAATAACCTATGCTCATGGTTTTGATCATAACTTTTGAACCACAAAGAAGTTTGAATCAGGTTTGTTTCATTGGAAAGTAGACATCCTAAGCTTTAATTTGAACATGTATTTTTTATGATTTACATTTACATTGAGTGAGTTATGGCCATTTGAACTTGGGGCATTAGTGTAGTTAAAATAAGGGTTCCTGATGAGTATGGGTGCGCATGTTTTAAGTATGTGCACGTATACTTTATGCATGCGTGTGCATCAATGTTTCTAGAACATCTGAATATCAATTTTTAGGGCCCAAAGCTTCCTTCTTTGATGGGGCCAGACTCCTATACCCATAGGAACATCTAAAACCTTTTGAATAACCTCGAAAATGTACCCTTGTTCATATAAATATAATTTTATGCCTCCAACTAAAACCCTAACAAGAAAGTGCCTCTTTTTCACTAAAAACTCTTCCAAAACTATTTCTTTCTTTGAACCTTTTGAACACACAACCATAAGCATGTTTTTTAAAACCTCTCTCTAATGTTCTTTCACGCAGAAACAATGTTTTACAATCTTTAAATCAAACATTTTCAAGAATCCTTTTATTTTGAGTTGTGATAGTTAAGAACTACTGAAATCTTCTATTTTTCTTTAAATCATATTGAGAATTGTTGTGCAGGCATTAATGGTCTGGTTATAAAGAATCAAATCTTTGATTTTCTAGTAAGGTGTCTCTCATCCATTGCTTTTCTATTTCTCCAATACGATTGAGGTTTGTGTTATATTTTCCTAATTGTTTTCTCCAATAATATCCTTTGCTAAGAATATGATTTGGTTTGCTTATTTTGATTTGATGTGTTGTGTTTTATTCTAAATAAAGAGATGAATGAACATGATTAGATATATGAATATGAACATGCTTTGTTTGTTCTTGTTCTGTTTTTGAATAATATGAGATTCTATGCATGATATGATTTTATTTTTTTAAAAGTTTTTTACCTTTATTTTATTTTAGGTTTTATAGTTTTTGTATTAGAAGCATGTAGGTTGTGTTTAAATTGCTATTTTGTGGCTATTATGAAATTGTGTTTCTAAGCATGTATTCACATAGATACTTCATGTATGTGTATGCATACTCTTGGCATGCGTACACATACCTCGTGTATGCCATGTATACTTGTGCCTAGGAACCTAAATTTAGGGTTTTTGTTGCTTTACTATTTTGCTTCATTTTAATCATTTGTTTCAGTCCTATTGAGTTTAATTTTCACATGTCTGGCTTTAAAGTTAGTAGAATAATATGTTTCACATGCTTTGATTGTTGAATTAATAATTAGGGTTTATATTTTGGATGAACAATATAAATATGCACATGAACATGAACATGCATTTATGTATAGGTGTTGTGATGTTGCAAGATAAGTGAGGTAAGTCATACATAATTACATGAACATGCATTTGATTTGGATGCTATGCTTGAATGCTTAAATATGTTTGATTGAATGCCTTGTGATATGTCTGCTGCTCTTGGGTATTTATAGTGCTAGATGAATGCTAGGATCTTATGTCATGAATACTATATGATTGAGATGCCATGTTGTGTGTTAGAGGCATGTTAGGAAAGACTTAGTGCGTGTGTGTATGGAATATGAGATTAGGATTTGGAACACAATGACTAGAGGCTGACCTAAAGGTCGGGTGGGTTAGGTGCCTAACACTTTTCCATCCCCATAACTAAACTATGGACATGTGCTCTGGTAAGATCAGTCATTCGCATAGGGCGCTATATACATGGTTCCAAGACCTAATCTAGGTGGCAACACCATTTACATTCTCTACCTGGTCCATTTTAGGCCGAGGCGTACTTGCCACGAGAAAACCACTTGTCACAAGCACTTGCACCCACAGAGGGAACATGGTTTAGCTTGATAACTTACTTCTATAGTATAAATCCTTAGCGGCTACGCCTTTACTATATGCTCAATTATTGCTTGCAGTGAACCCTTAAAAGGGGAATATATAGAGACTACGAGCTTGGATTAACCCTAATTGGGTTTTACACTAAGTTGAGTCTATTGAGCCATTACATAATAAACTAATACAAATTACAAATACGAATGAAATTTGATGATGCCAAAAATGGTCCTTAATTGTGGACCTCGTCTAATAACTAGACGAGTTAATGATCCCTGCAAAGATGAGAAGAAATGCACCAGAGTGGCATCAGCCAATAGTTCTCTGATGACTTGGTCAGAAAGCTTCTCAATATCTCTTAGAGAATAATGAAGTAATTATGTGTATTTTTGGGTGTGCGTACCTTTCTCTTGGTGTTAGATGACTTATTTTTAGCCCTTCTTCATATAGATGTTGAGGGCCTTTAATGGCCTTGCTGGCTATACGAGTAACGTGCAGCTAGACAATCTTGGCGATTGATTGGCCCATGGTTGCTCTATTGACTATTGTAGCTTGTCGGTTATGAAATCATTTATTATAGTGTAATCAACACAGTAATGTCATTTGTTCATTTGACGTTGTTTGGTATCCTTCTCGTTAATTCTTTTTTAATCTTATTTTGACTATTTCATTTTTTTAATTGACTGTTTCATTTTATACTTTATTAATCATAACTTATCACATGTTTTTTTTTCCTTCCTTATAAGACAAGTACAGTTTAAAAGTGAAAAAAAAAAATCAGACATAGTATTTAACAGTTGGTGAAATATAAAGTGGAACATAAAATGTGAGACAAAATATTATTGTTTGTATATTTGGAATAGTTAATTACATGCTGTTTCAAAATATTTTATTACTAGTATATTCTCTCTTTTTTTATGGGAGGATATTCTATTTTTAGTATTAAAAAAATTTAGTTTTTATTATACTAGCAATGTGAAATGTGTATAAGGTTGTATACATTTGCAAAAAAACCCTAAAAGCTCTTTTAGTAAAAGTGCCTTACCTAAAGTACGGAAAAAATGACACTTTCATGATTTCTTAAAGTTCGTGGATAAAATGACAGTGCCCCCTTTACTATTTATAAATTAACTTGAATATTTTTTTAATAAAATATTCTATAAGTATTATATGTATGCAAGGGTGCAGTGTCTATTACATACTCGTGTGCATGCACACGTGTGTAAATGTTCATGATTTTCATATTGATATTCTGTCCACGCTTTCCATCAAAATCATCTTTTTTAAATCTGGCTTAAAACCCTGAGTTTGCTTAACTGTCCCTTCAAACTTCAAAGAGGCATCCACTGGCCTTATTCTTCATTCTAATTGATACGGACATAGATGCAGGCCTAGAAAGCCGTACTTGATTGAAGCTGAATGAAGCGTCAAATATGCATGCCTTGATAAAATTCAATCCGGTTTTCAATTTCAGCACCGAAAGTTTGAAAGTAGTACATTCATGCGATGGATTGCTTTGCATGTTATATTTAGTCCGAGTCCAATTTGCTTGCTTAATCCAATCGTGGCTGAGTACATGCATTACAGTATTACACTCCTGCAACAAAAAAAATAGTACAGCGGTTTAAATCATTGCGTCTTCTGTAGGTTAGGCTTTGGTCGAGGACTAACCAACACATGGTTGTTCAATTTGTTCGTTATTTTGTAGTCAAATTCGGACATCAGCATGGAGGTTTGAGATACATGCACTTCATATAAGAGTGATATTAGGATATTGTAAATTTTATTATAAAAACTTTACAAACTGACGTGCTACTAATACAAAAAAATAATTTGATGTATTACTAATACAAAAAAAAATAATTAAAAGTTTATTTATTATGTGTTAATGTGGTATCAATCAAATTTATTATTAAATCAATTTGTAAATTTATTATAATAAAATTTGACAATAATTTTAGAATTTTTGTTCAAATAAATACGTGGCAAAGATTGATGGCATCCACATTTTGGTAGATATTTGGGAATGTTGTGTTCAAGGATGCTTTCATTGGTTTGTGAATATAAACCCTAGTCATAATTCAAAGTCTCTGTATGTGCCTTTTGACATTGGAGATAAGCAGTTTCTGTCATTTCCCAAAGTATTATAGGTCGCTATCTCCACAGACTTAATTTTTCTTTTGGTAAAGTACTCTCAAAAGTATGGCTGATGAAGGAATATGCTCTACAAGAATCTGCTATATGAAACTGAAAGACTACTTATTATCGACCAATAAAATTGGTGAATAACATTGGGAATCTTGACGACAAATAAATGGAAATCTTTTCTTTCTTATAGTCAAGGAAATATATTAAAAGTTTGTTTCAATTATCTTTTTACTCATAAGATCCAAGACTCTCACTCTCCAAGGTTAATTTTTTTGACTCAAGGATATAGATATTGGAAAAATATACTGAGATGTTTAAAGTCAAGTTGAGCTAACATGTTTAATGCACTGGCTCTAACATTTTTTTTATTTTATTATATTTTATATTATCGATATGATGTCTTACAAATGGGTTCAACTTTTTGAATCTTGTCATAACTTTGGTGAGTCCAGTGTATTTGGAAAAAAGTTGTTGAACAGATAGTGAAATTATAATCAACATGCGCAATTAGAGGAGAATTAAAACAAATACTGTTGTTTTGAAAAAAAAAAATACTGTTAAATGAGCTGGAGGTAAAAACCAAATGCCATAAACATGAAAAGGTGTCACTAGATAATGATTTAGGGTTGTTTGGTATTGTTCTTAAAATAATAGTTTTCAGTGTTTAAACACTACAATACGTACTTTCACAACACTTTTAAACCCATACGTATTTTCATAACACTTAAACAACGATACTAGAAATCTCTTGTCAAACGGACCCTAAAAGAGCCCATATAAAGAGATATAGGAAGAAATTGTGTTTATATCAACAGTGGCCATGACCCATAATTTTTTTTTTTTTTTTAATTCTCATAATATGAAATTTTAGACTTCCAATTTAAAGTTTTGTCAAAAAGTCTTGTGTTGCTTAAAAAAGTTTGTTGTATATAGTATAACTTATTATGCTATTTCTTAAATGTTACCGTATGGTCCACGGTTATCGCCTTGCACCAAGCTCATGACACGCCTCCTAAATGGGCCCATCTTGCACTGCTTACTAACCAAGCACCTAGTCCACTCCCTAGATGAGCTTGGTCTGAGCTCTCGGCCCTAATCGAATAGCTTCTACTATACTGAGGTCAAGAGATAATGTCTTGGGAAAATCCACATTCAAGCAATTATTGGGGCCTGGTGCAAGTTCCAAAAGAGTCATGTCAGTAATAGTAGGTCTCATCTGGTCAGGAATATAGCTTAGAGGGACCCATCAACATGGGAAACACCCTTTCATCATAACAACCCCACTAAGGGAAGTCTATAAATAGAACCGATGGGTAAAGGTTAGTGGTTGGAAAAATTGGGGAGTGAGTCACGAGAGTGGCAAGGAAAAATAGATCCTGTGGAGAACGAAATCGTACTCGGATTTTGCTAAGAAAGTTCACGTTCATTGAATCACTTTGATCAGAGGTGGGTTACAAGGGAAGTAGTCTAGGACCCCAGGTCCTTTCGTTTAGAAGTTGCAACACCATCTTTGGTGTCTCCCATTGTTGGATATTCCTAACCCCCAACACAAATAAATTGGGTTGCTCAACTAAAAGCCTTCTAATATTTGGGCTGAGCTTCCAATGTTATAATGACTTTTGAGTAGAGTTTGTAGTGTGCTTTTGAGTTAGAACTTAGAACCCTATTTCCTCTCTCTTATGTGTGTGATTGTTTAAAAATTAAGTTAGACTAATTAAAGAGACCAAAAAGAAAACCCATATCTATGATGCCCCTTCTAATTAGTAAATCTTTTTAGATAATAAATACCTAATTTAAGGTGGTGCTACCATATTTTAGAAACAAGCCTAGCTAATAAGTTTTGCCAACTCGTCCATACACTAGCAGTATCTTGAGGTGCCTCCATCCCTCCGCTTTTTAATTAATAAATACTTAAGCTCAAGTGGTGCTACCATATTTAAGATATCAACAAGCTTAATAAGTGTTCCCAACTTGTCCTTTCGCTTGCATTTCAAAAATAATAAAATTTTCGAATGATCTTATTATTTATTTTGTTTTTCTTGAATACAAAATGCTCAAACCTTAAGAACGGAAGAATATTCATTTCTTTCTTATTTCTTTATTATTTCTAATTATTTAGCTAATTTTAATTATAAGAACGAAAATTAATAAATAAAGTAAGCCAAGGCTAACTATGTGGGTATGTCTGGGTATTAATCTAACTAAGAAAATTCGAACAAATTATTCTATAAAATCCATTTGCTTATATATAGTTGGGATGAGTAAAACATATAATATTGTGTAATTTTGATAGAATTGAATTGGATATACTATTTTCGTCAGAAATTGTTTGGTTTTTTGTATTTTTTTTTCAAAATTATATTTTCTCTCATCATTATAGTCATCAATTTATCCATTTTTTGAAAATATATTGGATTTGAAATTAATTAGGAGCTAGATTGAATATAAAAAAGTAATTTTGTTTATAAAAGAAAATCTGTGGTAACCTTTAGCTTTAGAGTAAAATTATTGTAAAATTTAGTACAAAAAAAATTATAAATGATTTTTTGGGCTTAAAAGAATATCGAGATACATTTCTCATAGATGATTAAGTTGTTAAAAGACAGTCATATTTTTTTAATTTATTTTGTTGATAGCACTAAATAGACAGTCTTTTATCTTTTGTGGATTAATTTATTATTGAACCTATGTACCATTTTCAATCTCAAACAATGACAAAAAAATCATCATACATAGAGATATAGTAATGCATAGATTTGTTTTTCCCATCAAGGAAAAGATTTTATGGCTAAAACTTTGAAACGTTTTCTACTTTATCATAATAAATAAAAGAAAATTTTATTTTTCATTAGATAAATAAAATCATAGGCAAAATTAGAGTGTGCATGGTTATATATATATATATATATATATATATATATATATATATATATCATTTAATTTATAGGATAATTACCCAAGATAACTAAAACAAAATTGTCTTAAATTATATAAAATTGACTTGATGAAATTTTCTAAATAAAATACAGGTTAAATTATGTGTTAAACTCTTAAACTTTGCTTAAAATTCAAATTATGATAATCATGTTAAAGACATATTTTAAATATTTATACGTGTGTGTTATTTTATGGATTTAAAATTTTTTATCGATATTGAATTTGGGCTCCTAAATTTTTTGTTTTACTCGACTACTGAATGAATCTCTAAGGGTTTATTTAGTTGGAGGGGTGGAAAATTGAAAAGATAGAAAATTGGTGAAGAATGGAAAAGTGAGAGAATAAAAAAGATTTAGGGTATGTTTGGTAACTTTTTTTCCCCTTATTTTCTGTCTACAAAAACAATTTTGTAATTTTGAAACTAAAAAATTTGTTCAACAACCCAAAACGGACAGAAAACAAAAACTATTCTCAAAACTTAATTTGTGAAGGAAACTGAAAACATGCAAAATGTTGTTTTCAGTTTTTAATTTTCAAAAGTCAATAAAAATACGCATTTAACTTAATGAATCTAACCCATTTAATGAGTTTTCATTAGAATTCAAATCTTGATAATAATATATTTTAGTATTTTCTATTTTTTTTCTTCAAAAAAATATCTTTTTAATTTTAACTAACCAAACATGTTTTTGATTTAAAAAATACAAGAACATTTTTTTTCTTTACATTCTCAAAAACAAGTTTTTGAAAATAGAAAACAAAAACAGTTACCAAGCATAACCTTAGTTTTCCCCCCTATGTTTTTGGTTGGAAGGGTGGAAAAGTGTGAGAGATGGAAAACTCTTTTATTTGGTTGAGAAGAAAAGTGAGAGAATAGAAAATGCAAGTTATATAAATTTGCTCTTATATCGTTATTACATATAATATATAAGAAATAATTTATTTATATTCATTAAATAATATAAAATTAACACATCATACATATAAAATTATATAATTTTTCTTTATTATTGTAGATACTTTAATCTAATATATATATATATATATATTGCTAATAATCTGGACATGTTTCTGGGTGGTAAAAAAAAAAAAAATGGGCAACAAAACAAAATCTGGTTGAAAGACCATTTTGCATTGGTCTAGACATGTTCATTTTTCTTTTTTCTTTTTTTTTTTAATGAGTAGAAGACTAGGCAAAACTGGGCAACACAAATTCAGTAATTTGGACATGTTGAGTGGGGTAGGTGTGATGCATAGGAAGCACTAAAATTGGAAGGGCAATTTAGTCATTTCTTGGAAAATAAAGTTTTTACTTTTGTTTTCTCTCCAAATTGGAGAGATGAGTTTTTGGTGAAACAGAGACAAAAATTCTTGGGTTCTGCCAAAAAATTTTCATCCTTTCTCTCCTTACTGAACAACATCAAAATCTATTTTATCTCTAATTTTCTCTCCATTATCTTCCTTCCTTCCTTCCTTCCTCTTTCACTTCCGACCAAACCTACCTAAGTTATCCTTGGAGAGAGAGACACCAACAATTACGAAGTTCAAAACAAAACATCATTTAGCTATAGGTTTGATTGCATTAATGTATGAGAGAGAGAGAGAGAGAGAGATTGATGGAACGATCAAAAAACAAAAAGAAGAAGAAGAAAAAAAAGATTGGCAATGATTCCAAGGATTAGTTAGGCCTGTTGCTTTAGAAACAAAAGGACATAAAAAGCAGCCTTTGTTGAAAGAAGGGTATGAGGGCATCAACGATGACAACTTTATTTGACTGATCCTTTTCTAAAAGGGATCTTAGCCGATAGAATTTCCCTAAAAAACAACAAACAAACTTTGGCATCACAGAAAATATCACAGCATTAACATAAAGTTTAAGCTTTCTTTTCTCACTCATAGTGAATGTCCCATGAATGGGCATCATTAAAAGCATTATTAACGAGAAGCTTTTTATATAAATTAGTAGAAGCTAAAACATATGTCATTCACAACACAACTTTATGTTAATTTAAAATCTAATCATATATGTACGTTACTAAACATCTAAATATCCTTTTAACTTAGTGCGAATAATAATTAGGTTGGCTTAAACATGAAATGCTGACTCGACCCTAACTAGTTCACTTATTATCTGCTGGCTTATTAATAAAAAAACGTGTAAATAAAATTTTAAAAAAGAGAAAAAGAAAAAGAAAGAGAAAATGACTTATCACCTACGTGCAATTGTGTTAGCAAAGTCGTACGTCACAATCTTTAGGTGTCCCACGCCAATATTCTTTTGTCCAATTTTGCATTTTCATCGGGCTGATGGCTGACTCTAGTTTTGTTGCATGCATGAACAACAAAATACTTTTGACTCTTGAGAGACCAGAATAAGCCACCAATTGCAATTTGTGGAATTGGTACGGTTAAACCAACCAACCCCCTTACTAACGAGAAGAGTTATATTTATGTAGCTTACTCTGTAAGATAAGTCAAATCTATTAGTATCTTAGGTCTCAATCACCAAGGTTGGTTTTTATTCTCTCTCTCTCACTCACGCGTACCCATAGACCTGTTATCTAGAATTTTGGGTTTTTGTTCTTTCGGCTGACCGAATATAGACATCTCACTAGCCAATTTGTGCCAAAATTAAAGAAATATTTGGAGAAAGAATTGAATGTTAAATGTTTATGTAACTCCTTACCTATATATAGTATTGGGCTATATATAGGGTGGGCCTATATAGGTTTGAATGAAGGGTGTTCTGTTTCCTTTTGTGGATAACTCAAGACCACAAAAATTGTACCCATAATTAGGGTTTAGGTAGTATATGAGAATCTAAGAGCATTTGCATCGGTCTATGTAAATTGTTTTTGTCTATTTTACAATAATAATTTATATTTTCAATTTTACACAATCACTTTTTGAAAATACACATATCAGATTATCTATTTTACAAGATTATCTATTTTACTTTTTGAAGAGAGAAAACTATAGTATCCATGTGAAAATTACACAGTTATTGTAGTACATTTAAATATTTACACAATTATGCAAAAGATGGTGCCAGTTTTATGTCATATTTTGTAAAATTTTCCACTTTTTGTATTTTAACTTGACTAATGCAATTGCTCTAAAAAATCTTGCTATTAACATATACGACAAATTTTAATATATATGCCACCACCACATGGATTGTGGGCTGAAGAAAGACTATTGGAGAAGCATCTTAGAGATGAAATGTTGGGCCCAAGTCTTAACATCATAAGTCCAAATCCAAGTAAGAGTAGTATGACTAGAGCTACTTGCCACGGTGATTTGAGAACCCCCTAGCCAAGAAAAACTTCAATGGAGTTGCCAAGGATGATATCTCGGCCCCGAATTCTTGCCAAGGATATGACAAGAAAGACGCACAGCTTAGAGTAGCAGTCACCTTCGTATTAATTAGATATTCCTACCTAATGTCAGTCACATTAAATGATGAATGACTGGGCTGAATAGTGGAGACACTCTAAAAGTCTTCTTTCATGATCAAAGAGTGATAGAAGAAGTGTTTGACGAGACTAGCTTCCTCTAACATCTAGCTAGGAAAGATACAACTAGAAAGGGGGGATAAAAGGGGACAAAAAGGAGACCTAGCCCACAGTGAATGGGGATTCTACTTTTTCAAGAAAGAAGGAGGGAGAGAAAGATAGAGAGAAATTAGGAAAGAGTCTTTGTAATAGTCTCATTACCATCTTTGTACCTTGGCTAAGGTCGATTATTAATGAATCTTGTTCTTTTTACTCATCCCAAACTTCAATCTTTTTGTCCAATCTTCCCATTGTGGATTATGTTCTCCTCATACAAATCAGTTTAATCTAATCAGAATTTGTTTAATTTAAACTAACATAGCTTCTTTTTTTCTTTTTTCTTTTTTGTGGGTAGATACGAACAGTTTTGAATATATGTTGCACGTTCCAAAAAGATTATTCTTTATCATTAGTCCAAGACATCAATTAATTTTTTGTGTTGGTGAGATTCGAACTTATGTTCCTTACTCGACGATAATTGATTTTACTAATTGAGTTAACCCAAACCCACTTAAATCAACATAGTTTAACACTATTTTTAACTTTAAAGAACAAATTAAAAACATAAATTTAAGAACCCAATGTTCTTATAATATATGTTTGTTTGTTTAGACCCTTTAAATCAGATTGTTTAACCTAATATATTAGTCAAGTGATTACCTAGATTAATTATGAGATCTAGGTTAAACAAGGATAGATCATATCATGCATAGTAGCGTAAAAATAAAGAACACAAAGATATGATCACTTAGGAAAACCAATTAAACCAACAATTTCAAGGTAAAATCTTAGGGAGGATTTGACCTTACTATACTCAAGGTAAAACAAATCCACTATAGAGAATTGAAGTTTTTATAATCAAATTTAACCCTAAATCTATTGCTACCTCTAGTAGTAACTTATTGACACAATCACATGCAAGCTTCGAATCGACGGACTCCTTCTCTGTTGGATTTGCAACACACAAACACCCATGTTTGTGACTTTGAGATTCCACTCAAAGGTTTTAGATCACGACTTGTTGATCTATGCAGCAACTAGATTCCACCAACACTTAATAGTAGATCTTGTTCTGGTAGATGACTTTAGAGAGCTTTGGATACAAAAACCCTAAATCTACAATTGGAGAAACAAGATGTACTCTATTCTCTCTAAAAACCTCTTAGGGTTAGCTTATGATGCCCTTTAAATATTGGAAAAAACAGATCGCGATTTGGGCTTTAAACAGGCAAGTTATGTGCTTATTATGTTTGTTGATTTTTACTGATTTAGGACTTCATATCGATTGAGCCTGATTGATTGAACTAGTCTGATTTTGAATTTTTGAACCTACAGCTTGTATGTTCTTTGAATTTTGACTTGCAAAGTTTTGAGCATTGTTTAATATGACTTCATAGACTTTAAGATCTATATTTAGACAAGTTTGAGTTCACGGTTTGCCAATGGCTCTAAACTTTTAGAACTTAACAATATATAAATTAACAAACAAAAAGTTAAACATTTTAATTTTATAATACTACATAGATATTTTTTTCTAAAAAAAAAAAAAATTATTGCAACCCTTCCCTCTAAATGTAGGCGACTCGAATATGTAATTTTAATTGGTCGGTGAGGTTGTTTTAGGCCTTGTGGTTGTCCGAAAATGTGGATTAATGAGAGTTGGGAAGGTTGTTGTGTGGTTGTCTGAAAACGTGGATTAATGAATGTAATGCCCCAATTTGATTGATTGTGTGTTTTGTGTGAGTGTGTGATGAGTCCTACATCAAGTATTTACTAAGTAGATCTAAGCTTTATTAACAATTATAGGGAGCCTTAATTGTGACTAATTCTTTTGAGGTATAACGCAGATGTGGCTAGTGTTTTTCTTAGGTCGTTAACATATAATATCAGAACTGGCCCGGTAATTCCCTGTGGGCTCAGTGATGCTAACCTACAAAGTGGGCCTTAATAGGATGTTAGAGATTTAAGTGAGGGAGATTGTGGTGCCCCAATTTGATTAATTGTGTGTGTTGTGTGGGTGTGCGAGTCCCACATCGGGTATTTACTGTGTAGATCTAGGCTTTATTAACAACTGTAAGGAGACTCAATTGTGATTAATCCTTTTGAGATATAGCGCAGATGTAACTATTTCTTTTCCTTGGGTCTAAGGGGAGTGGATTGTAGAGACCCGAGGGTCTTGCAATTCATGAAATCCTATATCACCTAGTGAAGCACATTCATGAAATCCTATATCACCTAGTGAAGCACATGAAGATCTGCTATAAGAAGTGATCTCCCTTCAATGTGGAGGGGTAATTTCCTCCACTACTGTGTGCTTCCCAGCTTGCATGGTAAACTAATTATTATTATTATTGCCTGATGATTTACCATTTTATTTACGTTGCACACGTATGTATTGGCAAATGTTTTTGTATTGCAGTAATTTCTATTGACCAAGATTTTTGAATAGATGAATTACATTCGAAGATTTTGAGTTTGGTTATGCGTCTGAAAATGAATATGGAATTTTGGTTACTATTGGCAGTGTTTGGTAGTGGTTTCTTATAACAAAACTCAAAGTTTTGAATGAATTGTGACTCTCATGATAGTACTTAAAACAAATAAATATTATAAGATTGGACTTCGAACAAGATAAAGATTATTTGAATTCATAAGTGCCAATAAACTAAATACAATACATAAGACTAGTCCAATATGCACCCATAAGTTGAAGGGTTTTGAAATGCGAATTTCAACTTATCACGCAGAAAAATGATCCCGAGGGAAGAGAGTTTAGCTGCGATATTTGCCAAGGCTTTGTATTCAGTAGATCAACAATCATCCACGCTACTAGCTTAGTCTCTATTCGAAAAGGCTTGACGTTAGCCAAATATATGCTTTTGCTCAAGATAGCGAAAGATGCATTTCACTACAACATAGAGCTTGGAATATTTGAATAGTGAAGGAGAGTGCATGGTCCTTTTGCCTAGGCGGAGCCCTGGATATCATCTGGCCCATAAAGGTAACCATGTTCATAAGCTTCTTGCTCTTAAAACCATCTTTTATGCGCTCACCAATGGGAATATGATCAGCAAAATAGCAGGCCAAAGTCTCAATTATCTTCTCACCCGATCTGTGCAGTTTATTGCGCAAAAACTTACCAAAAATAGCCCTTTGACTTGAAAAGTATTGAAATAGTTTTTTTTTTTTTTTTAATCAGAATTTTGATGTTTTTATTGATGTATCATCCATTTCTCTTTTAACTCTGATTTTGGCCTGTGAACTAAGGTTATAAATGGAATTTTATGATCTTTTAAGATGGATAAAAATTTATCTCAATTAGACAGTCTGATTTTTTGGACAACCTTTTGTCTAGTCCCAATTGGAGTCAGTCAATTGAGACCAAACAAAATATGATATTAACAACAATGACAATCTATTGTCGTTATGATGTACAATTATATTCATTCTAGATTTCTAGCATGGGCATGCGTTATTGTTTGGGGACACAGGTGTCCCCTTGAAAGAAATGACCATCATGTATTTCAGAAGGGCTGTCATATCAAAACCCTTAGGGGCCGTTTGGTTCGCTTGATGTTTGTTAGGTTCTAAAAGTTTAGAATAATTGACAAACTATAAACACAAATTTGTCAAGATATAGATCTTAGAGTCTACAAGATTTATTAGACAATGCTCAAGGTGCTGCAAGTCAGAAAACAAGAAAAAAGAAGCTGCAGGTTCAGAAATTCAAAACATGACCGGTTCGACTGATCGAGAGAATAGGTTCTACCGATCAAAAGATGGGTTCTGTAGAATTTAATTAAAGCCCAACAGCCCCTCAAGCCCATTAATTGATAAGGGTTTCAAATCTAATTCTCCTAGTATAAAAAGGAAACCCTAAGGCACGTTTTGAAGAGACTTTGGAGATGCTCATATGAGATCTAAAAGATACTGTGCCTTCTCCTTTCAAAGTCACTATTGAAAATCATTCTCATATCATTAGAATCGATAGATCTAAAGTTACTGCTACAAGACCAACAACTGTTGATGATCTAAACCTTTGAGTATGATCTCAAAGTCACAAACGTGGGTGTTTGTGCACAGCAAATTCAGATAGAAGAGTCCATAAAGTCAGAGCTGCACATGGTCATGTTAGTAAGTTCTACAAGAGATAACTTTAGATTTAGGGTTTAAATCTATTGTAAACTTCCATTCTAGCATAGTGAATTTGTTTAACTTGAGGATTGTTTAGATTAAATCATCCCTAAGTTTTTTTACCTTGAAACTGTTGGTTTCATTAGTTTTCTTGGGTTATCATATTACCGTCTTCTTTAATTTTCCACACTAAGTATTATGTTTGCATGTGTTTAACTTAGATCTCATAAAACCAAAGTAACTACTTGGCTAATTCATTAGGTTAAACTAATCTAATTTAAAAGGGATCAAAACAAGAACAAGCAATGTTGCATTACATCGTAATGTTGCAATATTGTAATCTTACATTAACCTAATCTCATTACAAGAATACAATATTACAATGTTTGGTTGGTTAATTACATTCCCATTATAACGTTAGATGCCATTAAATTTTTGCATTGAAGTTTCAGAATTGCCATTTAAAATAACTTAGTAACAATTTATTTTTTAATAAAAAAAATCATAAAATAATTCACTAAATTTGTTCTCATTTTCCATCACTTTCTCACTAACCAAACAACTCTAAATCCATAAAAAATAAAACAAAAAAATTCAATTTCTTGCACTTTCTCACCAACCAAACAATTACAATCCATAATCACAAAAGATAAACAAAAGTTTATTTCACTTTCCACACTTTCTTTCCTACCAAACAAGTTAGATCCAGCCAAAATAAAATAAAAATTTCTCTTCGCCCAAATAGAATTTACACCAAAACCTCCCCTCTTCTCCGAATAAGAGAAACATAAACTAGAGAGAGAGAGAGAGAGAGAGAGAGAGAGAGAGAGAGAGCTAGGGTTTGAAAAACTATATATAGGCAATTTTGTAAATACAATGTATTAGTATGTGAAATTTCACCAATTCAATAAATGATTATCTCCCACCCATAAATGATGTAAGATCACTCTCATCTAAGAAGGTGATGTAATCTATACGTTTTTAGACCCCTTAAAACACAAGTTGTTTAGCCTAGTTATTTAGCTAAGTGATTACTTATGTAAATTATTCAAAATTAGGTTAACACAAGTAAATCATATCAAGTAAACAATGTGGAAAATAAAGAACACAACGATATAATAACCTAGAAAAACCAAACTGGTAAAAAACCTGGGGAGGATTTAACCTAGCTATCCCCAAGGTAAAACAAGATCCACTATGAAAGAATTGAAGTTTTACAATAGCGGCTTAGACTACTAACATTCTGTTGCTACCTTGAGTAGAAAACTTACTACCACGACCACGTGACAGCTCCGAGTTCACGGACTACTTCTTTCTTAGATCGACAACATCCACAAGTACACCCACTTGTGTTTTTCTGTAAGCTCTTGAAACAGCAACTGAAGAGATTACCAAGTTCTTGATATCAATTTTGATCTTGATAACCTTAAGTATGTATGAAGGTAAACACCTCTAGATCTTACAAGAGATTCACACATACAGCATACTAACAACCATTAAAATGTGGCTAGGGTTTTTCTATTTATATGAGACATAAAACATAAAATCCTACACGTCAAACAAGCTTGGGCTGAGTTGAAAAATTCTGCAAAAAAAATAATCTACACAAACTTCAATCCATCGAGTCTAATTTTCAATCGATCGAGCTTTGCAGATTTAGTCCAATAAATCCTACAGTACACTCGAATCCAACTTTACAATAAACACACTTTGAATAATCTAAAACTAGACTCTAAGTTTTGATCATGGTTTGCCAACATTACACATTAAAGTTCTAATACATTTAGATCCTAAATTCTTAGAACCTAACAATCTCCCCCTTTGGCAATCCATGACAAAACAGACCAAGATTGAAATGCTCAAAGTTAAAAAATAGCCCAATAAACAATAAACATGCCTAATAAAATATTCAACCTAACTACTATCCGTCAATTGCCAGTGTAGACAGCAACATGACTGAATAATCCTGTATATTCCTGAAAACACTTAAGAAGCACATAAATGCATGTGTGAAAAATACAAGTAAAAACAAAATAAATTCTTGATTTCACAAAACAAAAAAATAAAATACATATATCATGAATAACCTCATAATATAAATCAATAGTCAATGTAGCACATGTGAAACAAGAAACAATAATAGAAATAAACACATATAACAAAGTATCTCCCCCTAACATAAACATCCCATAAAAAATAAAAAACATCATGAACCAAAAAGAATACATCAAGAAGCACCTAGATACAATCTAAAGAAGCTCCAAAGCTCAAAACCATCAAAATTTCATAATCTCCCCCTGAATGGAGCAATCATCCGAAGCAGAAGTTGGAGGATTAACAGGGGCAATGGGATCAACATAAGCCTCAGCAGAAGGGTGGCCAGAAGAAGGAGGCTAAGCTGCTGCACCTGTAGAAGACTCTACTCTAGGGCGTTTAGAGCTAGCTTTCATCTGAGCTACTCTCTGCCAAAGGAAGGTGGCACTTATGAGAGCTATAATGCGTACAGGCTTATACACGGGAAAATCCTCTAAACTTAAATGTAACAAAATCCTATGTATAAAAACAGGGAAGAAAAGACCATGTGACTTAGAACTACTCCTATGAACCTCAACTAAGGATCGAATGAAAAGAGACGGAAAACACATAGAAGCATCCGTCACAAAGGCATACAAAAATGCACAACGCTCAAGAGGAATGGTGTGCAAGTAAGAGGTAGGCCAGATAGAATGACAAGAGATCCGAAAAAAACAAGTAATGAATCTCAGTAAGCTCATGTGAGGTGATACGAGGATCAGTACCCCACTGAATGGAAGTCCAGTGAGATATGACATAATGTCATCAAGAGGAGGGGTCTCAGAATAAGGGTAGACTGGCTGTTGTACCAAAGGTACCCAAGAGCAGAGGCCACTACTAAAGGAGTAATGGTATACTCCTCACCTCTTATCCAACTACTCACATACTGAGTGTTGGAGGCATCAGAGTGGACAGAGAGGTTCGAGTAAAACTCTCTTATCAAGGCAGCCGGAGGAGGGTACTCTATATCCATAAGAAACAATCAATCCCTACGCTCAAAATTCATCCTAATCTCCCCATCAAGCTCATCTAAAAGCACTTTTCTCTCAGCCCAAACAGGCCTAAATATGTTAAGTTTCTCATAGGTTTCTTGATTTTTCTCAACCCTAAACCGCTCACTATCAAAGACAGGGGGGGAGGTGGAGGAGGATGTCTTGTTTGCCCTAGTCTTCCTAACCATGATTCTAAGGGAGGAAAGGGAATACACAATAGAAACCAAAACAAAAACCAAGAGCAAACTGCATTAGACAAGGTTAGAGAGAAACAAATAAAAATCTATATGATGCATAACATGAATGAACAAATGATGCATGCTCTAATGCATTGAAATTTGTTCAATGTTTACTTTAGAAATCAACAATTGACTTGAACCAGGTGTTTTAGAACGCAAACCCAATTTTTGAAAAACACAATTTCAAAAATTCCAACAAATTGATCAATTTATCATTACACTAGTTAGATAACATCATATAATGATATAATCAACCAATAACA
Organism: Castanea sativa; assembly: GCF_040712315.1. NCBI lineage: Eukaryota > Viridiplantae > Streptophyta > Magnoliopsida > Fagales > Fagaceae > Castanea > Castanea sativa. Next base: position 31,989,404 of record NC_134021.1, on the reverse strand, counting down.
CAAGTCAATTTTACCAAATTAAGCCCAATTGAACAAAATCTCAAATTTCATGTAGTTTCAAGTCCTAGAAAGTTCAATTGTTCCCAAATCACAAAATTAATCAAATTAATTCAAGGGAATCATGTTTATAACATTTAAGAACAAAAACCCAATGATTAATTTTGAAAGAAACCAACTCAAAAACCAAAAACCCCAAATTCCTATAGGTTCGAAAATTTCACCTAAAATGCATTAAAGATATAAATAAAATGAAAAAGAGGGAGTAATAAGGTCTTACCGGAACTTGAAGACAAAAACCCTTGAGAAAAATTAGGAAGAAAACGACAAAAATTGAATTGAACTGGATCAGTCGAAGAGAGTGAGCAAAAAGCTTTTTGAAAAGTTTGAATAAAGTGAAGAACACGTGAGAAAAGCTTGTTTTAAAAAACTCTCTGACCGATTTTCGATCGGACGAAAAATAGGTTCGATTGATTGAAGAGCATCTTCGATTGATCCAGCACCAATCGAGCACCGATCGAGCCAGACAGATTGTAACCAAAATTTTTATCACATTTTCAATTGGTCGAGCAACAAGTTTAATCGATCGAAAATCTGGAAAAAACAGTTTTTTGAAAAATAGAGCATTTTAATGCAAAAACTCCTCAAAACACATTGTTTTATGAATAAAATGCATGAGTATGAGATGTAAAGTTTTTCAAAACACTTGAATTCAATCCAGATCTTCCCAAAACAAGTTTTTCAACCAATTTTGTCCTGAAAACACAACCATTAAACATATTTGCATCAAATTCAAGAAATTTTCAATCTTGGATGGCCACAACAAGATCACACACAATATTATGTACTAAGTTTCGCAAAAAGTAACTTGTGTAGTGTGTGCAACTAGCAAAAGCATGAGATACATGTTAGGTGATAAGTAAATAGTAATCAATCACAATTTCTACAGAATTCATCACATACATTTGAAAGTGACTATCACCTAAAGAGTTACATCATATAACTCTCATATCTCCTAAAAAACAAGTTTGCAATCATGTAAATTTCTTCATTTGCCTTATAATGTACACACCAATTTTATTATTTAAACTGAGGCAACACCTTATGTTCTTTTTGTGCATGTGCTATACTTTCTCGAGCACAAAACCATATGATATGCACTAAGGTGTTCATAATTGGCTAGTAAACAGTGGTGAGATGGTTATTTATATCTTTCTCTTAGAATTTTTTCGTCCTTACAATCAAAATCATGTGACTTCAAAATCAAGATCATGTGATCAAAAACTATGAACAACTCCCACACAACATGTACTACAAGGCTAGAACTAGCAAAGTGTAGTAAAATAAGCTTTTCCAAGCTAAACAAGGCACATAAACATGTTATGTAAAAATAATATGGCCAGTCTTGATTATTTGTCCAAGAAAAATAATGCAAAATATTTTCCTTTTTTATTTATTTAAAAAAAAACAACCTAACATGAAATGCATGAATGTTATGCAATGCAATTCCTAGAAAACAAAAAGAAACCAAAACAACAAAAAAAGAATGGTCACAAAGAATAGAGAGATGAAGCACAAGAACCATGAAAGCCAAGGATGACTAGGAGCACAAATTTACACGAATTGCTTGATGAAGTGTCTCAAACTTAATTCTATCAAGAGGTTTGGTGAAGATGTCAGCATTCTGATGTTCTGTAGGGATATATTCAAGAGCCACAATCTTTCTTTCAACCAGATCCCTAATAAAGTGATATATAATCTCTATGTGCTTAGTCTTAGAGTGTTAAACAGGGTTCTTAAAGATATCGATAGCACTAGAATTATCACAATAGACAACCATGGTGTCTTATGATATCTCATAATCACTTAAAAGCTTTTTCATCCAAAGAAGCTATGAACAGCAACTTCCAGCAGTAATGTATTTTGCTTTTGTAGTAGACAGAGAGACAGCAATTTTGCTTTTTATTCATTCAAGCAACAAGATTGACCCCTACATAAAAACACCCACCAGTGGTGCTTTTTCTATCATCGGCATTGCTGGCCAAATCTAAATCTTAGTATCCAACAAAAAACAAATTTGACTCTTTGCTATAAAACAATTCATAATCACAAGTTCCACTAACATATTTTATGATTCTTTTAATAGCATTCAAATGTGAAACTTTATCAAGGCGATACAGCCAATCATGCTTTTATATCAGGGTGACTTGCAACCTAGAACATACACTAACACTGAAGGCAATATTAGGGCGACTTGCAATTAAATACAAAAGACAGCCAATCATGCTTTAATATAATGTAACATCAACAGATTTACATGAAGGATAATTTGTTAGTTTTGCAGTAGCAGCCATTGGTGCTTTAACATGTGCAACCTTTTCAAGTCCAAATCTCTTGACAAGATTTTTGGCATACTTTGCTTAGTTGATGTAAATTCCAAAATCTGTTTGCTTCACTTACAATCCTAAGAAATAAGTTAGTTCACCAACCATACTCATTTCAAACATCTTCTTCATTTCATCTGCAAAAAATTGAGCAAGAGAATCATTAGTAGCACCAAAAATAATATCATCAACATAAATTTGAGCTACTACAAAATAATTCTTATCCTTTTGAATGAAGAGAGTAGTATCTGCAAATCTTCGTTTGAATCCATGCTCAGTGAGATATGTAGCAACCTATCATACCATGCCCTAGGAGCTTGTTTCAAATCATAGGGGGCTCTCTTCAGCTTGTAGACATCAATCGGTTTGTGAGGATCAACAAAACTCTTTGGTTGTTCAACATATACCTCTTTTTGCAATATCTCATTCAAGAATGCACTCTTGACATCCATTTGATACAACTTGAAATTCAAATGACTTGCTATAGCCAAAAGTATCCTAATAGATTCCAATCTTGACACTAGTGCAAAAGTCTCATCAAAATCAATCCATTCCACTTGTGTGAATCCTTGAGCACCAAGTCTTGATTTATTTCTAATGACAATACGATTTTCATCCGACTTGTTCTTAAAAATCCACTTAGTTCCAATCACATTTACTCCCTTTGGTCTAGAAACTAATTCCTATACATCATTCCAAAAAAATTGATGAAGTTCTTCATGCATAGAATCAACCCAACTGGCATCTTGAAGTGCTTCATCCACCTTTTTCAATTCAAATTGGGATAGATAGCATAAGTGAGTAATTACATTCAAAGCTTTGGATCTCAATCTCATGTTATCGTTTAGACTACCCAATTTGTTTGTGACAGGATGATTTAACTTTACTTTAAAAGATGGACCTTTGACTAGAGATGTGGAGGTACCTTTTTGTTCAGTTGAAGAACTAGGCCCACTTTGTTCTTGTTGAGTTTCACAAACCGGTGTGGATGGTTCTGAACATGATGGTGCTGAAACAGCATCATTCAATAACAGCAGCTCTTCATCACTATGCTTCCTAACATAATCACCAGGAATAGAGTCATCAACCTTCATAGTCTTTTCTTGAACCAAAGGAGTGTTTTCTGAATGAGTTTTTGAACATAGTTCATCATTGATCACCACATTTGAAGATTCCATGACTGTTTTAGTTCTCAGATTGTATACTTTGTATGCTCTACTAGTAGAAGAGTAGCCTAGAAAGTATCCCTTGTCGCTCTTTGCATCAAACTTTTCTAGGTTCTCCCTATCACGCAAAATATAATAGTCACTACCAAATATCCTGAAGTATTTGACAACATGTTTTTTTCCTTTCCAGAGTTCATAAGGAGTTTTCTTGGAATCAGGTCTGAAATACAGCCGATTGAGTGTATGGAAAGTAGTGTTAACTGCTTCTCCCAAGAAGGACTTGGGCATCTTCTTGTTATGTAGCATGACACGAGTCATCTCTTGAACAACCCTATTCTTCCGTTCCACTATTCCATTTTGTTGTGGTGTCTTGGGTGAAGAGAACTCTTGATGTGTGTCTTGATCATTGCAGAAGGTAGCCAATTTAGTATTTTCAAATTCTCTTCCATGATCACTTCTAATTTTGGCTATCACAGTACCTTTCTCAACTTGCAATTTCTTGTTACACAAGTGTATCATCTTTTCAGGAGCCTCAGCTTTTATCTCTCAAAAACGCAACCCACGTATATCTAGTGAAATCATCCACAACAACTAGTATATATTTCTTTCCACCTAAACTCTGAACTCTGGCAGGACCCATGACATCAATGTGCAACAACTCTAAAGGTCTTGAAGTTTGAACTTCAGTTATAGGCAGATACTTGGACTTCACTTGTTTACTCATCTGACATGGTCCACATATGCACTTTTATATCTTCTCAAACTTGGGCAATCCAATCACTGCATCACACTTGGAAATCTTCTCTAATTGCCTGTGACTTGCATGTCCCAATCGTTGATGCCATAAGTCTACTTGATTGATCTTTGCACTGAAACACTTGTTGCTTATACTTGGGTTATACCATAACAGTTGTTAGCAGTCCTAGCACCAACACATTTACAGTCACCTCCTCCATCAAGTATCTCACATTCATACTTGGTAAAGAGAACATTCAGTCCATTGTCACAAATCTAACTGATGTTGAGTAAGTTAGCCTTTAGCTCATCAACATACCAGACATCTCAAATTCCGGCAACCTTGGAATGTCCACAATTCCAATGCCTCTGATCATAGATTTGCTTCCATCTCCAAACGTAACTGTCCCAATCTTTCCTTCAAAGAGTGTCTTGAATAAAGCTTTATTTCCTATCATATGCCTAGAACAACCACTATCCAAATACCAAAGACAAGAATCACATGCCTTTAAAGTAGTTAAAGCAATATAACACACATAATTATCATCACATGTAATTATACCAAGATATTCAAGGAAAGACATAACACATGCAACAAGTGACACAAACCAAAAGTAGACAAGTTAGAGTTTTAGCAATAAGAACTTCAAAGAATCCATGACAACAGAGGTTAAGGATCAACTCTTAGATCAAAAAATCTAAAACTAGAGCTAACCCGCTCTGATACCACTTGTACATTTTTAAACCCTTTAAAACACAAGTTGTTTAACCTAGTTATTTAGCCAAGTGATTACTTAGGTAAATTATTCAAAACTAGGTTAACACAAGTAAATCATATCAAGTAAACAATGCGGAAAATAAAGAACACAACGATATGATAACCTAGGAAAACTAAACCAGTAAAAAACTTGGGGAGGATTTAACCTAACTATCCTCAAGGTAAAACAAGATCCACTATGAAAGAATTGAAGTTTTACAATAGCGACTTAGACCACTAACATCCTATTGCTACCTCAAGTAGAAAACTTACTACCACGACCACGTAACAGCTCTGAGTCTATTTACTACTTCTTTCTCAAATCCACAGCATCCACAAGTACACCAACTTGTGTTTTTCTTTAAGCTCTTGAAACAGCAACTGAAGAGATCATCAAGTTCTTGACATTAATCTTGATCTTGATAATCTTAAGTATATATGAAGGTGAACACCTCTAAATCTCACAAAAAATTCACACATACGGCATATCAACAACCTCTAAAATGTGGCTAGGGTTTTTCTATTTATATGAGACATAAAACATAAAACCCTACACGTCAAAAGGGCTTGAGCTGAGTTGGAAAATTCTGCAGAAAAATAATCTGCACGAGTTTCGATTGATAGAGTCTAATTTTCGATTGATCAAGCCTTGCAGATTTAGTCCAATAAATCCTACAGTACACTCTATTCCAACTTTACAAGAAACACACTTTGAGCAGCCTAAAACTAGACTCTAAGTTTTGATCATGCTTTGCCAACATTGCACATTAAAGTTCTAATACATAGATCCTAAATTCTTAGAACCTAACATAATATATTTTGTAATCTTATATTACCTTAATGTTTGAAAAAATTTAGTGACTTATACACTTTTATGTCACATTATCGTAATGTACATCACATAAATGGCACATCACGGTGAACCAAATGCCTCCTTATTGTGGTTGTGGCCCTATGCGTAGAAACCTCAACCCTTCGTAAGTATATAGGTATCGAAATGCCAACATTTCGTACCGGTTTAAATACTAGCCGTACTGGCCATACCGGCCAATTTTGAACAATACCAGCCAATACCGAGCGTACCGGCCGATACACCCAAAAAAAAAAAAAAAAGGCTTTTTTCATTTTTTTTAGTTTTATAATTTTTGAATTTTTGTAAGGGTAGAGTGGTAACTTATTTGCATTAACTTATTAGTATTATTTGTTTTCTCAGTGTGCAATGAACAATTAAGCTTTCTATTTTTTATATTGTGTTTTTTTTTTCTTTTAATTGATGCTAAAGTCTAAAACCATGAATAATTTGTTTTGAATTGATGTAATATTTTATGGTAAACTTTTATATTTATTATAATACACACACACACACACACACACACACACACACATACATTCATACATACATATATATATATACATACATATATATATATATATATATATATATATATATATATATATATATAAAATAACGGCAAACCCAAAATTGTACATCGGTATTGATCGGTACCAAAATATATCGTTCCACTGGTCAAACCGGTTTAGTCTCTGGTACGAGATTGACTCCCTTAGTTGGAACCACCAATGAAGTCGAAAAGGTTTTGATCTCTAAGGTATTGGATGAGTTTATTTTTCCAAATAACGGTAATATTTGTGGGTTAGTATGATAAATAAGAAATGATGAGTTTTAATAGAGAAGGAAGAGGAGAGGGGTTTGGGAGGGTTCAATTAGGTTGACGGTGAAGGAAGATGAAGAGGGATGCCATTATAATTGAAAGGGTTTGATACAAAGTTAAAGCACAAAAAGGTTTAAATGAATCTGTCATCCTCACAATTTTTGGAGTGTTGTATGTATTAAATATATTTGAGACTATGAAAATGAAATAGGACTTAGGAAAATAAAGATTACAAAAATTCAAAAGTGTCAAGTAATTAATTACAAGAGATAAGGTTAGTTCAATACTCATTAGGAATGCCCAAATTAGGCCCAGAACTTTTGGCAAAAACAAACAGAACCATACCGGTAAAACAATTTAAATTGAGAAGTAGAATGCCTCATTTCGCATTATTATTATTTTTTAATATTTTGATAATTAAAATAAAAAAAATAAGAATTTAAATCTTGAATGCTTTTATTGAAAATACCATAAAATGCTGATTAAGTTACAAGGCAGTAATAAATTCAAACCACTTTGAATGATTCTTTGTACCATATTCCATGATCTAAATCTAATTGCAAATTATAGTGCTATAAACTATGGTTCAACCGTTATTCTTACAACCCGGATGTCATTTTTATTTTATTTTATTCTTGTTCTCATCAAATACCTAATTAATGCATTTCCAAGAATACATATCTTAAAACCTACCCCTTTGACCACCGCTCCCCCTTGGTGCGGTGGTCACTCTACAAGTATAAATGCTTATGAGGTGTGGGGAGCAAGGGTCGGGGTTCAAGTCTCTAGGAGGGAGCTTCACACATATATGCACTTAGGGCGAAAATGGGCAAATGCTCAATTTCCCAAACTAATTAGGGAAATGCCCTTCTTTTGAAACTCGATTTTCTCAAAATCGAGTTTCAAAAAATAAAAATTCTGGAGCCCTATAGTGACGTTTTAAGGATCTATAGCGGCGTTTTGTAACTCGACTTCTATGAAATCGAGTTACATGCAAGTTTTTCTTCTTCTTTTTTACTTATAACTCGACTGTTTGGAGCTCGAGTTACAAAACGCCGCTATAGGTCCTTAAAAACGTCACTATAGGCTCCTTAAAACGTTACTATAGGGCTTAACTCGATTTTGAGAAAATCGAGTTTCAAAAGAAGGGCATTTTCCTAATTAGTTTGAGAAATGGGGCAACATGCTGATTTTTTTTCGCGAAAAGAACCAAAGCCCATTTTGGTCATACACTTCGATTAGGCTAGAGTAGAAATTTTATTTTGTATTAAAAATTAAAAAAAAAATAAAATAAAATAAAAAAAAACCCACCCCTTTGAATGATTAAGCAATTCAAAGAATCAATAGCCACAACACATTTAACAAATTTAGGTCTGAGATCTTGACAAGAAAATGCACATTTCCCATAAGTTAAACATTACTCTAAAAAAAACACTTTTATAATCTTTCATTCGCATTAATGTCTGCTAATAATTCCAGTGATAATATATATATATATATATATATATATATATATATATATATATATATATATATATATATTGTATAATATTAGTATTAGCTAGCTATATCTTAACAAATTAAAACTGCAGTCGATCGCTATCATGGTAGTTATTTGAAAATTTGTATTAAAATTAGGATTGGATCGAGGTTCCTGGAGGTAGAATAAAATCAATTGATATGCACATATATATACTTTTCTTGAATTGAGAGATTTAGAACAATATTTAACAAATAATTAATTCAATAGACAATAGTGGACCTCATGAAAGGGATCTCTAAACACATGAAAACCTACTTTTTATGATTTTTGTGGGGTTCAAACTAAAAGCTTTGTTGGGGAAGATTTATTAGTATGCCTTTTCCCCAATACATTTCACCATACATGATTTTTGCAACATTAATTCATCTACCTTTAGGTCATGTCGCCGTCAAGGGTAATTTAAACCTTTTATTTTTCACTCACCTATCAAATAAATAAATAAATATATATATATATATATATATATATATATATATATATATATATATATATATATATCTTTCACTCGCTGGTAACATATTCTTTTCATTGTTAAAATTAATAGTTGCGTCCTCATTCTTTAAGATATGATTCGCAGGATCGATCCAAATTGTGTGTTAGTTTGAAAACACTGTAATTTTTTGTAACTTATTTGCATAATATGAAAACAAGTTGAGTTAAGGACTCAATTTTGTTGCATAGGAAGGGTGGCTGCACCCATGGTTGTGGACTGAATTACATAACAAAATGTAAAAATGTAGTCTCAAGCTGTTCCTATGAATGGATCAATGTGAGGATTGAAAAATATCTCATTTAACCTCTAAAACGCAAATATGCCATGTAAAGGTAAAAAAATAAAAATTTTCTTAAAAAATGGGGCGGAGTAAAAGAACATAAAATATTTTTTGAGATGTTGACGTAGGCACATATATAGCTCTTTTTTCCGTTTTTTATAAATAATTTAATTTAATATAATTATCATTATTTTTTTGTGCCATCTAAGCATCTCACTTCTAATTTTTTTTTCCAAAAAAAAAAAAAAACACTTAAATATTGGAAAATTTTACATTAACGTTAACATTTTCTACGAGGCTATGATTAAAAAGTGTCAAAAAGAAAGATTCGATTGACAAAAACTTTGTTAAGAATCAAAATCATACTAAATGATTAAGAAAAGAAAGAATTTGAAATTCGAAAAGTATGGGGTAACAAGCACTACTCCGGGACGGTGAGGAACGCCACTTACAAGACAATGGTCTCCAGTCCTGATAGTTGGGTTTGCTCCTTTTGTAGCGAAGAAGACATATCAAGTCATCAAGGCGCAGCCTTTCTTGAAAATTTTTATTAAAGTTGCCAACAATTATGTATGCCCTCCTAATCGGGGAATACCATATGACAAACTTTCCCAAACTACAAAAACTTGCACATTCCTATACTAACAAACACATTTAACGAACAAGAATAACTTGTTATTCTGCACGTGAGTGCCGACAAGGATGTTATTATTTACAAACACCCCCCACTTTATTTCCATATCTTTTTGGACAAAACATTTCCAATCACTCTGTCTATATTTTCAGATCAGTACTAATCAACTTTGTATGCTTCCTCTTTTTTCATTACCTAAAGTGATTCTTTTTATTTTTTCCCATCTTGTATTATTTTGCGCTATCTAGAAGCTCTTCTAACACGATTCAAACATCTACTGTTTCTTCCCTGATTTCTAGCATTTAAAGGCGGTGCAAGTACATGCACAATTTATAACGAAAAAAGAAAAAGAAAAAGAAAAAGAAAAAGTGATTTGTAAGTGCCTCAGGCATCAAATCATGGGGTTTACCACCTCATTTAAAGCACTGAAAAAAGAACACGTTTATTTACATTTACATGCAAAAGCATGTATAAAGGGCAAAACTTTTTTTTTTTTTTTGGTAAACAAAAAAAGGGGTGTTTATGGTTGTATTAAACCCCCGGACAGGGCGCCGCGTCATACATATTCGTAAACGTGTGTGAGAGTTACCTCATTTCTGAGTACGCCCCTCACTAAGGATGTCCACCAATAGAAGGCCGTTGGCAGGACTCGAACCCAAGTCTGACAAGCAGGGAAGCAAAGTCCTGACCAACTCAGCCAACCCCCCGTTGGCATAAAGGGCAAAACTTAACTCTTGTTCTTCTAGTATCGCGTAGTCAAAAGTAGACATGTGTTCTGAGTATAATGAGTTTTATGTATTAAAGTATTGAACCCAAAGTAGACTCATGTATAAAAAGGATTTGTACAGTATTAATTAAAATAAAATATTTCTGAGGATTCACCTCCACCAGCTATGAATGGCTTGTATCATGATTCTCTTTTAATATAAATGGATGAATGCTTCAGTTTCAAAAAAAAAAAAAAGATTTACGTAATAGGGTTTTCTTTTGTTCCCAATATAACTTCTCGTCCTTCTTGAACAAGAAGATATATAATATTGTCATCCATATTTTACTTGCTGCTACTTTTTCCTGTGTTCGTCCAAATTAAAATTTAACGAAAGAGTTGTTTATTAATAGAGTGGTTATATAGTCAGAAATATAATAAACAAATATATAAGATAGAATATTAAGTTTTATTCATCTATAACGTACTTCAGTTAAAAGTGAGAACACCAAGAAATTAGGCCAACCCCCACCGCCCAGTGTTCTTGAATTCATTGCACGTGAGGTCTCGGAAGCACCATCCACCTATCTATCGAAGACTAAGTAAATAACTAATTAAGCAAAAGCCGGTTGGCAATGATAGCGTGCATTTCTTTTTTATTTATCTTCTTTTACCCTTTTAATAAGACAAGCAATTTCCTTATCCACCCAACATGTGCCCAAGTGCTGAAAAGCAAATGCAGTGTTTTGTTGACATGCAACTGAATTAGGAGCAGCTTGTGTCAGAATTCTAAAGTATATTTCAAAAAGTCTCCCAAGTAATCTTAAACCATTTCACATTTCCTGAGCAAGAACCGGTTATATAGGCAAGGATATGTGAAGGAAAAATTTACCTAAATAGCATTAATTTTTAAATTATGTAGTTAAACAGTCCATTTTCAACCTACGTAGTAAAATATTACTGTTTTGGAATTCGACATCAGTAATGTCGAGTACTATGTTTATTTTGCTTCTTAATTTTTTTGAAACTTTTGCTTAGAACGCAACAATAAAAATGTCGAGTTCTACTTAAAAATATGTATAGATAATGTTGAGTTCCAAAAAAGTGGTATTTTGCTAGATAGTTTGAAAAGATGGCTATTTGGCTACATAAATTAAAAATTAAGGCTATTTAGCCATTTCCCCCATGTATTTGGCTTGTTAAATTCTATGACATCATTAAATACCAAACCTGTTTTATGAATAAAAAAGGGTAGGAGGGGGCAACTTGTGCCTTTCCTACTTGGACATGGTCATAGTAGTGTCTAAGAGTCTTACTTGTTGGGCTTAGTGAGCCACAACTTCCTTTCCCTGCACGTACTCATTGATACTACCATGCCCTACCAGTACTCATTGATGTCTTGGTGGTGATTGGATAGATATGGGGTTGTTTGGTTTACCATGTTTTCATCACTCATCACTCATTTTCCAGAACTCATCACTCACTTTTTGTGAGTCCCACACTAAGTTAAGTTGTTTCGTTTTGTTTTCATTCTGAATTTTCATAACTCATAACTCAAAAAACTGAGTTAAAGTTGTAGAAAATGGAAACAAATTTTTCTTGTTTCCAAGTGATGGAAACTGAGTATCAGTGGCATATTTGAATAAAACCAAATTATGGTCGCACCCAATGACTTGTCTCTATCATAAGTGAAAACTCGGATTTGTGTTAAAACACATGAGCATGTTTAGACCCCAAATTAAAATATTACGGCTCGGTTGATTTTACTCTAACTTATACTAAGTACGCAATAGAGTAAATGCGAGCGAACAAACAATAAAATTACTCTAAGCCATATTTAACAAATTACAGCAGTAAAATGAAAGCTAAAAGAGTAGGGAAGAGAAATGCAACCACAAGATAACACGCCGATGTGTTATCGAAGAGGAAACCGAAGAAATCGACGAAAATCCTCTCCGTCGCCCTCCTAGCGGTAAATCGATCCACTAGACAATAAGTTGGGATACACGAATAGCAAGAGACCCTCCAAACCTAATCTACCCAGTGCACCTAAGCCCTCCAAGCTCTTACTCCAAAAGGTTTCTTGGAACCGTGTCTTGTCTAACTTTTCGGATCCCGCAATATGTCCGATTGCATTCGCCAAGCCTTACCGGCTTCTTTTGGCGAATCCCCAAAGCTTCCTAAGCTCCAAAAAACTCTCTACACTCTGAAAATGTGTGGGTTGTGCTTGGGTAAAAATCTCCTCTCAAGGTTTGAAAATGGGAGAGGGAATGCCGAGAATGATTTTTCACTAAGGATGAGTAGCTATATCTCTAAAAGATGGGTGTGTGTGTTGTAGGAAACCTATCTAGGATTTTTCTCTCTGAATGTCCTCCTTAATACTTTTGTGGGTAATGAGGGTATATATAGTATGAGTGAAGGGTAAGAAAGTCACACTTAAAATCCTCCAAGCAGGGAGTTTCGCGGGTATCTCACGAGAAGGCCTTACTCGCAAGACACTCGCGAAATTTACTGATTCTTCATTTTATGCTTGATTCTTCACCAACTTAATACTAAACCCAATACAATAAAATCCCACAAAATACAAGAAAATAAATTAATGCAATTACAACACTTTTTGTCATGGAATGAAGCTAACATAAAACATAATTGTAAATCACAACTTTACAATAAGTTTGGACACAGTTTATTCTCTCTCTCTCTCTCTCTCTCTCTCTCTCTCTCTCTCTCTCTCTCTCTCTCGGCAAATCAATTTTTTTTCTCTCTTTATCTTGTGGGCGTGGAGATCAAATTTGAGATGTGATTGTGTGGGGTATGGATTTTTGAGATGGGGTTATGGGTGGGCTGTGGGGTTCAAATTTGTGGTGTGGCTGTGGTGGGTTTGGATCTGAGATGTGGTGGTCAATCCTCTCTCTATCTTGTGGGTGTGAAGTTCGGATTTGAGATGTGGTTGTGGGGTTTGGATTTTTGAGATGTGGGTGTGAGTGCGGGATTAGTGGGTTTGTGGGTTTTGATGGTGAGATTAATGGGTTTATGGGTTCCAATGGTGAGATCGGTGAGACAAGGGTTGTGTTTTATGCAGTGGTTCGATGCTACGAGTTGTTTTTAAGGGTTGTTTATGGTAGCCAATGGTGGTAGGAGGCAGAGTTGGTTTTACACTTGTTGCCCACGCCTTTTTGGAAGGGGACCTGGGCAGTGTTGGCGTGTTTGTGAGGGAAGGAGGAGGAGAAGCAGTGGTGGCTGAAGGAAGGAGGAGGAGAATTGTGACAGAGTATTGTTACCGTTCTGACTGTCAAGCTTGTGGGACCCACTATTTTCAGTTAGAGATGAGTATTTTTAGCAAAAGACTAAAGCCAAACACGTTGGGAGTAAGTTAAGAGAAAAAAATGAGAATAAAATATGAGATATGAGAATAAGTATTGAGTTATGAAAATTGGGATATGAGAAGTGAGATATGAGTGATGTGAGAACCAAACATGCCCTATATCTCACTAAACCCAACTAATATGATGTTATTACTGGTCATATCTAGGTAGGGAAGCAACCTCTGTTGTTCCCTCCTACTCTTTCTATTCACAAAAGAAGATTTACCTTTATTACGAATGAATATATATATATATATATATATATATATATATATATGTGTGTGTGTGTGTGTGTGTGTGTGTGTGTGGTATCATTGCTTCCTGCAACCAAGCAAATTTAGGACCCGTTTTGTTTAACTTTTTGGTTTTGGCTCTATTGAACATTTGTTTTTATTAGTGCATTTTGTAATTGCAGCTTGAGGGGTGTAACATAAAAACACAGAAAATCATAAAAGTGGAGTACTCGAGTGATTTTGAAGCTATATTAATCGCCAAAATATGCATTTACAAAATGCTATCGTGCTTTTTTCACCAAAACCTAATGCGTCGTAGGTCACCATCACATGTCCGTCCACAACAAAACACTTACCTTTTGTCTTTCACAGAAACCACCATCTTATGGAAGGCATCAGTTCCCAGCTACACTGAACATTATCACTGTCTTTCCATGGAATATGAAAGAAATGTATTTGAGTGCAATCCTTCCATGTGGTCTTTGACCCAATTACTTTCCAATCCGGGTTGCCTTTGCATACACAACAACACTGTTTTTAACCCGGATCCTCTTACCCGACCACAAAAGGTTCTCACTTGCTTCTCTTTTATTTCTCTCTTTTTCTCAAAAAAAAAAAAAGAAAAAGAAAAAAGAAAAGAAATGAAAAGAAGAAGAAAAATTCTTTGTTTCAAAAGCACAATAAATAAATAAATAAAAGTCTCAAATACTTTTTTTTTTTTTTAATACTCCCAATGGATCCTTTATCTAAATAAGAACCTCAAATTCCAAAAAATTAAAAATAAAATCTCTCTCTACATCCTATCGGACCCTTTTCTTTATCTCTCTACTCTTTTAGCCTTTTCATCATGAATTTTCCATTTCCAAATCTTTTTCGTTCACAACGAATCCTTTTCCTTTCATTGCTTCTTTCCTTATCTCTTGCTCCTATCCTAAGATTCGTTTTTTTAATCCTAACGATCATTCCCTTATTTTGATCACGGTAGCCAACGTTAAACATATTCTTCGATGCATGTGCCTTTTAATTACCCCAATTGGTTTCATATCAATCCTCTCCTTTACTGGCCATTTTTTTTAATTAAAAAAAAAAAGATAAAAACTACTTCGGAAGACATACTTTCAAAGAAAAAAGAGGGGAAAAATATAGATTCAATTTTTACTAGTTGTCCATCTCGTCATACACAATTGTTAGGACTAGACTAGTGCCCTAAAACCCAACAGTATAAACATTATCTTAAATAATTTTTTTTTTTATTCTCTGAGATTATATTGATATGAATATTTGCACATTATATTATAGTCTATAAGATGAATTGTATGTGATTTAGATATGAGAATAAGGTTCGCATGCAAAAGATCTAAATTACAAGTTTTTTGTAAACTCGTTAATCCTCATTCATAGTCGGTGATAAAATTGGAAATTTCATATGTGAAGACTATTACATATCAATTAAGATGATTTGTCTTGATCATGAAAATAAAGAATATTAATTAATATGTTGGTGTATCTCGAGTATGTAAGGTACATTGAATTGGACTTCGGCCTCACCTCGTCCTATTAATTGTTGTGAGATTTATCGTTCTACTAACTACTATCACTTAAACAATAAGTCTTACAGTTGCTATTTACATAGATTCTCAATCTTAAGAGGATGCATGGTGAAGTCAAGCATTAAATGTTGGTTGCTTTGATGTATACCAAAGTGGGAAATTGCATAGTCAAAATCTCAATACATTGGATAATCACATATTGTATTGTGGGAAAATACATTCTCAAGATGGAATTCATAATCTCTTTCTAGAAACTTGAAACATCCCCTTGAGATAAGTTTATTGATAATTAGTTATTCAAAGAGTTTGGCTTGACCACTTTTATAAAGAGTTACAAAAGTTTATATTCAATTAAATTAGATTTCATAAATATAAGAATAATTAAAATATTAAATTGAGAATTCAAAGAAATAAGATGTAGTGATTTACAAGTGACGGTACCTTTAAAACTTTGTTTCACTATAAGTGATTTCATGTAGGGGTTGAATGATAATAGTCTTAAAATAAATATTTTATTAATAAAAACCTAGAGTACAATTATATTTTATTTTACTATATTTATATAATTAATAGTAACATTGCACTTGTCTCGAGTTGATTAGAGGCCCAAGATCTATTACGGCTACAGTTCTTACTTCCTTTTGGACTCATCTCAAGCCACATGCTAAAACCCAAATGGGTTGGCCCAATAACTTATCCAATTATAAAGGAGCAGTTTAAGTCAGTAACTGTTAGTAAGAAAAAAATTTTGTGAAAATGTATGTACAAATTATAGAAGATAATAGTTCTCTCAATTGACTGGTATCTGTACCCTTGGTTTCAAAAACATAGATATGAGACACCATAAAAAATGCAATAAGCACTATGTTATCAATTGAACCTCAAATCATTATAATACTAAGGGTCCGTTTGGATAGAACTTATTGCTGAAAACTGAAAACTGAAAATTGAAAACACTATAGCAAAATAATTTTTAAATATGTAAATAGTACTGTGGGACCCATTTTTAATAAAAAAAATTCTGAAAAGTGAAATTTGTGGGTCTCGTGAACAGTGCACGGAACCCACTTATACACAGAAATGGGCTAAAAAGTCTACTTTTGCGGCTACTGTTCATGCACAGTACATGAACAGTAGCCTTTGTCCCTTAAAAGCTGCGCAGAAAAAAAAAAAACTGAAATGTGAACGTAGACGGAGACGCTGGATCCAAACGCCACCTAATACCCCAACTTACAAAATCAAAATTTTCAATAAAAGTGGATGGGAAAAATGTAGCCTTTGAGATCTGTTATGTGGATGGAGACATGGTCAAGTCACACGTAAAACTCTTATATATATGAACAAAATTTAAATACAATATTTAAGTGATATTCCTTAAGTTTTCCCCTTAAGATTCAGCCATGTAGTTTTCTTTTCATGGGATGAAATGAAAGTGTTTTCTTAATTACGTATAGTCATATGACTAAATCTTAAAAATGTCTTAAAAATGGAACTTAGGGAACAACACCTAAATTCTTTTCCTTTCAATCCTTTCCCATCAACCTGTCTTGGAATTTCTACTATCAATAATGAGCAACAACATCCTCGTTGTCGTTGTCAATTAGGGATTTAGCACTACCTACGGCTACAGCTTTCTAATTCAGAAGTCAGAACACTCGAAGAAACATTTTGCCCCCAAAGTCTTAAATTCCTCAAGTCTAGCTAAAACAAAATGAGTGGGTTCGTCTTTTGGTATATATGCATTTAACCGAGCAGTCATTATTGACTAAGTTTTGAACACAACATAATACACTCAACTATTGCATTTATTAGTCAGAACTAGTCACACTAAGTAATTTAATCCTACATAACAAACAAAAGGAGGCATTAGGCGCAATAAACACTTCAGGCCGAAATTTTTTTTTAAAAAAAAAAAAAGAGAAAGGAAGAAGAAGAATAAAGGAAAATGCGTAGTAGACCTCAAACTCGTAAAGTATCTAGTTTTTCTCCCATGTTCGACGCATGTATTGTATTATAGGGAAAATTACAACCACCCTAAGGTTTGGGGTGATACCAAACACATCTAAAGATTTTAAAAAATGATCAATTTGGTCCTTAAACACTAATGCCGTTTGTGCACCGTTTATTAAACTCTTTTATTTCATTTTTTAAAATTCCCTTTTTCTCTCTCTCTCTCTCTCTCTCTTCATTCTCTCTTCCTTTACACTAGAAAAATATCTCTCTCTCCCTCAAGCTTAAGATCAAAGCTATAAGGTTTCAGACTTAGCAAGGACAACAAACTCCACCACCACGGTTTCAGTACCTATTTACCTACAAAATCCACGCCATATGTCGCCGTTGAAAGCTAAGTGGCTGGGTGCGGATTTAGGAGGATGGTGGCTGGGTGGGTCACGATCTTGGACAATGGTGGACGACCGTTGCTTGATCATGATAAGTGGTGGGTGGCTGTTGCAAGGTCACAATCAGGTGGAACTTGTCGTCGTGGGTATGAAATTTTTTATAAAAAAAAAAAAAAAATGATTTGGTTTTGTTTGGGCTTGAGGTGTGAATTATGTGATGTTGGATGTTTGGAACTATTTGGGTTTGAGGAGGATGAGTGGGTAGTGATAGGTAGTGATGCTGTAGATGGTAGTTATTGGATCACCTTATGCTCATCGTTAAGGGTTTGGGTTTGGTTTTAAAAATATTTTGATTTGGGTCTTTTTGAGGTGTGATGTTGTTGGGTGGTTGATTGGTTGAGTTGATATATGTTTGATTGTGTTGTGTGATGCTGGATCTTATTAGGTTGATCTTGGTATGATCATTTGGTGTAGTGAGATTTTTGTTTTTGAATGTTTTGTAAATTTTTTTCCCAAATGAGATTATGTTTGGTTTTAAAAAATTGATACATTGGTTTAGTAAGATTCTTTTTGAATGGTTCTTAACTACATCTACATGGTCGTGTATGTCATTTGGATATACTGGTTTGAGCTTGAGAGTGAGCGAGAGAGAGGGTTTATGTTCTGGGCAAAGAATAGAGTGAAAGAAATAGATAATATAAATGAAATAAAAAATTTGTTTGGGAGACTGAACAAACAAACATTAGTGATTAAGGACCAAATTTGTCATTTTTTAAAACCTTTAGATGTATTTGGTATTATCTCAAACCTCAAGGTAGGTTGTTGTAATTTATCCTATATTATATAGAGTACTAGCTGTGTGCCTCTCACATAAGTGGAGACATCTGAATTTTTATTTATTTATTTATAAATATAATATAATTTCATCTTATTATGTCTACTTTATAATGATTTCTCTTTATTATTAGGCCAAAATTTCTAGATCTCTATATTATATTAATTTCTCTTTACTATGTTGATTTCTTTATAATATAATTGATTTTTAGTATAAGTAGAGTTTGAACCTTAAATCTCTTACAACAGACTTTATTAGTTAAGTTAACTAGAACCTATTATAGACTTAGTGGATTAGTGAGTTATAATACAATATATAAATCAATTGAATATGAAATAATTAGTTTAAAATATGAATTTAATATGGTTATAATTTTAAAATAAGACTCCATCAATGAGTAAAATTCTTGGTCAAATATGAATTTCCATTAATGGAAAAATAAATTACAAATAATTTTTTTTTATGGTCAAAATTCATGGTCAAAATTGACTATTTTTTGAAATTCTATAAAAAAAAAAAACTTTTTCCTTATATTTTAAATATCTAAAAATTAAGTTTATAGAAAAACTCAAAGTTTGAAACTACATATACAAATATAAAGAGATTGAATGAAGAAAAAATGATTAGAGAAGGGACGAAGAAGTACTAAGGATTTAGTATCATAAGAAAATAAGGCATAAGTAACTTCGAGAAAATTTTGACTTTAAAATAGTTATACACTTCTTTGAGTTGAGGTGATGTGAGAAAGCTTACACTATATTTTGGGTAGATGAATTTTTTCCCTATATTCATTATACAAGATTAGACCAACTACAAATGAATATGAGGACACAAACATACATACATGCATGCATACATACATACATACATACATATATATTAGCAATATGAGGATTAGAATTGTAGGGGTCAAAAACACCAAAAAGAGATTTTTCATAAAAGTTCTTGATTGACATAACTAATTTCTCAGAAATGGGAGATAAAGATCCACAATGGGAAGATTAACAAGATAGTTGAAGATAAAGTGCTATTGAATCAAACATTTATATATGAAAACATATTCTCTTGGTAGAAAGAAGGGTTCTAAAGGCTAAACACAAGTGAAGAAATCATAATTTTCTCTTTCTTGTTCTTCTCTAGGTCTGTTTTCTAGATCCTCCTCATGTTGCTCTCCTCTTCCTTTAATAGCCATAGCCCTTCATTCTCTAGCTATCCAACTCTTAATTGGATTTATGGGGATATCTGCCCCACCATCGGCCTTTTGTCCTTCCATTTCTTGATCATGAAGGACTTTTGGAGGTGTTTCCACTATTTAGACCAATCATTCAGCATTTAATGTGACATTAGGTGGGAGGAGCTCATTAATGCAAAGGTGACCATCACATTGGGCTCTACATTTTTTTTGATGTGTTCCTCGAGAAAAAGGTGAATAAAGGGTGGAGATCATGGCTCGAGATGTGGGACAATCATTACCTGACATTGATGAGACATGACCCGGTCAGGCATTAATTGTCCCGGACGTGACATGTTCCCCATTACTCTGATGCATACACATGTTCCTTCATAGAATAAAGGGTGGAGATCGTGGCTCGAGATGTGGGACAATCATTTCCTAACATTGATGAGACATGACGCAGTCAGGTATTAATTGTCTCGAACATGACATGTTCCCCATTACTTTGATGCATACACAAGTTCCTTCAAACGGTCAAATGTCGTTTTGGGGAATTAAGGGGGCATGAGAACCCAAATGTCTTTTTTCATCATTTCCTACTCCTTTCCCCCTATATATAATGGGGAACCCAGACCAACTTATGAGTTCCCATTTCCTTCACTTCCTTCTTTCATTTCCTTGAGAGCTAGAGCATTCTGGGTATACTTGAGCCTCCCTGGTGATTCAATCCAATTTTCTTCTTTGGTAAGTTCTCTTTCCATCTTTCTTTTCTTCTTTTACATTTATTATTTCTTCTTCCTTCTTCTCGTTGACCTTCAAATCCATTAAAAATAGGCAGAATGGGTAGATTTAACCTTATGGTTGATTCTCCTGAGAGGCTAGTAGAGTTTAGGAGGATATATGGAATCCCTGATGATGTCGGGTTAAGCTATTGCCCGGAATTTGAGGTGAATTTTGTAAAGGGGGAAGGGAGAGTAGTTATCGCCTTAGTGGCCTTCTTAGAAGGGGGAAATAGGATTCTTATGAGTAAACTCCTTACAAACTTTTTGAGGCATTTTAAGTTATGTCCAGATCAATGTACCCCCAATATCTTTAGGGTAGTTAGTAGTGTAGCCGAGCTAAATGGGAGAATCGGCCTTAATCTTATCAAGGACAATATTAATTTTGTTTATAGTTTTCAAGACAGCAAGATCTTAGGCTTTTATTTTAAGACCCGGCACGAGGAACTGAGATTGATATCTTATCTCTCAAACTCGGACAAAGAGACGGAGGCAGATTACCTCGTGGTCATAGGGAAATGGTATCTTGACAGACTTCCGTGTCCAATATCAATGGGTAGAGCTGGTAGGTAGGAACACTAGGTTCTTTTGATTCTTTGGTTTTCAATATTGTTTCTTTAACTAACTTGTTTTATTTTGTATGTTGTTTCTCTCAAAGTTTGAGGCCAAGCTCAAGGGCGATTACCAAAAGCAAATGTGCCTTGGAGAAGGAGCTCGAGGAGGTCAATAAGGCCCTTGTTGAGGGGACGGCCAAGTTGACGGCCAAAACCCAGGTTACCAATGACAAGCTCCAAGCAACCTACTACCAAGGCCCGAAAGACTGCATCTCATTTGTAAGGCCCAAGGTGTAGAATAATCTTTGGATATATTTCACCTCAGGCTGGGTAACCACCTTGGACAAGATATACGTCGAAGCCAACTCTTCCTTCTGAGCTGAAGAGAACATCCCTTACCCCAAGAACTTGATCAAGGTAGCTAATCCGGAGATTCTAGAGATCAAAGATGATACTTCTTTGGTCTGAGAAATGGAGAACCCGACCGTGGATGCAGCTGTTAGGGCTATGGATCCAGCGGCAAGGGGCAAGGCTTGAATTTTATTGTATCGCCCCCATTGAGGGGCTCTTTTTGTAATTGTGCTTAAATATTTAATCGAAAGAATATTTTGTTGTTGTTTTATGTGTGTGTGTGTGTGTGTGTATCTTTTTTTTTTTCTTTTTTACTTAGCTTAGGAAAATCACTTGCATGGCTTTCACTTTGGCTATGCCTCAATTTTCTTTTTCGTTAGTGACCTTGGGATTGAGTTAAAGCAAAAAAATTTGTTAAAGGCACACCTGAGATAAAGATAAGGTCTACTTCCCCGAGATTTTATCATTCCGCCCAAAATAAAAGGCACGGTCTAGTACTTTGAGTAGTTATAATGCTGTCCAAGTTAAAGACATGGTCTAGTACTCTACAGTTCTTTATCTTTTTTAACGTGATATTGTTGTTTTTTCCATAGATGGACTAATTGATTCTAGATTCGACATCCTATTCACTTGATGAAAGCAAAAATGAGAATTAAAAAAAAATCAATTTATTAATCAGAAGTAATATTTCTTCAAGTTGGATACATTCCATGGTCAAGCTATAGGCCTTTTTATCTAAATCTTCTAAGCGGTAAGCCCATATCCCTACAAAAGATGTCACTTGATACAAGCCTTACTAGTTAGGTCCAAGCTTGCCATAAGTCTAGTGTTCCCCAAGACTTTCCTTAACACCAAGTCCCCCGAAATGAAATCCCTACACTTCACACCCTTATTATACCCACGAATAACCCTTTGTTGGTAATTCGTGAGCTTTACCAACGAAACTTCACGATTTTCTTCAATTAGGTCCAGTTGCCTGCCCAACAAGTGGTTGTTCTCTTCTTCCTCAAACTAATCAGTTCAGGAAGTTGGTAGCCCCACTTCCACAGGTATTACCGTTTCAGTACCACAGGTCGTAGAAAATAAAGTTTCCCATATGGATCTTTTCGATGTAGTTCGATATGCCCATAATAGACTTAGGAGTTCCTCAGACCATTTCCCTTTAGATTAAATTAATCTTCTCTTCAAATTGTTGACTAAGGACTTGATTGTTTCTTCAACTTGTTCATATCCCTAGGGGCAGGATGGCATTTAGTACCTATTGGTAATCCCCAATTCCGCGCAGTATTGTTGGAAGACCTTTCTATCAAACTGGAGCCCATTATCCGAGATGAGAACCTTAGGTACACCAAATCGAGTTATGATGTTTCTCCATATGTACCTCTTGACATCTGTATCTTAGATATTAGCCATCTATAGTCCTACTAAGAGTGCTTTGTATTTCACTTCATTGTTAGATGCTCGAAAGCCTCACTTGAATGATTTTTCCACCCTGATACACTCTGGTGGAATCAGCACTGTGCCCACTTTGACACCTCAGCAATTAGAAGACTTATCTACATATGCATGCCATATTGAGACTATTTCTGATTATGCTGCAGAGCCACCACATATATGCACTTCTTCTTTGGAAATATTCGAGGTGAACTCAGTGATGAAATTAGCCAAAACCTACCTCTTGATCAATGTCCTTAAGCTATACTTGATATCAAAAGCCCCCAAGGATGTCCCTCATCTAGATATCTAGCCAGAGAAATCTGCCCGTCTCAATAAGTCTTGCAGTGGGTGTTCCGTGAATACCACTACGGTAATTGCTTAGAAGTAGTGAGGCAACTTCTTAGTAGCGTAGACAAGGGCCAAGGCTATTTTCTCTAAGGGAGGTAATTGACCTCAGCTTCCACAAGGGTTTTTCTCACATAGTAGATCAGCTTCTAGATCTCTTGCTCTACTCAAATTAAAACCACGTTCACTGTGTGATCAATCACGGCCATGTACAGAATTTCAACTGCTACTAGTTGGGAAAGAATAGAAGCTTGGGCCAAATACGCCTTTAACTTGGAGAAAGCCCACTGAAATTCCTCCATCCACTCAAATTATTTCCATTTCTTCAGAAGTTGAAAAAAAGGTCTACACTTGTCTACAAACTTGGATATGAAGCGATTAAGGGCAACAGTCATCCTTGTAAGATGTTAAACCTCTTTTAGATTTTGAGGAGGTTTCAAATTCTATAGAGCAGCAATTGTTCTGGATTTACTTCAATTTCATGATGTATGGCTAGATAGCAGGCGAATTTTTCCGAGTATACACCGAAGGCACATTAGGAGGCGTTTAGTTGAGTAAAAACATCTATGATCGAAACATCACCTTGAGTGAGTTCTGGAATTTTTTTATTCAAATTGAAGATTCTTGGTCCATTTCGTTGTGGGAATCGATCCTTGAGATCATTCCAAATCTCTAGAGTTGTATCCATGTAGATGATACTAGGTTGAATCTTTGGTGAAACTGAATTGATTTTTCAAGTTCCAACCATATTATCTGAACGAATCCAAGCTTGAATTGTAGATGGTGTCTTTACCAATGGTGAAGATAAAGTCAAAGTGTCATCTATGAACCCCAACTTGTTCTTGGCAAGCAAAGCCTTTCAAATTGATCTAGCCCAAGCTATATAATTCTCACCAACTAGTGTTTGAGAGACGAGAATAGCACCAAGACTTTCTCCATGGTGGAGAAACAATGGATCATCAGCTATAGATAAATCTTGTGGTGGTGTAGAATCAGGGACTATCATAGTAGAAGCCATTGAAGGACTAGAAAGAAATTGAGAATGAGAAAGCAAACAAAATCCCTAATTTTCAGAGCTTTGATACCATAACAGAAACTAGAAATTTGTGTATTTGCATTAATTAAATAATTACATGGCTCTACTCTATATATACATAGCATAGGGAAGAAAATAGTTATAACAGAAAAACTTAAACTAACCGCCTACTTTAGTTACAATTAAGTAAGCGCGTGCTATACACATGATGACTAACTAACTAATTTATTTACAAGTAAAAACGAAATGTAGCTTTACAACTTGAATTATAGAACGACTAGAGTTTATCAGCTTTGTAGTTTAGCTTGAATTCTATCAGTCTCAATCTTCTTCAACTCTGTCAGTTGTCTCAACTAGTTCTTACTCTTGTTTTCTATATTTTGATAGTATAACCGTATGAATGCGAGAATAATGAGAACCACATTGTTGTACTATGGGTACTATTGAATAATTTTTTAAGTAAATGAAGGGGAGACAATATAAAATGTCAATGTGCTAGGTAAATTTAAAAAATAAAAAATAAAAAATAAAAAAATAAAAGAGACGGTATTTCATTAAAAAAGAAAAAAAAGGAAAAAAAGAAAGAAAGAAAGAAAGAAATGAAAAGAAGAGAGAGTAAGGAATCAAACGTGGGACCTGGTCCTATTTCATGTGGGCTTTGGGGGGATACTAACCAAATGGGCATGAGGCGGTCCACTACGGAAAGCAAAGTCAATAAAGATACCACCAGAAGCCCATTAAAAATTAAAAATATATTGGGGGAAGTAATGGAAAAAAGTCTCCGCTCTTCCGAGCCCAACATCATTTGGACCAATGCTTGAAGTTTCTTTCAGGTGGAAAGGTCGATGACAAGTCTTTTTTTTTTTTTTTTTTTAAATATTTTTAGTGGAAAGTCTAGACTTTAGTATTTGATTTCCTTTTTTTAATTTAGATTTTTTTCTTGATAAGAAATTTATATTTTTTCTTAGTAAAAACTAAAACCACGATCTTTATTTATATATATATATATATATATATATATATATATATATATATATATATATATATATATATATATTAAAAGGTTATATTTAAGAATACTTTTATTTATTAATTGGGTAAAGAGAGGTGGAAACATGGTTGCTCATACATTAGCAAAACATGCTAGGAATTTAATTAATGATTTATATTGGATTGAAGATACTCCACTGCCGGCGGTGGATGCTATGTATTATGATTCTTTACATTTCAATGAATGATTAATTGGTTCGCCTTCAAAAAAAAAAAAGAATTCTTTTATTTAGAAAATTGAGTGTTTTTTTTTAAGTTTAAAATTATGTCCATAATTTTAGATTGGCAACCATGAACAAATTGTAAACCTTTAGAACTTAGTTTATTAGTTGTTTAGTCTAGAAATATTTAGTTAAAAAAGACAAATGAAGTTCAGCACAATTGAAGGTTCAAAGAAATCAGAAAAGCATGTGTAGATAAGTGTTACTTATCTCAACCAATCAAGATGCACATCTCGACCGATTGAGATTCGTGCCAGATTTTAGGTCTATCTTTTCTATTAGCTATTGGATCTAGAGTTTTGATCAATCTTAAGTATATATAAATACAAACCCTAGAGCACGTTTTCACATATCCAAGAGGGCAGTGTTTTGCACACAAATCTAGAGTTTTCCAAACCCTTTTGAAGTTACAGCTAGAGACCTTGTGCAAACAATAGATCCAGTTATAGAGTAAAGTTGCTGCTTCAAATCAACTACAATTGATGATCTAAACCTTTGAGTGGAGATCTCAAAGTCACAAACTAGAGTGTTTGTGTGCAACAATTTCATAGTAGAAGAGTTTGTGAATTTGGTGCTGCGTGTAGTCACATGAGTAAGTATTACATGAGGTAGCAGTAAATTTAGGGTTAACTCTATTGTATAAACTTCTATTCTATTAGTGAAATATTGTCTTGAGGATTGTTTAAGTTAAATCTTCCCCAAATTTTTTGACTTTGAAACCACTATTTCAAAATTTTTCATGGGTCATCTTTCTTGGTGTTCATGTGATTTGTGAATGTGTGATGTTTGTGACAGACCAAAAATGTATTGACCCCTTGTGATAAATTAATAAATTAATTAATTAGCCAAGTTAATTATTTGATCCAATTGATATGCAAAACATGTGGTAGCACAAACAAATCACCAATAAACTAAAGTATGCAACGGAAATAAATTAACACAGTGATTTGTTTACGAATAGGGAAAACCAATACAACAAAATTCCCACCGGGTGATTTTAAGGTCACCACTCCCGAGGATCCACTATTATCAAAACAAAAGGTTGCAAGTAAAGGAATCCTAGTACCTTATATCTAGGCTTGTCCACGGGTCGGTCTGGGTCGAGTTTGTGCCCAACCCGGAACCGACCCGATCGCGTCGGGTCTCCGGCATCCAGACCTGCTGCCGACTGTTAGATGAGTCGGTTCAGGTGACTCGGATATCAAGTACGAATCGGTCGGTGGTCAGTCGGACTCGGGGAAGACGAAACCAGGCGAAATCAGGCCAACACTAGCCGAATTCTGCTAAATCTGGCCGACACATGGCCGGATCGAGCAAGATTTCTAAACCTACTCACCAAATCTTGAAGAGATCTCGCCGGATCTCAACGGATTTGTTGAGAAATGATCGGAAATCCTCATACCTGAGAAAATTGGTGGGTGTTTCCGATATATAGGCGGTCAGATCGATTGGAATCAGATTTTGAAGAGCATACCCATCAACTGACTCGCCAGTCTTGGTTTTTGGAGGTTGAAACCCGCTGTCGACCATCACTGGTGTTGGGTTGGCCGATTTCGGGAATGGGTCGGACGGTTCGCCTCGGGTTGGTTGGGTACGAGTTCTGGTGGCTAGCCCTACTTATACCAACCTACAGTTGAACCCTTACCCTAATATCCAATTAGACTTGTTCTGTAGTGACAATCTCTTATTTCAATGCACGGCTCCTAATACGTGACTAACCAATTGCACGGATCCTAGTATGCGAATTCAATAGGATTGTTGGCTGCAAAGTTCTTCAGTTCATCACATGATGAAGATCGAGAAGCTCCTTGGTTACAAAACTCTACGATACACAAACACAGCAGCTTCTTCACAAGAAAGATTACTAGAGCAAACTAGGTCTCCGGTCACAATTTGCTCTTATGCAATTGTGCTCTTAGCTGTGTAACTTTTAACAGCCCTTAAAATAATCCTTTTATATGTCTAGGGTTATGAAAAAAGAAAGCTCAAACATATAATCACAAATTGAATGAAATATAGACCTAAAAATCTGAGTTTCATAAACCTCGACAAATACCCTATCTGTCAAGCTGCTGTCGAGCCACGGGCTAGAACAGCTCTTCAAGTCTCGATAGATGCTAGATGTCGAGCTAACTATTGAGATTTAATGAACAACACTTATCACACTTGAATCTTGGACAGACTTGCTTAGCTTCAATACTTGATCTTGAAACAAGGTTTCTTGAAGTATTAAACACATCCTAGATTTATCCAATTACAAATAAAGTGCGTTTTGTCAAAAGATTAGCCAATTACATAAAATAATGACATATGTTCCTAACATTGAATCACATGTCCTAACAGTTTGTTTAAATCAGATCTAATTGCATAATTAATCACTTAATTAATTGGCTGGAGATTAGATAAAATTTGACACAACTAGGTCTAAAATCCTAACAATTTTTTTTAATTCTTTTAGGGTTTATAAATAAGTGCGGTATATATAAAATGGATAGTCTGCAATTAATAGAAGTTTCTCTAATGATTTTTTCCTCCATAGAACGAAAAGTCTTACGTCTTCATTCAATAAACAAGAACTCTAGCTTTTCATTCTAAGAGCACTCACAGCAGTGGTGGTATATTGGTATATTGGTATATTTTAGCTTCTCAACCACCAAAAAGTGTGCTCCAGCAGTGGAGCTATAGCAAAAAAAAATTTTCTTCCAGCTACAGTACACATCTAAAGATAGATGTGTACTGTAGCTCAAAGGTAAAAAAAAAAAAAAAAAATTATTTTATTAAATTTCTCTCTCTTCTATCCTTTAAAAAATATTTTTTCTTCCTTTCTTTTTCGTTCTCTCTGGCTTCTCTTCTTTCATTGTTTTTCCTTCTCTTTTTTTTTTTTTTTTTTTCTCCCTCATCTACTCTCTGCTTCGCCGCCGATTCTTGCTGAATCGTCGAGCTTCGCCGCCAATAAGGTCTGGATCGTCGAGCCTCGCCGCCGATAAGGTCTAGATCGTCGACCTTCATCGCCAACCCATCTCGCCCAGTCCTCCATTTCACCGCCGATCCTCATTCTCATCGCCCACATCACTGTCCTATGTCGCCGACCCATCTCGCCCAGTCTCCGTCTCACCGCCAACCTGTTCGTGGGTTTCTCTGTGGCTGTGTTGGTGTGGTGGTTTTTCTCTGTGATTTGTGTGGGTTTGTTGGTGTGGGTTTCTTTGTAATTTTTGTAGTGGTTTTTGGCTAATTTGGATTTTTGGCAGTGGTTGTGGGTGGCGTTGGCTTGTTAGTTTTTGTTGGATGGTTGTGGGCGGTTGATCTTGGTTGGTTGGCAGTGGTGGTGGATCGGTTGGTGGTGTTTTTTTGTTTTGTGAGATGTATTATTTTATTGTAGTAGAAATATTATTTTATTGTGATGTTTATGTTATTTTATTGTGTTGAAAGCTAAAATAGATCCACTGCTGTAGCATGTTTTGTAAAGTGAATAGGTAAAATAAATAAAGTAACTTTTTGTAGAGCTAAATTGCTAAAATTTTAGCTCCACTGCTGTGGATGCTCTAAGTCACTGATCTTACCCTCCATATTGTGACGTGACATATCCCGTATATCAATTAGTTGAACTTGAGATGCTCGAATTGAAGGGGAAAAAAAATTGTTTGAACTCCTAGGAAAGATTATCTCAAATTTTAAAATCAAGATGAAGCAAACAAGTGCACAATAAGGTTTTTGTTGGGTCCATTATGTTAGATTAGCAAACCCTGAACAAAAGTTTTAATATTTTACGTTGTTTTCATTTTTACTTGAACTCCAAGAGATGTGCAAAAGACTGCTCAAGGAAAACTAAACATTCAGCATTCTCAAGACAAGCTCGATCAATTGAAAATCTTGATGCATTCCATTTAACTTGGTAGATCAATAATTGTGCTGATAGAAACCAAATCAAACCCAAACAGCCGTCCAAGCTTATAAGATTGTGTGCCTCCAAAGTCAGGCTATAAAAGGAAACCTAAAGGATGTCAAAATGAACTTTTTGAGAGCTACGCACTATGAATCTAGGGTTAGGGTCAACTGAGCTTTCTTAAAGCTTCAACTAGTGATTCAAGGTTGGAGATTCAAACTTCTGGTGATCCGTTAAAGTTAATTGCTAAAATCAACTCATAGACCAATTGTTGTGAAGAATCTTCAAGAGGGTTCTTCAAGTTGTGAACGGGCGTTCACATTGAACAGAGTTCATGGATAGAAGAATCCAAGGATTTGGAGTTTTATGAGGTCACATTCACAAGTTCACATGTTGTAGTAACATATTTATTGTTAATTTTGTTGTAAACTTCCATTATTTTTTTAGTAAATCTGTTTTCTTTGTCATTATAACCTTGGTGAGTTTTTCCTCGAATCGGGTTTTCTCTTAGCCAGGATATCACAGTTTTTTTTTCCCTATTTATGTTTTTGGGATATTGTATGTGCATCAGTAGCCAAAGCTGAATCAATAAAAATAATTGGTTAATGACTTCTATAGGGGAGTGGTCTCCTAAGTATGCTCCACGAGCCACGGACCATAGGCCCAATAAGAGAACTCGGTAGTCTGAGGTACCAAGCCTAGCCCATGTCCTCTGGGAAGGAAGACTCTAGTATAAAAAGGGGATTGAAGGCCCAACTGGGAAGTGGCCCCCATTCACCAAGGAGAGCCAATGAAGTTCATTGCACCTCAAACAATTTTGGTTGAGAATAAATGACCAGTGAAGTAGCTAAGGAGAAGATCGAACCCAAAAATCGGACCGAGAAGCCAAGCGAGGTGGCTGACAACCCAAGCAGCAGTCACCTCTGTAATAATTAGGTGTTCTCACCTAACACAAGGTGCATTTAATGCTAAATGATTGATCTAAAAAGTGCTTTACACCTTAAAAGTTAATTTTCATCATCAAAAAGGGGGAGGAGACACCTAATGGAAAAAGTTGGGAAAAAGTGAGTAGGAACTTTTAGAGAGAGCTTGTATCTGTTTTTGGTTGCTTCTAACCTTGGCAAGAGAGTAATCATATCAATAATCAACAACGTATTCATTCAAACTTAGATTTTACTTGTTTAGATCTTCCATTGTGAAATGCCCTCCTATTTTACTATGTTGTTGTGATAGTCAAGGCATTAATAGAGGCCTCGGCCCAATCTTAGTGTTTCCAACCCCCCATAAATTACCACCGCGCACCCTTGGTACGATGGTCACTCCACTAATATAAATACTTGTGGGGTATGGGGGGAAAGGGCCGGGGTCCAAGTTTCCAAGATGGAGCTTCACACACATATACACTTAGATTAGGCTAGAGTAGAAATTCTATCTGTCAGGATGTGTGCCCTTAAATCCTATTGTATGGTGCTGTGTATGACATTTTGTATGACCTAATGTTTTGATTAATAAAGTTCTTTTATTATTATCTAAAATAATGGTAACATGAATATTGGGACATTATCATATAGTCCATGAGATGCATAATATGTGATTTATGTGATTTAGTCACAGAATATATAAATCACAAGTTCTTTGTAAACTCAGAATTGTAGTTCGTAGTCGGTGATGAAATTGGGCATTTCATCTGCGAAGATTATAACATATCAACTAAAATGATTTATCTTGATCATCAAAATGGAGATTTCTAGTTGGTATGTTGATATGTTTTAAGAGTTAAAACATATTGAACTAGACCGCTGTGCGATTTATTATTCTCCTAACGACTGTCAAATGAATAATAAACTCACGACTTTTATTTACATAAACTCTTAATCCTGAGAGGATAATGGACCTGATAATGAAGTGTAGGTTGCTTTGATATATCAAGAGTGAGGTCTAAAGTCACGATCAAAACCTCAGTATGTTGTGCAGTCACATTTAGTGTTGATGGAACATATATTCTCATGATGGAATTCATAGTCTCTTAACAGAGATATAAAATATTCCCTTGAGATAAGTTTAATGGGTTTGGTTATTCAGAGTGTTAGGCCTAACCACTTTAGTAAGAAGTTACTAAAGTATATATTTATGGAATTAGATTTCATAAATATATGATGAATAACTTAAAAGATTAAACTGGATACTCAAGGGATTAAGATGTAGTAATTTTCAAAGTGGCAGTCTATATTCATGACTTTATATTACTACGAATATTTTATGAAGGAGTTGCATGTACAATAAAGTCTTGGGATATAATTTATTAATAAGGCCTAGAGTGTAATTATATTTATATAGTGGTATTAAATATAATTAATGGTAACTTTGGACTTGTCAGGAATTGACAGAAAAGTCCAAGGCCCATTAGAGCTAGTGTCTTATTGGTTCCTTTTGGCCCCACTCCAAGCCACATACTAAAGCCCTATTGGAAAGGCCTAATAGGCCAGCCCAATTAGATAATCAGTTAAATATAAAAGGAGAAGCATACATAATTTTTTATTAGAGAAACATCATTATGAAATTGTGTATATGTGTAAGTGAAGCCACTCTTTTATTCTCCCTTGGAAACTAATTGAGAGGCCACACTTCTTGGGTGTAAAGTGGAATTAGAGTGAAGTATAAAAGTATTCTTAAGTACTTCTAATATTTTGTTTTGAATTTCACCACACCAAAGTACGCTATCTTATTCTTAAATTCTGAAATTTACATAGTGGATGTCATCAATCATGAATAAAATAGATCCATGTTTGTTACTTCCGCTGTGTATTTTGTATGAGATACAAAACTAGATTTTCAAACAAGTGGTATCAAAGCTAGGTTTTCAATATCATGCCTATATAACATGTGATTAAGTTTTAGAATTTAAGAAAACCGTTATTTTAGTGTTTTAATTTTCTGCAGTAAAACTTTCTGCATAATTGTGTAGACATGGTTTGATAATCATGGTTTTATGAATTTATGTATTTCTTTTATCAAGATTCATGAAACTCAAGTTACTATGCTTGATAATTAGATAGAATTTTTAAGTTTCATGGAGTGAGTCTACTGAGCAAACGCTATAATAGATTGCACAGTTTGCTTTCTATGTTATTAGCATTGGAATTCATATGCCTTTATATATATGATATATAGATTGAAGTTTTTGAACAAATCATTAAGAAGTTTATGGCCAAGGATATATATTTTGAATATAGTTATTGAAATAACTGTCATGTGTGTGAATTTTGTTATTGCATAGCTTGGATGTTTTGCACCACTTGGCTATAATAAGACAATTTAACGTTAATGCTTGATGGCCATCTTATAAGCATGTGTTAATTGCCTTGGTTATATTGAATCTGTATATTGAGGGGTTTAAGAGAGCATAGGAGAGATTTAAAACAAGTTTCCCAAGAAAAACACTTTAAAATGCTTTTTCTAGGCGTTTCACGACTAACAAGTCGCAAGATGAGTCGCAATTGGGTGAGTCGCCAAAATGAGTAGCCAAATCTCGCTACTCGCAAGAGTAGCCAGAATGAGTAGCCAAAAATTCTGACACCTGTTTTTCAACAAAGAACATGTTTAAACAATAAAAACCTTTAATTTAAAATATCTAGTGGGAGAGAGATATAAGGGTTGGATCTCATGGCCTCCATTATCGGTTCATAGTAGTGTGGGTAAACACCTCGTCTTGGATATGCCTTGCGATCCCAAAGGAGGGTGTTTATTTCATAGTACT
This sequence comes from Castanea sativa, assembly GCF_040712315.1. Lineage (NCBI taxonomy): Eukaryota > Viridiplantae > Streptophyta > Magnoliopsida > Fagales > Fagaceae > Castanea > Castanea sativa. The sequence continues at coordinate 31,956,127 of NC_134021.1, read as the reverse complement.
ACAAGATTGAACTTACCCATTTAAAGTAGTATGGACAAGTACCTCGTCTTGGCATATATACCTCGTGATCCCAAAGGAGGGTGTTTTGTTTCATGGTACTACAAGTTTAAACACTATAAAAGGGAGATGAAATGTGGCTACACATGATTTTAGATAATGGTTTACACTAGACTAAGTGTAATATTAACCTCCCAAAGGAATTATGTCATTATTACTTAAAGGCTAAAGGTAATACGGCATATTATTAGTGTTTGATAAGAGTTATCATAATAGTACTAATAATAAGAATAGTTCTCAATCAATCATAGTGTTTATTATAAACTTGCTACCAAGGAATTATAGACATGGGATTGGGTTGTCGTTGCATATTTTATATTATGGTTTTATTAAGGTTCCATACTATATGCTTATATGCTAAATTGATAATGTCCAGTTTACTTATTATATTCATTTTTATTATTTTCAGATTTTATCATGGCATCATTTAGCCCACTTGTTGTTATTATTAATCAAAACAAACTAACTGGATCCAACTATGTTGACTGGAAAAGAAATTTGGACGTTGTTCTTACAGTTGAAGAGCACAAATATTTACTTACTCAATCGTGTCCTAGCTTTCCTTCATTAGATACTCCTCTTGAGAAAAAACAGCGATATGATCGTTGTCAGAAATCTAATGAGATGGTCAAGTGCTATATCCTAGCATCTATTTCAAATGTTCTACAGCATTAAATGCAGGATGTAGAATTAGCTTCGGACACTATGCTAAGTCTAAAGGAAATGTTTTGTGAGTAAGGCCGTTCTGCAAAGCAAGAAACTATGAGGCCAATTTATAATACCAAAATGGCTTAAAGTAGTTCAGTGAGGGAGTATTGTCTTAAGATGATCTCTAATTTGAATACATTGGAAGTTTTAGATGCTGACATTGATAGAGAATCCCAAGTGGATATGATACTCTAGTCACTACCAAGATCATTCAAGGAATTTAGACTTAATTATAACATGCACAAAAAGATTTATTCATTGTCTGAATTAATGAATGAGTTAGTGGCGGCGGAAAGCATTTTTGGTACATCCAGTGTTAAAGCCAATTTAGGTGAAGCTTCTTTTTCTCAATCTAAGTCGAAAGGTAGAGGTAAGAAGAAGAAGAAGGACTTCACCAAACCAGATGGTAAACAAATTACCTTAGGAGTTGCCAACAAGGGAAAGAAGAAGGAGTACACCAAAAGAAAGTGTTTCCATTGTAGTGAGAAAGGGCATTGGAAGAGGAATTGTCCAAAATTCATAGCTGCCAAGAATAAGGGTATGAAATGTTTATTCCCTCTTGAAATATGTTTAGTACAAAATCCCACGGATTCCTGGTGTATGGATTCAAGTTGTACTAATCATATTTGCAATTCTTTGCAGAGTTTCTAGGAGACCAAAAGATTGAATGAGGGAGAACTATTTTTTACTTTGGCTGATGGGAGCAGGATTCCGGTTATAGCTGTTGGAGTGTTTAATTTATGTTTTAATTCTAGAGTTTTAATATTGGAAGACTGTCTGTATGTACCTAATGTTCGTAGGAATTTAATTTCTAAAACTTATTTAAGTAAACATGGGTATTGTGTTATCCTGAAAGACAATGTTGTAATAAAGAAGAATAAAGTATTTATCTGTTCTGGCAATATTGTAGATAGTCTTTATATTTTAACTCCTGATAAGCATGAATTATATAATTCTGAATTAGATAATAACTCTCATGTAAAATCATTAAAGTGAAAGTTTCCTTCTAATGATGCATATCTTTGGCACTTGAGTTTGGGTCATATTAATCCAAATAGAATTTAAAGACTGATCAAAGGTGGACTCTTAGAGCCATTGGACTTTGATGAATTTCCAGTTTGTGAATCTTGTTTGGAGGGTAAAATGACCAAATGACCTCTTAATGCAAAAGGTAGAAGAGCCCAAGAGTTACTTGAATTAGTTCATACAGATGTATGTGGTCCTATGTCAGCCCAAGCAAAAGGAGGTTATGAGTACTTCATCACTTTTACGGATGATTATTCAAGATATGGTTATGTGTACCTAATGTGATGAAAGTCCAAAGCCTTTGAAAAGTTCAAAGAGTTTAGGGCTGAAGTTGAGAATCAATTGGATAAACGCATAAAGGCTATTCGATCTGATCGAGGTGGCGAATACCTTCTTGGGGATTTCAAGGATTATCTAATTCAAAATGGGATTGTATCCCAATTGACTGTACCTGGAACTCCTCAACAAAATGATGTAGCGGAAAGAAGGAATATGACTCTTTTGAAAATGGTTAGGTCCATGATGAGTTATTCAACTTTACCAGTTTCTTTTTTGGGATATGCACTAAAATCTGCAATGCATATTTTGAATTTGGTTCCATCAAAATCTGTTCCCAACACACCCAGGGAATTGTGGAGTGGGCGCAAGCCTAGTATGAAATATCTCCATATTTAGGGATGTCTAGCACATATGTTGAAAGGGAAGTCTGATAAGTTGGAAGCAAAAACAAAAGTATGCATGTTTTAAGGGTATTCAAAGGAAACTAAGGGTTATTTATTCTATAATCATAAAGATAACAAGGTGTTTGTTAGCACTCATGCCAAATTCTTGGAAGATGATTATGTGAATAATTTTAATCCTAGAAGCAAAGTTGTTTTGGCTAAAATAGATGAACCTGTAGTTGAACAACCAATGGATGAAACTAGGGATGATGTAGTTGTATTAGATATACCACAAGATACTACTTATGAGATGTCTAGTACACAGGTGCCTTGTTGTAGTGGGAGGATTGTTCGGTCACCTATAAGATTTATAGGTTTGGGAGAAGCTTATGAATCTATCTTAGGAGAGGCTGAATCTGATTCTTACACTTATGAAGAAGCAATGAATGATATAGATGCACATCATTGGGTTTAAGCTATGAAATCTGAATTAGATTCTATGTATTCCAATCATGTATGGCATCTTGTAAAGGCGCCTAACGGCATTAAACATGTTGGTTGCAAATGGGTTTACAAGAGAAAGAGAGGGATAGATGGAAAGGTTGAAGTTTTACAATAGCGACTTAGACCACTAACATCCTATTGCTACCTTGAGTAGAAAACTTACTACCACGACTATGTGACAACTCCGAGTCCACTTACTACTTCTTTCTCAGATCCACAACATCCACAAGTATACCACTTGTATATCTTTAAGCTCTTTATACAACAATTGAAACGATTACCAAGTTCTTGGCATAAATCTTGATCTTGATAACCCTAAGTGTGTAAGAAGGCAAACGCTTCTACATCTCACAAGAGATTCACACACACAGCATAAACAACAACATAAAAACGTAACTAGGGTTTTTCTATTTATATGAAACATAAAACATAAAACCCTACACGTCAAACGGATTTGGGCTGAGTTGGAAAATTTTGCAGAAAAACAATCTGCACAAGCTTCGATTGATCGAGTCTAATTTTTGATCGATTGAGCCTTGCAAAAAGTGAACAGTAATTTTTTGCAATTAGTCAATTCCAACTTTACATTAAACCAAATATTGAGCAAGTCTGAACCTAGACTAAATGTTTTGATCATGATTTGCTAACACATTACATATTGAAGTTCTAATACATTAGTCTCTAAGGTCTTAGAACCTAACAGATGATATTCTACTCATTGGAAATGATGTAGGTGTAATATCATCGGTTAAAGTTTGGATGTCAAGCCAATTTGATATGAAAGACTTGGACGAAGCTAACTATATTCTAGGGATCAAGTTTTGGTAAGATCGAAATAATAGGATGTTAGGTTTGTCACAAGCTGGATATATAGATAAGGTTCTAGAACGGTTTAGCATGTAAAAGTCCAAGAAATGATTATTTCCTTTCAGACATGGAGTTCCTCTGGCTGATGACCAAAGGCATAAGACTCTTAAGGAAGAAAACATGATGAGACAAGTTCCCTATGCTTCTACTGTGGGAAGTCTCATGTATGCCATGCTTTGTACTAGACTGGATATTTGTTATTCAGTTGGCATGGTCAGCCGATATCAGTCAAATGCAGGACTTAAACATTGGCAAGCTGTAAAGCATATTCTCAAGTATTTAAGGAAAACGAGAGATTATATGCTTGTTTACAGTTGTGAGGATTTGATTCTCATTGGCTATATATATTCAGATTTCCAGTCAGATCTTGATTATAGAAAGTCCACTTCAGGTTGTGTATTCACCTTGAGAGGTGGAGCCGTAAGTTGGAGGAGTGTAAAGCAATCTTGTATTGCTGACTCCACCATGTAAGCTGTTAGGTGTTTGGCTAACCAAAAAGTTAGGAAGGAAAGAATGAAACAGAGAAAAGAAGTCTTTAGTTACTTCGAGGGTAACTACCTCCAACAGAAAAGAAGAGAGAAAAGATAGAAACAGGATTGAGGAAGTTCATTTAATACTTGTCATACCCTTTCCCATATCATTTCACGTCTCTTTATACAAGTCACAAGTCTTCCCACCAAATGCAACTAACTAACTCATACTAACTAACTCATAACAACCCAACTGCTCTAGCTAACCAAAACTGTCACAACTAACCCACTTCACACAGCTCACTTATTAGCACAAATGCTATACAATTAACTAGTTCCTTAACAGAAGCTGAACCAACTGCTCTAGCTAACCAAAACTGTCACAACTAACCCACTTCACACAGCTCACTTATTAGCACAAATGCTATACAATTAACTAGTTCCTTAACAGAAGCTGAATATGTTGCTGCTTGTGAAATGGCAAAGGAATCTATTTGGTTCAAGAAATTCCTTTCTGATTTTGGAATTGTAAGAATTGAGCAAGTTCCTATTACATTATTCTGCGACAATAGTGGAGCAGTTGCACAATCTGAGGATCCAAAGAATCACAAGAAAAGAAAGCACATAGAAAGAAAGTACCACATTATTCGAGACATTGTTGCTCGTGAAGATGTAGTAGTAGCAAAGATTGAAAGTGCAAAGAATCTAGTGAATCATTTTACCAAAGCCTTGCCCCAAAGGACTTTTGAGTCACATTTGGAAGAAATGGGAGTTAGATTAGATTAGTGCACAATAGGCTTTAGGGCAAGTGGGAGATTATTAGGATGTGTGCCCTTAAATTCTATTGTATAGTGCTGTGTATGACATTTTGTATGACTTAATGTTGTGATTAATAAAGTTGTTTTATTATTATCTAAACTAATGGAAATATGAATATTGAGACATTATCATATAGTCCATGAGATGCATAGTATGTGATTTATATGATTTAATCACTAAAGATATAAATCACAAGTTCTTTGTAAACTCAGAATTGTAGTTCGTAGTCGGTGATGAAATTGGGCACTTCATCTGCGAATACTATAACATATCAACTAAGATGATTTGTCTTGATCATGGAAATGGAGATTTCTAGTTGGTATGTTGATATGTTTTAAGAGTTAAAACATATTGAACTGAACCGCTGTGAGATTTATTATTCTCCTAACGATTTTCAAATGAATAATAAACCTACGACTTCTATTTACATGAACTCTTAATCCTAAGAGGATAATGGATCTGATCTTGTAGTGTAGGTTACTTTGATATCAGGAATGAGGTCTAAAGTCACGATCAAAACCTCAGTATGTTGGGCAGCCACATTTAGTGTTGATGGAACATATATTCTTAAGATGGAATTCATAGTCTCTTAACGGAGATATAAAATATTCCCTTGAGATAAGTTTAATGGGTTTATTTATTCAGAGTATTAGGCCTAACCATTTTAGTAAGGAATTACTAAAGTATATATTTATGGAATTAGATTTCATAAATATATGATGAATAATTTAAAGGATTAAACCGGATACTTATGGAATTAAGATGTAGTAATTTTCAAAGTGGTAGTCTATATTCATGACTTTGTATTACTACAAATATTTATGAAGGGGTTGTATGAACAATAAAGTCTTGGGATATAATTTATTAATAAAACCTAGAGTGCAATTATATTTATATAGTGGTATTAAATATAATTAATGGAAACTTTGAATTTGTCAAGAGTTGATAGAAAAATCCAAGGCCCATTGGAGCTAGTGTCTTATTGGTTCCTTTTAGTCCCACTCCAAGCCACACACTAAAGCCTACTTGAAAAGGCTCAATAGGCCAGCCCAATTAGATAATCAGTTAAATATAATGGGAGAAACATACATAATTTTTTTATTAGAAAAACATCATTATGAAATGGTGTGTATATGTGAGTAAAGCCACTCCTTTATTCTCCCTTAGAAACTGATTGAGAGGCCACACTTCTTTGGTGTAAAGTGGAATTAGAGTGAATTAAAAGTGTTCCCAAGTACTTCTAATTTTTTGTTTTAAATTTCAACACACCACGGTACGCTATCTTGTTCTTAAATTTTGAAATTTACATAGTACATATTATCAATCATGAATAAAATAGATCCATGTTTGTTGTTTTTGCTGTGTATTTTGTATGAGATACAAAACCAAATTTTTCAACACTATCTTGTTAAAAAAAAAACCCACTAATTCAATTGGACTTTAAAATTGGAATTTGGCACAACTAGCTCTAAACTCTAAACTTATCCAAACAGTTTACAAGAACCAAAAAAAAAAAAAAAAAATCGGAAAATGAGATTTCTATTCTAAATTTTTTTTTTTTTTTTTTTTTTTTTTTGAGAAACGTCTATTCTAAATTCTTGAATGTTCATACTGCAACCTTGTCTCATGTTGAAAGAAATACACATCAGTGTTTAAACTGAAACCTAAAAAAGTCGCAGACCACAAACAGCCACTCACTAGTATCTAATTTACAATATTGACTCCTAATGTGAAACAGCCATAACCACATCACTGTTGATTACAGTGTCAGATTCAGAATTCCCAAGAATTCGTTTATCTCAATGTTCATAATCCAAAACTTCGAAGTACATAATCAATTCATATTAAACGATGGCTTTGTAACCACGATGAGAAGCTAATGGCACATTTTACTGACGGCCATTCTCACATTCTACAGACAGCTAGTCCCAGGAATATGTACAAAATCATATATCTCATGTCTTTCAAGCAAAAATCCATAGCCCAGAGCCTGTTAGGTGCTCTCTTTAAATGTATGAGAGCGAGAAAGAGCTGCTGGGTTTGCTTCCAGGATATGAGATGCATCAGCTATATGGCTCATGTCATCTACCTTTGGTTCAAATGTTCCAAAGATAGTACCTCTGGACATAGATTTCTTCTGACCAGGCTTAAATCCTAAAGTAGCCCAGAAAGGACTCTTTGAAGCCTCATCTGGGTCCTCAATTCTCAGTGTCTTTGGAACCAAAACACATGTCTCCGATTTCTCTTCATCTGTGTTAAGTCTTGAATGCTTGCCTAGTGTTGGTGAGCCATTGCCTGAGCAGCAACTGTTGCTAGCAGAGGAGGATGGAGATAGACATCCACTAGATCCAGTCAATGAGACACTCCCAGCCCCAGCCGCACAAACAGGCATACAACCCAAGTATGTTGCTGGTATGAATTGAAAAGGGACTTGTGGAGGACAAAAGCCTGGAACTGCAAGCATTGGTGCGGGGTACAACTGAACTGGCTTGGGATTACTGCTATTTGGTACAGAAACACATTCAGAAGTTTGTTGTGCTGTTTCCACACAGGTAAAATTACGTGAACCTGCAGTCCACTGGACACCCCAAGGAGGGACAGGATAACAATGCAGAGGATGTGGGGTATTAAGCTCGTAACAAGATCCTGGCATTCTGACTCGCTCCTTTTGCACAACATTTTCAGGTAATTGCTTTCCCTGATTACTAGAAAATGTCATGGACGATCTGCATGAAGAAGGCTCTTCTCCACTTTCTCCAACATTTACAGAACCCATCTCAACACATCTTTTCTGGTCTCTTATATTAAGAACAGCTTCCATGGATTCACAGAGAGGTGCTTCTGGACCAAATTTTAGGACTCTCTCGTTTCCTGTTGAAGACCTGAAAGCAGTTGAAGATTCACCACATGAGAGAAGTTGGTGATTGGATGAGTCTTGGGCTTCTAATCTCGTTGGTAGTCCATTGGAGGATACTATTAATTGATGGTAGTGGGAGGTTACGTGCTTGTTCTTTCGTCTCCCAGCACCCACAGGAACATTTCTCATTGTTCCACCAGCTGTCCAATATCTCTGGCAGTTCTTGCAGAAATGCCTCGGTTGGTTGACATTGTAGTTATTGAAGTAGCAAAATTTTGTATCTAAACTGTTGCATCTTGGACATTGAAGTATCTTGTCTGGCTTCTTAAACACTTTTTCTTCTTCTGTACTATTGGTATGTATCTGGTCTTTCTTTGGTGTAGGATATACTTGTGGCCCAACCTGCATAGGAGTTTGAGGCCCTTCATTCCTATCCCCTAAATCATTGGACTTCTCATGATTCCCTAAGTTTTCAGCATAAGAGCTCTCCACTTCTGCACTTGTTATATCACTGCAAGCATCCTGACAATTCAAAATCAAACAATTGGTTCCCTGCTTAGAAGTGGTAATTGGATAGTGAAAGAACTGGACAAAAAATAAATAAATAAATAACTTTTTCTAATGAACTTTTTGGTAAGTACAGATTAATTATGAACACAGAGTCAATAAACGAGAAGAAAAAGAAGAACAACCATTTCCGAACTTCCTATAGAGATTATACAGCAGGTTTGTCTGTGTACATGAAACTGTGAATGATAGACAAGAAGGGTGATACCACCATTGTAATTTCTATTCCTCCCAGATCACTGTAATCTGGGATAAATTGACTAAAAAGTGGATCAATGTCATTGCTATTCCTTCTGGCTTTAACTTTTAACTCCTCTATTTATGTTGAAACCAATAAATAACAGAATAAGTGAAATGCTGATAAATTTAACAAAATTTACCAGCACAAGGACATGCATCAGCCCATTAAATCAATATTGCCACTGTCACATTTTTAATCATTAACAAATTTGCAGAGCTACCAACAACAATTTCTGATTATAACTTAAGTGACCAAGGTTGTCCCCTTATAGAACTGAGCAGTGCTTTCCATTGAACTTTTCAGGCAAAAATTTTTTTTAGAGAAGGCCAGATTTCTTTCCAACAGTTAAAACTATTCTTACAAGGACACAATTTTTCATTTCAGAATTTGGTTGTAACACCAGGGAGAATCCCAGCCTACTGACCATTTTAACCAAGAACTAGATTGTTTGTTTGACTGTTTCCTTCATTGCTTTTTGGGTACTGCAAAAAGTTTTACTACCTCCAAAAAAAAAAAAGAATTGATAGAAGAGAACATCACTAATGTTTCACAATTTAAATTTAAGTCTGGGTCTTGATTGAAAAATAATAATTAAAAGTAAAAACAAAATTTACCCACCGCTGCCAAGTTCAATTCTTTCAAGTCAAAGCAAAACAAACATAAACCCAATTTAAGAAAGTTCCACTTTTGGAGAATAACATCAATTAGAAACATAAGTCCCTCCTCTTTTTCCCGTTTCTAAATTATTAAAAAAAAAAAAATCACAAACTAAGTCAATTCTATGAAATTCATTAGCACCAAACAAATGGAAGTAACAAACAATTAATAGACCACTCACCAACAATCATTTTTAACAAAAAGACCAAGAAGTAAGTTTGTTTCATCTTGCCTAAAAAGCAAAATTTTCTAAGTATTTGAAAGAAAGATAGAAGGGAAGCCTTATAGAATTAGAATGATGGTTATAGCATGTACCATGAGTTGGGAGTTGGGTTGAATCTGACATTCCGGCAAAGGAATAGTTCTCCCAAACAGCTTTATACCAGGATCCTTGCTTGTCTCCTCACACAAATCTCCTCCACAACTCATTTTCTTCTCAAACTTAAAAAAGACTTGTTGCAAATAAATTTGAAGCCCAACGCCAAAACCCATATATATACATAAAAGAGACCTTTTTCTTTTTCCTAAGCCAAGACCCTTTTCAAACACACTGTCTCTTTCTTTTCTTTTCTTTTTCTGTTTAAACACCACAAAACCCTCTCCAGTAAAAAAGTTCCCAGCAAAAAGCGCAAAGAACGTGAAGCATCACCAAAGTACTATCTTTTCTCAATTTTTCTCTTTTATTGTCGTCTTTTTATCTTTTACTTTTGTCAAAAAGGCTTGCGTCTAGGAATTTAAAATCAACTTTTATTTTTCTTTTTTTATTTATAATTTTAATAACACAATTTTTCTCACAATCTGACCAACTATTCTAATAAAGACTTTCGCATGAACATAATCACATTATTTTTCCATAACTTACCATGTGGGCCATTTTATAGTCATGATAAGTAATCACAAAAAAATCAATTATAATATTCAACAAAAAAAAAAAATCAATTATAATACGAATTACACCCATTAAGTTCATAATATGTTAATATCCACTATGAGTAGTGAATTAAAAGTTGTAAGTCTATGTATACGGGAGGAGTGGGCAAAAAACATGCATTACCTCACCATTGGATGTATGTATATATTGTGAAATTAGGTATATAATTGAGTGTGATAAGTGTGTTATTAAAATTATGGTAAAAAAAAATTCTATATATATATAATACATTAAACTATCTATTTCTGGTAAAATTTTCTCAAAAATTAAAAATCTATCAGTAATTTTCATTTTTTGAGAAATGTTTTTTAAAAAAATGATTAATTATTAGCAAAATCCTATATATATTTTTTTGAATTTATGGAATGTGCGTGGGGAACTGGGGAAGTGCCACATGGCATCCGAGTAAGGAAAGGAGGAGAATCAGAGCCAAGAGATGTAGTGGCTAAGGACGGAGATGAGGTAAGAAAGACGGGAAAAAGGGTTGGGTGCGTGTGTGTGTGGGTGTGGGTGTAGGGCCTCTCTTTTGAAGGGAAAAAAAAAAAAAAAAAAAAAAAGTTATATGCCGACTTGGGGTTTGGGCTCGCTTTTTACGCCGCCTTCAATGTCTTTTGCCAAGTTTGCTCCTCGTGCGTCCGGTCCCACTTTCAAAAAAGCTTCAAAAAGCAACAATCTAACTAAAGTGTTTTTTTTTAATGGCTATCTTATTTTTTCACACTGTTTCAATGTAATTGGGGAGGAAAAAAAAAAAAAAAAAAAAAAGAAGTATAAAGGAAAGACGAAATGAACGAAAAAGATAAAGATAAAGATAAAGCTTCCTTTGGATATGTTTGAAAATGGCAAGTATTAGGAATATAAATTCTGTCATTTTTTTGTTGTGTTCCTCTTTAGATCTAAGTTTTTTTGAGTGATAATTTTAGTTTATAGTGTCTACTTTTTTATAATTACTTTTTATAATTAGATCAATATATTAATTGATTTTGATATAGGCGTAAATTGAATCTCAAATTTCTTATGTAATGATAAGACAATTTAGACTCAAGTTGGCCCCTTTAAAACTAAGAGAGGAAATGAAAAAGGAAAAGAAAAAATATATAATTTATCATTTATGTATGTGACCTGCCCGATGAAGTGAAATGAAATGAAAACATAATGTCCAGAAAATAGTGAGTGTAGAGTTTTATGGGTAAAATGTAATTTTATAGACCATTAATTTCAAACTGCAATTGTAACGATTATCAGGAAAAAAAAAAAAAAAAACTACCAATTGTAACTTTTTCGGCACAGGACTTTTTCAACTCTCGCCCAATTTTGGTTGATTATCAATGGTGGATTCAACATATATGTTCCACTCAACTTTTCCTTGTTTGCTTTTGTCTCATGTCAACCAAATAAAAGTAGTAGTTTTTCCTATTGGTACATCTTTTTTCTTATCTCCTCTTTTCATTTGTTCCAAGCATTAGCTAAAGGTAGACTAATGAACGTTTGGCTCATATTTAGAATACATTTGCAAACAAACTTGTTTTAAAATAATCACATGTCAGTCTAGTTTTTCATTAAACCTACAATAGCCCTAGATGAGCACTTTACTTGGTCAAATGTCTTTAATTTTTTTGTGTGGGTCAAAAACCCGATTAGGACTCTTGACGTCACAATTAATTTGATTGAGGAGGGTTACGATAGTTTTACAATGGGAGATTTGAACAAGAACTAAACACGGGTTGAATTAAGACAAAAGGCTTGTGTTATTGATGTAAAAGAAAATCCAATACACATTAACAAATATTCTCTCAAGAACATGCTCTTGAAAGTCTCTCAAGTTTGTGTTTTTCTCTCTATAATTCTCTCATTTATTTTTCTATGTGTGTTCCTCTTTGTGCTTTGCTTCCCCTTATATCTACCTTGCCTTTTTTCTTGGAATGTGCTATCCTTGCACAATTAGCGGGCTCCTTGTCCTATCAAGCTCTTACTTCTCCATTTTCAGGATGATTTGAGACTTTTAGGGCCTTCAGCACTGCTCAGGCTAGTCATTTATCAATAAATATGACTGTGCCAAGCAGGTAAATCTCATTAATGCAGAGGTGACTATTACTTTATTAGGAAGTTTTAGCAGGCATCCTCAGACAACCCTATATCTTTCAATATTCTTCCTTGGCAGCTCGACAAGTACCTCATCCTCGGCCTACCGACCACCAACCTGGCTATTGTTAAGGGTGTCCAATCCTGTATCATGGTCTGAGGTTAAGCTCCTTCATAGTGATCGACCATCATATTTGGGCTGGCAAGAATTAGGTCTATTCTTACTTGGGGCCCAACATTATTTAAGGTTAAGTCCACTTCTCTTTAGTTTTTATTTAGCTTATTTATTAGTACTTTTTTGGAAAAAAAAAATATCATTTGAATCCCTACATTTTGTGGTCACTATCAATTTGGTCCCTACATTTTGGTAATAGTCAAATTAGTCCACGTTGTTTCAATTTACAGTTGTTAAGTTATGTTTTTTTTTTCCATAACATTTTATGTTGGTTGTATTCCATGACAAAAGTGTTGTAATTTCATTAATTTATTTTCTTGTATTTTGTGGGATTTAATTATAATGGATTTAGTCTTAAGTGGTGAAGATTTGATCAAGACAGTTGAATTCCCAACTGGCTTGGGATTGCAGAACCCGCGAAAGGCCATGTGAGCGGCACATGTGGAAGTTCAAGAGTCATGATGTCTCGCGAGTAACTCGCGACCTGGCCAACCCGCAAGTGACCAATGAGATACTCTAACAGTTAGATATTATTGTGTGACTCCTCACAATCTTTACCCACACAATATATACCCTCATTACCTACAAAATTGTAAGAAGGCTATTTAGAAGAAAAACCTTAGGGAGAGGTTTTCACAACACCCACCTTTTAGAGAGAGCTACCTATCCTTAAATTGAGAATTTCTTAGTAGTCTCTTCTCCTCCCCTCTCCCATTGTTATACCTTGAGAAGAGATTATACTTAAACACAACCCACACTCATTCAGAGTGTAGAGAGTGTTTTGGAGTTTGGGAAGTATTGAGTCTTTGCCAAAATAAGCCAATGAGGCTAATGAAGACAAGGCTCTGTGAAGTTTATTGGTAGTTGGAGCTTGAAGGGTCTTTTTGGTATCCTTATACTCCAACTTATTCACTAGTGGATCATTGTGGCTTGGAGGGCCACGGAGAGGTTCTTACGCTAAGTTCTATATTTTCCTCTTTAATAACACATCATGGTGTTATCTTTGATTTGCTATTCTTTTCCCTACTACCCTTTACATTTTAGCATTGCATCTATTTTTTCATCCATGCAATTGTTGAATGCTTTGATTAATTGATTTGTTAATCAAGTATATTCCACACTAAGTGTGTTGAGCTTAAAATTAATGAACATGCAATTAAAATTTGGTGGTCTAAACTAGCTCTTGCATTTGTAACATCGAGCTTTCAACAGTCATTTTGGGTCTATTAAAGTGAGAGGTTGGTAAATTTGATTTGTATTTGGTTGCCAAGAGAGCACAAGAAAAGTTATAATCTGATGATAAGGACCAAATTGACTGCTGGTTGAAAATAGTAGGGTCTAAATTGAATGCTACAAAAAATGTAAGGACTAAATTGATAATGACCCCAAAATGTAGAAACTAAAATAATATTTCATTTTTTAAAAATCTTTTTTTCAGGTATGATTAGAAATGTGTTCAATTTAGTGTTTAACTAAAATAAGTTAATGAAAATAAGTTATACCAAAACCAATGGTAACTAGGTACTCAAACTAAGTAAACCAAAAAAAAAAAAAATGGTACACCATTTGACCATAGATTAATATAAATATGAGAGAGAGAGGAACAGTAGAATAATATACATGGCAAGCATTAGAGGTACAATGGATTAGATAATCTATTGATGATATGTCATATGGAAAGTTCTATCAAATGGTCCATGTGAGGACCAAAGATATTTATAGCCAATTGGGCCTAAGCCAGAGTTTAAATGGGCCTAAGCCAAAGTTTAAGTGAGTTATGGGCCCCGATAGGCCGAAGAAAAAGACCATCCAAGGAGGTAGTCAGTTCGAGGAAGAAAATAAGGGATGGACGAGGTGAGTAGGTTGAAGAATTCTAAGACTAAACTAAACATGTTGGTATAAGAAAGGTAACAGTAACTATCCTGGGAAAGAATTGGAGGAAACTTCCTAGCTAAGAATTGGAGGAAACTTCCTGGTGAAGACACCATCACCTCCACATTAAATGCACTACACCAATCATACATGCTACATTAATGGCTTAATGACACCTAAATAGTGCCATAATAGTCTTTTACGTGCTCACCACAGCCTCAGAAGGAGGGAAGGAAAAGGATGAAACAAGTATCTTGGAGAAGAATAACCCACTGCCTAGGTGGAGGGCCAGGATTAAAGCATTAAGTCTATAACATTGAGAGAAGTCCAACTCTGTATTTTTATTCAAGTGTAAACAATCTTCAATAATTTTGGGGAAGGAGAAATAAAGCTGTTTTATCATACAAATTTTACTTGCAGTGATTTATTCTTAATTCTCTTTATGGAAGTATTGTTTTAGACTCAACTATTGGTCCTAAAACCCATCTCTACAAATTAATTGTCTTGGATATCAGTCTAGCCTAATCATTTAGGGTCCTCGAATTTTAATCCATATAGTCCAAATCTACTTTGCAATTTGTAAAGTTATAGGTTAATGTTCATATTTACCAACAATTGGCTTTAGGATGCATTTTCCGCCATGCATCAAGCATAATACTAGCTATTCATTTTAGAATAACTAGTATTATGCCCAAGGCATGGCTTAATTAAAAAAAAAAAAAGCGGAAATACTATTTTCATCCCTACATTTTTACATACTTGTCAGCATCACAACACTTATGGCATCATGAATGGACATGTGAATGCATGTTCATGGTATCGAGGCAAGAAACAAGTACAAAACCCTAATCTAGACATGTGTTAACAACAAACGTGTTAAAAGATAAGAAAACATTTTATGAGACTTAAAACATGTGTAAAAAGAGGCTATGCAGACAAACATATGAAGGCAAGAACAAAAAAAAAGGGGGGGTTTTCTAGGTAACGGCATCAAGCACACTAGAATAGGTCTGCCTACGCATGAGTTTAGCCTACGTGCGCAAGCTAGATCATGCGTATGCAGATCCTTGCCCAGAAACCCTAATCCACACAAAAACAAAAAACTTAAAGCCTAGCAACCTAGCATGCTCAAAGACATAAAGAAAACCTAAAACTAACCTAAACAAACATATGAAATGTATACTAAACGAAGAAACATATTAAAAACAAGGATTAAAACAGATAATAAAAGAGAAAAGCTTTAAGGCATACCTTAAAGTAAAAGCTCTTAGGCTTGATTTTTTACCCTTCCCCTTCGTCAAATCTATCACAATTCAACAAAAGAGTGATTAGTAATTTTGAACTCAAAAGATTGTGGCCAGAAAAGGTCCCAATCAAATAAAAATGACTTGAGGGTGTTTTGTGAAATACTCCCTTTTGATTCACTATTTTATAGTGAATCTTAGGTTTTTCCTGTGGGATTTTTGTGTGTTTTGAAAATGTACCATGTAAGGCTTAGTGAAAATATGGGGTTTGGAGTGGCTCCCAAACGATGAGTGATTCATTCCAAACCTCAGCCATTATTGTAGAAAACTTGCATTTCTTATGCTTCTAAAACCCTAGCTACGTACTCTAGATCATGCTTGTGTACGCATGCAATGGCTCGCATACGCAAGCCGCGACTCATGTACACAGGTTGAGGGCTACTTTGGTCAATTTATGTCCAAAAATAGACTTTTGCTCATTAAAAGGTTATATTTTCCATTTTAACACTACTCAAGTCAATTCAATATTTGATTGGGCTCTAAACTGGCCTTGAGCCTTAGAGTTTGAGCATCATTAGGAACAGGCGCCCGAGTCATAAAAGGTATAAAATGCAATGTCTACATGCTTTTAGAATGGATTTTCCCTTATCACTTTTATCCACACTCACATTTTCAATTATAGGATCAATTACTTCAGAGTTATCATTATTATTGTTGTGATTGTTGTCATGGTGTTGTCAGGTAACATTAACAACCCTATAATTTATATCAATCGTTCACTAATTAGCTCTGTCAAAAAAAAAAAAATTCTAAGTTGGCTTTCTTTATTGTAGGGATTGTGTTAAACTATTGATTGGCTTTCATTATGTTGCAATAGAAACAAAACTTGAGGTGATATACCAGAGATTCTCAAATCTAAGCAGTGGTCTTGCTCTTTTCAAGGTAACCTAAACATGATCTGGAGCAGGATTATTTTTTACCCTTGCGTGTTAGCTTGTGTCCAACTTATTTGGCTAGCCTTTAGCTTTTATCAGTCTATATATAATTTTTTAAAATCTCATTTTTTTTACTTTTTTCAAAGTATAAGTATATTTTTATATACTTTCAACAAAAAGCTACATAAGTTGATGATAAACGCACATGACATATATTAGAAACTCACAATATTGTGTAATGTTAAAATGTAATAATCTATGTAATGTAAAATGTAATCATTTGGCTGGAACTTGTGTGTATTAATACAATAAGAAATATTGTAATTTGAGAGAGACAAAGTGCTTAAGTATGCTTATTTTTAAGGAATTTATTTTGCAATGGATGATCAAATTTTTATTTAGGGTAAACTACATATTTGGTCCCTATCATTTACATCATATTTTAATTTGGTCCTTAACCTTTCAATTGTGTCAATTTAGTCCCTAATGTTTTAGTGTCGTGTCAATTTAGTCCCTGTCGTTATATCTTGAATGAAAATTGCTAACATGGCAAATGGCCAAAATAAAATTTTAGTTTATTGTCACATCAACGAAAGTTAATTTTTTACATCATCGTTTACATCATATTTTAATTTGGTCATTAACCTTTCAATTGTGTCAATTTAGTCCCTAATGTTTTAGTGTCGTGTCAATTTAGTCCCTGTCGTTATATCTTAAATGAAAATTGCTAACATGGCAAATGGCCAAAATAAAATTTTAGTTTATTGTCACATCAACAAAAGTTAATTTTTTATTTTGGCCATTAGACACATCATCAATTTTCATCCAAAAGATAACGACAATTTCTAAATTGACACATACTAAAAGGTTAGAAGCCAAATCGACACAATTAAAAAGTTTGGAACCAAATTGAAATATGTTGTTGTAAACACTCAATTTTGCACCCTTGATTTAATCAAGCAGAATGACTTGAATGACCATCCATGTACCTCAAAAATCATGATCGCATTACATGCATCAATTTGTCCTTGCATTAAGAGCATTAATTCATTCATTACATACTATAAAAATGATCTTGAGACTCTAACCGTCGCAATGGTGTTTCCGATTTCCAAATCGGACCATTGGATTGAAAGATATCGTATGATCAAGTTTGCACGGTCAACATGCATGGTATCTAGGTAAAGTCGACCACACATGATTAGTTTAAATTAATTCTGATTGGTTAAGCAATTAACATAAATTAAATAATTTTGTGATTGGTTGATAATTAGTGTTTAAAATAGGATTGCGTGCATAGGAATAAAAGGGTGATTGGATAACAATAAAATTGTGGATAATCTCAACCTTATCAAGATTTATTTTAGGGTATTTATCTATAAAATAATTACTCTTAAATAGCTTGAAGTAACCAAAAAGAGATGAAAAATCATAGACGGAGGATGAAAACACATTTAGGTACAAGGACCGACCAAAAAACCCTAGAAGAGGAGTCTAAATGGCACAAGAATACGAAAGAGTGTTCGGAGTCCAAAGGGAAATTCAGCACTTTTGGAGTGCTGAACAACACTCTAAAAGGGCCGAATTTTCTCCTTATGGGCTTTGGCCCAATAGCTTTTGGGTGACGATAAGGCACACCATTTTCGACCTTTTCGCAAAAGGATGCGTTCAAATTCAAACCCTAATCGTCCATACCTATTTTTTTTATAGTCCTCTGATCTCTATAAATAGAGACTGAACCTCATAATTTAGTACCTTTTGACTACACTTTGAGAGGCATACGTTTTAGGCTCTTAAATCACCCATATTTTCTAATTCATTCTCTGAGTGTTGCTGCCTAAATTAGGGTTTTTAGGTTTCAAAGAGAATTGAACAAATTTCTTTGAACCCTAAAACATCCTTTCAAGAACGAAGTGTGCTCATGGAAGAGGTTGTTCTCTAACCCTTTTGCTTTTATGCTTTTCTTTATCACGATGCCGCATGTTTAATTGTTTTAGATATTCATATTTTACCATGATTAATTTAGTTCATGAAAATATGTTCTTGATTTCTTTATTGTTGATAAAATATGTTGCTTAATATTAAAGATTTGCATCTTTCTTAGATGCAGATATGAATTTTCCTAAAATAAAATGGACTTGCATCTTTCTTAGATGCAGATTTGAAGTTTTCTTAAAATAAATCGGATCCGCATCTTTCTTAGATGCAGATCTAAATTTTTCTTCAAAATAAAAAGGAGTTCGCATCTTCCTAAGATGCAGGTTTAGATTTTTTCAAATCAAAATTGATTTGTATCTCTCTCAAGATACAAATTTGAATTTTTAATACATGCAGATCTTTAAAATAAAGGAAAAAATAAAACCTTGTTTTATTTGTTTCATGTTGCATAAATTTAAATTATGAGTGAAACTCTCTTCTTAACAAATCTTTTTCATTCTTTTACAACATAAAAACAGATATGATTTTTTTTATCAAAGAATATCATTTTTTTTTATCATCACAAAACATATCTGAATTTTCATCTTCAAAAACCACCTTTTTCTACATACTACAAAACATATTTGATATTTTTTCAAATCAAAATCCATTTTTTTACTAACTAAAACAGATTTGATTCTTTTCGAAAGAAGAGATTTCATTCATAATATAGACTTATGTAATTATGTTTTTCACATGTTCAACATATCATTCATGACATGCAAAAAAATAGTACATTAGACACAAAAGTTTAGAAGACCAAACTGTGTCTGGGCGGAATGGGTGCCTAACACCTTCCCATTCCATAACCTAGCCTCCGAATTTAGGTCTTTGGCTAAGTAGATCTAGTCTTGTCTTTATTTATTTTGGGTAGATTGTAACTAGGACAAAAAACCATGCATATTTGGTAGTTTTTAACTAGGACCCAAAGCCATGTAAAGTTCAAATTTTCAAAGCTGCATTTTTTTATTCAATCAATGATACAAAGCAATTCAGTCATGTATTTGTATATTAGTTTTTCTTATTTTTCATACAAAAAAAAAAAAAAGTGGCAACTCTACGCCACTTTCCCTAAACGAGAAATGCCCTAAAAGGTACCCGAATCTCTTTTTTGATGGACACTTTTTTTTTGAGGTCTCTCACAATGGCGACTCCATTGGGGATGTCAAGGGCTAAGTTTCATATTAGACTTAAGTGACCAAATATATACCATTATTTCGCATGATCTTGCATGATATAGTTGTTGTTTGTTTATTTATGTTTGAAGGGATGTTGTATGATATTTTGTTGTATGGAATTTGTTGTTTGTGTTTGTTAAAATCTTTCCCTAATTGTCATTGTATGTGCCATCCAGACAACAATGTATGCACCCCTTTTCAACAACTTGTGGTGGTAGTAACCATGGATCACCGGTCTTTATTAGATTCGGTGGATCACCGGTCTTCATTAGATTCAAGTACCTAGTGGCGAACTCACCAACTCATAGCCCAAAGTCACTGGATCATTTCCTATTGACTGTAAAGGACAAACCATGTTGTTTGGACCAACACAATGTTCATTAGATTACAAGTTAGAAAACAATGAAACAACAAACCCACCTTACAGCGTAATGACTTAGAACCTATCCCTAGGTGGGTCCCAGTTAGAATTGTATTGCATGTTGTGTGTATTTGTTTTGGTTGATTGATGGATGTGGATGGGGTCTTAGCTTTGATTAACCCGACCAAGCCTGTCATTAGGGGAGAATTTGGTCAAGATTAGAAGGAAGGTTGCAAAAAGAACCTAAGTTTGATACTCGAGCCAATAGCTCCAGTTCCAAGCCTATCACTCCCATCACCATATTGAAGTCATCAAGCATAAAAGAAACTCTACTGCTGCAACATCACAGCTCCATCTTTGACCTCGAAGATAGTTCAAGCCACCAGAAGTTTGAAGCTCCCCATAACATGGCAGAAGAGGGAGAACACCCAAATACAGAGGAACCCATGAACACCCAAGAGCTACTTAACACTATGGTAGCTAGTCAGATTCAACTGAAGGAAGACGTGAACCGTATGATGCAACAGTTCCAAAATTTGAAGAGTAGTCAAGAGGAAGACAAGACTGATCATGATCCACCAACCATAGAAAGTGAGAAAAAGATCAACGAGAGGATGAATAAAATGGAGGAGATGATTAGAAGAGCCTGTAACATAGAGGATCAGGGATCTTATGGACTACGATTCTCTCTTACTGTTTCCCAATGCAAGGTTACCACCCAAGTTCAAGATGCCAACCCTTGACAAGTTTAATGGGACCGACTACCCAAAGTCCCATCTAAAGATGTATATGAGGGCTATGTAGCCCTTAGGCGCAGCTGAGGAAGTACTTCCTCAAATGTTCCAAAGCACACTGATCAGAGCTACTCTTAGGTGGTTCCTCCACATGGATGATACAAGATCAAGAAGTTGGGAAGACATCTACCGAGAGTTCCACAAGCAATACAAGTACAATACGGAAGTTGACATCACAAGAAGAGATGTTGAGACTACCAAGCAAGAGCCGAAAGAATCCATCTCTACTTTCATTACCAAGTGGAGAGCCAAAGCTGCACAGATGATGAGTAGGCCTAGTGAGGAAGAACAGATAGCCATGGTTGTAAAGAATTTGTTACTTGTATACCATAAGTATTTGTTTGCACAATATTTTCCCAATTTTAAAGCTTTAATTACTGCCAGAACCCAAATTAAGGATGCAATAAACAATGGCACTATAAAGACTGATGACCTTTCAAGGTTTAGAAAGAATATAGGATCTAATTCCAAAGTTGCAGAAATTTCAACATCCATAAAAATGAACTTCCATCCGACCTAATATGACATATGGAATGAAGAATCAGAATGCTTCCATCCGACCTAATAAGGAACTTCCATCCAACCTGATTTATGACCTACCCGAATGCTTCATGATGACATGGGAAGAATTAATGGATAGGACATCTACCACCACCACAAGATATGATATATGGAATGAAGAATCAAAACTCAAGGATTACCAAACTCCCACAAATGGGGGGAGACACTTCAAACCCAAAATAAACAACCAAACACCCATAAATGGGGGAAGACGCTTCAAACCCCAAGAAACTAATCTCAATGGCCCAACAAAAATTAACCACATCACAAGAGGGGGAGACACTTCAAATCCCCACATTTGGAAACTGAAAACCCTGTGGAAGCCTTGAATAGATCTACCCAACAAACACCTGCTGAGGAAGATGAAGTCCTCAAGCAACTACAAAAGACACAAGCCAACATATCCTCATGGGAGTTACTCATGGCCTCATACAAATACCATCAAAACCTAGTAGAACTACTTAACCAAATCCAAGTTCCTACAACCACAACCTCCTAGGATTTGAATGCTATGATTGGGTCCATGAACAGGGAACTCACCATCTCCTATTTCGACAAGGATATGACCAAGAAGGGGAATCACCACAACGACCCTTTGCATATCACTGTAGATTCCATGGGGAAGAGGATACCTATGGTTTTCATAGATGATGGAAGCGTTTTGAATGTGTGTCCTTCGAAGACTACAAGCTACTTAGGCCTCAGAATTGAAGACTTGTGCCTACTGATCAACATATGAGGGCATACCATAGGATTGATGGTCAAGAAAGTGGATTTTTAGGTCCTTAACATAGCCTCATGCTTCAACATGCTCCTTAGGTGACCCTGGATTCATGACATAGAGGCCATACCTTCTTCCCTATATCAAAAGGATCAGTTTCCACATGAAGGAGCTATTATGACCATCTATGGGGATACTTTGATTGTTTCTAAACCTGTTTACGGTATTGATTTTGAGAAAGAGCCATTGACCTTGGATTGCTTCATGATTGAAAGGCCCATTTCTGAAAAGAGAGAAGAAGAAGTTGAGAAGATCCTAATGGACTTTGCTCCTTATGGTAATAACAATGTGGTAGCAATGATGATACCTTCCGGGCATGAATTTGGGGAAAACTGTGAAAAAGCTAGCTGTTTAGGATTCGACGATCCCTACTGCCACACCACTTTTTGGGCTAGGCTACAAGCCCATTGATGATGATTTGCTAGAAATGGAAGTGAGAAAGATGGCCCAAGCCAAAGCTAAAGCAAAAGGACTCCCTTGTCCTCCAGAACCTCTAAAGCCCTACACTCCTACATTGAATGTGAAGTTTGTAAAAGCCAGAGAGAGTCAACGTTATTAGGGATTCCCTGAGCCAAGATTTGATCTTATCACAAAGACAATGGTACCTGGGTTGGAGATGCTACTTGATTGCTATAACAAGGCTCCAGAATTGAAAAAAGAAGACACCACTTGGGTTCCTAATGACTAGGCTAATTACATGGATCCTGATGCCATGACTATGCTTCTGGGAGATTCCATTTGTAACATCGAAGATGAAGAGTATTGAGTGGCAAGTCAGCATGCATTGAAGAGCCCATATAAACTAAGAGCCCATAACAAAGATAAGGAAGGGGGAACAACCCCTAGTGATAATGAATATGAAAGGGATGACAAGAGTGATAGTAGTAGTGCTGATGATTGGGGTGAACCCCCTAGTGATAGAGAAGATGAAGATGCGGACCTATTCTACGAGGAATATGGTAGTGATGTGGACTATTGTGATGAAGACATTGAAGACGATGCCGGAGCTAACAGGTGGAGTGATACTGATAGTGATCAATATAGATTGGTAAATGTGTTAGAGAATGCAAGAGAGGAGAATGCATGAGCCAACCAAATGTACCATGAAGAATATCCCTATAGGTACCTTTCAGATTAGAGTGATATCATTAATGTTAGCTCAAGATTCAGCCCTAGGAATGACAAGCATGGAAGAGAAGTTCCAGAATTGGGGTCGTATTATGATTCAAAACCAAGTTCACCCCCTACTGAAGAGGAAGATGACATAGATGCCAGATTGGCCACACTAGACCATAAGCTGATGGTCCACAGTCTCAGAATCATAACACTTAAGAATGTTGAACGTAGTAATGAGAGGGAAGAAGGAGGTGAGCTAAAGTATCTCCCTCAACCCACTAACTTGGGTAACAGAGGCAAGCACGACTTGTTTGATGATTGGATGGATAACATAGAGTGCCTGGATACTTTTGTGACCGACAAACCTATAGACATGGAGATTGAAGAAGACGCTATAGATTATATGGATATAGATCCCGCATTACTGATGCTAAGGGAAGAAGAAGGAGCTTACTAGGAGCCACCTACAATTGTGGAAGCCACGACCAAGTTGAAGAACTGGGCATGGGAGGGAGCCACCCACCCCATGGAGGACTCTGTGAGGAAGATCAAGACCGTCAAGTTAGTCACCTTTGACAAGAGGTTCAAGACCGCTGAGCCAATCACCCCTTCTAAAAACATTATTTCTATTCCTATTGAGTCTATTTCTGATAGTATTTGTCTTCCTGTTAAGTCTATTTGTGATAGTTTTCCAGTTGAGTCTGCTTTAGTTGAGTCTGTTGAGAACTCTTTTCCTTTTAATATGATTTTTGATTCTGCATATTTACTGGTTTTGAATGATTTTATTTCAGAAATTGGTAAAGAAACTCTTAATAATAAGGAATCAAAACATGGATACATAGAACCTATAAAAGAAGAAACCCAATCCATTAACCTAGGAACTGAGGATGAGCCTAGAATAATCCAAGTGGGTAATACCCTAACCACATTAGAGAAAGGTGCATTAGTGGCACTACTAACAGAGTTCAAGGAAGTTTTTGCTTGGTCATACGAAGACATGCCTAGGATCGATACAAATATAGTACAACACTACATTCCAATAGATCCAACCATGAAGCCGATCCAGCAGAAATTGAGAATAATGAAGCCAGAGTGGACTCTCAAGATTAAGGAAGAAGTGGGAAAACAGTACAATGCTGGATTCCTAAGAGTGGTCAACTATCCAGAGTGGTTAGCTAATGTAGTTCTGGTACCAAAGAAATATGGGAAGGTCAAGATGTGTGTAGATTTTCGAGATCTGAACAAGGCTAGCCCGAAAGATGATTTCCCTTTACCTCACATCGACGTCTTGGTTGACAACACAACGGGTCATCCTCTACTGTTGTTTATGAACAAATTTTCAGGATATAACCAAATCAAGATGGCTCCAAAAGATATGGAGAAAACCTCCTTTATTACACCATAAGGGACATACTGCTACAAAGACATGCCATTTGGCCTTAAAAATGCTGGTGCTACTTACCAACGTGAAGCCACCACCTTGTTGCGTGATCTGATCCACAAAGAAGTAGAAGTTTATGTTGATGATATGATAGTGAAGCCCAAAAACTGTGAAGGGCACATACTAGCTTTAAGGAAATTCTTTGAAAGAATTCGACTTTACAAGTTACGATTGAATCCCAAAAGATGCTCTTTTGGAGCTACATCCAGAAAACTGTTAGGGTTTATGGCAAGCCAAAGAGGAATAGAAGTCGATCCAGATAAAATCAAGGCAATTGTAGAGATGAAGCCTCCAAGAACTGAAAAGGAGATCTAAGGATTTCTAAAGAGAATACAGTACATCAACAAGTTCATAGCCCAACTCATCATGACATGCGAAACAATCTTCAGACTAGTTAAGAAGGAAGTCCCTACAGTGTGGAATGAAAAATGTCAAGAGGCCTTTGAGAAGATCAAGTATTATCTGATGAAACTACTAATACTTGTCCCACCGACACCTGAAAAGCCACTGTTGTTGTATCTTACCTCCACAGATACAGCAATGGGGGCTCTACTTTCTCAATACTTTGAAGAGACTAGGAAGGAGAATGAAATCTACTACATCAGCAAGAAGATGTTGCCTTATGAAGAAAAGTATTCACCCTTAGAAAAGACACATGTAGCACTTGTTTGGGCAACCCGCAAACTTAGACATTATATGCTTGCTTAAAAGATTCTATTAATTGCAAGGATGGACCTTTTGAAGTACTTAATGGAAAAACCCGTGCAAGGTGGGAAGACTGCTAAATGGGATTTGCTTTTGTTAGGATTTGATATTAAGTATGTGACTCGAAAATCTGTGAAAGGGAGAGCAATTGCTGATCACTTAGCCCATTGTTCACCAGAAGAGCTGAAGAGATCCAAGGGGACTTTCCGAATGAAGATATCATGGGGATTGAGGTAGAATCATGGAAGATGGACTTTGATGGGGTAACAAATAAAAATGGAAGTGGAATTGTAGTTCTCTTAATTTCACCAAAGGGGACACACATTCCATTTTCCTGCAAACTTAACTTTCCTGCCACTAACAATGCCACAGAATATGAAGCTTGCATCATGGATCTACAGTATCCTTAGGCCTAGGAGTGAAGGAGTTGGAGGTATACGGAGATTTAGCTCTAATCATCTCTTAGATTTAGAATAAATGGAAGATCAAAGAAGGAAGACTGATACCTTATCATGAATGTCTTTAGAAATGGGCATCAAAATTCAGCAAGATCTAATACCAATATGTGCCCAGGATGCAGAACCAAATTGCAGATGCTTTAGCAACCATGGCATCCATGATGGATGGGCCAAAAGAAGATGAAGCTAGACCGATAGTGTTGGAACAGAAAGAAGAACCTGCCTATTGCATGACAATAGAAGCAGATGAAGGAAATGATAGGGTAGGTGAATGGTATTAAGACATCCTACAGTACCTCAAGGATGGGACATACCCATCATTTGTAGATAAGAATGACCAATTGACCATCCGAAGGTTGTCCACTAATTATATTATTTGTGGTGAAGGAATTTATAGAAGATCATATGATAGAATTCACTCCTTTGTGTAACTGCTAAGGAGACACAGAAAATAATTGAAGAGGTTCATGAATCAAGTTATGGGCCACATATAAATGCACACATGTTATCAAGGAAGATAATGAGACAAGGCTACTACTAGACCACCATGGAAGCTGACTGTGTGGCTCATGTTCGAAAATGTCATCAATGCCAAGTCCATGGAGATCTAAAACACATGTTGCCCATGCCACTTCATACTATGACATCACCTTGGCCCTTCTCTACATAGGGGATAGACATTATAGGGAAGATTCATCCAACTGCATCCAATGGCCATGAATTTATACTCGTAGTCATTGATTATTTTACTAAATAGGTAGAAGCTGCATCCTACAAAGCTTTGAATTCAAAGAAAGTTGCTCAATTCATTCAGACCAACATAATTTGCAGATGTAGGGTACCACATGAGATCATCTCTGACAATGGGTTACATTTTAAAGGAGAAATAGAGAAGTTACTATGACAGTTCAACATTTAGCACCACAAATCTTCACCTTACCGTCTTCAGACTAATGGAGCAGTTGAGGTTGCTAATAAAAACATAGGGCGGATCTTGAAGAAGATCACAAAGAATTATAGGAATTGGCACCTACAGTTGCCCTATGCACTTTGGGGGTATAGAACATCAATTCGATCTTCCATAGGAGCCACTCCTTATTCATTGGTGTATGGGATGGAAGTAGACCATTCCATTGAAATGGGTGTCCGATCACTAAGGATAGTATTGGAAAGTGAAATCCCTGAAGCAGATTGGTTGTAAAGTAGATATGACCAGTTATGCATACTGGATGAGAAAAGACTAAAAACCCTGTATCACATTCAGGGATACCAAAGGAGATTTAGGAAAGATTTTGATAAGAAAGTAAGAACTAGAAATTTGAAGTTAGGAGATCTAGTGTTAAAAGAAATCTGAGCCCCAGTTCAAGATGCAAATGGGAAGTTCAAGCAAAATTAGGCAGGCTTATACATTATTAAGCAGATATACTCTAGAGGAGCAGTAAGGTTGATGGACTTAGATGCAAATCCTTTCATTGAGCCAACCAACATGGATCAATTGAAGAAATACCATGTTTGAGGTGGTAGACGAAAAGCACCATGTCTGAAGTGGTTGTAAACTATGTTATTTCCCTTCCTAGGTTTGATAAAGAAAAAAACAACAAAAACAAAAAAGAAAAGCTCGCTAGGCTGAAAACCTGAAAGGGCGTGATAAGACAAAAACGTATTGACCCCTTGTGATGGATTAAGTTGATTAATTAGCCAAGTTTATTAATTAATCAAATTAGAATGCAAACGCGTAGTAGCACAAACAAATCACCGATAAACTAAAGTATGCAGCGGAAATTAAATGACACGGTGATTTGTTTACGAATGGGGAAAACTTACACGACAAAAACCCCACTGGTTGAATTTAAGGTCACCACTCTCGAAATTTCACTATTATCACAATAAGTGGTTACAAGTAAAGGAATCCCAAGTACCTTACCAACATACAGTTGAATTCTTACCCCAATACCCAATTGGACTTATTCTGTAGTGACAATTTCTCCTTTCAATGCACAACTCCCAAGTACGTGATTAACCAATTGCGCAGATCCCAGTATGCGACTTCAATCACCAACTAGAGAATATTGTTAGCTACAAAGTTCTTCAATTCATCCACACGATGAAGATCAAGAAGTTGCTTGGTTACAAAACCCTACGGTGCAAAGACATAACAACTTCTTCACAAGAGATATGAACTAGGGCAAGAACTTTGTCTCAAGTTACAATTTGCATAAACAAGGATTTCTCAATGCTTGTGCAACTTGCCACACTTTGACGGCCCTCAAAATAATCTATATGTCTAGGGTTAGGAGAAAAGAAGGCCCAAAGACACATCCACGGATTGGAATCAAAACAGAACTCAGAATCTGTTTTTTTTAAACCTCGATAGATAGAGGTATCGAGATGCTGTCGAGCAGCTGTCGAGCCACGGGGCTGGAACAGCTCTTTAAACCTCGACACATGCTAGCTGTCGAGCTTTAATGAATTTGCACTATTCAGCTTGATTCTTGGATAGACTTGATGACTTCAACACTTAATCTTGAAACTCAGTTTCTTAAAGCATTAAACACATCCTAATTTTACCCAATTACAAGTAAAGTGTGTTTTGTCAAAGGATTAGCCAATTACATAAAAGAATGACATATGTTCTAAATAAAAGAATCACATATGTCCTAACAGGGCGGTCTAGGCAAAAATTAGAGCAAAAAAAATAAATAAATAAAAAAAACAAAAAACAAAAAACAAAAAGGTAGGTTTAAAACCTAAAAGGGCAATTGCGCAAAAGGAGAGCGAAAAAGAAAAAGAGAGTGAGAGAGCCTGCTAGGTTGAAAACCCAAAAGGGCAGCCTAGGCAAAAATCAAAGTGAATAAAAAAAATCAATGAGCTACGTGATGACTTGATCCTTCTATCCAAGGGGGTACGTAGGCAACCATGCATTTGTTCGGTCACAATTCCCCAAAACCCACCATTTGCCTTTTGACCAAAGTTACCAAAATTCAACAATTCCATTAGACCATATCATTACACAAAATCGAAGAACCCAAACCCTAAGCTAAACCATAAAGAAAAACACAAACCCCAAAAAACCTATACCTTAAACAGAATCCCTAACTTGCAAACCCTAAGTAATTCCTAAAAATAAGAGTTTTTACATCAATTTCTAAATAAACATGCTCAAAGCCAAAAAAATAAGAAAGTCACTTTGTCTTTGATCTTTTCTTTTGCTTCTGATCATTAATTTCTTTTGTGTTAGGTGCTTCATCATCCCTGTCTCTTCTTTTGAATTCATAGTTGTCTTTATTGAGCCTTTCCTAGTTGTCTCTAAGAAAATTTTCTCTCATAGCAATCCTCTCAGCTTCCTTGTCAACAATCCTATCTACAGCCAGTTAGAATATTCTGTAGTCATCTTGTGAAAGTGAACCTTGACAAAAGATTGGTCCACCCGGTCAGCCATTTCTAAACCCAATAGCATGTTCTTTACAGAAGTAGGATTCATGTCTATAAGAGAGAAATGTCTTTTTCTTTTGCCACCAGGCATTCCTTGCTCATATTTGAATTACCTCAAGAATCTGTCTCCATTGTAAAAAGTTGCCCTCCTCAATCCAACAAGGAAGATATGGTCTGACCCTAAAGACCTCAGTAGAGGAGGTGGGCACTTACACCAATAACAGTCCCATTGAATTAAAGTATTAGATTTCTTGCCTAGAAATTTCACCCAATCACTCTTAGTTTGACACTCAGTTTTGATTACATCCCTGCTAAGAAAACTGTTAGGTCCATAATTACCGGTTATAGGCTTGGCAACCATGTCTAGTCGCTCCATCAGCCATATCTGCAAAGTCAAAGGACTCCTTAAGAAGTTTTGAGTTTCCCCACCATGAGATATAGCATCCAGTCCTAGAAGAGTTTTTGCCAAGATCAAAGAAATGGGATTGTTACCATCTTTAATTTGGCTCAAGCATCCACAAAACCGTGTCTCTCAGACAAAAGTAAAAATTCTCCCACGAAGCATAGGGTCAAGCTGAAGTTTTTCTGCATATTGTCGGTCACTCCATAAGTGTGTTTGTCAATCAGCCGAAAGATAATTGCACAAAGATTCACCATATGGCCTTCAATCATAATATCAGTAATGGAAGTAGGAAGACTAATAGCATCAAACAAAGATTCCTTATATTTGGAATCACAAGAAACTGCAACAGATTTTCTGCTTAGGTTATAGCCTAGAATAGCAGAAAATTCTTCAATTGTCAAACAGAGTTCAGCAGTGTTAAATCGAAACACATGATCTTCTGGATCCTAGAATTTCATAGCATCACGAAGGAAGTCCCACTTGATCTTGACATTCCTCAAAGCCTTAATTCCCTCTAGTTTAAAGGATGTAAAATTGGTTTTAGTGCTAAAATAAAAACTACGAACCCATCTGTTGATATCATGAATTGTTGGATGAGAGAAATTTTGATTGCTAGCCATGGATGACTTTTGCTCGTGATTATTGTGTTTTGCTAACTTTTATGCAGAGAATTGTCGCAAGAGGATTTATTTATATGAGCCACATCAATTCCCAATCACGTTTGAAATAGGTTTCATAGAGTTTGTAGCTGACTAGGAAAGTGTTTCATGATCACAAACGAAGTAAACATTTTTCAAAAAATGTAAAAATGCGAAATGCGCTTTAGAAAAGCATGAGGAGTCAACCTACCATGGCGTGAGCATCATGATGTGGCTCAATGCAATTTGGCACTCTAAAAGTGCCGAACGACACTCCAAAAGTGTCGAACGACACTCCAAAAGTGTCGAACGACACTCCAAAAGTGCCGAATGGCACTCCTCATTCGCCAAGTGGCGCACAACCCCTCGGTCCTACGCTTATGCAATTTCATGCAGTTTTACATTCTCAAGTAATTTTTAAAGACCATGTGACACTCAAAAAGATTTTGTTTTAGTCAAACTGGGACGCTTTGACGTGTCTACCTCATTTGTTTTCAAAAAATCATCACCTGCATCATTGTTTTCAAAATTGATCAAATTAAGTTTTTTTGAGACTCATGGATTTAGGTTCCAAACTAAGGGGCATTAGCCTATGCCTCAGGTATTTTCAAAAAAAAAAAAAAAAAGAGAGTGACCATCATTATTTTTCTCAAGGAAAAAATCATCATCATCAAGATTTCTAAAAATCATGCATTCCTTTTAAACTAGGGGCATTCAGCTCCACCTCATTTAAGTAAGTGCAGATTCCAGCAGAGCTAAGTAAGATAATTTTAAATTGGTACTACAAGATCTCACTAGGTGAATTCTAAACTTGTTTTAGTTAAAGTCTCTACATGATCCAAAGGGCAAAGAGCTAAAACATGGAAATTAATACAAGATTTTCTAAGGAACACTTCCTTTCATTTTGCAGGAAAAATAAAAACACAAGCCATACATCATTGGGACTCCGAGTCCACCTGTGTGAGGATCTTCTGGATCCACCTCTAGAGGAGTCACCTTCAGTATTTCCTTCCTAACTTGCAAAAAAGCAAGGATTGTATTGATGATTTTCAAGTTCAAGGCTCCTGATCCTTGCCTCCAAAGTTCATTTGGTCCATTCTATGTGCCTGAAAAGTCAGCGGGATCGAGAGTTAATTACACCATCAAGCACAATTCAAGCAAGAGATGTTTAGAGAGTAACAAGGCATACCCAGCTTGAATCATTGAGCACATATTGGGAGGATTAAGTGCGAGCCAGTGACTACAAACCTTCAATCATTTGCATGTTTTCTTCCATAAGATCCACATCAAACTAAATCAACTCAACCAGATTAAGAGACATTTATCTAGTTAAGAAGAAAATAAGGATAAAGAATTGAAAATTAAAGAACACACCGGATTAGGCCAAGGAACATTCGGTATGTGCTCTAGCCTATTCAAAGGCATGGAACTATACGTTCCATCAGGATTCATCACATCATACTGCCATGTCGGAAAATGAGGTTAAGTCTCCGCAAAGGAACTAGAATAACTACTAGCATGATGAGGAGAAGGAATTTCTTCCTCTTCATCTCCCTCTTCCTCTCCTTCAAAAGGTGGAGGCAGAAAATCCAACATGCAAATTGTGGTCACCAAGCAGAAAAATGGAAAGAATTTGCAAAATGAAAATTTGACTTTAGAAAGGAATAAAAAAGTACCTCTTGGTCAGCCAAGCAACCTTGCAAATGAGTTTTAATAAATTCAAAGTAAGATCCGACTGTTCCTGGAATAGAAAAGCTTGCACGAGTCTGAGCAATCTCATCATCAGTCAGAAAGCTAGCTAACCGGATGGAGGGACAAGGAGGAACTAGAATTTTTGTAGGAGGATAGTCATGTTAAACTTGGGGCAACACTTGATCATCAAGATACCAATACTTTCCATGCCCGCATTCAAACAATACTTGGTAGCCATTCAATTCTAGAGCCCACTCACACTCAACATACCCCTTATATCCAATCCAAAAATTTAAGTTCATTTGAAAAATCACAAAAAGGAGCTTAGAAAGAGAAGATACTGAGTCATAACCAAGTGTCGAAGATTTAAAAGGAGAAGGAAGAAAGAACTCACATCATCAATGATCAGATTGTCAATCACCAAGCGCCAAATCTCCAAAGAACGCCTGGAGAGTATAGACAAATGATGTTTAGGCAACCAACGGATATATCTAGGAAAATTACCAGTAACCTCTTTCTGAATTTTTGGACCAACCCCAAAATACTCATATATCCAGACTTGAAAACTCCACAACACCATTACCAAAAAACCAAAATAATTTGCCAAAATTTACACATAGCCAAAAAAAAAAAAAAAATCCAAACCTCACCTGCCATACAAATGGAGCCCCACATAAGCTTGAAAGGCTTTGCCTAGAGCGTTGGGTCATGAAGTGCATCAGAGTGGCATAGGCCATTCTGCCTCAGTCATAATTCCGAATTTGTCCAACTCTTTTCAATATTTCTAGATAGCGCAGATTCACAATACTGCCTAAATCCGGACAAAAAAATGTTCCAACGAAAAGAAGCATGAACATACGAGCACCTTTTACCGCAATCTCACAATGGGGAATATTTTCACATAGCCAAGACAAGGGGATATTGTTACTCCTCATTCTAGAAGGAATTACACCTAAATATTTTTTGACTTTTGGCTAAATTAAAGGAATCATTGACAAGAATTCTTTTACCACCCAACCTCAAGCTAGTGATAATAAAGAAGTCTGCTTCATGTAGTGTCCTAGAAACGTTCGGCCAAGGCCTGCTTCATTGATAATGTTTTTGATGCTAGGAGACAATGTTGCCCATGTACTTTTCAACATTTGGAGACTACCTCGACTCTTGAGACTTTGCAACACAAAAATTCAACTCATCAATTTCAATGACTAAAATCCACGACCAAAAATTTCCATAAAAAATATTCTCACAACCAATGCCCTACCACCATAAAAGATCACATGTCCATACACAACTACCAAATTTTTGCATAAACATGCAAAAAAAAAAAATAAATAAAGAAGAAAAAAAAACCCTACATGACTAAGATGAAAAAATC
The DNA here is from genome assembly GCF_040712315.1 of Castanea sativa. Lineage (NCBI taxonomy): Eukaryota > Viridiplantae > Streptophyta > Magnoliopsida > Fagales > Fagaceae > Castanea > Castanea sativa. The sequence continues at coordinate 31,922,544 of NC_134021.1, read as the reverse complement.
CCACAAGCTCATACACAAATAAATTCTCACATAGCCAAAATGATAACCACACAAATTTTCCAAGAATCAACATTACATACCCAACAAAATTTTTCCATAAGACAAAACTTCATACCCACAAAATTTGCCAATACCTACCAATACATCCATTCATATACCCACAAAATTTTGCCATGTCCATAATACAAAGTTTACATATACCAATAAACTTTTCCCACATACAATATGAACACATTCATGTAGGCCTAACTTAAAATTTTCACAATGCAATACTCTCAAAGTCCAAACCAAAGTTCATCCAACAACATCACAATTTACTACATTGTCAAAATTCCAAAAGCCACCAATATTGTTCAAATTGCACACAAAAAAAACACTTTGAAAATTCTCCAAAGCCAATATTTCCAAACATGATCTAGCACATAATACTCCAAAATCTCAAAATAACCAAATGACAATATATCAAAGTGAAACTTTCAATAAAACATGCAACAACATTTTTTCCAAGCAAATAAACTAAAGAACAACTCACCTTGGTGTCTACATGACAATATGGAGCATGGGTCCTAGGGTCTTGAAGAAGTCCATCCTCCTCATGCCAATCAAATGTTGGATCATATTTCTTACCATGAAAAGTAAGAAAAGAAGGTCATTTGGAAGAAGAAGCCATCTTGATGCAAAGAAAAATTGATCTGGAAGATGGGTTTTCACCAAAATGGATGTGTGATGAAAATGCTCAAAATACAAGGATTTAGAGGAATATTGATAGAGATGGATGAAGGATGCTTGAGAAGCTTAGAAAAGGGTTTTTTGTGAGAAGAAATGATGAGATGATGAAGAAAATCCAAGGAGAAGAAGAGAGTGAATAGTAACAATGGAGGAAGAGATGCAGAGAAAGATGAAACAAAAAAGAAAAAAGAAACAAAGGGAAGTGGGGGGCCAAAATTTCGACCCCCACACACTTAAGTTTAGCCAAAGCTAAGTCAACTCAATCAAATTGAGTTGACTCAGTCAACCAAAAAAAAAAAAAAATTCAAACCTCAAATTTCATGATCAAAATCCCAAGCCTCAATTTTCAATTAAATTCTAAGGCTCAAAATTTCAGATTTTAAGTTCCCAATTTCAAGAAAAAATTTCTGGGCTCCAAAGGTCTCAAAATTTGAAATAAAAATTTCAAAACTTCTAAAAGTTTCAAAGAAAATCAAATGTTTCTCAAAAGAAAAATCTTTTGTCAATTACACTTTTCTTGGTAAAGTTCAAATCAAGAGTGAGCAAATGACACATTTCAAAAGCAGTGGAACCACGAAGCACCCATCAGTTAAAATCTAACTCTAAATTTTGATTTTTGATTTTTGATTTTTTTGATTTTTACAGAAAGAAAATCCAAGATCAAAGTAGAAGAAGACCTTTGATCGACATTACAATTCCAGATCGAAGTAGAAGAGGACCTTTGATTGACATTTCAACAATTCCAGATCAAAGTAGAAAAGGACCTTTGATCGTCATCCAATTCCAAATCGAAGCAGAGGAGGACCTTTGATCAACATTACAATTACAGATTGAAGTAGAAGAGGATCTTTGATCGTTATACAATTCTAGATCAAAGTAGAAGAGGACTTTTGATCGTCATTCAATTCCAGATCGAAGTAGAAGAGTACATTTGATCGCCATCCCATTCCAAATCAAAGTACAAGAGGACCTTTGATCATTATTCAATTCTAGATCGAAGTAGAGGAGGACCTTTGATCATCATTCCATCCCATTCCAGATTGAAGTAGAAGAGGATCTTTGATTGCCATCCAATTCCAAATCAAGGCAGAAGAGGACCTTTGATCCATCCCACTCCAGATCAAAGTAGAATAAGACCTTTGATTGTCATCCCAGACAACTCCATTTTCAAGATCAGGATAGAAAAGTCCTTTGGTCACCCTAATTACCAAGAATCATGTCTAGAGTCATCAATTACCAGCTAAGTCAAGTACTTTCATTTGTTGTCAAAAGATAAGGCACTAGTTCTATGTTCAAAAGTTTTAGGTTTGAGGGCTAGGTAATCTTTGAAAATTTGACCTCAATTAAATCATGGTTTCTAAATTCAGTGTCTTCATTTTACATTGACATTCACTTTTTAAGCTCTGTCAATGAGGGGCATTCTGTAGATACTCAATTTTGCACCCATGATTTAATTAAGGAGAATGACTTGAATAACCATCCATGTACCTCAAAACTCATGATCGCATTGCATGCATCAATTTGTTCTTGCATTACATACATCAATTTGTCTTTGCATTACATGAATTAATTCATTCATTACATATCATAAAAATGATCTTGAGATTCTAACGGTCACAACAGTTTTTTCGGTTTCCAAATCGGACCATCGAATCAAAAGATATCGCATGATCAAGTTTGCATGATCAACATGTATGGTGTCTAGGTAAAGTCGACCACACATGATTAGTTTAAATTAATTCTGATTGATTAATCAATTAACATAAATTAAATAATTTTGTGATTGGTTGATAATTAGTGTTTAAAATAGGATTGCATGCATAGGAATAAAAGGGTGATAGGATAACAATAAAATTGTGGATAATTTGAACATTATCAAGATTTATTTTAGAGTATTTAATTACAAGATAATTACTCTTAAATAGCTTGAATTATCCAAAAAGAGATGCAAAATCATAGATGGAGGATGAAAACGCGTCTAGGTACAAGGACCAGTCAAAAACCTTAGAAGTGGAGTCCAAATGGCACCCGAACATGAAAGAGTGTTCGAAGTCCAAAGGGCAATTCGGCACTTTTGGAGTGTCGTTGGCACTCTAAGAGGGTAGAATTTTCACCTTGTGGGCTTTGGCCCAATGAATTTTAGGTGACAATAAGGTACACCCTTTTTGACCTTTTCGCAAAAAGATGCGTCCAAATTCAAACCCTTATCGTTCATACCTATTTTTTAAATTCCTTTGACTTCTATAAATAGAGATTGAACCTCATAATTCAGTACCTTTTGGCTATGCTCTGAGAGGCATATGTTTTAGGCTCTTAAATCACCCATATTTTCTGATCCCTTCTCTGAGTGTTGCTGCCTAAATTAGGGTTTTTAGGTTTCAAAGAGATTTGAACAAATTTCTTTGAACCCTAAAACATCATTTCAAGAACGAAGTGTGCTCATGCGATATTCGTGATGATGCATGTTTAATCCCTTTGCTTTTATGCTTTTCTTTGTCATGATGATGCATGTTTAATTGTTTTAGATATTCGTATTTTACCATGATTAATTTAGTTCATGACAATATGTTCTTGATTTCTTTATTGTTGATATAATCTGTTTCTTAATTTTAAAGATATGCATGTGGTCAACTTTTTTTTTTTTCTTAAAATAAAACGGATCTGCATCTTTCTTAGATGTAGATCTGAATTTTTCTTCAAAATAAAAAGGAGTTTGCACCTTCCTTAGATGTAGATTTAAATTTTTTTTCAAATCAAAACTGATTTGTATCTCTCTCAAGATACAAATCTGATTTTTTAATACACGCAGATCTTTGAAACAAAGGAAAAGATAAAACCTTGTTTTATTTGTTTCATGTTGCATAAATTTAAATTATGAATGAAACTCTCTCCTTAAAAAGTCTTTTTCATTCTTTTACAACATAAAACATATCTAATTTTTTTTTTATCAAAAAAATATCATTTTTTTATCATCACAAAACAGATTGAATTTTCATCTTCAAAAACCACATTTTTCTACATACCACAAAATAGATTTGATATTTTTCAAATCAAAATCCATTGTTTTATTAATTAAAACAGATCTGATTCTTTTCAAAAGGAGAGATTTCATTCATAAAATAGACTTATGTAATTATGTTTTTCACATGTTCAATATATCATTCATGACATGCATAAAAATGATACATTGGTCACAAGAGTCTAGAAGACTAGACTCTGTTTGAGCGGAATGAGTTCCTAACACCTTCCCATTCCGTAACCTAGCCTCCGGATTTAAGTCTTTGGCAAAGTAGATCTAATCTTGTCTTTATTTATTTTGGGTAGATTGTAACTAGGACAAAAAGCCATGTATATTTGGTAGTTTGTAACTAAGACCCAAAGTCATGTAAAGTTCAAATTTTCAAAGTTGTATTTTTTTTATTCAATCAATGAAACGAAGCAATTCAGTCATGTATTTGTATATTAGTTTTTCTTATTTTTTGTACAAAAAAAAAAAGTGGCGACTCCACACCACTTACCCAAAAAGAGAAGTGCCCTAAAAGGTACCCGAATCTCTTTTTTGAGAGACTTTTTTTCGAGGTCTCTCACAGTTGTATAGGATAGAAAACAAATACATAGTTTACCCTTTTATTTATTGTGCTTGGTAACACAATCTTTTTAAGAGGAATCTTCCAATTAAATTCAATACATGAATTGGAGAATAATTGTCAAAATTTAAAGTTGATGTTTTTTATTTCTGGGAAGTTTGGCCGGTAGATTTTGTTAATTATTTTATTTTTCTTGTTACACACTTAATTTGATTGTGCTTATTAGAGAAGTTTCAATAATTTTATTTTGGTTGTATCTAATTTTTAAATTGATTTTAGTTGATTTATATTAAGATTTTAAACTAGTATATTAAAGTTTTTATTTAATATCTATAAAAAATTTAACAAGATTAATGATTTTTCATACAAATTAAATGATGAAAAATTATTACTAGTGTATTTTCAGGAACAAAACATTAGAAAACAAACAGTTTTTCTTAAAGTTCTCTTTTGATGAAAACAGTTGCAGAGTTATGAATTTTTTCCAAGGGGAGTCAACCTAAAGGTGGAAAAGTTGTACCATACGTTAACTTTTTTTTTTTATATACAAGATAGAATTTCTACTCTAGCCTAATCTAAATGTATACGTGTGTAAAGCTCCCTCCTAGAGACTTGAACTCCAGCCCTTGCCCCTCATACCCCATAAGCATTTATACTTGTAGAGTGACGACCTCACAAAGTGGTGGTCATATGTCAACTTCATGAATTAAGGTTAACTTAACAAAGTTATACTTTAGTATTAAAATCATTTGTAATTGATTTTAAAAGCTTTTTCTTTTTTACAATCTCTTTTTCTATATACATAGTTAAACAATCACTTAACTAAATTGGCTTATAAGATTGTTTTTCTTAATAAGTGTATACAGTTGAACAAACCAAATATTTGAAGTAAATTTGTCTCTATCTTAATATATCAATTTACAAAAAAGTATATAACAACAATTGAAATAAATTATACATGCTACTATTATCAAAATATAACCATTTAAACAATCAATTTAGCAAAGAAAAAAAATCACATGACAACCAAGAATATAAAAATAACCTAATTCAATTGTTCAAAGAAACTATTATCAAATAATAGAAAATCACTGTAAGCATACAAAAATTACTACCATCATATTTTAATTTAAAATAGTAAAACAGTTTTGACACAAGTTACACTTTGCAGGCTGGAAACCATTTTTGACCTTTAGATTTTTATAATATAAAAAAAGAAAAAAGAAAAGAAAAAAGAAGAGGCTGGAAATCGCTATAATAGTATAGTGATTAGTGACTCAGTGACTAACACAGTAATATTCTTTATATTTATCAAACATGTACACGGTACACACCACATCAGACCAGATTTCTAAAAAAAAAAAAAAAGAAACAAAGCATATATGTACACCACAGAGAGTCGAAAGAGAGGGAGAGAAATACCACTGTAGTGAGTAGTGACACAACCCCCTGGTCAGATCTGGACGAGAACTGAGAAGGGACGGAGGCATTAGAAGTTTTTTTTTTTTTTTTGGGGACATTTTTGAGCTATTTTTCAATTTTGAGGAAGGTCAAATTCAGTTTTAGGAGGGACTAAGGTTGGTTATTTTTTTTCCCTCAAAGTCCTGGGTTAGGTTAAATTTAAGATTATCTATAATTTGGTAAGTAAATTGTTAAAACGGTAAATTGTTCTAACTAAAAATATAAAAATATATATTCTAAAAAAATGTAAAAATATTTAAATAAGAATCTAAGGGACCAAGATCCAAGAGTTTTTGTGTTCAACTTTTTTTTTTTTTTTTTTTTTTTTGAGAAGGAAGACCTCTGGATTTTATTAATAAAATTAGCCGTGATCAGCTAGAATTACAGAAGTCAAGTGTGGAGGAACATCCTCCGTCCACACTGAAAAACCTCTAACATGTCTAGCATGCTTAGCTAGGTTGTGTGCTACATCATTGCCCGAGCGACGGACATGAGAGAAAGAAATGCAACTATCTGCTCCTATTGTAGCCTTTGCGGAACTGAGAATGTGACCATAGGTGGATAGTGACGTCTCTTCTGAACTTAGGGTGGTTATTATATTTGCTGAATCGCCTTTCAATATGAAAGAAGTGTATCCGAGGTCTTGTGCGAAGGATACTGCTCTAGCTGCAGCCATTGCTTCGGCTATGTCTGGGGAGAAAGGGAGGCTAGCTTGTTCAGACAATGATGCAATTGCTCGCCCATTGCTATCTCGAATAATTACCCCTATTCCAGCTTTCCCTATATCTGTGAATAACGCACCATCGAAATTCACCTTGATCCTTCCTAACGGAGGAGGAGACCACCTGACGGAGGTTGGGTGACTATGGTGGATCAGTTTTGGGGCGTCAGAAATAGCGTGGTGGAATGTGGCTAGAGCTTCAGAAGCAGCATGGAGTACATGTGACAGTGGGTACTCTTTTGAAGAGGTTCGAACCTGGTTTCGGCGGTGCCAAATGGTCCACATGACCATAGCCATCAGCTCCACATTCTTCTGTTCCTCATGCGTGAAAGTAAGCACTTCTCGGACTGATGGGAATGTTTTTGCTCGCCTGAAGTCGAGGGAAGGAATAGAGTCCCATATCTGTGCCAGCTGGTTGCACCCCCATAACGCATGATATGTGTCCTCCACCTCTGCCTTACATAATTCGCATGTGTCTTCAGTCAGTATATGTCTCCTTCTTAGATTGCTTTTGGTAGGAATGGCGTTCTGGCAAGCCCTCCAGAGGAAATTGCGCACCTTGCTTGGTACAGTGAGGCCCCATATCATTTTCCACACTCCATTATTGTTGGAAGGATGGCTGGACTGTTGGGGTCTACAATGCATTGTGGCTAGGAGGTTTGAACTTGACTTCACCGTGTAGCAACCGGAGGGAGTAAATGGCCAAATTACTTCGTCCTCCACCTTGTTCAAACAGATGGGAATACTTGCAATTTGCTTTGCCTCGTTTGGTATAAATAACCCTTGTAAGAGGTTTCTATCCCACTTATGCGTGGTTTGATCAATGAGGTCCGATACTCTCATATCTTCAAAGCCTTGTACAACCTGTGACCAGATCCTAGGCTGAGTTAAGGAGGGCAGCCATGCATCATTCCACACACTTATTTTCTCTCCACAACCAACCCTCCATCGTACACCTTTGAGTAACAAATCCCGACCATTTAATATACTCCTCCATGCATAGGAACCGGTGTTTGAATATTGGGCTTCCAAGATGGAGCAATGGGGAAAGAACCTCGCTTTGAAAACTCTATAAAATAGGGAGTTTTTATTGTGTAATAATCTCCATGCTTGCTTTGCCAAAAGTGCATCATTGAAGTTTGCTAGGTCCTTGAAACCCATACCCCCCTCGGATTTGGGTTTACACAGAGTGTCCCACTTCACCCAATGTACTTTTCTTCTATCTCCTTTTTGCCCCCACCAAAATTTCCTAGTGAGGCTCTCAATGTCTGCACAAAGGCCTAGAGGGAGCTTGAAACAGCTCATTGTGTAAGTCGGTATAGCTTGGACCACCGCCTTGATAAGAATTTCCCTTCCTGCCTGTGACAAAAGTTTCTCCTTCCATCCCTGAAGTTTTTTCCACACCCTCTCCTTTATGAAATTAAAGCTGGTCTTCTTGTGTCTTCCTATTAAGGATGGTAGTCCCAAATACTTCTCATATTGGATGATCTCGGGTACCTTCAGTGTGATTTTGATGTGGTTTTTAATTTCATCAGGGGTGGATTTGCTGAAGAAGATGGTGGTTTTGCTTTTGTTGATTTGTTGGCCTGAGCATTTGCCATATGTATCAAGGATATTCATAATCTGTTGACATTCCTGAATTGTGGCCCTGCAAAATAGCAAGCTATCATCTGCAAAAAGAAGATGGGTTAGTCTAGGGCTACTTCTACAAATAGAATAACCCTTGATTTCTCCTTGTGTTGCTGCCTTACTAATAAGGCCATGTAGACCTTCAGTGCACAACAAAAATAGGAATGGTGATAGTGGATCCCCTTGACGGATGCCTCTGGAAGGTTTAATCATCCCTTTAGGTTCTCCATTCACAAGTATGGAATAGGTGACTGTTCTGACACACAACATTATCAGCTTTATCCATTTTTCAGTGAAACCCAACCTTCTCATAACAGATTCAAGGTAAGACCACTCCACCCTATCATATGCTTTGCTCATGTCCAACTTAATTGCCATGTAGTTCTCCTTCCCACCATGTTTCTGCATACTATGGAGAGACTCAAAAGCAACCAAAATATTATCAGAAATAAGCCTACTTTTAGTAAAGGCACTATGATGTTCAGTAATAATATTTGGTAAAATTTTTTTGAGCCTATTTGCCAATACTTTGGAGAAGATTTTATAAAGCACATTGCAAAGGCTTATGGGTCTGAAATCTGAAGCATACTCAGGGGATTTATTTTTTGGGATTAGGGAAATAAAAGTATGATTGAGATTTTCAGGGAGAGTTTCAAAATTTAGAAAGTGCAATACAGTTTGTGAAACATCATTACCCAGGGTACTCCAAAAGTGCTGGTAGAACAGTGGTGGCATGCCATCAGGTCCAGGGGATTTTAGTGGGGCCATTTCCTTAACTGCCTTCTGCACCTCCAAGGCTGTGAAGTCAAGTGAGAGTTGGTGGTTCATGTCAGCACTAATCACTTTTTGGATTGAGTTTGTTGCTTCCTCCCACTGTGTTTCCATTGCCGATGTGAACAGCCCCTGATAATAGGACACTAGTATATCAGCCACTTCCTCTTTGCATGCACTCCACTGACCTGTAGGGGCCCGAAGTCTTTGTATTGTATTTTTCCTTTTACGTTGAGTGGCCCTACTATGGAAGAATTTGGAGTTTCGGTCACCTTGTGAAGCCCATAAAACTTTTGCTCTTTGAAACCACATTCGTTGCTCCTTGTCCATTAGTCCTTCAATTTCTTTTTTCAACTCCACCAGCCGAAAGTTTTGACCAGTCCGCATGGCTTCTTTTTCAGCTTGCACCAATTCTTTTCTTCGTTGTTTCAGTAAAGCTTGGACATTGCCGAAGTGTTCTCTGTTCCATTTCAGCAACTCCTTTCCACATTTTTCAATCTTGCGCACCGTTCTCACAGTTGGGTTATCACTTCCTCTAGCATCCCAAATCGCCTCAACAATTTCAGAGCATCCTCGGTCTGACAGCCACATTTCTTCAAATTTAAAAAGTTTTGGTGCGTTGTGGAAGTCAAGTCCCACGGTGTTGATCCATAGTGGGCAGTGGTCAGAAGAGTCTGCTGAAAGATGATGAATTTTTGTACCTGCAAACCTCAGAAGCCAATCATTAGTTGCAAAAGCTCTATCAAGCCGCTCCCATATTGAATGACCCGTGGAGAAATGCTTTTGCCAAGTAAACTGGTTTCCTGAAAATCCAAGATCAATAAAACCACATTCATCCACCACGTCCCTAAATGATTGCATTTGTGTTTGACTTCTGTTGCTACCCCCAAGTTTCTCGGAGCTCCCAATAATTTCATTAAAATCCCCGGCACATAGCCAAGGGAGATTAAACTTGTTCTGGAGTTGGCGGAGTTTATTCCATGACTCATATCGTTTATAGGTTATTGGCTCACCATAGAAACCTGTGAAACGCCATGTGTCATCCTTTCCCTTATTGATAATGGAGTCTATGTGGTTCTTTGAAAAAGTGTCAACATGCACATCGATAGAATTTCTCCAAAATAGAGCCAAACCACCCCCTCTATTATTTCTTTCCACAAAAAATAAATTCTCAAATTCTATCTTACGTTTAATCTCTTGTAGCCTAGTTTCATCCGCCCATGTCTCGGCTAAAAACACGACGGAGGGATCTTTTGCTCGGATCAACACTCCAAGCTCCTTCTCTGTCCGCAGGTTCCCAAGCCCACGGCAATTCCATACTATGATACTCATGGCGACTGGCGGGGCTGTTGAACAGCCTCCACCATTGAAGTGTCCTGCCCATCCACTCTTCAAACCTGGTATTTTTTGTTAGGTAACACGAGTTGGATTTCATCATCTTCCTCCCTTCCCCGTTTTGCTTCTATAGTTGATTTTATGGCTGTGGCTGTCTTAGGAATATTACGTGCCAATTTCTTCCATTTCCTAGGTTCAGTATTAGCAGGTAACGTGGCTGAAGTCTGATTTTCCACTTGGGCCATAATTTCAGTTTTAGCACTCTCCAATCTGTCCGTTGTATTCCTTAATTTTCCTTCATTATGGGCCGCATATGTTGGACCTCCAGCTGTCCTATCTGATGTGCTATAATCATGGGATTCGAATTTTTTAAGGGCCGTGTCAATCTCCTCAATGTGGGATTCAAAATCTTTTGGATGGACAGAAGGAGTTATAATAGGAGAGTGATTTATTACCTGCGGATTTTGAGGTGGATTCTCGCATGAATTTTGCTCATCAACGTCCAAATTTTCCTCTGTTTCCATACTTAGAAAATTTTGAACTTCAGCACTCGACTTAGGCTCGCTGGTGGCCTGAGACTGGTTGCCGCTTTGCGTTTCCGCCGGCAACTTCTTCCGGACTTTTGCTGGTAGAGCTATGTCATCTCTAGAACCTCCAAGACCGTCACCCATTCCTGGTACTGTCATAAATGCTGTTTTTCCTGGATTGAATGGTGTTGCTCTTAACCATGCACCATACCCCTGAATTTCCTCTGATCCAGAGCCTCTGCCCATGAGCCATTTTGCACATTCTTTCTCATCGTGCGATACTAGACCGCACCAGTAGCAGAAGTTGGGTAGTTTTTCGTATTTGAAAGACACCCAGCGTTCATCATCTTCTCCAATATCAATTTTGCGGCCTCTACACAGGGGTTTTGAGACATCCACATCCACCCGTACACGGACAAAATCAGTCCCTACTAACTCTTTTGGATCTTTCGTTTCCGATACTTCTCCAATGGATTGGCCCAATTCTATGGCTGTCTCGGGATCCAATAATCTCATCGGTAGACCATGTATTTGCACCCAAAATTTGGTCGTTGTAAAGCGCAAATTTTTGGCCGGAGTCTTGTAGTCATAGCGCTGGAATAGGACTAAGTGTTTATCAAAAGACCATGGCTGCTGCACTAGAACTCTTTCAGCGTCAGATTCTACTTCGAATGTAAATAGCAGAACGTGGTCACCCACCTCCCTGATTTTGAAATCCTTACAAGCCCTCCATAGGGGTTTGAAGGTCCTTCCAACGGCTTCTACATTAATGGCACGCTTTGTCAGGAACTTTGCTGCTAACACAAACTCCTTGCTTTTTAAATTTTTTGACTTTTTCAGGCTTAGTATGGTCTCCTCCTCGGCAGTAAGAGATAGCTTGTTCCATTCGTTTAGAATATCTTCCATGTCAGATATGGTATATAAGTAGAGAGAGAATGAGAGAGAGAGAGATAGAGATAGAAGTGTTTCCCAGATTCCCAGAAAAAAAAAACCCCACAAAGCCCTACTGCTAACGTTGCTAGCAGAGGGAAGAAAATATCACTCCGAGGAAGATAACTGGATTCTACTTTCCGCGGTCTCCAGAGAGAGCAGCGTGGAAGAGAAAAAAATCTTTGTCCTTTATATATAGTTGAGTTGTGTTCAACTTACGCATCCTAATGTTTTCAATCGAGATATCAAAGTTTTATATCCCCTTGCCATTGTAATTGTCAAATTTATCCAAATAGTATAAGAATATGAGGGTGAGATTTCCTAGAACCCTACTAAAAATGTAATATACCCTCATGCGCTATCTATGGAAGATGCCTTTTAGGATCAAATAATTCCATAGAATTAAGATGATTTATTGTCTTCTTAATCATTTGTCATGATGGTTGTAAAAATTAAATAACGGAAATTAAAGTTATAAATAAATCATATATTTTTCTTTTTATTTGTTAGGTTTTGTATTTCCTTTGTTGGTTATATTTTTTTTAGATGCCATATTATTTTAATTTATGACGCTTATTCTATGATTATTATTTTTTATTATAAAGTCAAAATACCAATCAATTGTTAATGTAGGTAAGGTTCAAATGACATATTCAACGACAAGTAATTTTACTAGTTGAGTTAACTCAAACTTATTTTTTATTTCTTATTTCGGTTGATCATATTTTGCTGCCACTCCAACTTAAAACCTTTGTATAAAAACCATATTTTGCTACCACAAGAATCGACACTTCCATGAAAGTGTACCCTTTTGCATATAGTATGGTGATTTCAAAAAATAATAGTAATGGAAATAATAGTTTTTTTTTTTATGAGAATAATTAACTGTATTTATTTAGATTCTAATGGAATGCATCAATATTGGCAATTAATTTGCCAACAGTATAACAGCACAAAGTTAAGGTGAATGACAAGAAAAAAAAAAAAAAAAGGATTTAAAGCTAGGCAAGTGGAAACTCAACGCAAATTGAAACTGAAAGCTTTGCATAAAAAAAAAGAAAAAAGAGAGAGATACATATCAATTAAAATAAAATTGGAAGCTGACCTTATGCACTAGTAGTTACATTCACTTGCATATTCAATCCAATGACCTGTTTTTTTATTGAATCATTCAGTTATCCTTTTCTCCTATATAAGAACCTTGACCACAAGCTCTTTCTAGCCACCACAAAACTTTGCTATACTTTTTTCACTCTTCTTTGAACATATAATTTCTGTTTGATCAAGATGGTGCATAATGCCTTTCTTAAGCTGCTGGTATTCTTTCTGGGTTTTTCCTTTATTCTGTCGTCTGCCGTCGTTCCTATAACTAGTAAGGCTCAAAGGGGTTTCATGTAGTCTTTTCTTTTTTATTATAAAATTTATTGATACATCAGATTTTTCTGCTTAATAGGAAGCCTCCGGTCAACCAGGGAAGACCCATCAGTCCAAGATTTTCTGGCTCAGGCACTCTCTCTCTCTCTCTCTCTCTCTCTCTCTCGTTAGAATTTGGTACTTTAAATACCATGAAACCTTATGAAGTCACATGGTATGTCGATAATTATTGTAGATGTAAATATCATGTATTAAAAATATATATCACATTTATGCCAATTCCATATAGCTCTGAAGGTTTAAGGTTTCTCTCTCTAAGTTAGCACTTGACCTATTTTCATTAGACCTTTTTCCTCTCTTTTCTTTGATTACCTTTTAATTTCTTTTTGATTGAATGGATGATAAAGAATTTAATTGTGAGGTCCTATATAATTCACAGGGTGAAGTGGATATGAAGGAAGTTGAGGAGATGTTTGAGGTGGCTGAAGGAATAATGGAAAGGAGGATGGACATGGAAAGAGCGGATTATCCAGGAACAGGAGCAAATAACCATCATGACCCAAAAACCCCTAAAAGAGCTTGAAGTGATCCAATTTTTAAAGTACACAGACCCAGACTTTACAGGAGAGATTGCATCTTGGTTTTGGCTTTGTGTTTTCGTGCTTTGGAATATGCTCTCTGATTAAGAATCTCAAAAGGGTTGTTGATTTGTTACTTTATCCACTTATTAATCTATCTTGATTAAGGAATAGGGATTTCTTCTGGTACTTTTTTAAAAGAAATCTCCTTTTGTTTTAATGAGAAACTACTACATCACCCACTAACTAAATAAAATATAAAGATTAAAACTTACTCTCATTTGTCATTATATATTTAAAACTAAATAACATGTCCAGCTAAAAAAGTATAGGAAGTAAGCCAAATTCAAGGAATAGCGGGTTGAGGGTCATTTAATACAAGCATGATCTGGATATCTTGGATTGAATAATGTTTATACTTACACAATTCTATTGTTGAGGTGGCAAGTGACGATTAATGTAACAAGACCCATATCTAACATTATTTTTATTGTACACTAGGCTATGTTTGGCAATATATAAAATAATTTCCGAGTATAAAATATTTTCAGTTGAAAATATTTTATAGAAATGAAAACATTTTCATCAGTTTGGTTGTGTTCAAGAAAATACACCAGAAAATTATTTCCAGTATTTTGTTTTCCAATGTAAATATTTTTTTAGAAAAAATGTCAAAAAATAAACCTATAACAATTGGATTTCTCAAACCACCTATACACATCCATTAATTCCAATCTCAAAATATTTACAAATATACATCCAAGTTTTGCGTATATAACAATTTTTCAAGTATCCACATACAAAAATCACAATACAACACAAAATAAAATCCACTACCACAACTTTCATGGTCATTCACCCAAAGTTAGATGTGTCGTTTGATTGAGTTCATCATTCTGCAGGACTTAGGATGCCACTGCGTTTAGCATTTTGGCATTTATCTTTGCAATCCTCATTGCATGGTTCTACTGCTCAATTGCAATATCTAATTGATATTTCAATAATTCATATTTAACATCTTCTGGGCAGTAAGGGATCTCTTCAATTTAAGGAGTATTGGAACTTGAGCAAGAATGAGTAGGATATGTATTAGACGAAGAACCTTCTTGCACATTCCCACCATCAATTCACCAAAATTTCATAAAAGCAAATTCTACATCCCTTTTATTCTTGAATGCCTCATGATCGGCTCCAGAAAATTGATGAACTTGGACACGGTGGGCTTCTTCGAATGTGTCGTACACACCAAACACACGACCAACAAATACCACGTATGTCTTACCCTTTATGTGGTCAATAGGATAGCAATTTAAAAACCAAAATTGGCCTTATGGCATACATATTTAGCATAGGAAATTATTTGACATACCATTCAATCAAATGTGTAAGCAATAAGATGATATACAAGAAACGTGCCTGCAACACAAGACAAATGTAGAAAAGTTCAACATCACAACTGCAAAATAGCCATTCAACCAAATAGAGCAAATATATCTCATTTGAATAGATAATACCCAAATCCACAATTTTTTAAATGAAAAAATACATAAGTTTCAACCCAAGCAAAAAACCAAAGATATTTAGTATGCTTTTATTTTCTCACAGACAATCATTTATGTATTGATTGATCTAATTTATAAATAGTTGTAATATTCAATTTTTGAAAAATCAATATGAACCCAAGAACATATCAATTTCAAAAACCAAATCAATATGAACCCAAGAACCACAGAAATTAAAAAACAAAGAAATATGAGCCCAAGAACAAATCAATATGAACCTATGAAAAAATCATTGCTATTACAAGAACCAAATCATGAAAAAAGAAAAAAAAAATTCACTATAGATCCAGAAAAATAAAGATCTCAGAGGACGTGGGTGTTGAGGAAAAAAATGGAGGAAGATAAAGGAAGATGGGTCGGTAAGGAAGAAAGATGGGTAGTTGGGGGAGTGGATGAGAGAGGCTAAAGGTGGAGTAAAATAGCAATTACCTTCACCGACTGTGGGGCTTACATGCCCGATGATGGGGTTGTGGGTTGAGGACGACAATCTGGTCTTCACTAGCAGCCAATCTATTCGTCCTTTAGCTTGGGCTTGGTGTGACTCATGAGTGATGTGAGTGAGAGTGAGGAGAACAAAAAATTTCAAGAGTGTTAACGGTTTGAAGGTAATATCAATGTGTAAAATATTTTACAGGTGTAGGTGGGTTATTTTATGATCAAATACATTAATTTTCAGTTTGACCTTATTTTCCTGAGTCGTTGCCAAACACCATCACTGGTGTAAAACGTTTTCCAATTTTCCTTTACACTAGAAACAAATAGAGCCTTAATTACAACGTGCCAACACAACAATTATACAAAACTTATGATTTTTTGGTTTTAAAAAAATATTATGATTTTTTTTGGGACCAATCTTATATTATTGATAATTTGATATGGATTAACTTTATTGCACTTTATTTTATTGTTGGTACAAGTTTTTGGAATGTGAGTTGTTGTGGCACCATCTATCAATCTTTTACTTCTAATTAAGAGCATCTCTAATAGATTATGCATTTTTTTTAACCAAATTGAAGAGAGAAAATAATTTTTTCTATTTTACATACTCACTTTTACAACACATCCTCTAATAAGTTTCTATTTTTTTTAAAATTTTTTTATCCCACAACGCGATTTACTTGCATGCTATATTCTCCACCAAATTCATTAATACCAGAGAGAGAGAGAGATCCTCATCCACTCTACAATGCCATTACTCTCACCTCACCTGCTCTGCCGTCTTGCTTGTCCTCATCTGCTCCATCGTTGCACTAGTCCACTGCCACCTTGACCAAATTTTCCTCAATGATCTTTTCTTAGACCAACTCAGATTGGTTCAGGATCAACCAAATTTTTTTACTTTTTTTTCCCTTGCATTTTGTTTCAGTATCATGTGAGCAAATAACCTAAATGATTGGCCCATTCTCATTACCCCCACTTTAACCCTTGGATTTTTCGGTTTTGTGATACTATTTTTAAACAATTGAACATCAGAATTCATCAAAGACTTTGTGACAATCAAACGAAGAAAATCCCTTTTGAAACAAAGATTATGGTCAAATGAGGTTAAAACTTGCCTACTTTTGTAAAGAACACTTCAACACATTAAGTTCGACCAAATTTGGGCTAAACTCTAGACTTGGCCACGTTTTGCCAACTTTGATCACGTTTTTGACTAAGAATGAACCGTTCAATTGAAGAAAATTCATCACCATTGCAAAGAACATGAAAAAACCTTTCCAATGACAGCTCATGGACTAAAATGGGACCTCAAATGGGCAAATATACCACAAAAACAATGCAAAAATGCCAAAAACACTTGACATTTTTTCATACCTGGATCTTGGAGGAGATAGTGATTTTGGAGCAATATTTAGATGAAAATGTTGGAGAAATTACCAATAAAATGATATTTTAATTACAATAAAAATATAAATATAAACAAACAATGTCGGGCCAAGGCACGGAAATCTTGCTTTATTTAAGGAGATCCAAGCCCTCTGTGGTTGGCAAAGCCTAGAAACCGATGCAGTAGAAATTCACTTCTGACTTGTCTCCTCTAAGATACAACAGTCCAACAGTTTGTTGTGTAGCTCGAAACAATTCTGCAATCTGCATAAGTAGTTGAGCTCAAAGCTCCATGAAAAGAAACATCTTTCTTTGGCTTGAAATCTCTAAGTATTTAGGAGAATTATTGAATTCACTCTCTCACACAATACTCTTTGCTTTAACTATTTATCTGCCTTCACTCTTATTATGAAATTAACATGTAGCATAGTCATATATATAGTCTTTCAATCCTTCTTATAACCTACATGTTATTTATTATTTTAGATAACTCTTCTAAATTTATTTAATTTAACTTACATGCATGTTAACTCTTCCTTTAATGAATTCCACAATAACTCATGCCTTTATTAATCTTCGGTTGGTTTAAGTTTTAATGTACTGTAAATTAAAATGCACTAACATTCCCCCACTCATTTTAATATTAAATTAGGAAAATGAGAGATTACTGAGCAAAGAGGGATTATTATGCATCATGAAGGTGTTCTCTACATTGAACCTTCACTTAGTGAAACAGCAATCTTTACTCTAGAGTCAATAGTGGTTTCCGACTTGAACTATGACTACTTAAGGGAAATAAAGTATTACTGCTCACACATAACGATCTAGGTGTTGACATGAGCTTTACTCGCTAGCACGTTACGACCCTGTGCTAATCCCAGTTTTCATGAGCGTCTTTGAGAATAAGCCCAATTCTCATAGTGAGCGACCCCACTCCCACACTCACATAGGTGAAATCTGTCTAGGGTGCTCCTATAACTTTGACACCCCACTCATAAGAGCAACAGATTGTTCATTAAGAGTTTAAAAAAAAACTCAACCTCCTACACCTTACAGGATAAATGCATTTACATCATAGGGATGGATTATTTATTTATTTATATTTTTTCAAATAAAATTAAAATTAATAATGCATTGTTGACCATCATATAATTCATTTTTCCCATTGAACTCAGTTCTCAGGATCTCTAGTCCCCGAGTTAGGTATCCTCATACATGGCTCTTGGTTGTATGGGCTTCAGTCCCATCCCCCTCGATGTATTCCAAACCCTTTCTCTTGTTAAGGCCTTAGTTAATGGATTTGCAAGATTATCACAAGATTTAACATATTCTATATTAATGATGTCATTACTTAAATACGATCTCAGAGTATTGTGTTTTCTTCTTATGGGTATGGATTTGCTATTATAAAAATGGTTACGCAATCTATCAATTGTAGCAGTGCTATCACAATGAATTAAAATAGGTGGTATTGGTTTTTTCCAAAGGGGAATTTCATGCAACAAATCTCTTAACTAGTTTGCTTCCTCACTTGTTGAAGCTAAAGCTATAAGCTCAACCTCTATAGTAGAGTTAGCAATAATGGTTTGTTTTTTAGATTTCCAACATATTGCACCACTACCCAAAGTAAAAATGTAACCAGTGGTAGACAGAGAATCATATGACAAAGTATTCCAGTCGGCATCACTGAAACCTTCAAGTACAATAGGATATTTTTTATAAAACAAACCTTGTGATTTCGTACTAGATAGATATTTCATAACTCGCTCAATGGCTTGCCAGTGATCTCTATTAGGCTTGCTAGTAAATCTTCTAAGTACTTCTACTGCATAGACAATGTCAGGTTTAGTACAATCAGTAGCATATCACAAACTACCGATTATGCTAGCATATTCATTTTGATTAACAACATCATTGTCATTATTAATAGGAAACAAATGAACACTAGAATCAAAAGGAGTAACAACATGTTTGCAATCATGATAGTTATAATTTTTCAAAATTTTCTCAATATAATGAGATTGCTCAAGATAAATTCCATTACATGTTTTTGTAATTTTCATGCCCAAAATAAAATTAGCCTCACCAAGATCTTTCATGTCAAAATGGCTTCTAAGAATATTTTTTGTTTCATTTATAACAAGCAAATTAGAGCCAAATATTAGTAAGTCATCCACATAGAGGCTAATAATGACATGTGAGTTTTCCCAAGTTTTATAATAGATGCATTTGTTACATTCATTTGACTTATAACCATTTTCAATCATGCAAGGATCAAATTTTTCATGCCACTGTTTAGGAGCTCGCTTTAAGCCATATAAAGATTTAGTTAGCTTACACACCTTACTTTTTTTACCAGACTCTACAAAACCTTCAGGTTGGTCTATATAAATTTTCTCATCTACGTCCCCATTCAAAAAAGCTGTTTTTAGATCCATTTGATGAATTTTCAAATCATAAATAGTTGCAACAACAATTAGCAATCTAATGGATGTAATTATAGTAATAGGAGAAAAAGTGTCAAAAAAACCAACATCAGCTTTTTGCTTATAACCTTTTGCAACAAGTCTAACTTTAAATTTGTCCATTGTGCCATCAGGTTTAAGCTTTTTCCTAAGGACCCATTTACAACCTATTGTTTTACAACTAGGTGGTAAATCTACTAACTTCCATGTTTTATTGGAAATTAGTGAATCCATTTCATCATTCACAACCTCTTTCCAAAATACACCATCAGGTGATAACAAAGCTTCTTTGAAAGTCAGAGGATTTTCATCAATATTAAAAACATAATAGTCTGGGCCAAAATCTTTTTCAACTCTAGCTCTTTTACTCCTTCTAAGTTAAATTCAAGATTTTCTTGATTTTGTGAAGGAGTAGAAGAACTAAGCTGAGATAGCACATTTTCTTTAACTTCTTTGCCCCCACTATTTTTAGATTTAAAAGGAAAATTTTCCTCATGAAAGATAGCATCACCTGATTCAAAAATCACATTATTTTATGTTTGCTTTTAGACCCCTTAAATACAAGTTGTTTAACCTAGTTATTTAGTCAAGTGATTACTTAGATAAATTATTTAGTTCTAGGTTAACAAAAATAAATCATATCATATAAATCATGTGAAAATATAAAGAATACAACGATATGATAGCCTAGGAAAATCTAACCGGTAAAAAATCTAGGGAGGATTTAACCTAGCTATTCTCAAGGTAAAAATAGATCTACTATGAAAGAATTGAAGTTTTTATAATAAGACTTGGACCACTAACATTTGCTACCTTGTGTAGAAAACTTACTACCATGACCACGTGACAGCTCCGTGTTCACAGACTACTTCTTTCCTTATCTGCTACACCCGCAAGTTCTCCTACTTCTGACTTTGAGACTCCATTCAAAGGTTTCAAATTTTTTTTAAGTTCTTTAAGCAGCAACTAAAGAGATCATCAAGTTCTTGAAGCGATTCTGATCTTAATAACTCTATGTATATGTATGAAGGTAAACACCTCTAAATTTCACAAAAGATTCAACACACAACTCTCCAAAGACTTCTAAAACGTAGCTAGGGTTTTTCCTTTTATACTTGAAGTGAAACACAAAACCCTACATGTCAAACGGGCTTGGGTTGAATTGGAATTTCTGCAGAAAGATAAATCTACACGTGTTTCGATCGATCGAGTCTAATTTTTGACTGATCGAGCCTTACAGATTTTGTCCAATAATTTCTGTAATCACTCGATTGCAATTTTACAATTGAACACACTTTGAGCAAACCTAAAATTAGACTCTATGTTTTGATTATGGTTTGCCAACATATTACAAATTTAAGTTCTAATACATTAGTTCCTAAAGTCTTAGAACCTAACATTTTCAATATTCAAAAATCTACATCCTGTACTATTTATTGCATATCCAAGAAAAACACATGTGGTAGGTATTTTGGGATCTGTTAACCTTACAATGGCTAAGCAACCCCAAACTTTAAAATATCTCAAATTTGGCTTATTCACCTTCCACAACTTAAAAGGTGTGAGTTTAGCCCTTTTGTGTGGCACTTTATTTAAAACAAATTTAGAGGAGCACCTGACTCAATAAGTATGTCATTTGTTAAATTAATCAAAGTTCTATTTTTTTTTTTTTGCAGCCACACCATTAGATGTAGGTGGGTATGGAGGAGTAGTTTCATAGATTATTCCCAAAAACTGAACAAATGAGTTGAACTCAATAGATTCATACTCCTGACCTCTATCACTTCTAAATCTTTTTTATTTTTCTACCGAATTGGTTCTCAACTTCTCTAAGAAATTCTTTAAATTTCTCAAAAGCATCACTTTTATTTTTTAATACATAAACATATGCATATTTCAACAAATCATCAATAAAAGTGATGAAATACCTATTTCCACAAGTTAATTTTCCTTCAAATTCACAAAGATCTGTGTGAATTAATTCTAACAATTCGGTATTTCTTTCAACATTTTTATGAGGTGGTTTAGTAATTTTAGCTTGACTACATGCTTCACATTTTTCAAAATCTTTTGTTAGTCTTGGGATTAATCCTATGTTACTCATAATTCCCACATATCTACTGTTTATATGACACAAGCGAGCATGCCAAAAATTCACAGAAGACAGCATATAAATAGAACCAACAGATGATATATTATTTTCAATATTTAGTTTGAGCATTCCATCACAAGTATACTCTTTTCCCACAAATAATCCTTTCTTAGAGATTACATATTAATCAGATTCCATTGTTTGTTTGAAGCTAGCCTTATTCAGCAAATAGCTTGACATTAGATTTGTCCTCATAGATGGTGTGTATAGCACATCTTTCAAAGTGAGCACATGTCCAGAGGTAAATTTCAACTCAACTTCACCACTCCCAAGTACCTTGGTTTTACTAGAATCACCAAGTGTAATTGTGTTTTCTTCTTCAAAAGGAGTGTATATTTTGAACCAATTTTTATCATAGCAGACATGCCTATTGGCACTAGAGTCTGCCCACCACCTTTCAACATATTGGATCATGTATATGTTTGTAATCATAGCCACAAAAGGCTCTTCGGTAACATTAGCCTAGGGACAGATCCATGTTTCTGAAATTTGCAAAATGGAGCAATATGCCCACTCTTGTCACAGACAAAACATGCATTAAGGTTTCCCTTATTGTGAGGTCTACCATAATTTTTCATATTTTTCTTTCTTGGTCTCAATTGAGTATTTTTAGGAAAATGATCTTTGGGCTGGTTATTGCTTACAAAAATTAAATTTACCTTGGTGGTAGAATGTCCATTGCCCTCTTGTGTTATAAGTGCATCTTGTCCTCTAACTTCCTCCTTTATGCGGATGTGAGTGATCAAGGATTCTAGGGATGTCTCCTTTTGCTTATGACGCATTGATTTTTGGAACTCTTTCCATGATGGTGGTAGCTTGTTAATGATAACAGGCACAATAAGGTTGTCCTCAATCTTTATGCCTTCAGATCTCACTTCTACCACAATCATTTGAAAGTCTTGAACCTATTCCACAACAAATTTGGTATCCACCATTTGATAGCAAAAGAAACGACTAGCTACATATTTCTTTGCACCAGCCTCTTCGATGCCATATTTGCTTTGTAAAGCTTTCCAAAATTTCTTTGCAGAAGTGTATGTAGTATTATAATAATCATAGAAATGATCCGCAAGACAATTTAAAAGATAATGATGACATTTATACTCATCTTGTTCATACTTATCTGTTTTTTCTTGATGATCATAAAGTTCATCTTCGGTCATGTTGTCAGTAGAGATTTTGTTTGGATTCTTCTCAATGAGGATGTAGGCTACCTTAAAAAGGCTTAGATAGAAAAGAGCCTTGACTTTCCATCTTTTAAAATGGAATCCTTTAAAACGGAAGGGCTTGTTGAGATCTCTGACATTGTCATTTGGCTTCTCAATTGTTGGCTCCATCTTGAATCTCCTTAAAATTGTTGGAGAAATTACCAATAAAATGATATTTTAATTACAATAAAAATATAAATAAAACAAACATTGTCAGGCTGAGACACAGAAATCTCGCTCTCTTTAAAGAGATTCAAGCTCTCTGCGATTGGCAAAGCCTAGAAATCGATGCAATAGAAATTCACTTCTGACTTGTCCCCTCCAGGATACAACAGCCCAACTGTTCGTTGTGTAGCTCGAAGCAACTCTGCATAAGTGGTTGAGCTCAAAGCTCCACGAAAAGAAACACCTTTCTTTGGCCTGAAATCTCTCTAGTATATAGGAGAATTATTGAATTCACTCTCTCACACAATACTCTTTGCTTTAACTATTTGTCTTCCTTCACTCTTGATATGAAATTAGCATGTAGCATGGCCATATATATAGTCGTCCAATCCTTCTCATAACCTACATGTTATTTATTATTTTAGATAACTCCTCTAAATTTATTTAATTTAACTTACATACATGGTAACTCTTCCTTTAACAAATTCCACAATAACTCATCCCTTTATTAATCTTTAGTTGGTTTAAATTTTAACATACTTTATATTAAAATGCACTAATAGAATAGTTGTCCAAAACCGCGAAAAAGGGATTCAAAAAATTGAGACTTTCTCAAAGTACGCATCTTCCTATACGAAATGACACTCTTGACTGTTAAGTTCTATATTTATATAGTTTTGTTAGCAAACACATGAACACAAGTTTGTTAAGATATAGCTTATAGAGTCTATAGAATTGATTAGACAATCCTTAAGAAGTTGGTATTCAGTTTTCAAGAACAAGAAAAATGCTGATCCAAGAATCTAAATATTTAATAGTTTCGATCGGTTGAAACTTAACTTTGACCAATCGAAAGTCAATTTCTAGAATCGTTTCTTTAGCCTATCAGCCCATTAGATGTCTAGAGTTTCAGGCCTACTTTACTAAGTATATAAGGGAAACTCTAAAACACGTTTTAAGAGATTTTGTAGCAGCTCAATTTGAGATCTAGGGTTTCAAAGTCACTACTAGTGATCACTTACACACTTATTGAACTAGTGGATTCAAGTTGCTAACCTTTAACTTTCAAGTATACTGGAGATTCAAATCTTTAATGGGATTTTGAATTGCATGGATTAGAGGTTCATGTTACAATAGTTCACTATAAAGGAAGTGTGTGAAATTCAAAGCTCAGTTTGGCAACTAAAGTTAGGTTTACTACAAATAGATTACTCTTGATTGTAAATCTCTAGCTTATAGTGAAGTTGTTACCTTGGCATTAATTAGGTTAAGTTCCCTTAGGTTTTTCAATTGAAACAATGTGTTCCATAAGGTTTCTCGGGTCATTATATCCTGTGTCATATATATTTTTCGTTGTGCATGGTATGTGTACTTGTTTGTTTAACCTGAGGCTCTTATAGTAGATTTAATTAACAACTTGGCCTTAAAATTGGTTAATCACTGTTTATCTCAGTGTCTAAAACTTACACCAGCTTGTCCAACGGAGGTCCAAAGGTCTGAATCTAGAAAAACAAATATTTCCAATTTTTTTAGGAGACCTCTCCAACCACACAACCTAATTTGGAAGCACGCAACTCTCTCACCAAAAGTATAAATGACATTGAGCCATAACCATTTCGAAGTAGAATTTGCAATCTTTCCAATGACACTATTTGACTAGAATCATAAAAATTGAACATTGATAAGGCCTCCGTAGCAATGAATATATGACACTAAAAGTGGAAAAGTATGAAGGAGACGACAAAAAAAAAAAAGGGAATTTTTGCGCAGAACAAGAGCCAAAATGGCTGGCGCGACATCCAGCAATTTGGTGGAACACCATGTTGCATCCGAAAATTCAATATATATCAGCCATAACCTCATCATTTTGCAATATCCATTGGGTAATAGGGGGATCATCTGGGTAATAGAAAAATCTATTGGGAAGAGAAATTCCGGTGTTTTTTTTTTTTTTTTTTTTTTGGCGCGATCTCTCTATAAATGGATCTATAGCACTACTCTGCCGGATTTCGATTAGTTTTGGAGTATTCTTTTAAAAACATTGTAGAGGCACAGCCGGATTTCTGCCAGCTTTGGAGTATTATTCTGAAGACACCTCCTTTGGATTTCTGCCAACCTTGGAGGATTATTTTGAAGAAACTTTGTTAGCTCTACCAAAATCCAGTTCAAACCCATAAATTTTTTCTATGAAGGTTGAGATACAAAATACTTCCCTTGTAAAATTTTAAAGATTGCCATGAGTATAAATTAGATGTTTGCCATAAAAAATTCTAAAAAGTGCTATGAGAATAAAAACGAAACTATATATAAATGTTGAAACACCTGGATGAAGTACTAAACCCTAACCTGTTAAGGCCGAACCTCCTAGTTAAGGTCCTCGACACCATATTCCTTCTATGATATAGCGGCTGAGCCTTCAAAACATATAGGGAGTTCTTGGGGTGTTGCAATCTTCATGGCATCAAATTGGAATTGAATAAAATGAAGTAAATATAATTAATCGATAAACCCATAGCGTCCAAAATACCAAAGACAAGATAAAAATTAAAAATCAAAGCCTCTATTCGACAAACCGCACTATCCTCGAAAGACTGGCCTTTCTAGAGAAATGGGATCTAGAATATGGCCAAATTAAAATAAACCCCAATTCTAGGGGGTTATGTTGGAATTTCCAATGTATTCCACCGTTACTGGCCCACTAAAAGCTCTAAAAAAGCACTAAAATAATAAGATAATGGATTAAGTGATCGTTTGGTTTGGCGTTTGGAGCGTTTTACGTAAGCGGTTTAGACTCTTTTTTTTTTTTTTTTTTTGTTTACTAGCGTTCATGGGACATGAACAACACAAATAGGCAAATGAATAATGTTTTTTGTGTGAACAGTAATCTGAAAATTATTTTTTTATTTTTTTCAATTTTTAGAAAAATAAGCGGTATCCAAACGCACCCTAAGAGCATTCACAACAAAACTATGAAATGCTAAAAAAGTTATTTTTTAACCACTCACACCATAAAATCAGGCTACATCAATGATGTTATTGCTAAGCATCCAAGCTACAATAGAGTGTCATCCTTGACACTCTACTGTCTCTTCAAAGTTATAACTAATAATAATATTTTATTTCATTCTCTCTCCTTTCCTTTAAAATAATATTTCTCTTTCTTTCTTTTTCTCTTTCTTTCACCATATTTCTGTCACTCCTCTTTCTTTCCTTTTCTATTCCGTCTTCACCATTTCTATCACTCCCAATTCTGTCACTCCAGCCAACCTCTTCTTTTCTCTATTGTGTGAGTTGCTATGCACAAGTGGTGACCACTTTTGAAAGAAAAAGACACTCACTATTAGGACATATGTGATTGGATGTTAGGAACATATGTCAACATTTTATGTATTGGCTAATCCTTTGACAAAACGCACTTTACTTGTATTTGGATAGATCTAGGATGTGTTTAATACTTCAAGAAATAAGATTTCAAGTTTAAGTGTTAAAGTTATACAAGTCTGTCCAAGAATCAAGTGAGAAAGTGCTGGATTTCAAAACTCGACAACCAGTATCTATCGAGATTTAAAACCTATTGAAGCCCATGGCTCGACAGCTAGCTCGATAGATGGCTATCTATTAAGGTTTATGAAATTCAACTTTAGGACTATTTTTTTAATCAAATCCGTGAGAATGTGTTTGGGCTTTCTTTTCTCACAACCCTAAACATATATAAGGATTATTTTAAGGGTCGTATCAGGTTGCACAGCTAAGAGCACAATTGCACAAGAGCATAATTCCTCAAGTGTGACAAGAAAACCTAGTTTGCCCTAGTTCTTGAAGAAGTTGTTGTGTTTGTACACTGAAGAGTTTTGTGACCAAGCAACTTCGTGATCTTCATCAGTCGATGAACATAAGAACTTTACAGCCAACATCCTTCTTAAATTGGTGATCAAGTTGCGTACTGGAATCCGTACATTTGTTGGTCAGTCACGTACTATGAGCCATGCAATACAAGGAGAGATTGTTACTACAAAACAAGTTCAATTGGGTATTGGGGTAAAGGTTCAACTGTAGGTTGGTATAAGGTACTGGGATTCCTTTACTTGTAACTACTTATTTTGATAATAGTGGATTCTCGAGAATGGTAACCTTAAAACCACTCGGTGGAGTTTTTTGCCGTGTAGGTTTTCCCCATTCGTAAACAAAGCACCATGTCATTTAATTTCCGTTGCATATTTAGTTATTTGGTAATTTGTTTGTGCTGCCATGTTCATTGCATATAATTGAACTTAATTAATTCACTTGGCTAATTAATTGGTTAATTCATCACTAGGGGTCAATACATTTTTGGCCTATCAAGTGGTATCAGAGCAGACACACTCTGATTAGGGCTTAATCTTTGTTGTAACATCCATTAACCCCTGTTTGTCATGAATAGAGGACAGTCACGTATTGTACCTCCTTTATTTGTTGGAACTAACTATGCGTATAGAAAAGTGTGCATAAGAGCTTTCTTGTAGTCCTTAGATGAGAAGGTGTGGCAAGCTATGGAGATAGGCTGGATCAAGTCAAAGGAAGTGCCAACCAATTGGGATGATGCAAAGATTAAGGCAACTAACTTCAACTGTAGAGCATTGAATGTTTTATTTAGTGCGGTCATAAATGAGGAGTTCAAGAAGATCTCCTCCATTGAAACTGCAAAGGAGGTGTGGACCATTCTCTAGACAACCTATGAAGGAACCAAGACTGTCAAGGATTCGAAACTTCAGAGGCTCACTATTAGCTTCGAAGAAATCAAGATAGAGGAAGATGAGTAATTTGCTGAGTTCTATGCCAGGCTCAAGGACATAATGAACTCAGCTTTCAATCTTGGGGAAACCATTCCCAAACCTAAGATTGTGAGAAAGGTGCTTAGATCTTTACCCAATAGATTCCATGCTAAGATCACTATGATTGAGAAGTCAAAGGATATTGACGAGATTCCATTGATAGAGCTAGTTGAAAATCTGTAGACCTATGAGTTAGGTTTGTCTAGGATCGGGAAGTCAAGCAAGGGCAAGAGCATGGCATTGAAGGCCAAGAGCAGTGAGATGGATGAGTCCTCCGACGATGAAGATTCTAAAATGAAGTCCTACATTACCCAGCAATTTAAGAAGTTCATGAAAAATGCCAATGCAAAGGGCTTCAATAAGGACCGTAGACAATCAAATTCTTCACAGTCTAAGAGAAAAGACAAAGGGAAGAAGGAAGCTAGGGATGGCGGTCAGTACATTGTTCCTTCAGGGCCCAAGTGTTTTGGGTGTCAGGGATTCGGTCATATGAAACAAGAATGCCCCACTTATCTCAAGTCTATTGGGAAAAGTAAGGCACTTGCTACTACCTTGAGTGATACCGAACCTGAAGATGATTCCAAAAATGGGGATGACGGAATCTTAAATGCCTTCACCATCATTATTAGTCCTACTGAAGGGATTGTAGAAGATGTGGATGAAAAAGAAAACTTGGTGGAGACAAAATTTGAGAAGATGGATGAGCAAGATGACATCCACACAGCCTATGCAAAGTTATACAAGGTCTCGGAAAAATATGACAAGCTGTATAGATTGGCCACCAAGAAGCTCAGTGATGTGGAGCTTGAACGAAAACAACTCTCCACAAAGTTTAATGAAGCAAATCAGACTATTGGAGTACTGAGGTTTGAGAATAATTTCTTGGCGGAGAAGACCAAGAAGCTTGAGGCGGAACTGTTCCAAGTGAGAGCTTAGTTGGAGAGGATCTTAAGTACAAAACTTGATAAGATGCTTAGTATGCAAAAATCTGCCTCCGATCAAACCGGTTTAGGGTGTGATTTTTCTTCTCCTAATATTGCTTCTTCTAATACTACTGTTTTTGTTTCTCCTGCTAACAATATTGATTATGAGAATAATGATGCTAAAACTGTGATAGCTAGTGAGAACATAAACAAGGGTAAATCTATCTTAGG
Source organism: Castanea sativa (assembly GCF_040712315.1). Classification (NCBI taxonomy): domain Eukaryota; kingdom Viridiplantae; phylum Streptophyta; class Magnoliopsida; order Fagales; family Fagaceae; genus Castanea; species Castanea sativa. The sequence continues at coordinate 31,893,558 of NC_134021.1, read as the reverse complement.
AGCACCCTCTAAGCTTGCTAAGAAAGAAACCAAAAACACTAGGGCTAAGAAGAGTAATGCTTAAAGCCTAAAGAGAAGAAGCAGCATCTCTGTCATTACTCTAGTGTAGCTGGACATACTTAACTCAATTGCTATAAGTGGAAACCACAATCAGCTTTCATCCTCTCTTGCTCCTCTTGGAGATCTCCTTAAAGCTCTCATGTTCCTTTCGAACTTAAACGGTTTCAATTCTTCCCCCTCACCATCGGTTCAAGGTTTTGCTCAAAGGAAAGGTTCCTCCAAAGTGTGGAAGGAAAAGGGCTCCAAGTGATTTAGTCACTTGTTCTCTCTCTCCCTCTTTTTGTTATGTTTGCATTACTTGTGTGTTTTTTATTTTTATTTGAGACAATCTAGTTTTTATGCATTTCTTTATTTGACATGTTATTGTTTGGTTGTTTTTCAATTTTGTTTTTTTCATAAAAATTAAAAAAAATTTGAAAAATCAGAAAAATACAAAAACAGTGTGTGTTTGTGTACATTGGTATTTATGTACCTTGAATGGCCAATGAAACTTTGTTTCCCAAACTTTGTATCTTTTGTAGGTTAGATGAGCATCTCTATGCACAACTAGGCAAGTGAGCTTTTATGGCTCTTTGTTTGTGATTAAGGTTAAGTAATCTCTTATACTTAACACTCATATCACTCTTTTTGATGGGAATGACTAGAAAATCTTAAGAGAAAGGCATAAATAACCATCTCACCAGTGTTGCCTATCAATCATGAAATGACATCTGTATGCTTCAGCATAGCAAAAGTGCAATGTCAAAAAACTTAACATATTTGGGTATTTCTTTTCTCTCTCTTATGTTCCCATGCATAATATGCTTAATAAAAGAAAATATGCAAAGAAAAATAAAAGAAAAAAATATCAAATTGCTTCAAAACATGATTGCAAGCGTGTATTCTAGGAGATGTGGGAGTTATAGGATGTACCTCGAAGGTGGTAGTCCCTATCAAATAGTTATGATTGTGTGTGAGTTAAAGTGATTTTCTCATATATCAAATCGTCATAACGTAGAGGCATTTATGTAATCTTGCGATGTTTTCACACAATATGCAATAGTCTTTGCTACTTTTGATACATGTGCAGGTACAATGTGATTTGGCCATCACAAGGTTTACATAATGTATGCTCACTAAACTGTCGTAACTTGTTTTTGAAATATAAAATTGGTTAGACTTGTTTAGTGTGTGTGTGTGTGTGTATGTGTGTTCTGGACCTCAGTGCATGACATTTTTCATCATTGAGAGATGATTTTGAGAGCTTAAAATGTTTTTTGGATCTTTGGTTGGGTAGCATGCTTGATTGTATTCATATCTATACTTTTCTCTTTCTTGAAAAACTGTTTTTAAGCAATCTTGACAGCTCCTGGATAGCTCTCGACAGCTAGGCTATCTATCAAGACCCTTTAGCTTTTCTTTATCGCAATCTCAATAGCTCTCGATAGCTATCTCGATCAATCGAGAAACTTTCTATCTTCTCGATAGCTCCTCGATTGCTACCTTGATCCATCGAGCTTCTTTAATGTGAAAACCTCTCGTTAGATCCTTGATAGCTAGTTCGACAGCTGAAAAGCGCCTTTTTAAAGCTCGATACATGAGCATACGCAATAGTCTTTGCTACTTTTGATACATATGCAGGTACAATGTGATTTGGCCATCACAAGGTTTACATGTGCTAATGTATGCTCACTAAATTATCTTAACTTGTTTTTGAAATATAAAATTGGTTAGACTTGTTTAGTGTGTGTGTGTGTATGTGTGTGTGTGTGTGTGTGTGTTCTGAACCTCAATGCATGACATTTTTCTTCATTGAGAGACGATTTTGAAAGCTTAAAATATTTTTTGGATCTTTGGTTGAGTAGCATGCTTGATTGCATTCATATCTGTGTTTTTCTCTTGAAAAGCTATTTTTAAGCAATCTCGATAGATCTCGACAGCTAGGCTTTCTATCGAGACCCTTCAGCTTTTCTTTATCGCAATCTCAATAGCTTTCGATAGCTATCTCGATCAATCGAGAAACTTTCGGTCTCCTTGATAGCTCCTCGATAGCTACCTTGATCCATCGAGCTTCTTTGATGCGAAAACCTCTCGTTAGATCCTCGATAGCTAGTTCGACAACTGAAAAACGCCTCTTTAAAGTTTGATAGCTCTTGATCGATCGAGCTTTATGAAGATTCTATATAAAGAGCCATCGTGATTTCTGCACTCATTTCCTCGATCTCTCTCGATACTTTCAGACTCTTCACCTTCCAAAACATCTCTCACTCACTTCAAACCTCTTCCCCACTCATTTTTCAGTCTCAAAATCTTCTTTCCTTTCTGGTATGATGCTTTCTCTCTCATTAATCATGCATTTCATATCTTTTGACCTAACTTTTGGGGTTTTTATTTTTCAAAATTGTTGAGTGTTTTGATAAAATTTTGGGATGGGTTTTTATTAAAATGATCTTTAAACTTCATGCATTGCATCACATATGCATTATAACAATATTTCATGCATTTTAGATGTGTGTTTACTTTGTTGCTATGTTGTGTACCAGTAGGTTTGGATTGGGCGGAGCCCATGATGAATTTATATTAGCATGTCACATATTCATGCATTCTCATGCATACATACCTTCAATTCTATATATTTTGATATATGTGTTGCTTGGTACTTTTCTAATTATCTCTCTCTTTCTCTCTTTCCCTCCCTTTTACATTAGTTGCATCATGGCACCTAAGCCTAAATCTGTTCCGTCTCAGAACCCTCTTCATCCAGGGGCATCTTCATCTTCTTCTCCTTCTGACCCCACTCCTTTTCACGTACGGTTCCGTGATGAGAAGGCCAAATCGGACTTCTTTGAGAACTTCTCACGACAAGGCATTCATTCAGAATGCCAAGTCATTCTGTCTAATTTTTTTGTCACTGATCTACCCACTGTGATTCACAGTAAGGGTTGGGATTCACTTTGTGGCATTCCGGTCATGTGTCCTTCCGTGATCATTCAGGAGTTCTACTCCAACATGCACGGATTTGACATTTCTATACCCTAGTTTGTCACTCACATTTGAGGTATACGCGTGGTAGTTACTCCAGGTATTGTATTTGAGGTACTCCACGTTCCTAGGGTAGTGCATCTTGACTATCTTGGTTGTGGGCGTCTGAGGACAGTGTCCAAAGATGAACTCTCGTCTCATTTCTGTGAGAAACCTTTTTGGGGTGATTGTTAGTTCACCTGCTGCTCGACCTGTGCTAAAGGTCTGAGGTTTGTTAACATGGTTATGACTTTTGTTCTCCATCCTTTTTCTCATTATAACACTATCACAGAGCCTTGTGCTCGCTTTTTGCTTTCCCTCATTGAGGATCTTACCATTGATTTCCCCTCTCACTTCATTCTCTCCCTTATAGATGTCTATAAGAATATGGCGACCCGTGATAAGCTCATCTTCCCTTAAGCTCCTATCCTGAGTCTCCCTACTTCACTTTCATGTGTGCCACTGATACCGCTATCGTTAAGCGAAGTTTTGCATAGCTTCGCTCAAGGCAGACTCAGATCGAGATGGCTGCTCCTCCAGCTTTTACCGCTCCATCTACCTTTACTCCTTCGTCTTCAGCAAGTGCAGTGACTCTTGAGGCCATCATGTCATAGCTTGTGTGCATGGATGCTCACCTTGACACACTTAGTGATGAGTTATGTCAAGTGAACACCCATGTAGGTCATATTGCATGACAACAGGCTGTAATGGGTGGTTTCACAGTTGCTTCCTCTCCATCTCCACCAGCGTCCGAGGATGAGAGTGACGATGGTTCCAGTAGTGATAAGGATGATGATGCTAGCTTGCCTAGTGATGATGAGATGTCTATTTTGATGTACTTACCCTTTGTCACTCGTGACAAAAAGGAGGAGTAGTTTTGAGATGAGAGTAGTCATACTCATAGGGGGAGGGATAGTTTAGGAGATAGGGGGAGTGTTCTTGAGTGTTCATATTTTTTTAGGGATGTAGTGAGGATTTTGATGTATCTTTTTTCTTTTCTTTCTATTTTAGATACTGTCAGGGGCAGTTTTTGTGCATAGCCACATGTCTTCCACTAGAGGTGTGACTTTGCTAAACTAGGATTTGTTTTGGGGAGTTCAACCTGGAACTCGACATTGGGCCGCATAGACCAATGGCTTCCGGTATAGTTGTAAGCCTACAAAATAGATAAAACCCAAAGTCTTAGAATCATGATAATGGTTGAAATATATAAATAATATTCTTAGCATAATAGCTTTGATTAAATGGTGGGTTGAACGCTATTATTATGTGTTAAGTGATGTTCATTAGAATGTAATTAATTAAGTGTCATATGTCCAGTAATGGGATGAGTCCAATAGTCCATCTCCAACTTTGATATAATTCATGTCCAATATAATAAGGTATGTCTAACAATGGTCCAAATAATATATGTCAATCAGTGGTATATGCTCAAATAATATATATCAATCGGTGGTATATGTTCAAATAATATATGTCAATAGGTGGTAAATGTCCAAATAATATATGTGCAACAATGGTAGATCAATTTATTAATATGTATATTCATTAATGAAGTATTAGTGAAACCATGTTTTATTAAATATGAGATGATATTAAAGTAACTTGCATTCAGTGGTATAATAACATTAGTTGAGTGGTATAATGATAATGAATAAAATATACATAATAATATAAGTTTGAAGGTAAAATATGATGACTTATCTTCATAGTTTATGGCTCCAGCTGTAGAACAGCAGTGGACTTATGACATTTCAGCAGCGTGATAAAATGAGTCCAGTGGTACAATATGATATTATGAGTCCTTCCATGGTGACTTCATGATTGAAGGGGAAAAAAGGGCGCAACTGGAGGGAGAGAGAGTACCTCCAACCGTGTGCACAGGTTGGTTAAGTTTATCCCCTTTTGTCATGCACTTAAATGACTTTCCCTGTGTTATGCTCTTTTAGTTTTTAGTCAAATATGAGTGATGTTGCCTTCCATGAGAATAACTTTTAGTATTATAAGTTTTTGCCTTTCATAAGAAGGGCTTTTAGCATTATAAATATATGTCTTCCATGAGAAAAGGCTTTTAGTAATAAGTTCTTGGAAGAGTGTTTGATATGTTTTAAGATGTGTGGAGATGGTAAAATATATATATATATATATATATTGTGAGATATGGTGCTTGTAATATGTGTAGGAATTATATGTAGATGCTTTGTTGAACATGGATCTTGTATATATATACTTTGTAAGACATGGAGTTTAAAGATATATGAGAAGTATGTATGGGTATTTTGTCAGGAATGTGTTTGTAAAATATATGGAAGTGTGAGATAGATAATATGAAGGTTAAATATTGTAACTAGCTGCTGGTAGAGTTGTTTTTTGTGTTATGACATTGGTTATGTTACTTTCTAAGAAGTAAAGTATTGCAAGAGAAATGGAGAAAGAGATGGAGATGTGTTTATGAACAGCAAAATGATGATATTTCAAAATAATGAAGTGTGGGAAAGATGGGTAATGGATAATGGTGTGTTGTAATATATGTGTTGTATTGTTATCTATGAAGAGATATTTTTGTAAGAGAGATGGAGAAGTATGGAAATGTGTATGTGGCAACAAAATGAATGAAGTTTCAAAATAAGGGGGTGAGAGAGGGATGAATGACATCCCTATTATGTGTGGCTTGGTCCTCTTTATATAGAGCCAAGTATGTAACTAGATTATAATTAGTTGAAGGGAAATTCAACAAATAAGGAAAAGTTTTTGACAAAGTAAGTCGTTTCATTAGTGGGTTTTTATTTTTTAGCCAAAAGAAGAAAATTTGAGACTTTAATGCTGTTGTCACAGCTGTTACAATTGGATGATGTCATCTGAATGACATCCTTCGGCATTTAGTTCATGGTTTGGCTAAAAATGGTAAGATAATCTTTATGAGATCCTTCTATTTCTGGTACTAAAGCTGGAGCTGTTTGCAGTTTCTACAGAAGCTATTTTTGCAGATGCTGTTGTTGCTTCTGCTGGAGTTGATGTTGGTATTTTTGGCTAAGTTTTCTCTTTTGGAAAATTATATGTTTAACTGTATTTTAAAACTTATATTATATGATGGACATTAATTTTTATGTAAAGAGCATGAGGAGTTTTATCATTTTAAGTGTTATGTGATATGAGAGGCTGACCAAATGTTACCTATTGCACACTGACCCGTCAGAGTTCAAGGAATTGGGGAAGACATGCCAAGCAATATGCTTTCCTTTATCAACTTTGAACTACTAGAGTTTTATTGAACATACTTCTTGACCCTCCAAATCACGACTCCCAAAATTCCCTTGATGAGACTCATGAGCTTGGACCATGAGCCGAGAATGAGATGATGTGCTATGTGTTTGAACCATGGGCTTTGATGCCATTTTGTGTAAATATGGGCTCTTTTGGGCTTTAAAAGAGGTTTTCCCAAAATCCATGATAATTTTGATGTGGTGCGAGTCGCCAATAAAATGAAGCCATGTGGTGTGAAAAGTTTGTCCTCAATAGATACATTGTTCATATACTTTAGATCTTGTGATCATGTTGTGATAGTAAACCTTTTACTTACCGATTTATATACATTTGAGGTTATTATTACAGTTCTTTCACCTATTTTTACATGTGTTGTTTCTTTTCTCTCTTTATACACATGTTTCTTATTTATTGTATGCAATCTTTTATTTCTTTCTCACACAAAGATGCTTTAATGAGTTTTGTTTAAGTGTTTCAGAAATACAGATTGTCAAAATCTTCCTTGTCATAAACACTATTTTTGCAAAGTTTTTTAAGAGTTTGTGTTAGGATAGATTTTATTGTACTTAACAAGTGAGTATGAGTTGAGTGATTTATGACTGCTCTCTATGTTCATTTGTTTGTTGTGATTTTGTCACGAATTGCCAAATGGGGAGATTGTTAGGACATATGTGATTGGATGTTAGGAACATATGTCAACATTTTATGTATTGGCTAATATTTTGACAAAACACACTTTACTTGTATTTAGATAGATCTAGGATGCGTTTAATACTTTAAGAAACAAGGTTTCAAGTTCAAGTGTTAAAGCCATGTAAGTCTATCCAAGAATCAAGTGAGAAAGTGCTAGATTTTAAAGCTTGACAGCTAGTATCTATCGAGGTTTAAAAGCTGCTGAAGCCTATGGCTCGACAGCTAGCTCGATAGATGGCTATCCATCGAGGTTTATGAAACTTAGTTTTTCTAGACTGTTTTTCATCCAATCTGTGAGTATATGTTTGGGCTTTCTTCTCTCACAACCCTAAACATATATAAAGATTATTTTAAAGGTCGTATCAGGTTGCATAGCCAAGAGCACAATTGCACAAAAGCATAATTCCTTAAGTGTGACCAAAAAACCTAGTTTGCCCTATTTCTTGAAGAAGTTGTTGTGTTTGTACACCGTAGGGTTTTGTGACCAAGCAATTTCGTGATTTTCATCAGTTGATGAACAGAAGAACTTTGCAGCCAACATCCTTCTGAAGTTGGTGATCAAGTTGCGTACTAGGATCCGCGCATTTATTGGTTAGTCATGTAGTAGGAGTCGGACAATACAAGGAGAGATTGTCACACAGAACAAGTCCAATTGGGTTTGGGGTAAGGGTTCAATTGTAGGTTGGTATAAGGTACTAGAATTCCTTTACTTGTAACCTCTTGTTTTGATAATAGTGGATTTTCGAGAGTGGTGACCTTAAAATCACCCAGTGGGGTTTTTGCCATGTAGGTTTTCCCCATTCGTAAACAAAGCACTATGTCATTTAATTTCTGCTGCATATTTAGTTATTTGGTGATTTTTTTGTGTTGCCACGCTCATTGCATGTAATTGAACTTAATTAATTTACTTAGCTAATTAATTGGTTAATTCATCACAATGGATCAATACATTTTTGGCCTATTAAGTGGTATCAGAGTAGACACACTCTGATTAGGGTTTAATCTTTGCTATGAGATCCATTGACCCCTGTTTGTCATGGATAGAGGACAGTCACTTATTATACCTCCTTTATTTGATGGAACTAACTATGCATATTGGAAAGTATGCATGAGAGCTTAGGCAAGAAATTGGATGAGAGAGGTGTGGTGGAGATTGGATGCAGTCAATGGATGAGATTTTCTTTTGGGGTCCTTGGAGTGGATCTATGTCTAATCAATCTATTATGTCAACAACACAAAACCCAAATCTGGGTTGTACTTAAAGAGGGGGAGAGAGTCCATAATGGATGGTGACGACATGACAATGGTTCGCAAAAGGCATAACCATGTTCGGTGGATGGCAACATCATGGAAATGGCTTTCTTCAACCCTTGAATTAGTGAGCATGTTTGGGCAAATCGATATAACCCCTTGATGGTTTTATTGGCAGATGGAGGGGGGAGATAACGGTCAATTTGGGTTGGGATTCCTGCTTACGATTGCGCAGTGGAGAACATTATTAAGGGTGGGTTGTTGAAGTGGGTAGTAAAGTTCCAATCTGCAATATTTTCGTTTGTTTTCTGTTTGGTTCTCAAGAAAAACAAAGAGGAAAATGTAGTGGGAAAAACAAAAATTCATCTTCTACTACTTACTGGCTTTATGTTATAGTTTCAATTCATTTTGTTCTTATTTTCATTCTGCCTAAGTTTTACTGCACTGAAACTCTTGTATTTGTTGAAATGTCTTTGTGATATTTATTATATATTCTTTTTCATTTTGGTTGCTAAGAAAATGAAAGTGTATTCAGAAAATAATTGAGACTTCTCTTTGATGGTTTTAGTTTGATGATGTTACTTTTGGTTGCTGGTAACACAAAGGATCCAAAAAGGATGTGTGTTGCTACGATTATGAATAGGTGAACAATTATGTATGGAAGAAAATTCTAAAAATGTTCATTGTGTTTGTGAATTTGTGTATATGAGTGTAAAGGGATCATCAAGTGAGAATGAGCATTGTTGGGTTTGATGAAAATTTTTGGGGTGTGATTTTGGTGAGAGGGAAAAAAAAAAGTTTTGCTGTGTTTGCTTGTCAAGAAACTACAAGAACGACAGAGAAAAGAAAAGAAAATAAAAATTATTTTTTATTTTTTTAAAATTCTGACGTTGACATGGCATTTTTTTTATACGAGCATTTTTATTATTTCAATTAAAATTATTTATTATTTATTATTTATAAGTCACTTCAATTTGAATTGTGCAAACTGTGCAAATCATTTGCCACGTAGGCATTTTTCATCAGTGAGTTAATGGTAGGAACCAAATTGATTGCAAATTGATTGTGACTCAAAAATATAGGGACTAAAATAGTGTTTTCACCTTAAATCTATCATAGTGTAAATGGATGGATGCAGAAATTAGTGCACCTACTTAATAATCCCTTTATTAACTATTTGATAATGGAACCCTTTATTGATGATTAAAAGAGTCTTCTAAAGATTTTCCCTAACTCAACAATCCAACACATCTTCAGGGAAACAAATTAGTATACTGATGCAGTCACTAAAATAGGCACCACTCAAATTATTAACTATGTTTTACTTGATAACCCATCACCTATGGTGGAGACCTTGCTGGCTCGAGCTATTTCATAACATAGATGATTTTTGTTTAATCTATATTTGGGATCTTTCTCCCATAAATTTTTTTCTTAGAAGTACTCTTTTTAGACAGCAACTCTTAGGGAAAAGGCTTCAACTTCAACCATAAATCATTTCACATACTATATAATAAAAATTGAGCTTAGAAGCTGTAGTTATGCCAAGTGACTGCCTTAAATCACATAATTTTTTTAGATTTAAAAAAATAGATTATTAATTTATATGTATTTTTGCTTAAATTATATTACTAATCAGTCATAAAAAAAACAAAACAAAACAACAAAATAGCAATGTTATTTGTCCATATTTTTTAGATTTGAAAAAAAAAATAGATTTAATATTTTGTTCTTATCTTCCTCTCCTATAATTTTTAAGTAGATAAAAATTTTAATTTGATTAAAATATAAATTCTTCATTTGATCATTATTAATTTATTTTATTATTAATTATACTTAAATTTTATCACCATGCGACCATAAGAAATACAAGATAACAAGTTATTTGTTCATACCGAGTTACGAAATGTTTTCTACACGGCCATAAGAAACAAAAGATAGAAATTTATTTGTTCATACCAAGTTACCAAATGTTTTGGATAATGTAAAAATATTAATTTAGTTATTGTTTTTCAATAAAATTATATACGCTATAAGTTGACCAAAAACCATGCAACACGCTCCTATTTAGATAACACCACTATTTTTATCCTTATCAACTTTTTAGGAGTGCCAACTCTATTTTTTCTTATAAAATTTTTAGGAGTGCCAATCAAATAAGACTGAATGCAAAAAAAAAAAAAAAAAAAAAAAAAAAAAAATGATATCAACATAGAAATTAAAAATAATAATAATAATAAAAAATAATTGATATCAATTTGGAATAACACGGATAACTCAAAGCGATTTGCTAACATCTTTTTTTGTTGTTTTGATGATCTGCATTACAAAACTTAGATTAGATAAGTAGGTAAAATTTGAATCTAAGAGAAATTGAGTTGAACTAAAACTCTATTACAACTCTACTCTACCTGATTATGGACGCCCCCAATTTTTGTGGGTTTTGTTGCACATTAGGTTCTTGGCGACGAGACTCTTGTGTGCTTGTGTATCTAGAGTAGGGTGTGTGTGAGTCGCTTTTTCTCATTTTTATTTTAGAAATTGCCACCAACTATTAGTTTTGTATTAGGTGTGATTGGTCATTTAGATGTCTAATTTATTTTAAGTTACTTAATTAACTAAACCAAAATTTAAATGTTCATTAATTAAGGTAAACCAAAAGACTTTGAACCAAAGATCTTGGAGTCAGAAGTTTGGTTACATGTGAGGAAGGTGTTAGGCACCACACAAGGCCTATCTAAAGATATTACCTTATTTTAATTTTTATGAAGAGATAGGATACTTGACATTTTGATTTTTTTTAAAAGGTTTTTGCAAACACTATACATATACATATACATATATATATATATATATATATATATATATATACACACACATGTGAATAAATATTTAAATATAGCTAGCATGTGAATATTAACTTCTACAAAATATATACAATCAAAACATGTAAGATATATACATAAGTACCACGTGAGAGAGAGAGAGAGCATACAAGTATACTATACAATAGCTTGTGAGTAATTATTTACTATATATCTAGCATGTGAGTACTAAATACTATACAAAAACAAACACAACATAAAAAGAGAGGGTTGGAAGAATAGCAACTTGTTGTTATCTACCATTTTCTCATTTTAATCACACAAAAAGGTGACAAAAAGAAACTCATTAGTGCCAAGAAATGTTAGGGGTAATGTGAACTTATAGGGTGTTCAAAAACTCAAGAGAATGAGTCTTGAACACAAATCCTCAAACTATAGATATTCTAAGAAAAGAATTGGAAATAAAAGTTACAACATTGACTTTTATTATTTTGAAAAGGCACATTTTTCTTAGAAAACATTTTATTGTGAGATTTTGAGAAAAGGCATTTTTTATGTGATAAAAACATTTTCAAATCTTTTTTTTTTTTTTTTTTGAGGAAGAAAGAAAACACTTTAAAAAAAAAAAAAACAATGTGGTAAAACACATCTACTCTTTTGAAAACATTTTGTTTTGAAAACATGTATCTTTTTGAAGAAAACATTTTTGAAAACACACTTTTGTATGTAAAAAAAAAAACGGTTTCAAAAATTTTTTTTTTTTAAACAATTTCTAAACAAAATTTGGAAATATTTATTTATTGTTTTTTAGTTTCGGGTCCCCTTTAAGAAAAAAAGATTTAAAAACAACAGTTTTCTGAAAGGAAAAAAAAAACAAAGTTTTGGTTTTGAAAACAGATTTTTATTTGGAAAAAAAGTTTTTGAAATCAATTTTATATTTTTTAAAAAAACAATTTCTGAAAACAATTTTGGAAAACAGTTTCAGAAATCAGATTTTTTATTTGAAGACATTTTTATATTTCTTTAAAAAATAGTTTTATGAAAACAGTTTAAAAAAACAGTTTTACCCTTTTTTTTAAAAAATGTTTTGAAAATAGTTTTTTTTTTTTAAGTGAAAGAAGTGATTTTTATATATATGGAAATGAGGTTTACAATATAATAAGGGGGTGGAATGGGTTTAGTTATTAAGGAACTAACACATCCCTACTTTAATGTTTTGTTCTTGATATATTTTGTTTGATGATACGCTTGCTGCCATGTTTAATTTGCTGCTTTGTTAGATGTATGATTAGGGTTTCTTCAATATGTTTGACTCTCTTTTGTTTGGAGAGATGGATAAGTATGTGTTTAGGGTTAAAGATGGCATGTTGTTTGTTAGATGCATGTTAGTGTTTGTGAGTATAGAATACAAGTATTTAGACAATTTTTAATAGGGTTAAGATATATGACACAATGATGGGAGGCCAACCTTAGGGTTGGGCGATCTTAGGTGCCTAACACCTTCCCAAAAGTGTACCTAAACTCTAAACCCAAACTCTGGTAGTAAGATCAAAAGGTCCTTCCTCGGAAGGACGCTATATTCATGACCCCTAAACCCTATAATAGGTGGCAACTCCATTCATTGTAAACCCCTCTTACGCCCCACAGTGGCGACTCCACTAGGGATGGTGAGTTTAATTCCTATATGTCCTACATCTTAACTTTAATTAAAATTGTTTCAATACTTGTTTTGCACACACATCACTTGTTCTCCTTATCCCTTAACCTTATTTGGTGATGAGTGGAAAGATGGAAGGCTCCATTCAGGCCCACATTTTTCAAAGTTCATCCCAGCAACTCACAATAAGTGTCATCGCCTATAATGGGCCTTGAGTACGTTAAAGGTTTGCTACCAATCCACTATGGGGTCCACTTAGGCCCTCGTTTGGGATCATAGCCGACCTAGTTATGAGTGACCTACTTCTCTATCCTTTTAGCCTTAGGGAGCCTACCTACACTAGAGAGAGCCTAAATCCTACCATGAAGGGTACCTTTTATATATCTCTTGTTTGTTCAACCATATATCATGTGCTAACCTAATCCTAAAATACAAACAAAGGTATAAAAATGGAAGGGATGGCCCTAAAGTTATTGTATACCCTAAGATGTTGTGGGACAAAAGAAAAGAAGTTCTCACATATAAGAAACTTGTCCCTAAGTCCAAAGGTATATCTTAACTTGATCATAAGCTCAAGTGGAAAAAGCCATTTTGAAAAAGAGGACTTTGAGCCTAAGGTAACAAGTATGCTATGGACTTAGCATTCAATATCCTGTAAAGCCAAAATGAAACTCCCTAATCTTGGGTCTCTTGTTGTATGCCTAGGCCCAAAATTATGGGAATTTAATAGACTTTGAAAGGAAGGCCACAAAATATTCTAGCTAAAGGGCTATTTTAAAAAAAGTGATGATATAATGAATAAAAATAAAAAGCCCAAAGGTGACAAATACATTGTAGGCCCAAGTTTGATACAAAGGGTTGAAAATTCCTAAGTACAGTCTAATGAAGGCCCACGAGAGTAAGATGAGAACTTTATTATAAACGGACCAAAGCCCAATGGAACAAGGGGCAAGGATCCATGAGAGGGAAGTGAGTGATATTGTAATTGGGCCTCCATTAAAATGAACTTAAAGAATTTTCCAAAGAACATCTAAAGAGTAAAAATGAACCTTTTCATTGGGACATGAACTTAATGAAAATGGGGCTTCTTTTCAGGCATCATTGATCGCCAAAGTCAAGAAAACACGTCCCCACTCCCATTTGGATTTGAGAGAAAGGAAGGCGCTTGATCAAGATAGAGGACATATACCAAGAAGAAGAAAATCCCCAAGAGACAATGGCTACCTCCTCGGAAGACCTAATGGCTCAAAAGATCCTTAAGACTTTAGATGAACATGGAGAAGCTCTCAAGAAAATGGTAGAACGCCTCACTAGATTGGAAGAATCTAAGCTCAAGAAATCCACACAATTGGAAATACAAGATGATGAGGAGGAAGATGAAAAGGACAAAGTGGAGTATGAAAGAAACAAGCAATTTGAAAAGCTCACCGCGAAATTTGATGGGACTGGGGATCCAAAGCAACACATAAGAAGGCACCTAAGCATTGCAGAAATGGAAGGGCTAGAAGAGAAGAAAACTTTGCATGCATTTCCTCTCTCACTCACGGGAAGTGCCTCAAGGTGGTACTATAGTCTTGAATCTCTTGATCCAAGCAAGACTAACGTGTGGAATGAGCTAGTAGAGTTGTTTGTGGACCAATTCATCTTCAACACCATGATTGATGTGACTCTAAGGGATTTAGAAACTACCATGCAAGGTATAGGGGAGACATTTTCCGAATATATGACTAGATGGAACAACAAGGCATCGAGGATGGTCAATAAGCCAAATGAGAAAGACCAAATCAATATGATTATCAAGAACTTGCTTCTGGTGTACAATAGTAGGCTTTTGTCATTGCCTATTAGCTCATTTGGAGAATTATGTGATTGTGGAACAAGAATTGAAGATGCTCTTAACAACGGACAATTGGAGAAAGGGGAAAGCAAGCCTCCAATCAAGAAGATGTATGGAGGGGGGACCACCATTAAAGCACCCAATCCTGTAAACGTGAGCACCATCATACCCTGACCAACACTAGCCTACTTAAAGAAAGATCACCGAGAGTTCTCTGACCTAGGAATGACCCTCACCCAAGCATATGAAAATCTATCCTCCAAGGGATTCATCAAGCCTTTAGACCCTATACCTATGCCTAAATCATACCTCCCTCTTGGAATCTCAATGAATATTGCCACTACCACCAAAAATCTGGCCACAAAACTGATAATTGCTTTCGTCTCAAACACGAGATACAAGACCTCATAGATAATGGAACCTTCCTAAATCTCAACATCATTACTAAACCCAACATTAGAAAAAACCATTTTCCCAATTACCATAGGGCTCCCCCTCTATATCAAAATTGGGTACAAGTAGATGAAGTTGAATAAGATTGCTTGAAGTTGATAGAAACCGCCAATGTGAATATCAATGCCATGGAAGTCTAAGGAATATGGGATGAAGAGGATGAAGTCCTAAAGGAAGTGATAGCGATATGGGGAATACTTCCCAAAGGAGTGATGTATTAAAGATGAGAGTTTTGGAAGACAATGTAGCAAATATCACTAGGAGTGGGAAATACTACAAGCCGTCCATTTTAGAAAATGATCATCCTGGTAGGGATCTAGGGGAAGGATCCAAACCCATTGAACCTAAAGGAAAAGAAGAAGAAGAGGATAGGGTCTTGATGCAATTGAAGAAGACCCAAGCTCATGTGTCCATGTGGGGTTTGCTTGGCCTCTCAAAAGCACCGTAAGGCCCTCTTGGATGCCTTGAATGAGAAAGAAGTACCAATAGAAACTATACCACAAGAAGTATTGTCTTTCATGGGAGTTGAAGGTTCCCCACACCCTCTCCTTTCCTTTTCCAATGAAGATCTCCCTCCCGAAGGAGCTACTCACACTAGACCCTTGCAAATCACCATTTAATGCATAGGTTCCAAGGTTCCAATGGTTCTTATTGACAATGAATCCACCTTGAATGTTTGTCCTTTTAAGACTACTCTCACTATTGGCCTAGACATGGAGACCATCATTCCTTCTCCCTTGACTATAAGGGCATATGACAACACTTTAAGGAAGGTCATGGGTAATTTCAAGGCTCCTTGCAAGATCAGGCTGATAGAAACCATTGTGGAATTTAATGTCATGGACATCACCCCAAATTACAACCTTCTCTTGGAAGGGCTTGGGTTCACCCTAATGGGGCAATCCCTTCCTCACTACACCAAAAGATGAAGATCCCATGGAAAGGAGGGATTGCCATAGTACTTGGAAATGGTGAGATCCTAGCACCGGTTTATGGACTCGAGGAAGGAGGGAGTGAGCTTCAAATGAGTGGCTTTGAGTTTGTGAGCATGGTCGATTAAGGATTGAAAGATGAGAAGTATGCTACCGATTTTTCCCATATTGTAGCCATGAGGTGATTGTAATGATGAAGAACATGGGATACACGCCTAGTATGGGCCTTGGAAAGGAGAGAAAAGAGGTAGTTGAATTCCCCAATATCAAGACTCAAGTGACCAAAGAGGGCTTAAGGTTCCTTGAAGGCTACAACGGAATCAAGAAAAGCCATGGCACTCTTAATTGGAATTTCATGAAAGAAGGAGGAGACTTCCCTTATTGTGGCTTCGCCGAACCTTGGGTAGGTAAAGATGGAAGTGTGTAGTTGGGTTGGGAGATATTTTTTTTTAATGAAAAACTCACTTTTAAGGATCAGCCTATCGTGGTGATCAAAGAAGTGAAAGGAGAGGTTGATTAGGCGAACTACATGGGTACTGAAGCAATGAAGACCATGACGAAGATGAGTCGGGACGTGTTCACCATCACCAATGAAGAACCAAGTGATCCTTCCAAGCTCATCATTCCCATTATAGGGCCTATTAATAATTGGACTTGGGTTGGGTCTTCTAAGAACATGGGGAAAAAAGTTTTGTAATGCAAGCTCCAATGTACTTTTTAATATTTTCAATAAGATGAAATCTGATCTGGCTTACTTTGATGGGTCCCATAACATTGAAATTATGCACTTAAATGATTCAATTGAATTTGAAAATGAAATTAATAAACAATTGGAAAAGATAATTGAATATATGGAACCAACTCTTGAAACTATTAATTTGAGCAATGATGAAAGTCAACGCTTAATTATAATTGGCTCAACTCTAAACGAAAAAGAAAAGAAAGATCTTTAAGAACTCCTCATAGAATTTCAAGAGGTGTTTGCATGGTCCTATAAAGATATGCCTGGAATTGACCCCGAGATAGCTTAACATCACATTGATACTCATGACCACATGGTGCCCATCAAGGAAAAATTGAGAAGAATAATGACCAAATGGCTTTTAAAGATCAAAGAAGAAGTCACTAAACAACAAAAGGTAGGATTCATCAAACTCGTAAACCAAGCCAAATAGATAGCCAATGTCATGCCCGTACCTAAGAAGGATGGAAAAGTGAGAATGTGTGTGGATTTTAGAGACTTGAATAAGGCATGCCCTAAGGATGACTTTGCCCTCCCCCACATTGACGTCTTAGTAGGTAACATGGCGGGAAGCGCCTTGATGTCCTTTATGGATGGCTTTTCAGGATTCAACCAAATCAAGATGGCTCCTAAAGATACAATCAAAACCAATTTCACTATTGAATGGGGAATCTATTATTACACAGTAATGTTGTTTGGCCCCAAAAATGCTAGGGCAATACGGTCTTGCTACATGATATGATGCACAATGAGGTAGAAGTGTATGTTGATGATATGATAGTGAAGTCCAAAGAGAGAGAAAGCCACATCATGAACTTGAGGAAGTGCTTTGAGAGGATTAAAGAATATAAATTGAGATTAAACCCACAAAAATGCACGTTTGGAGTAATCGTTGGAAAATTGTTAGGGTTCCTAGTGAGTGATAGAGAGATAGAAGTTGACCCGTCTAATATCAAAGCCATATTAGAGATCCATCCACCTAAAAGTGAGAAAGAGATTAGGGATTTTTTGGGTCGACTACAATAAATTAGTCGATTTATTGCCAAACTCACATCCACTTGTGAGCCCATCTTTAAACTCCTAAGGAAAAATGAACCACACACATGGAATAATGAGTGCCAAAAAGCCCTTGAACTTATCAAGGAATATCTCCTTCACCCACCTATCCTAATGCCTCCATAACATGGGAAACCATTACTCCTATACCTCTCCATCATAGGGGATGTAGTTGGAAGTATGCTTGCACAAGAAGATGATGAAAAGAATGAAGAGACCATTTACTACTTGAGCAAGAGATTCCATTATTACGAGACTAGGTACACTCCCATAGAAAAGTCATACTTCGCACTTGTTTAGGCTATACAGAAATTGAGGCACATCGTTTTACCCTTCCAAATATGGGTGATGGCTAGAATGGGCCCATTAAAATATCTCTTTGAGAAGCCTGCTTTGAGTGGAAGATTGTCAAGATGGTTGATCTTATTGGCAAAATTCAATTTGAAGTATGTGGCTAGAAAAACTATCAAGGGAAGCGTCATGTCAGATTTTTGTACTGAGAATCCTATAGAGGGGGAAGATGGCAAAAAAGATTTCCCAGACGTGGACATTTTGGATGTTGAGTTAGGGACATGGAAGATGTACTTTGATGGAGCTACAAACCAATATGGAAATGGGATAAGAGTACTCTTGATCACTCCAGAGGGATCTCACATACCTTTAGCAATCAAATTGAACTTTAAAGTGACTAACAACATGGCTAAATATGAGGCTTGCATGGTCAAAATGGAAGCTCTTCGAAAATTGAGAGTAAAAGAGGCCGAAGTTTTTGGGGATTCAACTTTGGTTATAGCCCAAGCACAAAAGTTGTGGAAAGTGAAAGAAGAACACTTAAAGCCTTATCAAAAATACTTAGAGGACTTGACCAAGACCTTTGACAAGGTCGAATACACAATCATCCTTGGAGCTCAAAATTAGTTTGTAGACGCCTTGGCTACCTTAGCCTCCATGGTTGAAATACCAGAGGGAGTATGGACACGACCCTTAAAGATCGAACAAAGTTATGAGGAAGTGCACAGAAAAAGACCAAAGCTTCAATAATTACCATAGAAGAAGAGGAAGTTTTGTGGTACTATGACATCATGATGCCGGTAAGAGAGAACGTCGTTCCATTAGAGTGATGGCAACTCAATACATCCTATATGGAGGACAACTCTATAGAAGATCCTATGATTGTGTGCACCTTCATTGCTTGAAAAAGGAAGAAGTTGAGAGGGTAATGGAAGAAGTTCATCAAAGAATTTGTGGCCTTCATATGAATGGAAGAATGTTAGCCAAGAATGTTGGGAAATTTAGACCCTAGTTGATAGAATTAACAAGTTTTAAACCCAAGTTGTTAATTAGATTTATTATGCATAAAACTTGTTAAAACAAATAAACATCAATATCATGTCAAAGCTAAGTGCAGTGGAAAAATAAATAAGACAAGATATGATGACCCAGGAAAACTAATGAAACCAACCAGTTTCATAGTAAAAAACTTGGGAGGAAACCTTCTCGAAAAGCAATCCACTATAGTAAAGAGACGTTTCAGATCTAGTACAAAACCTTTATCCCTAGACTCTACAATCCCCATAGATGAACTCACAACAGAAATCTTCTACCGCTTCAGAATCTCTGAACTCTTCAATATATGAATGCCACCCTTTGATGCACGGATCCTAGTACGTGACTCACTCCTTTGCATGAATCTCAATACGTGACTCACTCACCAACTTGAGAAAGAAGAATGTTGGCTGCAAAGTTCTTCACTTCATCAACAATGGAGATTAAGAAGCAATTGGTTACAAAACCCTAAGGCGCAAAGACACAGTAGCTTCTTTCTGAGAGAATAAGGCTTCGGTTACCTTTTACATATTTTCTCCTTGTATTCTCTTATGTGTCGGCCTTTAAAATATGCCTTATATATGTCTAGGTTTGTGAGAAAAGAAACCCTACACAAATACAAAAGCTTGGCCCAAAAATCAGATCTGAAAATTTTGATTTCCATAACCTCGATAGATAGCCTCGATAGATAGCATCTATCAAGCCTCATTAAACCTCGATAGATAGCATCTGTCGAGCAGCTGTCGAGCAGCTATCCACCAGGTGTCCAGCAGCTATTCGCAGGTGTCCAGCTTTAGTAAACATCTTTTCGTCACTTGTTTCTTGGTCCAATCTTCATGGCTTTAATACTAGACCTAAAAAATATGTTCTTTGAAGTATTAAACACATCCTAGATCAATCCAAATACAAGTAAAGTGCGTTTTGTTAAAGGATTAGCCAACTACATAAAATATGTCCTTCACAAAGAAGATTCTAAGGATAGGATACTACTGGAATATGATAGAGATTGATTGCGTGGACAATGTGAAAAGTTTCCATGATTGTCAAACAAACGCCAATTTGAACCATGTTCTGCCTAGTGAGTTGTATAGCATGACCTCTCCATGGCTTTTCTTAGTTTGGGGCATAGATGTGGAAGAATAGCTCCTAAGGCTTCAAGCGAGCATAAGTACATTTTAGTTGCAATTGACTATTTCACCAAGTGGGTGGAGGTGGCCTCCTATTTTGTGTTGAACGCTAAGCATATGGCTCAGTTCTTAGAGAACAACATCATATATCGGTTTGGTGCACCCTAAGAAATCATTTTTGATAATGGTTCCCACTTTGAAGGCAAAGTTTGAAGGGTCATGGAAGAATATGGCATTGAACATTCTTCACCATATCCACCACAAGCTAATGGGGTCGTAGAAGCAGCCAATAAGAATGTGAAGAACATTCTAGTGACATTCAAGGATTGGGCCAAGAAGCTTCCATTTGCCTTGTGGGGTTATAAAACCTCTATCCACGCATCGACTAAGGCAACACCTTACTCTTTGGTTTATGGTAGTGAGGTAGTACTTCCTATTGAGGTGGAAATACAATCTTTGAGGGTATTGGTGGAAACCAAGGTCTTATAGAAGAGGATTCAGCTAAGGCTAGATATGAACAGTTGGCTTTTATCGATGAGAAGAGAGCTAGGGCACAATACCATGCACAAGGGTACCAAAAAAGGATTGTTAGGGCATTCAACAAGAAAGTGAAACCAAGAAACCTTAAAGAATGAGACTTGGCCCTAAATAGAGATGAGGCTTTTGATCCAAGAGGGAAAATGAAGCGTAGATGGTATGGGACTTTTATCATTAAGAAGATCATGTCTGGAGGTGCTACAAGAATCACAATTTTGGATGGGAAAGAGATGTTTTGCCCCATTAACATGGACAAACTCCGGAAATACCACATTTAAAAGAGAAAAAAAAAAAAAAAAAAGCTTGCTAGGTTGAAAACCTAAAAGGGCAACCTAGGCAAAATATCCTTGTTAGATTGAAAACCCAAAAGGGCGATCTAGACAAAAGTTAGGGGAAAAAACCATGGGCATGGCAAAAATTCCTTAAAGGACATCATGGGCAAAAATTACATGTCAAAGGAAAAAGAATAGAAAAATGAATAAATGAGATAACAATAAGCAAAGATAATAAAAAAAGCAAAATTCTTTCATTGCTTAAATTAAAAGATAATAAGTTTGTTTTCATAAGGGATTTGGAACATTCCAATCCTTTATTAAATTCAAAAACAAAAACATGAGAATCGTAAAAGTGATAAAAAGTTAAAACATGGGGCCGTTCAAAGTTGGTCACTTAGTTCTTATCTTCTTGCTAGTCTTCATGAGAGCCTTCTCATTCTTCAGAATACACTTCATGTCATCCTTCAACCATTGCTTGTAGCTTGCAATGGGGTAGATATATTTAAGAGGAGCAATGTCTTCTGTCATCCTACGGTGTGGCTAAGCTTCACTAATCCTGAACAAGATCCTATTGGTGAACACCGCAGTGTGGAAGGCACCCTCATCATCAGGAGCTCCTTAACGCTCTCCAAATTACCTTGAGATACAACAAGTGGAGTAGTAAGAATAGCAACGAAGCCTAGCTAGAGTCACACAACAGTCTTTGAAGCAATTGTGGACCATGCTTGAGATGTGCCACCATTCCACAACCCATTGAAAGTCAGTCTCCTTGAAACAACCCATGAACTCCATGTATGATTCAAATCCCAAGACATCTCGAAGTCAGCAGTCCCTAGGATTCCTAGGAAGATAGGTGTTGAGGGGCACAGTAGGAGGGTGAAGCAACTAAAGCCTCTCTTGTAGCCATATCTGGAAAAAAAAAAAAAAAAAAAAAAAGGAAAGGGAAGAGAAGAGAGGGATAAAAGAAAGAAAAAAAAAAGAGAAGAAAAAAAAAAAGAGTGAAGAGCATGAGCAAAAAAAAATAGAGATGAAAGACGATATAAGTTGCCTCGATGGGTTGGAAATCGCAAGGCAATCCATGCAAAATTAGAGGGATACCACTAGGATGAGAACCTAGGCAAAAGTTAGGGATCATACCTGAAGAAGAAGAGGACTTCCCATGAAGAAGCTTACTTCCCTCCTTTGAAATGCATTCAAGCTATTGAGAGTTTCCGCCAAGATCAAACCCACTAGATTACACCTCTTTAGCTTATAAGCCACTATACACATCTGAAGGTGCACACAATATGACTGTTGAACCAAGAAATACCTTTCAAAGGCACATAAGCAAAACGCATGAAGGTAGTATGATCATGGCCTCTCACCCTTGAGAAGGCTCAAACACGAAAAAGTAATTAAAGACCAACCTAAGGTTGAGTTTGCCAAAAACACACCACCTATTGATTATGGATTCAAGGACACCCAATACAACTTAAAGTAACAAGGGAAGATCTCCACCCATGGTAGGAAAGATGAGATCATCAATCTCTGGTTCACCCATGATAGTAGCAAATTCCTCAAATTTTTTGCACAATTCTATTTCATTGAGACTAAACATATGCCAAGAAGGAACCCAATAATTGGGAGTAGCACAAAGAATTGGCTAATCCACCCTAATTTGATAGTAAGGAAAGATGCAAGAAAGGCCACAGTGAGCAACAAATTCCTTGAAATCGGTACCAAGTTTCCTAATCCAAGTGGAGACATCAAGATGAGAGTTTTTGCCATTAGGGGACCTTAAAAAAGTGTTCTTTGGGTTGGAAATACTTTGGTTAGGGTTTTGGACCAAAATGGCTACTTTTATACCTAAGTAAGTCAGCTAGGGTTTTTTTGATTTGTGGCCCACGTGTGCAAAGTCAACCCTGCATATGCAAAGTCAAAGCTGCGTACGCAGAATCAGCTCCACGTACACAAGGCGCTTGGTAAAAGCCCATGTTTCCCTGTTTTGAGCAGAGTTTTTCCACTCCTACCCATTCCTAGGGTTCTTGTGACCTAAAGAATCATCCAAGACATATTCCAAGCAAAAGATTGCATGCATCAAAGAAGCAGAGTTGTATAGAAACATACAATTTATCATTATCTTGTAAATTAAGTGCTAAGTTCCAATCAAAAGAATAAATGTAAAAGATTTCCTTAATACAATCCTTTGTCTTAAACTTAATCCAAAAGTTTGCTAAGGGAAATGAAAAATATTGAAAAAAAAAAAAGAAAAAAAAAATATGTGTGTTGTGTGTGTGTGTATGCTATGACCGTAAGTAATCAACGGTACCGCCTTTTCCTTGGTTGGTAGCTAGGAGTTGCCTTCGAGTCCTCCTCCTTGCCACCACCACCACCATCATCACCACCACCGCCCAGGTGGGTCACTTCTCCAGGACCATATAGCTCCTTCGAGTAGTCGCTCACCTCCAACTTAAGATTTTCGGTCAGCCATACCAACTCCTTTTGCTCTTGGATAGTGGGCTACAATTTGAAGATAGAAGGGATAGTGACTGAATTAAGAAGAAAAAATTGGACAGAAAGAGAAAAAAAGAGAACTATGGGAAGGAAAAACTTAGGGTTACGAGGCACAACACATTTTTGAGCAAAGCCATTTGCTCCATAGGCATAAACCATCCAAGGGATATGTGGAGGATCTATGGACTCACCAACAGTAGGTTCCCACTATTATGATTCCCCACATTAGTAGTCATGACAAGCCCAAGAAAGAAGAAAGAAATTAAAAGCAAGAGTTTGAACATATATTTGAACTATGAGTGAAGGCATGATGTGAGTGAGGTTGAATTCCTTATAGTCCAACCCTTCAAGAAGCTATTTGGCATAGGAAATATCGCACCCTCATGAATTATACTCAGCATCAGTCATGGAATGTGGGGCAACCATGAACTTAGGAGGGTCCCTCAGAATCTGTAGGTCATCCCTACCCACCAACTAGCACCATACTCTCTCTTCCAAGTATAGGCCCTTAAGCCTTCCCCTTCAAAAGGTCGGGTGATTTCTGAAGCAATAAGAGCAGCAGGCTCCAAGTCTCAAGAAGTAGGAAGGGGCTGGCTGGCCTATGGTGTCTAGTTCACCTATAAAGACACAAGGTTAGGAGGGGAACATTCTAAAGAAAATACATGAAAAAGCATGAATTACTATAATTCTTAAAATTACCTCATCCAAAGTCAACCCCACAAGAGGTGCCTTCACTTGGTGGAAGTTCTTTAGGATTAGGTTAGTGCCTAAAGTTATGAGACCATACCTAACCACCCACTGCTCTACAAAAAAGAAGCTCAAAGCACAGGTTTGATATAGGATGACAGTTTCCAAGATGGCAGATGCAAGACAACAGGTGTAAGATGACAGTTTTTAAGGCAATGCAGTTTGCAAGACTACAAGCTACAAATAAAAGTGCAAAGGATGAAAAGAGAACTAACCTCAAGGAGCTTCCAAGGCCCCACAAGCTACCGCAAAGTGTGCCGGCTTAGAGTATTGAGGGTGGAGTAAAGATAAGTAAGACATGCTTGCACCCAGTTGGCCCTCTGTGCCTCCCCTAAGTCCTAGAAGAGGGTTAGCCACCTTAAAGATACTGTTTGCTCACCATTGGCAAAGAAATAGGTCCCCATTAAGTGGAGAAGGAAAGCCCTAGCCACGTGGACACATTATTCCGTGGTCCTTTATGGGAGGAACATGTAATCCGACACCAAGTTGAAGTAGTGAATGGTTTCAATAGAATACTTCCTCCCCAACATGTCAATACCCAATTGCACACCCAATACGCCATCAAAGCTGATGATGGCCACCTCGAAGCTAAGTCTGGTCAAATAGTAGAATTTGTAGGGAGATATCGTAATTTCCCACTTGGCGATGTGAAAGGTGTGGGTAGTGTCCCACCACCTCGTAATGAGGCTGATAGGCTAAGAATGTATTGACCCCTTGTGATGAATTAATTGATTAATTATTCAAGTTCATTAATTGATCAAATTAACATACAAACACATGGTAGCATAAACAAATCACCAATTAACTAAAGTATGCAGCGGAAAATAAATTGACACGGTGATTTGTTTACGAATAGGGAAAACCTTCGAGGCAAAAATCCCACAGGGTGATTTTAAGGTCACCACTCTTGAGAATTCACTATTATCATAACAAGCAGTTACAAGTAAAGGAATACCAGTACCTTATACCAACCTACAGTTGAACCCTTACCCCAATACCCAATTGGACTTGTTCTGTAGTGATTAACCAATTGCGCAGATCCTAGTACGTAAACTTCAATCACCAACTAGAGAAGATTGTTGGCTGCAAAGTTCTTTAGTTCATTACATGATGAAGATTGAGAAGCTCCTTGGTCACAAAACCCTATGGTGCACAAACACAACAGCTTCTTCACAAGAAAGATGAACTAGGGCAACTTCCGTCTCTAGTCATAATTTGCATGAACAAACTTTGCTCAACACTTGTGCAACTTGTGTCATCTTTGACGGCCCTAAAAATAATCCTTTTATACGTCTAGGATTGTGAGAAAAGAAGCCCAAACATACAATCACGGATTGCATGAAAAACAGACCAGAAATTTTGAGTTTCATAAACCTCGACAAATACCCTAGTTGTCGAGCAGCTGTCGAGCCACGAGCTGAAATAATTCTTTTAATGCTCGATAGATACTAGCCATCGAGCTAGCTGTTGAGCTTTAATGAACAATACTTTTCACACTTGAATCATGGACAGACTTGTATGGTTTCAATACTTAGACTTGAAACAAGGTTTCTTGAAGTATTAAACACATCCTAGATCTACCTAATTACAAGTAAAGTGCGTTTTGTCAAAGGATTAGCCAATTACATAAAATAGTGACATATGTTCCTAACATGAATCACATATGTCCTAACAATCTCCCCTTTTGGCAATCTGTGACAAAACCACAACAAACGGATGAACATATGAGAGAAGTCATAAATCACTCAACTCATACTCACTTTTTTAGTACAATAAAATCTATCCTAACATAAACTCTTGAAAAATTTGCAAGAAGAGAGTTCATGGCAAGGAAGACTTTAACAACCTGTATTTCTGAGACACTTAAACAAAACTCATTAAGGCATCATTGTACGAAACAGAAATAAAATATTGCATACAATATATAAAAAGCATGTGCATAAAGATAGAAAAGAAACAGCATATGGAAAGGTAGGTGAAAGAACTGTAATAAGAACCTCACAATGTGTATATATCAACAAGTAAAAGGTTTGCTATCACAATATGATCACAAGATCCAGGGCACATGAACAATATATCTAAAAATAGAGAGAAAGAAAAAAGATACATGAAATTCTCACTACATCCGTCAAAATCAACATTCCCCTTCACAAAAATCTCCTATACTAACCCTCCCCCTATGAGTATGACTACTCTCATGTCCAAAACTCCTCCCCCTTTTTGTCAAGAGTGACAAAGGGTAAGAGTATCAAGTAGACATCTCATCAGTACTAGAAGAGCTAGAATCGCCATCATCCTCATCATCGGAAGCAGTAGCATCATCAACATAAGTCTCATCCTTAGAAGCCTTTAGAGTAGGTGGAGGAGACGCAACAAAGCCACCCATGACCGCCTGCCATCATGCAATATGACCAACATGGGTGTTCACCTGACACAACTCATCACTAAGAGTGTCAAGGTGAACATCCATGCACTAAAGTTGGGTCATAATGTCCTTGAGAGTCACATCGCTCATAGAAGAAGAGGGAGCGAATGTGGATAGAGCTGAAGGAGTTGGAGGAATAGACGATTCGGACCGTCTCGAATGTAGCTGCTCCTTGCTCCGTTTGATGGTAGTGGCATCTATGGCACATATAACATGGAAGTGGTTGGACGCGGGAAAGGGAACAGAGAAATGGCGTAAAATCCTCGTGATATCAGAAGGAAAGATGAGCTTACTACGGGTTGTCGTATCCCTATACACATCTATGATAGAGAGAATGAAGTGGGAAGGAAAATCTATACTAAGATGCTTAAGAAGGGAAAGCAAAAACCCAACACGGGGATCTGTGATAGAGTTATAGTGAGATAGGGGATGAAGAAAAAAAGTCATAACCATGTTCAAATACTGAGGGCCTTTAGTAAAGCCTGAACAGTAAGTGAACTGATGCTCTCCCCAGTCTAAAGGATGCTCACAAAAAGCTGATATAAGCTCGTCTTTAGACACGGTCTTAAGATGCTCACAACTAGGGTAGTTAGGATGCGATATCCTAGGGACATAGAGCACTTCGGATACAATATCCGGAGTGACCACGATGCGCGTACCTTGATCGCGAGTGGAAAACTAAGGTACTGAATAATCGAATCCATGCATGTTGGAATAGAACTCCTAGATCAGCATGGATGGACATTTGACCGAGACATCACACAGTGATTCCCAACCCCTACTATGAATGACAGTGGGTAAGTCAGTGTCAGAGAAGTCAAACAGAATGACTTGCCATTCTGAATGAATGCCTCGTCTAGAAAGTTTGCCGAAAAGTCCTTGTAGGCTTTATCATCATAGAACCGAATATGAGAGGGAGTATGGTCAAAAGAAGTGGATGCCCCGAAATGTAGAGGGCTCCAGGATGGAATAGATTTACGTTAGGTGCCATAGAAGCAGATTAATGCAAATAGAAGAGAGAGAGGGAAAAAGAGGCAATCAAAAAAATCCCAAGCAGTTCAAATATATCCAAATATATTGAAAAAAAAGAACGTGTGCATGGGAATACATGAACATGTGACATGCAATACAGAAAGCATCATGGGCTCAGCCCAATCCAATCCTACCAGCACACAAATAGATAACATATATAACACACATCTAAATGCATGAAAATATAGTTATAATGCACATGAGAATGTATGAAGGTTTTAAGATCAAATCTTTAAAACCCATCCCATAAATTTTGCAAAAACCTCTTTGATTTTAAAAAAACCCCAAAATTTTCAATAATCCCAAAAACTTAGGTTGAAAATCATGAAATGCATGAATATGAGGGATTCAGACACTTAGCAAGTGATGAAAACTTGATTAAGGTCAAAGAAACCTTGAGGAAGAGGTTTGGTGTGAGAAATAGAGGTTTTGGGAGGTGAAGAGGCGAAAGGAATCGAGAGAGATCAAGAGAAATGAAGTCTGAATCGCGTTGGTCCTATATATAGAAGCTCAGGAATTCTTGATAGATCAAGAGGAGTTGAGAGGTGTCAAGCTTTAAAAGGGTTGACAGATGCAGTTATCAAGCAGGTGTCTAAAGGTGTCCATAGCTAAACAAGCTCGATGGATCGAGGAGCTATCGAAAAGCTATCAAGGAGATAGGAACTTTCTCGATGGATTGAGGAGCTATCAAGATTGCAATAAGAAAAAGCTAAGGAACTCGATTAATAAGCTAGGTGTTGAGAGGTATCAAGGAGCTGTCAAGATTGCTTAAAAATAGTTTTTCAAAGAGGAGAAAAACACAAATATGAATGCAATCAAACACGCAACTCAACCAAGGATCCAAACAACATTTTGATCTCTCAAAAACATCTCTCAACAAAAATTATTAAGCATATAGATCCCAAAACACACACACACATACTAAACAAGTCTAACCAATTTTATATTTCAAAAACAAGTCAAGACAGTTTAGTGAGCACACATTAACACATGTAAACCTTGTGATGGCCAAATCACATTGTACCGGCACATGTATCAAAAGTAGCAAAGAATATTGCGTGTTGTGTGTGAGAAGCATTGCAAGATTGCATAAATGTCTCTATGTTATGACGATTTGAGATATGAGTAAATCAGTTTAACTCACAGACAATCATAACTGTTTGATGGGAACAATCACCTTCGAGGTACATCCTATAACTCCTACATCTTCCAGAATACACGCTTGCAATCATGTATAAAGCATTTTAATCTTTTTTTTTTTTTTGCATATTTTTCTTTTATTAAGCATATCATGCATAGGCATACAAGAGAGAGAAAAGAAATACCCAATTATGTTAAGCTTTTTAACATTGCACTATTACTATGCCGAAGCATACAGATGTCATTTCATGATTGCCGGGCAATAGTGGTGAGATGGTTTTATGTCTTTGTCTTAGGATTTTTTAGTCCTTTCCATCAAAAAAAGTGATACGAGTGTTAAATAAAAGACACTTAACCTTACTCATCACAAGCAAAGAGCCACAAAACTCACTTGCTTAGTTGTGCATAGAGATGCTCATCTAAGCTACAAGAGATACAAAGTTTAGAAAATTTTGTTTCATTGGCCATCCAAGGTACACAACTATCAATGTACACAAACACACTATTTTTGTATTTTTCAATTTTTCAATTTTTTTTATTTTATGAAAACAAAATAAAGCAAAACTAAAAATAAGCAAACAAAAACATGTTAAACAAAACAAAGCAATGCATAAAACTAGATTGGCTCAAAACAGTAAAGCAAAGCACAAAAGTAATGCAAAACCAAAAACAAGAAGGGGAGAGAGAGGAAAAATGACAGAATCACTTGGAGCCCTTTTCCTTCCACACCTTGGAAGAACATTTCCGTTTAGCAAAGCCTTGAACTAGTGGTAAGGGGGAAGAATTAAAATCGTTCAAGTTCGAAAGGAACATGAGGGCTTTAAGAAGATCTCCAAGAAGAGCAAAAAAGGATGGAAACTGATTCTAGTTTTTCGATGCGATCATGCCATTGCTCTGTTGAGTGGCTAACCACTTATAGCAATTAGGTTGAGTATGATTGGCTACTCCATAGTGATGACAGAGAAGCTGCTTCTTCTGTTTAGGCTTTTAAGAGTTAGCCTTCTTAGCCCTAGGGTTTTTAGCTTCTTACTTATCCTGCTTAAGGGGTGCTCCTAAGATAGATTTACCCTTGTCTATGTACTTATTAGCTACATCAGTTTTGACATTAGTGTTCTCAATATCAACATTATTACTAGGAGGAACAAAAACGGTAGTACTAATAGAAGAAATATTAGAGGAAGAGATATCATACCCTTAACCTGTTCGATCAGAAGCAGATTTCTAAAGACTGAGCATCTCATCAAGCTTAGCGCTTAAAGTCCTTTCCAGCTGAGCTCTGACTTGGAACAGTTTTTCCTCAAGCTTCTTGGTCTTCTCAGCCAGGAAGTTGTTCTCAAACCTCAGTGCTCCTATAGTCTGATTGGCTTCATCAAATTTTGTGGAGAGTTCTTCATGTTCATCTCCACATCACTGAGCTTCTTGGTGGTCAACCTATACAACTTCTCATGTTTCTTTAAGACCTTGTATAGCTTTGCATATGCAATGTGGATGTCATCTTGCTCATCTATCTTCTCAAATTTTGACTCCACCAAGTTTTCTTCTTCTTCCATATCTTCTACAATCCCTTCAATAGGATTGACAATGGCAGTGAAGGCATTCAAGATTTTGTCATCCTCATTTTCGGAATCATCCTCAGGTTCGGTGTCGCTTAATGTAGTAGTAAGTGTCTTGCTCTTCCTAATGGTCTTGAGATATGTGGGGCACTCCTATTACATATGTCCAGAGCCTTGACACCCAAAGCACTTGGGTCCTAAGGGAAAAATGTACTAACCGCCATCCCTTGCATCCTTCTTTCCTTTGTCTTGGCTCTTGAACCGAGAAGAACTGGATTGCCTATGGTCCTTGTCGAAGCCCTTTGCATTGGCATTCTTCATGAACTTCTTGAACTGCTGGGTGATTTAGGAATTCATTTTAGAATCTTCATCATCGGAAGACTCATTAGTGTCACTGCTCTTGGCCTTCAATGCCATGCTCTTGCTCTTACTCGATTTCCCGATCCTTGTCAAACCCAACTCATAGGTTTGCAAGTTTCCAACAAGTTCTGTCAAAGGAATTTTATCAATATCCTTTGACTCCTCAATGGCAGTGATCTTGACATGGAGTCTCTCAGGTAGAGATCTGAGTACCTTTCTCACAATTTTTTGTTCAGGAATGGATTCCCCAAGATTAAAAGCTGAGTTCACTATGTCCTTGAGCTTGGCATAGAACTCATCAAATGACTCATCCTCTTCTATCTTAATCTCTTTGGAGCTTATAGTGAGCATCTGAAGTTTCGAATCCTTGACAGCCTTGGTTCCCTCATAGGTTGTCTGAAGGATGGTCCATGCTTTCTTAGCAGTTTCAGTGGAGGATATCTTCTTGAACTCCTCATTAGTGACTACACTAAATAAAGCATTCAATGCCTTCATGTTGAAGTTTGTCGCCCTGATGTTGAAGTTTGTTGCCTTGATCTTAGCATTATCCCAATCGGCCGATACTTCCTTTGGCTTAGTCCAGCCAATCTTTACAGCTTGCCACACCTTCTTATCTAGAGACTGTAAGAAAGCTCTCATGCGTACTTTCCAGTATGCATAGTTAGTACCATCAAACAATGGAGTTATAATAAGAGATTGTCCTCCATCCCTGAAAAATAGGGGTCAATGGATCACACATAAAAATTAACCCTAATCAGAGTGTGCCTGTTCTGATACCACTTGATAGGCCAAGAATGTATTAACCCCTTGTGATGAATTATTTAATTAATTAGCCAAGTTTATTAATTAATCAAATTAACATGCAAACGCATAATAGCACAAACAAATCACCAATTAACTAAAGTATGAAGTGAAAAATAAATTGACATGGTGATTTGTTTACGAATGGGGAAAACCTTCAAGACAAAAACCCCACCGGGTGACTTTAAGGTCACCACTCTCGAGAATTCACTATTATCATAACAAGCAATTACAAGTAAAGGAATCTCAGTACCTTATACCAACCAATAGTTGAACCCTTACCCCAATACCCAATTGGACTTGTTCTATAGTGACAATCTCTTCTTTCAATGCATGGCTCCCAGTACGTGACTAATCAATTGTGCAAATCCTAGTACGCAACTCCAATCACCAACTAGAGAAGATTGATGTCTTCAAAGTTCTTTAGTTTATCACACGATGAAGTTCAAGAAGCTCCTCGGTCACAAAACCCTACGGTGCACAAACACAGCAGCTTCTTTACAAGAAAGATGAACTAGGGCAAATTTTGTCTCTGGTCACAATTTGCATGAACAAACATTGCTCAACACTTGTGCAACTTGTGTCACCTTTAACGTGAAGGAAAAATTCTGGTTTTGCATCTCATGCAAAACCCACAGCGAAAGCAACGAACTAGGATCTATTTCATTCATGATTGATAACGTGCACAAAGTAAATTTCAGAATTTAAGAATAAGATAGCGTACCTTGGTGTGGAGAAATTCAAAACAAAGATTAGAAGCACTTGGGAACACTTTTAATCTTCACTCCAATTCCACTTTACGCCCAAGATGTGTGGTCTCTCAATCAGTTTTTCAAAGGGAGAATGAAAGCGTGTCTCACACTCTCTCACACACCGTTTCTTTTTCTTTTTCTGATCTCTTCTAATAAAAATTCTGTATGTTTCTCCCTTTATAACTAACTGATTATCTAATTGGACTGGCCTATTGGGCCTTTCCAATTGGGCTTTAGTGTGTGGCTTGAGTGAGACCAAAAGGGACCAATAAGACACTAGCTCCAATGGGCCTTGGGCTTTTCCGTCAACTCATGACAAGTCCAAAGTTACCATTAATTATATTTAATACCACTATATAAATATAATTGCACTCTAGGCCTTATTAATAAATTATATCCCAAGACTTTATTATACACGTAACCTCTTCATAAAATATTCGTAGTAACACAAAGTCATAAATGTAGACTGCCACTTTGCAAATTACTACATCTTATCATTGAGTACCCAGTTCAATTCTTTAAAGTTATTCATTATATATTTATGAAATCCAATTTCATAAATATATACTTTAGTAATTTCTTACTAAAGTGGTTAGGCCTAACTCTCTGAATAACTGAAACCATTAAACTTATCTCAAGGGAATATTTTATATCTCCATTAAGAGACTATGAATTCCATCTTGAGAATATATGTTCCATCAACACTAAATGTGGCTGCCCAACATACTAAGGTTTTGACCGTCACTTCAGATCTCACTCCTGATATATCAAAGCAACCTACACTTCATGATCAGGTCCATTATTCTCTCAGGATTAAGAGTTCATGCAAATAGAAGTTGTGAGATTTATTATTCATTTGACAGTCGTTAGGAGAATAATAAATCTCACAGTGGTCCTGTTCAATATGTCTTAACCCTTAAAACATATCAACATATCAACTAGAAGTCTTTACTTCCATGATCAAGACAAATCATCTTAGTTGACACGTTATAGTCTTCGCAGATGAAATGCCCAATTTCATCACCGACTACGAACTATAAATTCTGAGTTTACAAAGAACTTGTGATTTACATCTTCTGTGACTTTTCACATAAATCACATACAATGCATCTCATGGACTATATGATAATGTCCCATATTCATGTTACCATTATTTTGGATAATAATAAAATAACTTTATCAATTACAATATTATGTCATACATCATGTCATATGTAAGCGCACAATTGCACCTGGCCCCAAGAACAGTTATGGGCTCAGGCCCAATGAGCCTTAAACAATATGAATTTGTAGAGTGTGGGCTTGAAACCCAGGTTAGAAGTGTTTTGGGATTAAACGACAAGCCAAAGACTATAAACACTTGGAGACAAGAAGGAATATTGTAAATCAACCTCCTCGGACGTAAGCCAAGAGTTGTTCTTATATTATCACTTTCTCTTTCTCTCTTTTTAGATTACAAAAGGCCCCCCCCTTTTCTGTTCTAGGTTGCTCCTTAAATACTCTTCTTTTTGATACTTTGTACACGTGTTGCCCTAACTCCCCCTTAGCCTAGATATTTCTTTTCTCAGTGCCTTTGAATAGTAACCAGAAGTTTCCCTTCCACTGTTCAGGTGTCACTTCCCCATTAATGCGGCCAGGGTGGTAGGTGCAGGGTCTTTAATGCGGATGTGGCAGCCTTTACCTTTGGTATTTCCCCAACATCGGTGCTTTCAGGACATTCAAGGGTTCACCCCTTTTGACCATTGGTCTTGGCCGTATCATTCCCCAACCTTTACCATGAAGTTCCTGGTTCTCCAGTGTCCGTCCGAGGAGAAATTCACCCTCGGCTGTACTCTCGGATCCTCGGCGTATGGGCCGACCCGTAGTACTAACAAATACCAAACCCAAGAGCAGGTCGGCCTTCCTTAGCATGGCCCAAAGGCCCACATTCCCATCAGGGTCTTGTCACTCCCCACAATAGCCCCTTAAAACTCTAATTTTCAACGTCCGAGGAGAAAAGTAGGGTTTTAATCCGACGAGAACTTGCTCCACACACTTTGTGAATGATGGCACGTGTGGAAATCGTATCGCGTCCCAAAAGATGCCACTTGGCGGTTTTATTTTCAAAAACGCGCGCATTTATTACTTCAAGTTACACTTTGTCCCCCACGTTCAATGGCGAGATGGGCATCCAATGGCCCTCATTACCCCACGAAAATTTGGGCGGGATAAATATAATTTCGAGGCCGCTTTTCCGTACGCCGTGACGCTTCGGGAGCCTGCGCCTTCATTTAATTCCCCAGGGGTTAATCCCATCAAAACATCAGCCATCATACTTTACTTGCAGAAAACCGTGGAAATTTGCACATCTTCAACTTTGTAAGTTTTTGTTCTTTCTATTCTTAACCTTTTCTTCTCGGTCCTTGTCCTCGGCTGTCACTATAAGCATTCTCCCTCTTAGAGTTTAATCTTTCATTTCTTTCCAATGGGTAGGTTTAAGTGTCTAGTTGATACCGCCGCCGGAATGGAAGGCTTTAGAGCCAAGTATCACATTCCCGGTGATGTGGGTTTAAAGTATTGCCCGGCAGAAGCCGTGGCCGGTTCTAGGAAAGAGGGAGAGGTTATCATCCCAATGATAGCCTTCATAGAGGGTGGGATGACCCTCCCAATGAAACCTGTAACTAGGGAATACCTTCGCAACCACCGGTTGTGTCTCGATCAGTGCCTCCCAAACGTTTTTAGAGTTTTGGGTAGTGTCGATGCTCTAAACGAGCAAATGGGTCTAACCCTCACCTGGCACGACGTCGTCTTTCTGTATGAGTCCCACAAACTCTCCAAGGTAGGTTACTATATTAAATCCCATTCCAGCGTCGTTAGGCTAATCTCCTGTCTGCCCAAATCCAACAAAGGCATGAAGGATGACTACTTGATCGTTTCTGGGAACTGGTACGACGGCCTCCACTGTCCAGTTGAGTGGGGGGACCCAGGTGCGATGCCATAGGATTAATCTCCCCACAACACAACTTCCTCTAACACACACAAAAATGAGTATTCATAATTACTTAAACTTATTACATATCTGTGTGAATCTAATCAGGCTTGTTTGTTTTGACGTCTTCTTTGCAGATAAGCAACACGTGCGCCCTCGTTTGAGTCACTGTAACATCGCAGACCTAAACCGAGTACTTCGCTCCGAGGTGTTCGTCAGCGAGGACCTACAACTCAGAGCGGCTCACCTGATTCTAGGGTACACCCCCATCTCCTCGGACTTCCAGGAGATAGAAAACGCCATAGTAGCCGGTGACCGAAGGCGAAGGAAGATAAACGTAGCCCAGCCTCATTTTTTGGATGACCACGATCTCCCTGACGCCCCTAACACCGTTTTATACGGACAGCCTATAGTAGTAATTCCACTCGCCGTGCATTCTCAGGCAACTATTGTTCCGGAAGAGCAGGTGTCTTCTTCAAATACACTAGACGAAGAGATAGATCAATTCCAACTTGAAGACACCGAAAGACCTCGAGGGAATCAGTTCGTCGTGCTTTCTGACGAGGAGGAAGAAGCCACCGAGGCCTCTGGAATTGCAGGGTTAGTCGTCGCCCAACCAGAGGACGAATCCGAAGAAGATATGGACAGAATGAAGGGTCTCCTAACCAATAGAGCTGCTAAGGTCGTGGAGAGAAAGACGGGGGCGTCCCAAGCTCTTCAAACTTTGCCACCTCCCCCTCCTCCAGCTGAGCCAAAACTTCCAGCCGAGGACCCTAAAAAGAAGAGAAAGGGGGAGGCCGAAGAGACGATCAGCAAGGACCCCAAAAAACCACGACGACAACCTCCACCAGTTCAGCAGCAGAAGCTGGACAAAGGCAAGGGTAGGGCTCGCTCAGTTGAAAGCGGGGAAATCAGGGACGAGGCCGAAGTGCGCCGAGCACCGACCACCTGGTCCCCTGACTTAAGACTAGATGGTGCTCCCATCTCCTGCCAATCCAGTATAAGGGCGGTTCAACAAGGCCATGCCCACCACTTGGCCGAAGTGTTGGAGCGCCCTCTTCTGCTGCCCAAGGATATGGAGACCTTGGAAAAAATGAGCCAGCCACAACTATTCCTTTCCTTAAAAAGGGATCTAGCACTGGTAAGTTTAATCCTTTCAGGAAGATTCCACTTTTAAGAATATTCGTAAGTTTTTTAGTATTCCTGATTCCATCATACTTTGTTACAGGCCATTCAGGAGGTATTTGTAGCCGGGAAGTTCATAGAAGACACTCGGAAGAAGGCCAGAACTGAGCAAGAGATTAGGATAGAGACTGAGAAGTCCTTGGGCACAGCCCTTGCTGAAAATGAGAAGCTTATTTCGGAGGTGGCTGAGCTAAAGAGAGAGAAAAATGGGGTCGAGTCAAACTTGAAGACTATGAAGACCCAAATAGAAGGGCAGCGCAAGCTCCTTCACGAAAAAGATGATGAGCTCTCCCGAGCCCAAAGGGAACGCTCGGATTTGGAGAAGGAACTTGCACTGATGAAGGAAGAAGCCAGCTCATTCCATCGATCTTTATAGGCTGCCAAGCAGATGAGCTACGAGGAAGGGGTAGCAAACACCGAGGAGCTGCTGACAGAGGCCTTCGCGGCTTTGTGCCGGGAGTACTGTCAGAAAGTCTGGGGGGAAGCCCTAAACGTGGCTGGAGTTCCTCTATCCTCGGATCTGAGGAAGTCCGAGAACGTTTGGCTTCCCCTGGAGATACAGGAGATTGAAGAGGCTCCTGCTGCTACTCCTACCCCTGAGCCAACTCCCCCTGCTCTGCCTCCGGTGGTCCCACAGCAAATTCCTGATCCTACAGAACCTTCAGGTTCCCACAAAGAGAAGGAAGGAGGAGGGGATGCAGAGAAGGACTTGAGCCAGATAGTGGAACCCGACGTCCTTCCAACGAAGACAGCAGATAAAGGCAAGCAAGTCTTGACACCCTTTGAGCTAGAGTTGAGAATGACCGAGGCCACCAGTACCTCTCAGCAAGACCCTCCTCCAAAAGCTTAGGACCTAGCTTTAGGACTTCTCTTTTTCTACATTTGTCTTAAATATGTAATGTACAATTAAGTAATTAATGAAGAAGTATTTTGTTTGATTCTCATTTATGTTGTATCCATTTTACTTTATTCTTGTTATATTGGTCATAAAGATTGCCATTACTACAGGGTCAAAA
Organism: Castanea sativa; assembly: GCF_040712315.1. Classification (NCBI taxonomy): domain Eukaryota; kingdom Viridiplantae; phylum Streptophyta; class Magnoliopsida; order Fagales; family Fagaceae; genus Castanea; species Castanea sativa. The sequence continues at coordinate 31,856,051 of NC_134021.1, read as the reverse complement.
AAGGGAAGAGCAAACAAACCTAACTTCAAGTTTTGCACAATCATAACTTCCACGCAGTCATTCGCGTGTTATTAAAAACTTAATAAAAAGTGACATGGCTAATATGTTTAAACAATGCCTTGGTTAAAAAAGAGAGACCTCATATAACAATGAAGACCTTGTAATGTATAACATTGTTTTTAGTAGGATGTAAGATCCGAGGACCATTCCTTACATAAATTCGCTTAACACTTAAAGATATAGAACTTTAAAATCCGATCTAACAAACAGTAAGATACTGATTTCCAGGCGCAATGAGGAATTAACTTTAATCAAGCTTGCAGTTTAATTATTTAGATCAGTAATTTCAAATGTTAAATTTCCCAAAGTAGGAGGTCCGAAGACCCGACATAACTAAGGTTCTGTTTAACAAAAGACAAGACATCAATTTCCACAGGGTTTGTGGTCCGAGGACTACACTTAACCAAGTTTCTGCTTGATTCTTAAGAACAGTAGCTTCAAATGTTAATTTCCCCAAAGTAGGAGGTCCGAAGACCCGGCATAACTAAGGTTCTGTTTAACAAATGACAAGACATCAATTTCCACAAGGTTTGTGGTCCGAGGACGGCACTTAACCAAGTTTCTGTTTGACTCTTAAGAACAGTAGCTTCAAATGTTAATTTCCCCAAAGTAGGAGGTCCGAAGACCCGGCATAACTAAGGTTCTGTTTAACAAATGACAAGACATCAATTTCCACAAGGTTTGTGGTACGAGGACGGCACTTAACCAAGTTTCTGTTTGACTCTTAAGAACAGTAGCTTCAAATGTTAATTTCCCCAAAGTAGGAGGTCCGAAGACCCGGCATAACTAAGGTTCTGTTTAACAAATGACAAGACATCAATTTCCACAAGTTTGTGGTCCGAGGACGGCACTTAACCAAGTTTCTGTTTTACTCTTAAGAACAGTAGCTTCAAATGTTAATTTCCCCAAAGTAGGAGGTCCGAAGACCCGGCATAACTAAGGTTCTGTTTAACAAATGACAAGACATCAATTTCCACAAGGTTTGTGGTCCGAGGACGGCACTTAACCAAGTTTCTGTTTGACTCTTAAGAACAGTAGCTTCAAATGTTAATTTCCCCAAAGTAGGAGGTCCGAAGACCCGGCATAACTAAGGTTCTGTTTAACAAATGACAAGACATCAATTTCCACAAGGTTTGTGGTCCGAGGACGGCACTTAACCAAGTTTCTGTTTGACTCTTAAGAACAGTAGCTTCAAATGTTAATTTCCCCAAAGTAGGAGGTCCGAAGACCCGGCATAACTAAGGTTCTGTTTAACAAATGACAAGACATCAATTTCCACAAGGTTTGTGGTCCGAGGACTGCACTTAACCAAGTTTCTGTTTGATTCTTAAAGATAGTAGCTTCAAATGTTAATTTCCCCAAAGTAGGAGGTCCGAAGACCCGGCATAACTAAGGTTCTGTTTAACAAATGACAAGACATCAATTTCCACAAGGTTTGTGGTCCGAGGACTGCACTTAACCAAGTTTCTGTTTGATTCTTAAAGATAGTAGCTTCAAATGTTAATTTCCCCAAAGTAGGAGGTCCGAAGACCCGGCATAACTAAGGTTCTGTTTAACAAATGACAAGACATCAATTTCCACAAGGTTTGTGGTCCGAGGACTGCACTTAACCAAGTTTCTGTTTGATTCTTAAAGATAGTAGCTGCATGCGTCAGAGATGCTCATAACTTTGAAATGTTCATTGACAAAAGCAAATTTTATTAATAGTAATATCTTCTAAGATTATTTACATTCCATGGGCGTGGTACAACTCTCTCATCTAGGTCAGCTAGCCGATATGACCCTATGCCTGCTACTGACACAATGCGATAGGGACCTTCCCAGTTGGGTCCTAGCTTACCCCAGGCTGGGTTTCTAGAGGTGCCAACAACTTTTCTTAGCACAAGATCACCAGGTGCAAGTGGCCTTAGCCTCACGTGGGCATCATATCCTCATTTTAGCTTCTGTTGATAGTAAGCCATTTGAACCATAGCTGCCTCGCGTCGTTCCTCAAGTAAATCGAGTCCTTTCTCCAGGAGTCCATCGTTGTTCTCCGGGCTAAAAGAACTTGTCTTTAGGGTAGGGAAACCGTATTCCAAAGGTATCACCGCCTCGGCCCCATAAGTCATAGAGATTGGCGTTTCTCCAGTGGACCTGCGCGGTGTGGTCCAATACGTCCACAGAACGTGAGGGAGCTCTTCTACCCATCTGCCTTTCGCATCGTCCAACCTTTTCTTCAGCCCACTGACAATGACCTTGTTAACGGCCTCGGCTTGCCCATTTCCTTGAGGATAAACTGGAGTGGAATATCTATTTATGATACCCATGTCACCACAATACTTCCTGAAAGCCTTACTATCGAACTAAACACCATTGTCAAAGATGAGTGTGTGTGGTATACCGAACCTAGTGACGATATTTTTCCAGACAAACTTCTTGGAGTCAACATCTCTAATGTTTGATAAGGGCTCGGCCTCGACCCATTTAGTGAAATAGTCCGTTCCCACGAGGAGCCATCTTTTGTTACCTGTTGCCCTTGGGAATGGCCCAACTATGTCTAGTCCCCACTGTACGAAGGGCCAAGGACTGGAAAGGGGGTTAAGAACTCCTCTAGGTTGATGAATATTAGGGGCGAACCTCTGAAACTGATCGCATTTCCTGGCATAGTCTTGAGCCTCCATTTGCATATTGGGCCACCAGTAACCCTGAGTTAGAGCTCTGTGGGCTAAGGATCTTCCCCCGGTGTGGCTACCACAAATCCCTTCGTGCAGTTCTTCCAGAAGCCCTTCCGTTGAGTCAGGGTGTACACACACCAAGTACGGTCTTGAAAAGGATCGTTTGTACAGTTTCTGGTCCTCGGACAACCAGAAACGCGGCGCCTTCTGGCGTATCTTATCTGCTTCGGATTTGTCCTCAGGAAGGACGTCATACCTAAGAAAAGATATGACTGGGTCAATCCAACTAGGTCCCGACCTTATTAGATGGATGTGAGGCGCGTTGGCAATGACAACAGAGGGTTCTAGTAAATCCTCAACGAGGATGACCCTAGGTAAACCTTGAGCCGAGGTAGTTGCCAGCGTGGCTAAGGAGTCTGCATGGGTGTTTCCGCTCCGAGAGATATGAGTTAAGGTGAAGGAGTTAAATTCAGGTTGCTGGCGCTTGATTTGGGCCAAATATTCCTGCATTCTAGGGTCTCTAGCCTCCATGGTCCCCATGACCTGGCCGACCACCAGTTGAGAGTCCGAGAAGACGTGAACTTCCTTTCCACCCATTTTACGTACCATCTGCATGCCTGCTAAGACTGCTTCATACTCGGCCTCATTGTTAGTGGCCGAGAAGGCCAATCTTAAAGATTTTTCAAAGACAATTCCTTCAGGGGACATTAGAACAAGTCCAATACCAGACCCTCTCTGATTAGCAGCCCCATCCACATACACTTCCCAAATCGGAGACACCGCAGCTGTGATCGCACCAAATGATTTTTCACCCATGTGGGCCTCTTTCAGAGTTTCTTCCAGCAATGGCTCGGTAAATTCCGCCACCAAGTCAGCGAGGACCTGGCCCTTCACCGAGGTGCGAGGCTTGTATTTAACACCAAAAGCCCCCAAGATGGTCCCCCACTTTGCTATCCTGCCCGAGTAGTCGGCACTACGTAGCACTGCCTTGAGGGGCAATTGGGTCAGAACAACCACTGTGTGAGACTGAAAATAATGGGGAAGCATTCGCGTGGCATGAACCACGGCTAGGAGCGCTTTCTCTAAGGGTTGATAACGCACCTCGGCTTCACCTAAAGACTTACTAACATAATATACCGGTCTTTGCACCCCGTTATCATCTCTTATCAGGACCAAGCTGACCGCATGGACAGCCACTGCCAGATAAGCAAACAAAATCTCATGTGCCTCCGGACGAGACAAAATGGGTGGCCGAGAAAGATACTGCTTGAGCTGTTGAAAAGCTGACTCGCAGTCCTCGGTCCATTGAAACCCTTTCCACTTATTCAACAGCTGGAAGAAAGGACGACACCGGTCAGCTGACCGAGATATGAATCTATTCAAGGCGGCAATCATTCCCGTTAGCTTCTGGATTTCTTTTGGGTTTCGAGGAGACTGCAAGTCCTGAATAGCCTTGACCTGCACCGGATTTACCTCTATGCCTCTATGAGTAATCATGTATCCCAAAAATTTTCCAGACCCTACGCCGAAAGAGCACTTTGAGGCGTTGAGGCGCAACTTGTACTTTCTCAATATCTGAAAAGTGTCGGCCAAATCTTTCACGTGTGAGGGTATTGTTTTGCTTTTCACCACCATATCGTCAACATATACCTCAATGGTTTTCCCCATTTGCTGTTCGAACATTCTGGTCATCATTCTTTGATAGGTAGCCCCAGCATTCTTCAAGCCGAACGGCATGACCTTATAATGATAATTCCCCGTCGGTGTAATGAAGGCAGTCTTCTCCTGATCGTCCAATGCTAAGGGAATCTGGTGGTAACCCTGGAAGGCGTCCAAAAAACTCATCCGAGGATATCCGACAGTGGCATCCACCAGTTGATCAATACGTGGCATTGGGAACGAATCTTTAGGACAGGCCTTGTTCAGATCAGTGAAGTCCACACATACCCTCCACGTTCCATTCTTCTTTTTAACAACAACCATATGGGCCAACCACTCGGGGTAGAAAACCTCTTTGATAGCACTAGCCCTCTTGAGTTTAAGTACCTCTTCCTTCACAGCCTCGGAATGTTCTCTAGAGGAGCGCCGAGGTGGCTGCCTTCTTGGAATAATAGCTGGGTTGACATTTAAGTGATGACAAATGAAGCCCGGATCCACGCCTGGAGCTTCATAAGGATCCCACGCGAAAACATCAACATTGTCCTTCAAGAATTCTAACAATTCCATCTTCTCTTGGGGTGGCAAAAGTACTCCGACTTGGAAGAATCTCTCCGGGTCATCGGCCACTGGAAACTTCTCCAACCCCTCGCAATGTGTCTCATCTCCTGTCACCACTCCAAATGAATCAAGAGCCGTTAATTGCTATAAACCTTTGGCGATCAGAGCCGAGGATTCGGCTTCCGTTTGATGCAGGACAGCAGCCGATATGCATTGTCTGGCCACCGATTGGCTGCCGAGGATTTCCTCCACACATTCCCCCGAGGGGAATTTAACTTTAACATGTAAGGTAGAGGAGACGGCTCCAAGCGCGTGCAACCAAGGCCTGGCGAGGATGGCTGTATATGGAGAGTATGCGTCAACCACAATGAAGTCCACCTCAACCGTTTCTGAGCCGGATTGAACGGGCAAACGGATCTGTCCCTTTGGCACAACAGCTTTCCCTTCGAAGCTTATAAGCGGCGAATCATAAGGAGTAAGGTCTTCCAACTTCAACCTTAACCCCTTAAACAGATCAGGGTACATGATATCTGCACCGCTGCCCTGATCTATCATCACCCTCCTCACATCGTAGTTCCCTATTCTGAGGGTGACCACAAGAGCATCGTCATGGGGTTGGATAGTTCCCACCTTATCCTCCTCGGAGAAATCTAAGACGGGCAAAGTGCCCCTCAACCTCTTCGGCCTGCGACCCACATCCTCGGCCTCAGGATGGGAAACCGCCATTACCCTAGTGGGCCCTGAGCCGGTCCTACCAGGGGCTGCGAAGATAACATTAATTGTCCCCAGTGCTGGCCGAGATGTATTGTTCCTCTGATTGTTTGAGCCAACTTGACCGACCTGCCCAGCGGGCTGACACAAGTGCTGCTTTAACTTTCCCTCACTAACGAGCTGCTCCAGATGGTTCCACAGGGTCCGATAGTTCTCTGTAGTGTGGCCCACATCTCGGTGGTACTGGCAAAAGAGGTTACGATTCCTTTTCGCAGGGTCTCCTACCATCTTATCAGGCCATTTAAAGAAAGGTTCCTTACGAACTTTCTCCAGCAGTTGATGTACTGGTTCCCGAAATACAATGTTCACGGCCTGAGGTGCTGCCGAGGCGGACTGTCCAACGTAATCTCTCCTCGGCCTAATATTGTGGTATCTGTCCGACCTGAAATCCCTTCTCTCCTGCGGGATAACCTTTTCCTTTCCCTTTCCTTGCTGTTAGTCTTCCTCCACTCTCTTATACTCGTCAATACGGTCCATGAGGCGACGTACACTACGAACAGGCTTTTTAGTCAAAGACTTTCTCAGGTCGTGATCAGTAGGAAGGCCTACCTTAAAGGTATTAAGCGCCACCTCATCAAAGTCACCATCTATTTCATTAAACATCTCCCAATAACGATCGGAGTATGCTTTCAACGTCTCCCCTTCCCTCATGGTCATGGACAACAGCGAGTCCAATGGCCGAGGTACTCTGCTACACGTAATGAACCGTGAAGCGAATGCTCTAGTGAGCTCCCCAAACGAACTTACAGACCCCGACTTAAGGCCGTTGAATCACCTCATAGCAACAGGTCCCAGGCTAGAGGGGAAAACTTTACACATCAGGGTCTCGTTGTGAGAGTGCACCGCCATCCTCTGGTTAAAGTGACTCACATGCTCCACCGGATCAGTCCGGCCATTATAGATGGTGAAAGAGGGCTGGGTAAACCTTCTAGGAAGCCTTCCTTTCTCAATCCTCCGTGCAAATGGAGATTTGGAGAGCTGGTGCAACGCCCTACTCATAGCATCGTTGCCTAAGCCCCTAGAATAAGGCTTCTTACGTCTGCGAGTTGGCTGGTCGTCCTCCTCACCGGAGGATGTTGCACTGGTGGGAGAGCGCGACCTTGAGCTGTAGCCAGCTCCCCTATCCTCCTCTGAGGAAGAATTAGACGAGGACAGTGAAAACCTACGCTTGGCGCGGCGTAGCTTTCTCTTTAAACGGTTGATTTCCTTCTGCATGGATTTAGAACCCTCATCGTGGGTGGTGCTGCTCCTACCATGAGTATGGCTGGCGCCTGGGTATTCAGTATGGACACTCCCCTCATGATCCCTTCGATGTTCAAGAAGTTTGAAATGATCTTCCGGCTGTGATCCCTGTGACTCTGCATGGTGAGCACCTAAGCCTGCCATAATATCCCTACCTCTTCTAGACTAGATTCCCCACAGACGGCGCCAATTGTAAGCGCACAATTGCACCTGGCCCCAAGAACAGTTATGGGCTCAGGCCCAATGAGCCTTAAACAATATGAATTTGTAGAGTGTGGGCTTGAAACCCAGGTTAGAAGTGTTTTGGGATTAAACGACAAGCCAAAGACTATACACACTTGGAGACAAGAAGGAATATTGTAAATCAACCTCCTCGGACGTAAGCCAAGAGTTGTTCTTATATTATCACTTTCTCTTTCTCTCTTTTTAGATTACAAAAGGCCCCCCCCTTTTCTGTTCTAGGTTGCTCCTTAAATACTCTTCTTTTTGATACTTTGTACACGTGTTGCCCTAACTCCCCCTTAGCCTAGATATTTCTTTTCTCAGTGCCTTTGAATAGTAACCAGAAGTTTCCCTTCCACTGTTCAGGTGTCACTTCCCCATTAATGCGGCCAGGGTGGTAGGTGCAGGGTCTTTAATGCGGATGTGGCAGCCTTTACCTTTGGTATTTCCCCAACATCGGTGCTTTCAGGACATTCAAGGGTTCACCCTTTTTGACCATTGGTCTTGGCCGTATCATTCCCCAACCTTTACCATGAAGTTCCTGGTTCTCCAGTGTCCGTCCGAGGAGAAATTCACCCTCGGCTGTACTCTCGGATCCTCGGTGTATGGGCCGACCCGTAGTACTAACAAATACCAAACCCAAGAGCAGGTCGGCCTTCCTTAGCATGGCCCAAAGGCCCACATTCCCATCAGGGTCTTGTCACTCCCCACATCATACATAATGTCATACATAATATCATACATAGCATCATACAATAGGATTTAAGGCCACTAATCCTAACAATCTCTCACTTGCCCTAAAGACTATTGTGTACTAATCTAACTCCCATTCCTTCCAAATGTGACTCGAAAGTCCTTTGAGGCAAAGCTTTGGTAAAGGGATCTGCTAGATTATTTGCACTTTCAATCTTTGTTACCACAACATCTCCACGAGCAACAATGTCTCGAATGATGTGGTACTTCCTCTCAATGTGCTTTCCTTTCTTATGATTCCTTGGATCTTTGGATTGTGCAACCGCTCCACTATTGTCACAAAACAATGTGATGGGAACTTGCGCCATTCTCACAACACCAAGATCAGAAAGGAATTTCTTGAGCCAAACAGCCTCCTTTGCTGCTTCACAAGCAGCAACGTACTCGACTTCCATGGTGGAGTCCGCAATACAAGATTGCTTAACGCTCCTCCAACTTATGGCTCCACCTCCCAAGGTGAAAACACATCCTGAAGTGGATTTTCTGAAATCTAGATCTGACTGAAAGTCTGAATCTGTATAGCCAATGGGAATCAAATCCTCACTATGGTAAACAAGCATATAATCTCTCGTTCTCCTAAGATACTTGAGAATATGCTTTACAGCTTGCCAATGTTTTGGTCCTGGATTTGATTTATATCGACTGACCATGCCAACTGAATAACAAATATCTGGTCTAGTACAAAGCATGGCATACATGAGACTTCCCACTGCAGAAGCATAAGGAACTTGTCTCATTATATTTTCTTCCTCTTGAGTCTTAGGTCTTTGGTCATCAGACAGAGGAACTCCATGTCTAAAAGGAAGCAATATTTTCTTGGAGTTTTGCATGCTAAACCGTTCTAGGACCTTATCTATATATCCAGCTTGTGATAAGCCTAACATCTTATTCTTGCGATCTCGCCAAAGCTTGATCCCTAGAATAAAGTTAGCCTCACCCAAGTCCTTCATATCAAATTGGCTTGACAACCAAACTTTAACCGATGACATTACCCCTACATCATTCCCAATGAGTAGAATATCATCAACATAAAGCACTAGGAACATTACTACTTTGTCTCGATGTCTTTTGTACACACATGATTCATCAAGATTTTGTTCGAAACCAAATGACTTGATTGCTTGATCAAATCTGATGTTCCATGAACTAGATGCTTCTTTAAGTCCATAAATGGACCTATTCAACTTGCATACCATATGCTCTTGGTTCTTCGCTATGAAACCTTCTAGTTGCAACATGTATATTTCTTCTTCAAGATTGCCATTAAGAAATGCAGTCTTGACATCCATTTGTCAAATCTCATAATCATAATGAGCAGCAATGGATAAGAGAATTCTGATAGATTTAAGCATGGCTATTGGTGAAAAAGTTTCATCATAATCAATACCTTCTCTTTGTGTATACCCTTTCGCCGCTAGTTTTGCTTTAAAGGTTTCAACCTTTCCATCTATCCCTCTCTTTCTCTTGTAAACCCATTTGTAACCAACAGGTTTAATGCCGTTAAACGCCTTTACAAGATCCCATACATGATTGGAATCCATAGAATCCAATTCAGATTTCATAGCTTGGACCCAATGATGTGCATCTATATCATTCATTGCTTCATCATAAGTATAAGGATCCGATTCAGCCTCTTCTGAGATAGCCTCATAAGTTTCTCCCAAACCTATGAATCTTATAGGAGGCCGAATAATTCTCCCACTACAACGAGGCACCTGTGTACTAGACATCTCATGAGTAGTATCTTGTGGAGTATCTAATACAGTCACATCATCCCTAGTTTCATCCATTGGTTGTTCAACTACAGGTTCATTCATTTCAGCCAAGACAACTCTACTTCTAGGAGTAACATTATTCATATAGTCATTTTCCAAGAATTTGGCATTTGTGCTAACAAACACTTTATTATCCTTATGACTATAGAATAAACCTCCAACTGTTCCTTTTGGATACCCTACAAAAAATACCACTTCTGTTTTAGACTGTGACTTGTCAGACTTTCCTTTCAACACATGTGCTGGACAACCCCAAATGTGGAGATGTCTCATACTAGGCTTACGCCCATTCCACAACTCTACAGGTGTTTTAGAAATAGACTTCGAAGGTACTAAATTCAGAAGATACATTGCAGTATTTAAGGCATATCCCCAAAAAGAAATTGGTAGAGTCGAATAACTCAACATGGACCTAACCATATCTAAAAGAGTCCTATTCCTTCTTTCTGCTACACCATTTTGTTGTGGAGTTCCAGGTGCAGTCAACTGGGATATAATCCCATTTTCAGTCAAGTAATCCTTGAAATCACCAAGAAGGTATTCGCCACCTCGATCAGATCGAATGGCCTTTATGTGTTTACCCAATTGATTTTCAACTTCAGCCCTAAACTCTTTGAACTTTTCAAAGGCTTTGGACTTCCATTTCATTAGGTACACATAACCAAATCTAGAGTAATCATCAGTGAAAGTAATGAAATACTCATAGCCACCTCTTGCTTGGATTGACATAGGACCACATACATCTGAATGTACTAGTTCTTGCAAATCTTGTGCTCTTCTACCTTTTGCATTAAAAGGTCGTTTGGTCATCTTACCTTCCAAACAAGATTCGCAAACTGGAAAACCATCAAATTCCATGGACTGTAAAAGTCCATCTTTGATTAGTCTTTGAATCCTACTTGAATTAATATGACCTAAACGCAAGTGCCATAGATATGCATCACTAGTAGAAGGAAACTTTCTCTTTAATGATTTCACATGAGAGTTACTATCTAATTCAGAATTGTATAATTCATGCTTATCAGGAGTTAAAATATAAAGACCATCCACAATATTGCCAGAACAGATAAACACTTTATCCTTCTTTATTACAACATTGTCTTTCAGGATAACACAATATCCATGTTTACCTAAGTAAGTTGCAGAAATTAAATTCCTACGAACATTAGGTACATACAAACAGTCTTCTAATATTAAAAATCTAGACTTAAAACATAAATTAAACACTCCAACAGCTTTAACCAGAATCTTGCTCCCATCAGCCAAAGTAAGAAATAGTTCTCCCTCATTCAACTTTCTGGTCTCCTGGAACCCCTGCAAAGAATTGCAGATATGATTAGTACAACCTGAATCCACATACTAGGAATCTGTTGGATTCTGTACCAAACATATTTCAAGAAGAAATGAACTTTTCATACCTTTATTCTTGGCAGCCTTGTATGTTGGACAATTCCTCTTCCAATGCCCTTTCTCACCACAATAGAAACACTTTCCTTTGGTTTTCTTTCCTTTGTTGGCAACCCCTAAGGCAATTTGTTTACCATCTTTCTTAGTGAAGTCCTTCTTCTTCTTCTTCTTCTTACCCTTGCCTTTCGACTTAGGTTGAGAAGTAGAAGCTTCACCTACATTGGCTTCAACACTAGAAGTACCAAGGATGCCTTCTGCCGCCACTAACTCATTCATTAATTCAGACAAAGAATAAATCTTTTTGTTCATATTATAATTGAGTCTGAATTCCTTGAATGATTCTGGTAGTGACTGGAGTATCATATCCACTTGGGATTCTCCATCAATGTCGGCACCTAAAACTTCTAATGTGTTCAGATTAGCAATCATCCTAAGACAATGCTCCCTCACTGAACTTCCTGCAGCCATTTTAGTATTATAAATTTGCCTTATGGTTTCTTGCCTTGCAGAACGGCCTTGCTCACCAAACATCTCCTTCAGACTATGCATTATGTCCGAAGCAAGTTCTACATCCTGCATTTGATGCTGTAGAACATTTGAGATAGATGCTAGGATGTAGCACTTGGCCATCTCATTAGATTTCTGCCAACGATCATATCGCTGTTTTTCCTCAAGAGGAGCATCTAATGAAGGAAAGTTAGGACATGGTTGAGTAAGCACATATTTGTGCTCTTCAGCAGTAAGAACAATGTCCAAATTTCTTTTCCAATCAACATAGTTGGATCCAGTCAGTTTGTTTTGGTTAAGAATAGAAACAAGTGGGCTAAATGATGCCATGACAAAATCTGAAAATAATAAACATGAATATAATAAGTAAATTGGACATTCAATTTAGCATAAAAGCATATAATATGGAACCTTAATAAAACCATAAAATAATATATGCAACGACAACCCAATCTCATATTCAATATCCCTCAGCATAGAGTGAACATAAAATACTATGATTGATTGAGAACTATTCTCATTATTAGTTCTATCATGATAACTCTTATCAAACACTAATAATATGCCGTTTTACATTTAGCCTCTAAGTAATAATAGTAAGAGCTCAGCATAGAGGATACTATAATACTTAGTCTAGTGTATACCATTGTCTAGAATTATGTGTAACCACATTTCATCCCTTTAACAGGCTTATTTTGTAGTACCATGATAAAACACCCTCCGCATGGAATGCAAAGCTCGAAGCTAAGACAAGGTGTTTATCAAACCACTATAAACTAGGAAATTCAATCTTGTAGGACCATGAAATAAATACTCTCCGCATGGAATGCTAAGCTCGAGGCAAAGACAAAGTATATATTTCACACTACTATGAACCAACAATGGAGGCCGTGAGATCCAAACCTTAAATCTCTCTCCCACTAGATGTTTTAAAATAAAGGTTTTTAAGATCAAGAATGATAATAATGCTAGACACGTGAAAAAATATAATCCTAATCTCATTAGGAATAAATTTCATTAAACTAGCATTAACATATATAAATATATATAACGTAATAAAAATCTTTATTATTATATATAAAAATCTATATTATATATAATATAATATAATATACAAATTAATATATAATATATATATATATATATAATTACATTACGTTATATATATGTATTAAATATATTATAATATAATATATATATTGTTGTCAGAAGATTAGAATCCACACGGATTCACTTTCTTCAAAACAAAGAAAATGGTCAAACCATTGTCATGTAGTCCAAAAGGTGCAAGCCAAAAAACAAGCAATGCCACACGGATTCACTTTCTTTCAAAGCAAAAGAATGGTCAAGCCATGCGTTGAAGTCAACCCGTGCAACAAATTCAAACCATGCAATTGAATTCCAAGCCAAACGGTGCAATGAATGAGAATAACTACCCATGTCAATAACTACCCCTATTCGAATAAACATCAAGGCAACAGATATTGAATGTTACCATGCAGAATAGTAATGGCTTGGTATATATATATATATATATATATATATATATATATATAAATTGTTTCATATGAATTCCAACGCTAATAACATTAATTCATAAAACAATGATTATCAAACCATGTCTACACTAAGATAAAAGTTTTCTTAAATTCTAAAATCCAATCACACGCTATATAATCATGATATGAAAACCTGGCTCTGATACCAATTGAAGGAAAAATTCTAGTTTTGCATCTCATGCAAAACCCACAACGGAAGCAACGAACTAGGATCTATTTCATTCATGATTGATAACGTGCACAAAGTAAATTTCAGAATTTAAGAACAAGATAGCGTACCTTGGTGTGGAGAAATTCAAAACAAAGATTAGAAGCACTTGGGAACACTTTTAATCTTCACTCCAATTCCACTTTACGCCCAAGATGTGTGGTCTCTCAATCAGTTTTTCAAAGGGAGAATGAAAGTGTGTCTCACACTCTCTTACACACCGTTTCTTTTTCTTTTTCTGATCTCTTCTAATAAAAATTATGTATGTTTCTCCCTTTATAACTAACTGATTATCTAATTGGGCTGGCCTATTGGGCCTTTCCAATTGGGCTTTAGTGTGTGGCTCGGAGTGGGACCAAAATGGACCAATAAGGCACTAGCTCCAATGGGCCTTAGGCTTTTCCGTCAACTCATGACAAGTCTAAAGTTACCATTAATTATATTTAATACCATTATATAAATATAATTGCACTCTAGGCCTTATTAATAAATAATATTTCAAGACTTTATTATACACGTAACCCCTTCATAAAATATTCGTAGTAACATAAAGTCATAAATGTAGACTGCCACTTTGCAAATTACTACATCTTATCCTTGAGTACCCGGTTTAATTCTTTAAAGTTATTCATTATATATTTATGAAATCCAATTTCATAAATATATACTTTAGTAATTTCTTACTAAAGTGGTTAGGCCTAACTCTCTGAATAACTGAAACCATTAAACTTATCTCAAGGGAATATTTTATATCTCCATTAAGAGACTATGAATTCCATCTTGAGAATATATGTTCCATCAACACTAAATGTGGCTGCCCAACATACTGAGGTTTTGACCGTCACTTCAGATCTCACTCCTGATATATCAAAGCAACCTACACTTTATGATCAGGTCCATTATTCTCTCAGGATTAAGAGTTCATGCAAATAGAAGTTGTGAGATTTATTATTCATTTGACAGTCGTTAGGAGAATAATAAATCTCACAGCGGTCCTGTTCAATATGTCTTAACTTTTAAAACATATCAACATATCAACTAGAAGTCTCCACTTCCATGATCAAGACAAATCATCTTAATTGACACGTTATAGTCTTCGCAGATGAGATGCCCAATTTCATCACCGACTACGAGCTATAAATTCTGAGTTTACAAAGAACTTGTGATTTACATCTTCTGTGACTTTTCACATAAATCACATACAATGCATCTTATGGACTATATGATAATGTCCCATATTCATGTTACCATTATTTTGGATAATAATAAAATAACTTTATCAATTACAATATTAAGTCATACATCATGTCATACATAATGTCATACATAATATCATACATAGCATCATACAATAGGATTTAAGGGCACTAATCCTAACATAACGGCCCTTAAAATAATCATTTTATATGTCTAGGGTTGTGAGAAAAGAAAGCCCAAACATAAAATCACTGATTTGATGAAAAACAGACCAAAAATTCTGAGTTTCATAAACCTCGACGAATACCCTAGTTGACGAGCTTTAATGAACAACACTTTTCACACTTGAATCTTGGATAGACTTGTATGGCTTCATTACTTGGACTTGAAACAAGGTTTCTTGAAGTATTAAACACATCCTAGATCTACCCAATTACAAGTAAAGTGCGCTTTGTCAAAGGATTAGCCAATTACATAAAATAGTGACATATGTTCCTAACATGAATCACATATGTCCTAACAATCTCCCCCTTTGGCAATCTATGACAAAACCATAACAAACAAATGAACATATAAGAGAAGTCATTAATCACTCAACTCATACTCATTTGTTGAGTACAATAAATTCTATCCTAACACAAACTTTTGAAAAATTTGCAAGAAAAGAGTTCATGGCAAGGAAGACTTTAACAACCTGTATTTCTGAAACACTTAAACAAAACTCATCAAGGCATCATTGTGTGAAACAGAAATAAAGATTGCATACAATATATAAGAAGTATGTGCATAAACATAGAAAAGAAACAACATATGGAGAGATAGGTGAAAGAACTGTAATAACAATCTCACAATGTGTATATATCAACAAGAACAAGGTTTGCTATCACAATATGATCACAAGATCTAGGGTACATGAACAATATATCTAAAAATAGAGAGAAAGAAAAAGATACATGAAATCCTCACTACATCCCTCAAAATCAACACTCCCCCTATCAAAAATCTCCTATACTAGCCCTCCCCCTATGAGTATGACTACTCTCATATCCAAAACTAGTCCCCATTTTTGTCAAGAGTGACAAAGGATAAGAGTATCAAGTAGACATATTGTCAGCACTGGGAGAGCTAGCATCGCCATCATCCTCATCATCGAAAGCAGTAACATCATTAACATCATCCTCATCCTTAGAAGCCTCTAGAGCAGGTGGAGGAGACACAACAAAGCCACCCATGACCGCCTGTCTTCGTGCAATAGGACCACCATTGGTGTTCACCTGACACAACTCATCATTAAGAGTGTCGAGGTGAACATCCATGCGCTGAAGTTGCGCCATGATGTGGAGGCGAACACGGGCACCTCTCTTTTTGGGTAAGTGGTGTAGAGTCGTCACTTATATTTTATGTACAAAAAACAAGAAAAACTAAATACAAAATACATGACTGAATTGTTCCTCTATAATTGATTGAATGAAAAAGATACAAATTTGAAAATTTGAACCTTACATGGCTTTGGGTTCTAGTTATAATCTACCAAAATACATGGTTTTTTATCCTTGTTACAATCTACCCAAAAATAAAAACAAAGATAAAGCCTAGGTCTACCTTTAAAAGGACACTAAATTCTAAGGCTAGGTTACGGAATGAGAAGGTGTTAGCCACCCATTTTGCCCAGATGGAGTCTGGTCTTCTAGACTCTTGTGACCAATGTACCATTTTTATACATGATATGAATGATATGTTATGTATACATGAAAAACATAATTACATAAGTCTATATATAAATACACCCTCTTCTTTTGATAAAAATTCATATTTGTGTTGTGATGAAAAGTTGATTTTTGGTTTTTTTTTTAAAATCATATTTGTTTTTGGGAACAAGAAAATTTGGTTTTTGGGTTTGTAAAAATTGGATCTGTTATTGAATAAAATAATGTTTTTTATTCTTTTTGTAGAGGATAAAAAAATTAGATCTATTTTTTATGTGGAAAAAGGATTTTAGAAGACAATTATATTCATAAAATCAACCTATGCAACATGCATCAAACAAAACAAACTAAACTAGTCATGACTCTTTTTATTTCAAAATATGCTTTGTTAAAAAACTCAGATCTACATTTAAAGAAAATATATATCAGTTTTTGACTAAAGAAAAATTCAGATCTACATCTAATGAAGATGTAGATTAGTTCTTGATTAAATAAAAATTCAGATCTACAACTAATGAAGATGTAGATAAGTTTTGTTTGAAGAAAAATTCAGATCTACATCTACTGAAGATGTAGATCAGTTTTTGTTGAAGCTCAACAGCTCTCAACAGATAGCTATCTATCGAGGCTCGATAGTTGCTCAACAGATACTATCTATTAAGAATTACAAAATTCAAATTTTTAGATCTGATTTTTAGCCCATGTTGACATATATGTGTAGGGTTTCTCACAACCCTAGATATATATAAGGCTTATTTTAAAGGTTGTCACGTAAGAGAATACAAGGTGAACACATGCAAAAAGTGATTGATGCCTTATTCTCTCTGAAAGAATCTACTATGTCTATGCATTTTAGGGTTTTGTAACCAAATACTTCTTGATCTTCAGTGTTGATGAAGTGAAGAACTCTGCAGCCAACATCTTCTTCAAGTTGGTGAGTTAGTCACATACTAGGAGCCGTGCATCATTGGTTAGTCACGGATTGGGATCTGTGCAAAAGGGTGTCGTTTATATATTGAAGAGTTTAGAGGTTATAAAGTAGTAAAAGGATTTTGCTATAAGTTCATCTACGGGGATTGTAAAGTCTAGGGACAAATGTTTTGTACTAGATCTGAAACTTCTCTTTACTATAGTGAATTGTTATTCAGGAAGGTTTCCCCCCAAGTTTTTTACTATGAAACTAATTTGTTTCATTGGTTTTCTTTGGTCATCATATCTTGTCTTATTTACTTTTCTGTAGTGCATAATATTGACATGATATTGATGTTAGTTTGTTTTAATAAGATTTATTCATAATAAATCTAATTAACAAGTTGGATTTAAAACTTGTCAATTTTATCAACCGAGGTCTAAATTTTCCAACAAATGGTATCAGAGTGGGTACACTTTGATTGGATTAATTTCCAAGTGTGACCCTAGACCCCCGTTGGCATGGATCGTGGACAATCTCTTTTGATTCCTCCTTTATTTAATGGCACTAATTATGCGTATAGGAAAGTTCGTATGAAAGTTTTTTTGCAAGATCTAGGTGAAAAAGTATGGTAAGCTATTGAAGTTGGCTGGATTAAGCCAAAGGAAGCACCAGTGGATTGGGATGAAGCAATAATCATAGCGGCAAATTTCAACAGTAGGGCCTTGAATGCTTTGTTTTGTGGGGTGACCAATGAGGAATTCAAGAAAATATTATCCATAGAAATTTCCTAGGAAGCATGGACCATTCTTAAGACCACCTATGAAGGTACCAAGGCAGTAAAGACTGTGAAGCTTCAAAGACTCACTAGTAATTTTGAAGAAATAAGGATGGAGGAGGATGAGACCTTTGATGAGTTCTATGCTAAACTCAATGATAGACCAAAAATGTATTGACCCCTTGTGATGAATTAACCAATTAATTATCCAAGTGAATTAATTAGATTCAATTACATGCAATGAGCGTGGTAGCACAAACAAATAACCAAATAACTAAATGCAGGAGAAATTAAATTTGACACGGTGATTTGTTTACGAATGGAGAAAACCTCCGAGGCAAAACCCCCACCGGGTGATTTTAAGGTCACCACTCCCGAGAATCTACCATTATCAAAACAAGCGATTACAAGTAAAGGAATCCTAGTACCTTATACCAACCTACAGTTGAACCCTTACCCTAATACCCAATTGGCCTTGTTCTGTAATGATAATCTCTCCTTGTATTGCATGGCTCCCAGTACGTGACTAACCAATTGTGCGGATCCCGGTACGCGACTTCAATCACCAACTTGAAAAGGATGTTGGCTGCAAAGTTCTTCTGCTCTTCAACAGATGAAGATCGTGAAGTTGCTTGGTCATAAAACCCTATGGTGTACAAACATAACAGCTTCTTCAAGAACTAGGGCAAATTAGGTTTCCGATCACACTTGTGGAATTATGCTCTTATGCAATTGTACTTTCAACTGTGTAACCTGAAACGGCTCTTAAAATAATCCTTATATATGTTTAGGGTTGTGAGAAAGGAAAGCCTAAACACATAATCATGGATTTGATGAAAAACAATCCAAAAAAAAAAGAGTTTCATAAACCTCGACAGATACCCTAGCTGTCGAGCCACGGGCTAGAATAGCTCTTTAAATCTTGATAGATGCTAGTTGTCAAGCTAGCTATCAAGCTTTAATGAACAACACTTTTGATACTTGAATGTTGGACAGACTTGCATGGCTTCAATACTTGGACTTGAACTCTTATTCCTTGAAGTACTAGACACATCCTAAATCTACCCAATTATAAGTAAAGTGCATTTTGTCAAAGGATTTAGCCAGTTATATAAAATGTTGACATATGTTCCTAACATACAATCACATATGTCCTAAGACTCGAGGATATTGTGAATTCTGCCTTCAACCTTGGAGAATCTATAGTAGAATCCAAAATTGTTAGAAAAATCCTTAGGTCCTTACCTAAAAGATGCCATGCCAAGATTACTGTCATTGAAGAAGTAAAGGACATTGATCACATTCTTTTGACTGAGCTTGTAGGGAACCTTTAAACCTATGAGATAGGATTAGGTTTAAAGGGAAAATGTGGAAAGAGTAGAAACATGGCTCTTGAAGGTATAGAGGAAGAGAGCGATGACTCTAAAGATGAAGATAAAAATGAGGATGAGGACATAACCTTCACAGTTGATGAGATTATCAAGTTTCTTCAATTTAGGAAATAGGATAAGGACAAACCTCTTAGGAAATCTAAATCCTCTAGGAAGGTAAGAATGAGTGCAAAGGTTTTGGTCATATGAGAGTAGAGTGTCAAAACTATCTTATGAAGGAAAAGACCAAGAATTCAAAAGATAAAGGATTGGTTGCTACTTGGAGTGATACTGAGGATGACTCTTCCGATGAGTATATGGATGACTTTTCCGAGTTCCGATGAGTATATGGATGAATGTGGCCACTTCATAGCTTTTGCTGCCACAACCGATAAGGTGATTATGGAGAGTGCTAGTGACAGTGAGGATTCTTCTAATGATGAAGTACTCAAGAAGATGACCCTTCAAGAAGCCTATGATAAGCTATGCACTAAACTTATAAAATCTGAAAAGACTTCTCATCGTTGTAGAAAAGTGCTTAATGAGGTAAAAACTGACAAAGTTGATCTGTTAGTCAAACTAGATGAGACTACAAGGTTAGTTGAGACTCTTGTTTTGGAGAACATCTTATTATAAGAGAAGGTCAAGAATCTCGAGGTTGAGCTTAATCAAGCTAGAACTCAAATAGAGAGGATGTTTAGTGCAAAGCTTGATGAGGCATTGAGTGCTCAAAAGCTTAGTTTTGATAAAACTGGCTTAGGATGTGCTGTTTCGTCCGACTCCTCCTCTTCCATGGCTTCTAGATCAAGGACTGTCTTTGTGCCCCAATTTGAGAAAGGTGATAAAGGTAAATAATCCAAAACTGATTTGGCTAATTCTAAATCCTTTGCTAGACCTCATGTTTGTCATCATTGTCATATTGTTGGTCATATTAGGCCAAATTTTCCTAAGTTGAGGTCTTTGTTAACCTCTAAGGTTAGACCTCCTTCTAGAAAGCCAAGTAGCTCTAAAACTACTCATGTTTGTCACCATTATGGTGCTTCTGGACACATTCGTCCTAATTGCTTTAAGTTGTATCCTCAAAAGCAAGTGTCCAAATGGTTACTAGTTTCCTCTCAAGGACCTACGCCTTTGTTTGGAGAGTTTTTAAAAGCTTTGAGCTTTTTAACTCAATTTCAGGAAAATCTTAATTCTTCTGTTCTTTAGTAGACATACAAGGACACATGCCTTTTTTGTCTTCACGGCCAAAGACTCGTACTGTGTGGGTGAAAAATGAGTCTAAGACTTAATTTTCTTTTCTATTATCCTCAGCTTTAATTCTTTATATCTAAAGTAGGACTCTCTTTGCTTGCTTTCTTATCTGCTTTTGGAATCATGCTTTCATGCATCTGCATCTATCTTTCATGTCTTCATGTTGTTTTTCTGTTTTTGTTTAGTTTTTTAGTAATTATTTTGTTTGTTTTTCAAAATAAAATTG
Source organism: Castanea sativa (assembly GCF_040712315.1). Lineage (NCBI taxonomy): Eukaryota > Viridiplantae > Streptophyta > Magnoliopsida > Fagales > Fagaceae > Castanea > Castanea sativa. The sequence goes on along the minus strand of NC_134021.1, from coordinate 31,835,238 downwards.
AAAAAAATCAGAAAAATATAAAAACAGTGTGTGTTTTGTGTACATTGGTACTTTTGTACCTTAAATGGCCAATGAAAGAAAGTTTTCTAAACTTTGTTTCTCTTGTAGCTTAGATGAGCATCTTTATGCACAACTAAGCAAGTGAGCTTTGTGACTCGAGTTTGTTATGAGTAAGATTAAATAATCTCTTATACTTAACACTCGTATCACTATTTTTTACAAGGACTAAAAACTCCTAAGAGAAAGGCATAAATAACCATCTCACCACTATTGCTCGCCAATCATGAAATGACATCGGTATGCTTCGACATAACAAAAGTGCAATGTCAAAAACTTAACATAATTGGGTATTTCTTTTCTCTCTTTTATATGCCCATGTATGATATGCTTAAAAGAAAATATGCAGAGAAAAATTACAGCAAAAAGAATTAAAATGCTTTAAAATATTATTGCAAGCGTGTCTTCTAGGAGATGTGAGAGTTATAGGATGTACCTTAAAGGTAATAGTCCCCATCAAGTAGTTATGATTGTGTGTGTGTTAAATTGATTTGCTCATATCTCAAATCGTCATAACATGTAAACACTTATGCAATCTTGCGATATTTTTCATACACAAAACGCAATATTCTTTGCTACTTTTGATACATGTGCAGGTACAATGTGATTTGGCCATCACAAGGTTTACATGTGTTAATGTATGCTCACTAAACTTTCTTGACTTGTTTTTGAAATATACAATTGGTTAGACTTGTTTAGTATGTGCATGTGTGTTTTGGATCTATGTGCTTAACATTTTTCTTGTTGAAAGATGTTTTTGAGAGCTTAAAATGTTACTTGGATCCTTATTTGTGTAGCATGTTTAATTGCATTCATATCAATGTTTTTATCTTCTCAAAAAATTGTTTTTAAGCAATATCAACAGCTACTGGACACTTCTCGACAGTTAGGCTATCAATTGAGCTCTTCAGTTTCTTTTTATCGCAATCTTGATAGCTTCTCAATAGCTTTTTGATCCATCGAGATAGTTTCTGTCTCCTCGATAGATGCTCGATAGCTGTTCAATCTATCGAGGTTGGCTTTTGCTTGATAGCTACTTGACAACTCTCGATCCATTCAGATCTTCTTGCAAGCATTGTTTTTCACATGTTTTGCATCTTTCTATTATTTTTTCATCCATAGCATCTTGTTTCATTACATTCATGCATTTTTATGGATTCCTTTTGGCCCCTTGATCATTTTTTATTATCTTTGTTTCTCGGGTGAGGCTTTATAGCTTCTTGTACCCTTTTTCAATCATGACAAAAAGGGAGAAAATATGTGGTTTCTTTTAAAGATTCTACATATTAGGGGGAGAAATGCCCTTGCAAGGGGGAGTTGTGTTTTATCTTGTTAGGGGGAGTGTTTACCTCCTTGTTGTTATAGGAGTTTCTTTTAGCTTCTTCTTCTTGTACACCGATCTTGTGACCATTTTTACATACATTGTGCTTATCTTTGATGTCTATATATATGATGATGTATGACTTTTTTACCTACCTCTACATGTGTTGTTTTTTTTCTCTCTTTATATACATGTTTCTTTATTGTATGCAATCTTTTCATTTTTGTTTCACACTAAGATGCCGTGATAAGTTTTGTTTAAAGTGTTTTAGAAATACAGGTTGTCAAAGTCTTCCTTGCCATGAACTCTCTTCTTGCAAAGTTTTTCAAGGGCTTGTGTTAGGTTAGATTTTATTGTTTTCCATAAGTGAGTATGAATTAAGTGATTTATGACTTCTCTCATATGTTCATTTATTTGTTGTGGTTTTGTCACAGATACCAAAGGGGAAGATTGTTAGGACATATGTAAATCATGTTAAGAACATATGTCATTTAGATTTGGCTAATCTTATGATAAAATATACTTTACTTGTAATTGGGCAAATCTATGATGTGTTTAATATTTCAAGGAACAAGAGTTGCTGATTCATTAAAGCTCAACAACTCTCAATAGATACTATCTATCGAGATTATAAAATTCAGATTTCTAGATCTGATTTTCGGCTTATATTGACATGTATGTGTAGGGTTTCTTTTCTCACAATCCTAGACATATATAAGGCTTATTTTAGAGGCCGTCACATAAGAGAATACAAGGTGAACACATGCAAAAAGTGACTGATGCCTTATTCTCTCTGAAAGAATCTACTGCGTCTTTGCACCTTAGGGTTTTGTAACCAAGTGCTTCTTGATCTTCAATGTTGATGAAGTGAATAACTCTACAACCAACATCTTCTTCAAGTTGGTGAGTTAGTTATGTACTGGGAGTCGTGCATTATTGGTTAGTCACGTACTAGGATCTGTGCAAAAGAGTGGCATTCATATATTGAAGAGTTCAGAGGTTACAAAGCGGTAGAAGGTTTCTGCTATAAGTTCATCTACAGTGATTGTAGAGTCTAGGGACAAAAGTTTTGTACTAGATCTGAAACTTCTCTTTACTATAGTGAATTGCTTTTCGGGAAGGTTTCCTCCTAGGTTTTTTACTGTGAAACTAATTTGTTTCATTGGTTTTCCTAGGTCATCATATCTTGTCTTATTTACTTTTCTGTTATGCATGATATTGACATGATATTGATGTTAGTTTGTTTTAACAAGGTTTATTCATAATAAATTTAATTACAACTTGGGTTTAAAATATGTTAATTTTATCAACCGGGGTCTAAATTTCTCAATAGGTGACATCCCCTATTTATAGAGGTGTTAATTGCTTAGAAAATAAGCTAGGTTTACTTAAAAATTAAGTCCAATCAGCTTAAAAATTAATCAAAAAACGTATAGGGAAAATCCTAAAAAGAAGGGGATTTGGATAAAAGTAAGCTGATTTTTTAGATCTAGTTCGTATTTTGATCATATCGCTTTACTCAAACTTTGAATAAGCTGAAATTTTGATAACTGAAGAGAAATTTAATTCTCTACAACTTTACCAGAAATAACCTAGTCCTAATTTTGAATTCTACTATGCCAAAAGTGCCTCAGGACGTGAATCTGAAATCTGCTACTTGATTAGCACGTTTTTGAAGTGTTTGCCAACTCTAAGATTGTATTTGGACGAATTTTAGAGTTTTTTTCATGATAAACCTCATTCCAAAGTGATAATTATGACTTTTAAAATAATTATTTTGAATATAATTATCCCAAAAGTCTAATTATCCATAGTCTTTAAATATTATCACATTATTTGTTTTAATTCCATGCAACAAATCTCACTTTAAGAAAAATATTTCACCATTCACATAAATTCATTTAATTAATTTTAATCATTAACCAATCAAAATTGATTTCAATTAATCACATGTGATAGGCTTCACCCCATACAATGCATCTAGACTGTGCAAACTTGATCATGCGATATCTTTTAATCTGACAGTTCGATTTGGGAACTGACATACCGTTGTGACCGTTAGAATCTCAAGATCATTCTTATGATATGAAATGAATAGAATAATGCATGCAATGCAAGAACAAGTTAATGCACGTGATGTAAGAACAAAATGATGCATGTAATGCAAGAATGATTTTTTGGATACATGGATGGTCACTCCAATCATCTTCCTTGATTAAATCATGGGTGCAAAATTGAGTGTCTACAATAGTGATTGAGAAAGAGGCCAAAGCCAACCTGAGGTAAAAGCCTCACCAGAAAAGGTAGAGAAAGAAGTGAAGAAGACAAGAGAAATAAGTCACCTGGAGAAGTTTGAGGCAAGAGCCTCGGATGGACACCACAGAGATTATATGCTTTTGTTATTTGTTAGGTTAGCTCATAAAAAAGCACCCTTTGTATGTTTTCTTTTTTCTTTTTTAGTGACTTTAGGATAGCAAGTCACTTGCCATTTGCTTGCAAGTGGCAAAACATGTTCCAGGATAGCAAACCTGTCCTTGCTCGTTTCCCGAGCAACAAAGGTGGGACTTCAAACATACAAATCCCATGCAGCTCTTTGTAGTTGCACCCCGTCCCATGTATGCATGATGTGTGTCGTATGTGTGGGTTGGGCCTGAGCCGTACATCGAAACAAATTGTTTTGTCTCTTATTATTTTGATTCTGTTAGCAAAGCTTATGAATCAAAAAAGGGGCATCTATAGACACTGTATTTTGTACCCCTTACAACTTAGGCCCTCGTTCCCTAATGATGCTCGAACTTTAAGGCCCAAGGCCAATTTAGAGCCCAATCAAATATTAAATTGACTTGAGAATTGTTAAAATGGAAAATGTAACCTTTTTAATGAGCAAAAATATAATTTTGGAAATAAATTGACCAAAATAGCCCTCGGCCTATGTACACGAGCCATTGCATGCGTACGTAGACACGATCTTGTGCAGGCAGCTAGGGTTTCAGAAGCATAAGAAGACAAGTTTTTTGCAATAATGGCTGAGGTTTGGAATGAATCTCACATCATCTAGGAGTCGCTCCAAACCCCATTTTTTCCATTATATAAAGCCTTACATGGTACATTTTCAAAAAAAAAAAATCTCACAGGAAAAACCTAAGATTAACTAGGAAATAGTAAATCAAAAATGAGTTTTTCACAAAACACCCTCAAGTCATTTTATTTTATTGGGACCTTTCCTGGCCCCAATATTTTGAGTTCAAGATTGCTAATCACTCTTTCATTGAATTATGATAGATTTGACTGAAGGGAATAGTAAAAAATCAAGCCTAGGAGTTTTTGCTTTGAGGTATGCCTTGAAGCTTTTCTCCTTAATTTTCTACTTTAATCCTTGTTTTTAATCTGTTTCTTTGTTTACTTTATGTTTTATATGTTTATTTAGGTTAGTTTTAGGTTTTCTTTATGTCTTTGAGCATGCTAGATTGCTAGGATTTATGTTTTTGGTTTCTGCTACGTTTCTGTATGGATTAGGGTTTCTAGGTATGGATCTGTGTACGCACGATCTAGCCTGCGCACGCAGGCAGAACTCATGCATATGCAGACCTATTCTATCATGAGTGATGTCGTTACCCAGAAAACCCAAATTTTTGTTTGTTTTGTTCTTGCCTTCATATGTTTGTCTACATAGCCTTTTTTTACACACGTTTTAAGTCTCATAAAATCTTTGCTCATCTTTTAACATGTTTTTTGTTAACACTTTTCTAGATTAGGGTTTCATGCTTGTTTCTTGCTTCGATACCATGAACATGCATTCACATGTTCATTCATGATGCCATAGGTGCTATGTTGTTAAGAGGTAAGTAAAGGGTAAGTCACGCATTAGCAATGCTCATGCATTGTGTTAGGGTTCTTAGATGTGTGATTAGGGTTTTTAATGTGTTAACATTTTGTTCTTGATATATTTTGTTTGATGAAACGATTGCTGCCATGTTTATTTGCTACTTTGTTAGATGTATGATTAGGGTTTCTTCAATATGTTTAGCTCTTTTTTGTTTGGATAGATGGATAAGTATGTATTTAGGGTTAAAGATGTCATATTGTTTGTTAGATGCATGTTATTATGTGTGTGAGTCTAGAATACAAGTATTTAGAAAAAAATTAATATAATTAAGATATAGGACATAATGATGGGAGGCCAACCTTAGGGTTGGGTGATTTTGGGTGCCTAACGCCTTCCCAAGAGCATATCTAAACTCCGAACCCAAACTCTGGTAGTAAGATTAAAAGGTCCTTCCTCAAAAGGACACTATATTCATGGTTCCTAGACCATATAACTAGGCGGTGACTGATAACGTCTTAAAATGTATATTTGTTATATATTTATGTGAGTGTTATCTCCTTATTACTATACTTAATTTGTATAATTAAGTCATGATTTACATTAGTCCCTATTGTTTATTTTTACATAATTTCTTGAATAAGATGTCATTCATTGCATGTAATTTTCTACTTTCAAGAAATCATGTGAAAAAGATGAGTTTACAATAGTTTGTGAGAGAATGGATGTCAAACTAGAATTAAAGAGGAGCTAAAGGACCATGCTTAAATGTCTAAGGAGGTGAAACTAAAGTGCTTAGATCATCTACCATGTTTGGAAGCTTCAAATAAGAAAAGAAATCAAAGAGGTAGAATCTGAAAAGGAAAAATTAGATTTGAACACTGATCAGTATTTTGGGTGTATCTCTCTTCTCAAAAATCAAATTGACACAAGGCTAGATGGGTTGGAACTGTGAATTAAGTATCTACAACTTTCCAGTTTTGGGTTTTTCTAAATTCATAATTTTTGAAGGCCGAAATTAACTCACAAGTTACTGATGTAAATCTGGATGAAAATTAAAATAGTAAAGGTTTTATTTTTCTTTGGACACTTTGATGTTAGGGTTTGGAAGGGAGGATGTGTAGAACGAATTTGGCAAAGAAAACCTTGTTCTAATGGTGACCTAAACTCTTTGCTAGGGCTAGGGGTTATGTTTCTTTTATATGGTATGAATATTCAATGTGATTCTTTCTAAGATTTTATCAACAACATATTTGATTGTTCGATTAGATTTCTTTTGATGTATTAGTTCTTCCATGCTTTCAATAAGTTCAATTATGTTTTTCTTATTTTTTAGATGAATTTCTAATAGTTTTAAATAGAAATCAGGATTTAAAGTGAATGGGTTTTTCTGAAAACTTTTCTAACCACATTATTAATCTAGGTTATCATGCATTCTTGAATTGTCTCAGTTCAAACGAATCATAATTATTTAATTGTATAAGAACAATCAGTTATGAAATATATAATTTCTTAGATCACAAAGAATTTCATATCGATATAGGGAAACACCCCGATGCCTAGTATTTACATTATTGAATTAAATCAATTATCATTGTTATTCTTGTTTACAATTACCAAGCAAAAATTATTCTTCATCTTCACCAATTTTTTTTTTAATTACATTGTCTTTGAATTTACTCTGCTCCTTATGGTTCGACCTCAGTATTCCGAGAATTATATTGCTACGATCTCCTACACTTGGGAGTGAGCAAGCTTCAACTCCATTCATTGCAAACCCCACCTTACACCCCACAGAGCACCCCGTAAGGTTGGTAAGAAAGAGACTAAGTAGAATAATCATCTCTCCACCAATAGGAAATCTCAACCAAAGAAGCCTCACTTCTATCACTACTATGGAGCATCAAGGCTCACTCGTCTAAATTGCTATAAGTGGTTAGCCACTAGACAAAGCAATAGTGTGCCATCTCTATGGAACCAAAATCAACTCCAACTTTCTTTAGTCCCTCTTGGAGGACTTCTTAAGGCGGTCATGTTACTCTCAAATTTCAATTGTTTCAACTCTCCTCCTTAATCATCTGAACAATGGCTCATGCAAAAGAAAGGGTCCCCATCCAAATCTTCCATCAAGAAGGAAAAAGATTCCAAGTGATTCCTTCACTTTCCTAATTGCATTCATGGTTTGTGTTGTGGTTGAGTCAGTCTAGTAATTCGATGCTTTGTTTGTTTGTTTGTTTGTCTTTGCCTTTGTTTTAAGTTTTTTTAGTAAAAAAAAAAAAGGAAAAATTTGAAAAATACAAAAACAGTGTGTTTGTGTATATTGGTACTTGTGTACCTTGGATGGCCTTTGAATCAAAGTTCTTAACTTTGTATCACTTGTAGCATAGATGACCATCTTCATGCACAACTAAGCAAGTGAGCTTTGTGGCTTTTTTTTATGTGATTTGTATGATTTGCTTGATCTCTTATCTTTCATATCTTAAATCACTCTTTTTGATGGGAAGGACTAAAAAAATCCTAAGAGAAAGACATAAATAACTATCTCACCACTAAAATTTGCCAATCACACAACAATTGTGTGCAATTCACAAAAGCCGTGCTTAGTAAGGTGTAGCACTTGCACAGCAAAAATAAGATTTTTGGCTTACATAATTGGGTAATTTCCATCTTTCTTATATACCCATGCATGTTATGTCATTTTATGCTTAAAGGAAAAATATGCAAAGAACCTAAAGAGTAAAAAGAATCAAAATACTTTCAATATGATTGCAAGCGTGTTTCTAGGAGATATAGGAGTTATATGATGTACCTCAAAGGTGATGGTCCCCATCAAATAGTTATGATTGTGTGTGAATATATTTGATCTGACTATATCATTACTCTTCATATAATGTGTGGGTGAGTTGGGCCCTGTCTGCCTCCTTGATCAAAACCCAACATAAAGCTCGAGACCCATCAGATGGTTTGTACTTGGTGCACTAGGAGAGAGTTGGCCTTGGGCCTCATCATGAGAGGCCCAACCCTGAGGCCAAGACTGTGACTGAAAGGAAGATGAGTTTAGAGACTCTTAAGTGGTCGGCTAGATGTAGGTTAGTAATGAGACAGTCGGGGTGCAACACGAATGTCAAATCACCAGATGATGCTTTAGTGGTGACTTCTCAAATCAGTGGATTCCTAGTAAAGAGAGTAATGGTTAATCAAGGGAATGGGGCTGAGATAATGTACCCCAATCTGTACAAGAGATTAGGGCTGAAACTAGAGGATTTAAGTAAGTATGACACCCTACTTGTAGGGCTCAATGGGAGAGTTATGACCCCTAGGGGCAGATAAAATTAGCAGTGGTGACCCTTTGGGCCTTATCATGAGAGGCCCAACCCCAAGACCAAGACTATGGCTGAGGGGAAGATGACTTTAGATACTCTTAAGTGGTCGACTAGATGTAGGTCAGTAACGAGACAATTGGGGTGTAACATAAATTCGGCAAAATAGTAGTCAGGGTCTGATAGTGCCATTGGGGAACCACTCTTGAATGCTATCCGGTGTTTGGAATAAGTTCCAATTGAATCCTATAAAATCATGAGGATCCTTTGGGATTCTTATAAGTGTGGGAATATGTGCAAAGTGGGGAGATAATGATTATAATCCCACTAATAAAAGACTATAAGAGCGAGAAGAAGGGATAGATGAGGGGTTGGAAAAAACTAGGGAGTGAGAGACAGAGAGCAGAAATACTGGGAAACACAAGGGAGGGAGGAGAAACCAGGTGAAGTTTGGGGCCTAATTTGTAGGATTAAGGTTTAGCCCACATACAAATAAGTTGTGTCCCAAAATACCCCGGTCTAATCAGGTTTTTGTGAGTACATAATGCTTTACTTATGCTCCATTGCAAAAGTTTCACACACAACACACATTTGGCCATCACAAGGAACACATGTGGTAGTATATGCTCTTTAAATTGTGTAAACATGTTTTTGCAATAAAAGTGGTTACACTTGTTTAATGTGTTTTTGATCTAGGAATGCTTTGCATCTAGAGTTGAGGATGTGTTCTTATGCTTAACATGCTATTTAATAATTACAACATTTTCTTAACTATTTTCTTGCCATCCAAATGGATGCCAAGATCTAACAAACCAACCCACACCTAAAATCCAACAAATCCCAGAAATTTTGCAAACCTAGAAGGAAAATTAGCAAATCTAAAAATCCCACCAACTAAACACAAAAAAAAAAAAAAAAACCTAACTAATTGTTGGATCGGTGATTACTATTGGCAGAGCGGTGTGGGATCGGTGATTGGTGAGAGTTTAACTTGTTGGCGGCGAGGATTTCGGATAATTCATCGGTGAAGAATTTTTTTTCTTAGATCTTGTTTTCTGGGCTTGGTTAAGGCTGTAGCGGTGAGAGGAGAGGAGAGGAGAGTGAGTGAGGCTCAGTTGTGGCTATGGTGTTTAGAGGAGAGGAAAGTGAGTGAGTGAGAGTGGGAGAGAAGAGTGAGACAGAGAGGGAGAGGATAGTGGGGCGACTAGGCTAGAATGGATGAGTGAAAATGTGAAATGAGATTTTAGGGTTTATAACTATATATATATATATAAAGGTATTTTAGTAGTTAAGGATATAACTGAGTTGGGTCTGGGTTTGGGTCCGGGTCCGGGTCCAGATCTGGGTTTGGGTTCGAGCTTGGTTTTATTAAAACCTGAACCCGACCCTATTCTTTATTAGGCCGGGTAAAACCTGACCCATTAGGGTCGAGCCAGGCTGGGTACTCACGAGAAGAGTAGAAATTACCATCCCTACATGGCACCTAAAAAGTTTGTCTCCTTTAAGAACCCCATAAGATGTTGTGGTTCCTCTTCTTCTTCTACTCCCTTCCCTTCTAACACTATTCGATTTCATCATGAGAAGACACAAGATGACTTCTTTGAGAACTTCTTTGATTAGGAGGTTCATTCAGAATGCTAGGTCATTCTATTTGACTTTCTAGACAATCTTCTTCCTGATGCGTTTAGCTCTCAAGGTTGGGCATCTCTATGTGAGATACCCAAGAGGTGTCCTGGTGTGTACATTCATGAGTTTTACTCCGTCATGCACGCCATCGATACCTCTGTACCTAGGTTTATTACGGTATTCTGAGGTACAGGTATCGTAGTCACCCCGGAGTTCATTTCCAAGGTACTACATGTTCCTAGGGTTGATCATCATGATTACCCTAGTCACAATCATCTCGGTTCTGTCTCTCGAGACGAGATGGCCACACTTTTTTGTGAGAAGGCCACAGTTGGGGAGATACTCTTAATTTCTCCACAATCAAGTTTGCTAAGGGTCCAAGGATCCTTAATATGGTGATAACCGTTGTTCTCACACCATGGTCTTACTATAACACTATCATCGAGCCTCGTGCTCCATTCCTTCTTTCTCTCATGGAAGATCTTTCTATAGATTTTCCTTCACATATGATAGTATCTATGATAGATTGCTATTGAGACACTACTACACGTGATAAGCTCATCTTCCCTTTGGCTATAACACGCATCTTATCACACGTGCACGTCACTATGATGATGAGAATGCTTTTAGCTCTAAGTATAATGATGAGATGACTCTCTCTCAATGATTCACCTTTTGTCACTCATGACAAAAAGGGTGAGTAGTTTTTTATATGAGAGTAGGACTGTTTGTTAGGGGGAGAGTGCTTTGAGAGATGTAGTAAGGTTTTAATGTATCTTTTCTCACTTCATGTACCATGGTCTTGTGACCACTTTTACATATATTGTATTCTTTGATATATATATATATATGATGTATGTTTTCTTCATCTTTGTCTCACATGTGTTATTTCTTTTCTGTTTTTATACACATGTTTCTTCTTGTATACAACTTGTCTTTGTTTCACACTTGATGCCTTGATGAATCTTGTTTAAGTGTTTCAAATAAGATAGATTGCAAGTCTATCATGCCATGATCTCTTTTCTTGCAAAGTTTTTCAAGAGCTCATTGTATTAGTTAGGCTTATGTACTTTTGGCTTTTTAGCTTTTGTAATAGTTATGGAGTTGTTGTTTTATGCTTCTCTTATAATTGTGCTTATGGTTTTGTCACGGACTAAAGGGGGAGATTGTTAGGGTCATATTTTATGCAATTTGCTAATCCTTTGACAAAATGCACTTTACTTGTAATTGGGTAGATCTAAGATGGGTTTAATACACCAAGAAATATGTTGTTCAAATCATATTAAGCGTTTGTATTGAAAGCCATGAAGATTGGTCCAAGAAACAAGTGAGGAAAAGCCTTTCATTAAGTCTCAACAAATGCCTGCTATGGAGACTTAATGTGCAGCTTAATAGATAACTCAACATAAGCTTGATCTATCGAGAACTACGATTTTCAATTTTCTAGATCTGAATTCGGCCCAAGCTTATGTATTTGTTTAGGGTTTCTTTTCTCACAACCCTAGACTTATATAAGGCTTATTTTAAAAGCTGTCACACATGGATACAGAGACCAAGAGACTTATTTTCTCTGTGAGAAACTACTACATTTGTATGCCATAGGGTTTTGTAACCAAGTGCTTCCAGATCTTCATTGTTGATGAAGTGAAGAACTTTGCAGTCAATAACATTGTTCAAGTTGTTGGAGTTAGTCACATATTGGGATCCATGCGAAGGGTTAGTCACTGATTGAGGATTTGTGCATCAACAGAAAGAAGTCTATTACAAGATCAAGTCCAATTAGGTATTGAAGCAAAGGTTCAACTATAGGTTGGTATTTCGGGATAGGCCAGGATAGTTGGTAAGATTCTTTATACTTGTAACCGCTTGATTGTAGATTAGTGGATTTTTAGGAGTGGCGATCTTAAAATCACCCGGTGGGATTTTTGCCTTGCGAGAAGGTTTTTCCCATTTGTCAACAAATCACCATGTCTTATTTAATTTCTGTTGCATTTAGTTTATTTGGTAATTTGTTGGTACCTTCACATTTTGCATGCAATTGAACCTAAATAATCAACTTGGGTAATTGAATTAATTAATCAGGGTCAAGCTTTTTTAACCCAACAGTTAGAAATATTTCTTATAACATAGTTAATGTTTTTGCTTTACGATTTTAATGTAGTTTTGTTTTTAACTATGTGTTGATTTCTTATTGGTGGCTTTTAGGGCAATTTCTTTTGGCACTACTTGAAGACATCTTCTTTGACCCTAGTTATATTACATTAATGTTTTTGTATTGTTATAAAATGTCTTGTGTTATTGTACATGTTGGAAACAACTTGTGTTTGTACGGATGGATTGAATCTAATACTTGTTTTATTTACTTTTGAATTGTATGGATCATTTGCTTATAAATGTGTTGTTCAAATGTGAGGTTTTAATAATGTAATGACAGGTTAATATCAAAGGAAATAAATAAAAATATAAAATTAGACTAAAAATAATAAATCTTTGGTGACAAAATTTTCATCACTAATAGTTTGCATACGATGGAATAAATAACATTTGGTAATGAAATAATTTGCCGCCTAAAATGGCAAGAAAAAAAAAATGGTTTAGGAGATGAAATATTTTGTCTCCAAATATAACCAAATTAAAAAAATAAAAAAGAAAGTTTGGTTCGGCGACGAAATATTTCATTTCCAAACATGGACGAATTAAAAAATAAAAATAAAATAAATGGTTTTGGTGATGAAATATTCGTCGCTAAATATGATTTAATAAAATAAAACACATTTGGTGACAAAACTATTTTGTCCCTGAATCATGTATTTAGAGAGGAAAACATTCAAAGACGAAATGGTTTCGTTACCAAAAGTTTTTTTTTTTTTAAATATTCAAACCTTTTGGTGATGAAATTTTTTGTCAGTAGGACTTTTGGCGATGCAGTATATGTGACGAAACCAATCTCATCGCCAAAAAAAAAATTTTGTTGCCAAAAATCATAGGCGACGAAATATAGGACTTTTGGTGATGAAACATTTCATCACCAAAAATACATTTTGTTGTAGTGGAGGCCTCTATGCACATGTTGCTCATTGGTGTGTGGGTTTTTAGCATATGTAAGCTATTTTGATAATGTGATGAAGACAAAACTAGATCTGCTCTTGAACTCTTCAATGCTTTTGGGCCTTTGTGCGCGTGTTGCTCACTTGCTTGTGGGTTTTGAGTATATGGAAGTTGTTTCGATAAAAAGAAGGTTGCTTGAAGGCAGAGAAAATGCCTTGAGAGAGAGAGAGAGAGAGAGAGAGAGAGAGAGAGAAAAGACGTGGAGACATTCAGACACAAGTGAGAGAAAGAATTTTTTTTTTTTGAGTGAATTTTAAATTACACCTCTAAATTTTGAGGGTATTTGGATTTTACAACTTGAAATTTCAAAAGTTGGATTTTATCCCCTACAGTTTGGGGGTATTTGGATTTTATACCTTGACGTTTTAAAAATTAGATATTATCTCCTAAATTAGGAGTGTTTGAATTTTATTTTCTAAAATTTGGAGGTGTTTGGATTTTGTACTCTAAAATTTTAGAATTTAAGGGTGTAAAATCCAAACACCCCAAAACTTCAGGGAGAAAAATATAAATTTTGAAATTTCAGGTTGTAAAATCCAAAAACTTCCAAACTTTAGGAGTTTAAATTGCGATTTACTATTTTTTATTTTATATAACAATAGTGATGGCAGTGTCCTCACCAGTTGTGGCGAGCACTACTCTTAGCTAAAGTATTTTGGACTAATTTGGTAAGACAGCTTTATAAGTTTTTTGGAGTCTTTAACTATATATTTATTGAAATATTAACATAGTTACGCTGATATGAATGCTTTAAATTAAGTAATACAATAAATAAATTAAAAAAAAAAAAGTCTAACAAAATATGTTAGGAAATTCTGGACTAGCGGCCTTTTTTTATGGAACTTGAGCTCCTTGAACTCAAGTTCCATGCAAGTAGTGTAATTTTTTTTTTTTAAGTTTGATTGCCCCATACATATAGTTGCATTCAAGGAGTCTATAGCAGTGTTTTTTATGGAACTTGAGCTCCTTGAACTTGAGTTCCATGCAAGTTTTTTTTTTTTTTTGGCATCACTCAAGTTCCATGCAATCAACTTTTTTGATTGAAACTCGATTATATTAAAATCGAGTTTCAAAACAGAGGTACAAATTTAAATATTTTGAAAATAAGGACATAATGCCAAATATTTTGCTCAATATGGGCAAAAGGTTAGAACCTCCCAACTTGTTAGACTCAAATCAAAGTACAAATTTCAACAAAAAAATAAAATAAAATAAAATAAAATAACTCAATTTAAAGCATCTGCATCCATTGGGAAAGTAAAAGCCCTTTTGACGTAACTCTGTGGGCTTAGGAGTGGACAATTCTGATTGTTTATAATCTTGGTCAATGGATCCAATTGTTTTCGAGTTGTGACAATATACAGTACAGTTTCTGCTTTTTGCGCTTGCTTCTTCAACTATCGGCATAGGAGAGAATGGCTAAGTGGATCTGTAGCAGTAATAAGAACTAAAGTGGGCCGCCACTGGGCCTTGTAGCCTAGTGGCACCCGGTGTCCCTGTATACCTAGAGCTCGGGGGTTCTATCCCCCTCATTTACCAAGCAAAAAAAAAAGAACTAAAGTGGGCCTACTTTTTATGATGGAAATGTGTTAAAAGCCCAACCCAGTGTAAATATGAAATAAGCACTCTAACATAGTAAAATCATGCCCCTCACGATGCACGGACTAATTACAACTTTGTGTAGAGATTAAATAAATATTTTAGTAATATTAATAGAACTATCTTCACCAATTATGTTTCTCAAAAAAAAAAAATATATTATGGGCTATTTTTTATATCTGAAATAAACTATAATAATAATTAATGAGTCACATGGCAAAAGAACATTAGTTTTACGACATACGTTTGTTGAGTTCAGTGGTGCAAGCATGATGTAAATTTGTTTAATATATTAAATTGATAATTATACACATTTTTTTTTGAGGTTTGGAGAAATAACACTCTAACCCGAATTTGAAGGGGAAAAAAAAACATTTCCCCTCATTGACATCTAATTGACCAAACTTTATTAAATTAATATTAAAAATGTTATGCATTAACCTAAATTTTGCTTAAGGGTAAGACAAGTTTCTAATTATCTTATTTTGTAATTAAAATTCATTGTTTAAATTTTTAATTAAAATTTATTTTAAAATATTATGTGTAAATTTTTTTATCTTTCTTTTTTCAACAAGTTATGGAAAGATTTGTTGATGCAAGTATTTTGGTATTTGATATATTTATTCTAAATTTATTAGAATTTTTTTAGTAACCATAGTTAAACTTTTGTTAAGAGATTCTTACAAAAATTTATAATATTTCATTACTAATTTGAACCGGGGGCGGTGGGGGGGGGGGGGGGAGGTGTTAATTTTGTCAAACCTCAAAGAAATGGAGTGTTTTTTCTTTTCAGGTTTGAGGTGGAGTGTCATTCCCTCAAATCTCAATGGAAGGGAGTGTAGTTTCCCCTTTATTAAGAAACAATCATGACAAATAATCAAATAAGCAATTAAAATAAATAAATAAAACTTTAGTTTAAGAACTATTTTGAGTCTCTCTTAAAATTTATATAATATATTTTTACCTAGAATAAACTATCTTAACAATTGATCGTCACTTGATATATTAGTAATAAAGTTTAATCTAAAGTATAATAATTAACTGGCCAACTCACAAGGGCTGTGCATGTGTTCAAATGTCCTTCCTTTTAAAAAAAAAATAAAAGTAATATTTTAAAGTAGAAATTGCAAGTAGATATGTTTTAAGTATAAAATTTTGTGGAATTATAATTATAATTATAATTTTATTTCTAAATCCTAAACCTAATTAGTAGTTATATTTTAAGTATAAAATATGTGTTGAAATTTCATGGAATTAGACTTTTGAGTATATAAAAGTAGCCGACACAAAAAAGTTCTATTCCAATTAAACAAATAATTGAGTTATATGAAGAAAACCTATTATGATACATGTAACACATGCGGTGAGCAACTTGGTACAGTTTTTTATTTTTATTTTTTGTTGAGTAAAAGGTAAAAACACTAGGTATAAGTATAGTTTTAAACGCAGCTTTTATTATATTATATATAAAACTAGTCGCTAACCTGTACTATGCATGAGACCTTACCTATTTGCGAGATTGACTAAAATAATTTTATAAAATATTAAATTGATTAAGAAACTACACCATTACATTATTTTCTCTTGTATGACTTCAATTTGTATTATAATTTGATAAAGAAATCATTGCTTAAACGTGCAATGGCTTACAAAAAATTTGTTAGACAATTTCAGATACTGCAAAAAATAACTTTAAAATTCAGATATTAAAACTTCTGTAAGACTAAAAAATATTAAAGAATCAAATGATTCACGGCTTAGAAATTATTGAAACAAAATAAAATATATAAGACTAAAAAAATAGAAAAATATAAGAAAAAGATTGAATTACATTCAAAAGAATAATCCATAACTATAAGTTTGCACCCTATCATAAAATATCACGTTAGTGAAGTAGAAAGATGATAATAATAATAATAATAATAATAATAATAATAATAATGTCAACGTTTGAGTTTGAGTAAATCTAACAGTAAAAAAAAGGCACTCATTAATGCTAATATATGAGAGAGTTTATTTTTCTTGTATCACAGGTTCAACCCCTTTATATGTGGTTCTACAAGCCCATATTAAATTTTGCCACAATTTTGCAATTGCACATAGCAATGTGCGAATGGTCCAATGACCCAATTTAGGTTCGTACTTTTAATGTCAATGTTCTACGGCTATTTTTTATTTTTTTTCCTTCTTCTACTTGCAATATATCCATGGAGGTGGAACAATGGTGGAGGAGAGAGAGAGAGAGAGAGAGAGAGAGAGAGAGAGAGAGAGAGAGAGAGAGAGAGAGAGAGAGAGAGAGAGAGAGAGAGAGAGAGAGAGAGAGAGAGAGAGAGTCAAATATAACACTTTTTTGGATTAGAAATAGATATAAAATATAATAAATGAGGGATAATTAATGAGACTCTAATCAAAATATTAGCATTAATGAAGGTCTTTTTTTTACTGTTGGATCTACTTAAATTCAATGGTTTAAAAAATGTGTAACTTGAACCCCTCTCTCTCTCTCTCTCTCTCTCTCTCTCTCTCTCTCTCTCTCTCTCTCTCTCTCTCTCTCTCTCTCTCTATATATATATATATATATATATATATGATTTGACCCAGTTTAATATTATGTTAATGTAGATCTAAATGGGAATTAAGGAATAAATGATATATTGTCACATGGCCAGAAAAATAAAAAAGGAAAAAATCATTTACAAAACTCATAATAAATATTTAGTATTCTAAAAAAAAAAATTATAATAAATAGCTGAAAACAACAATAAGTCTTATAATAGAATCGAATGGTTGACATGGTCTATTTTGATTTGAATATAATAATACTAGTGTCAGTGATATTACTCTAAACAGAAATGTGTCCATCATATTACTCCAAAAAGAAATGTCTCAGTTGTTTTCTCATACGAATCTTAATTCATTACATTTTACTAAACACCTCAAGCCACGTTCATTTTCATGTCTGTTACAAGTATTTTCTCACGGTAGTTAAAATTGAAATATATAGATAAAGTTATGGGTCTAAATTAGGCAAAACGACGACCCATGCACCTTTACAAGATTCTATTTGTTAAAGTATGTGGTAGTTCGCATGACCTACCATTTTCACCTGATAAACATTAATAATTAAAATAGATTTTTTTATATATTTATTTATCATATTTGTACCCTAAAAAGCTCTTAAACGTATATAATATTATAAGAAAAGGTGTGGTTTATCAGTGCTGCTTGACCAACAACTACAAGATCAATAATTGAATATAAACGCCATCATTTTATGCGTAGGTATTTGTAGCTAGTTCTTAATGATAGAGTGTACACAATCCTTTAAAAAACGAAAAGAAAATGATAATGTATAGTATATAAAAGAATATAAGTAGCAAATAATAATGAATATTAATTTTAATGAATAATGGTTGGAACATATAAAAATATTCTTGCTTCGATTGTTGCAACATATATGGTATGTCTCAATGGGAGCGTGTAAATTTTATCTGAGACAAAAGCATCTGTAAGCAACTTTATAAATAGTTTTTAGGAGTCAACTGTCAACGTGTGAACGTGATGAAATCATGAAATCCATATAGATGACATACAAGTAGACAAATTGAACATTGCAATGTAAAATTTAACTAAGAAAAGCAGTAGAGAATAAAAAGGTCTTATTAACAAAAAATAAAATAAAAAAATAAGTGTTATGGAAAAAGCTTGTGAGCCCCACCCAGCAAAGTGGGCGGCTAATAAGCACTAGCCAAGTACTTTCATTTATTATTTTCACCAACTGAGGTATTTATGTGTTTCGCAACCGTTTAATTAATTTTTTGTTGAAATTTTTTATTAAAAGTATTTAAAGTATACTTTCATTTATTATTTTCACCTCTTCAGGCAGTATCTTGGAAACAACTTTGAACTTTCTCATCTTTTTATTGAAATTTTTTACTATAAAAATATACTAAATAATCCTGTATTTTGAAAAAAAGTGTGAAAATAAAAAAAATAAATAAACTTTCAACTTTTATTATTTATACTGTACTATTATTATAAGAAAGTCAATTAAAGCATCTTGTAATAGGATATGCTTTCATGACAAATAAAGGTGCAAGACAATGAGATGCAGTTTTGTTTCGACCTCCCACCAAAAAAAAGGTGCAAGACAACAGTGCAAGGGTTAGAGAATGACGTCTGCATGATCTCAACTCATTACATTACGTTTCCGTACAAGGGTTCAATCGATACTCGATAGTCTAACAATATAAACCGTTCTTCTCGGATTCCTTAACTACTGAAAAATGAATCCAGTTGTTGGGTGCACTTAGTATTTATTTATTGATAGTTTTAAGAAAGTTTTAATATTTTTTTTATGAAAAATATGAAACGCTGTATAAAAAGTTAATGATTTTTGGGATAATTACACACCATTCTCTTGAGATTTGAGAGAATGATATTTAACCCTAAACATGAATGAAAAAAACATTCATTTCTCTTAAAGTTTGAAAAAATTAACACACCTCTCATTTCCTTTAAATTAGGAACAAAATATTCTAAATTTCTATAAGAATCTCTTTATAACAATTTAACCATAGTTAATAAAAATTAAATTGATAAATTTAGAATAAATATACAAATTTATCAGGTAACAAAATATTTGCAACAGCAAATCTCTTTGTAACTTGTTGAAAAAAGAAAAAAAAAATTCTTACATACTATTTTGAAATACACATCAATTAATAATTTAATGCAATAAATTTTAATTTTTGAAATGGAGGATAATTCTTGAAACTTTCCCTTAAACAAATGACAAGTTAGTACATAACACTTTTATTATTAATTTAAGAAAGTTTGGTCAATCGGATGTCAATGAGCGAAAGTGTTTTTAAAAATTTAACCATAGTTAATAAATTGATAAATTTAGAATAAATATACAAATTTATCAAGTACCAAAATATTTGTAACGACAAATCTCTTTGTAACCCGTTGAAAAAAGGGAAAAAAAATTCATACATAATATTTTAAAATACACATCAATTAATAATTTAATACAATAAATTTTAATTTTGAAATGGAGGATAATTCTTGAAACATGCCCTTAAACAAATGACAAGTTAGTACATAACACTTTTAATATTAATTTAAGAAAGTTTGGTCAATCGGATGTTAACGAGGGAAAGTGTTTTTTTCCCTTCAAGTTTGAAATGGAGTGTAATTTCTCTAAACCTCAAAGGAGGGGAGTGTTATTATTCCATTATTTTTTCCCATAAATTTTTTTTAAAATAATTCATAAACCAATATCCTTAATTATCTTGTGGGTTTGTACCATGGAGTGCGACTCTCACAAACTTGTGAATCTTATTTAATTTTTTTAAGTCTCATCCCACACTTCTAGACACAACGTGATTTTATTTCTTTTCTAGGTAGCCCCATGTGGGTTTAGGGCCGGCTCTATGCTATAGGCGAATGAGGAGGTTGCCTAAGGCCCCCACATAAAGAAGGGCCTCCAAATTATCACCAATAAGACTATTTCTTTCATTATAATAGTATTAATTAAACCCTAATATTAGCCAGTTGATTCGATGGAGTTGTGTATATTATTTAATATGTAATAAAATGATGTGTCATGTTGGATTTGAAAAGTATAAAATTTGAGTTTTATATTACATTCTTGTAAAATTTAATCTTTTTATGTTATAAATCTTTTTTTCTTAATATTCAGTACTATATCCTCTCAAAAAAACGGTACAAATAATTATAAATTGCAAATGATGGGAAATCTTCAGTACTATACGTATTCTTGAAATTTGAAATTATGCAGACCTATTTTCAAAATTTTAAGAAAACTAGTATAATATTATCCCCTAACCATAACTCTCACAGATATAGTTGGAGCTGAATTTCGATGTTAATATTTGTTAAAATACAGTCCATGCCGCTTAATTTTGGAATCACTTTTAAATCAGCCATTCGATATACAAAACTTGCAATTTACACACATGAGTATTACAACTAATGATGTTGAAAATCGTCAGTAAGCTACACAATCCTCACGTGCTCCAAGCAAGAACTGCACAACACAAAGAGAAGAAGAAGACCCTACGAAGAGTATCAGTGTGGTACCGGCCAAATACCCTCCGATGGTCAAATTAGAAAATTTTCACAACTCTAGAGTGCCAGAGCTGGGGGAAATTATGCGTACCTCGGTTTGTGAGGGGTTTAGGATTTTTATAGTAGCATAGGGTTGACATACGTTCCTTGGTGGAGAGGGTCTTTCCTTGTGGGGAAGATCCTTATTAATGTGCGTATCTCAAGGGATTCTTTTCTTGCGGAGATCCTCTTGATTAGGGTAATTTGTGGGGCACAAGATGTTTACATATATATGCATTCGTGGAGTCCAAGCAAAGCCATTCTAGGTCCGTTGAGGGCTTCTTCATCTTCATTAGCTTACTTTCATCAGCTTACTCTCGTCAGCTTCCCATTTCATTCTAGTTCGTCAGGTCCCAAATGTCGTCTGCTTGGAAGTGGACTCATCCGACTAAGATTGAAGTCGTCAGCTTTGAGGATGTCGTCTTTTTCATTTAATGCAGGGTACGGTTGACAAGCTCCTTCAAACTGTTGGCTTTATCTAATATAGGAGACCTTTAAGGATTTTTTTTTTGAAATTACCCTTAAACAAAATGTCACTTTGTTTCCCGTGTATCTTCATCCTGTAAATATCTCATCCCCCCCCCCCTCATTTCTCTTATTTCATACTTGTTGATCCTAAGAGAGAGAGCTCGTCATTTCTACCTACCTGGCTTCTGTCAGCTTATTGAGGTCGTTAGCCTCAAGGAACCATCTACTAACTACGTAAGTCTCATTTCATTTCCTTCCATCTTTTGTTCTCGTTATCCTGGTTAGTAGTTAATTTCAGAGAGACCGTCAACTTAGGTTCTTAGAATACCTCTATCGCTCGTAGGTATATAGATGTCTAGAGAAGTGATGAGTGAGCAGTCGTCAATCAGTGAGGGAGCAGGCTACAATGAAGTTTTCTAGTCAGGTCATAAGCCCGAGGAGGACTTTTTAGGGTCGTCAAAGAGGGAGTCATCCGCCCATTCTCCTGACGATGAAGTGGAGAGTCATCTTGTAGAAGAAGGTGAGGAAATAGAGAGTGATGACAATGATGATGAGGAAGGAGAGATTGAAGAGGATGTCAGAGAAGATGGTAGGGACGAAGGCGAGGGTGAAGAGGGAGCTCTTGGGGAAGGAAGCTCTGAAAGCCCTGGTGATGGCCATACTCGTCCCTTTATTCTCCCCAAGATCTAGACAGTGAACAACTTCTATTCGATGATGATGACCAAAATATTTAACAGCTTGAGAGACCGTTACCAAATTCCTGACAACATTCCAATTAGTCTACCCGGGAAGTATGAAAAATGCTACTCTGGTAAGACCGCTGACATCGGTATGTATCATGCCATGTTCGCAGCAAGATTGAGGCTACCTTTGACAGCACTACATCATCAGTTGGCCACCTACCTTGGTTTATCCATCAATCAAATTGCCCCAAATGCTTGGAGGATATTCATAGGGGCAGAAATCATCTGGGGTCGTCTTAGTGGAGGGAACCGTCAACTTACCTTGGATGAGTTCTTTTGGTGCTACAAACCCTAACGCATCTCCTCATCCAAGGGTATATACCATTTGGCCACGAGGCAAAAGACACTTAGTTTGGTGTCAAATATGCCCAACTCCAATAAAAATTAGAAGAGTGGATATTTTTTTGTTCAAAGGACAGATTGGGTGTGCCATCAGGAAGAGTGGGTGACGATGCCTCTTGACAATACTTGGGGCATCATCAAAGATTTAGGTTTAGTGCCGTCAATTTTTCCTTTTACTTCTTTTTCTATTTATTTGCTAAGTATTTAACGTCATCATTCCTCTTTTTCAACTAGTGTTCATCCGCGCATAACTAACAGGCAGGAGGCTTTTATACGTCCGGTTCTGGAAATCCCTTTCGACGGACGGAGGTGCCAGGACCTAATTACCCTAGAAACTTTGCATGCCTATTGTGGTGGTCCTGAGCCGATGCCTGTAGCTCGCAGATTAAATGCCTACTCTTGTTGGCGTAAGTAATTCTTTTGTTTCTTTCTTCCCACTGTCTTTATTGGCGTTTGCCTATCTAACATCCATCTCTTGTCCTTTTGCAAAAATGGAGGCAGCGAGGCAAAGAGCTCTAGTACGGGTAATCGAAGCGAACAAGAAGAAAGAGAAGGACAGAGTTTTCTCGTCTGCTCCTAAGGGCGTCGTTAAGGGGACGTCTAAACAGAAGAGCGATGGGAGAGATTACTGTCCTCTAAAGAAAGGGCCGGGCATCACCATTGGCAAGAAGCCAAAGAAGCCATCGCCTCCTGAGCCTAGCCATGGAGTTGGCAAGGGTTTAATGACGGAGGCCGGCCTCTTCAGCCAGGGAACCCGTTGCCTTCTTACGCACAAAAAGTACGTCGTCAAGATGGCTAAATAAATCATCAAGGAGACGGATGTAGAATCGTGTGCCGAACAGGAGATGGAGGACCTAGGTGCGTCGAGTCTTTTTAACTTATCTAGGGTATGTTCTTTTCCTAGATTATTTTATTCCACTGTCTATTCGTCAACTAACGGTTGCAACCCATTTTCAGGTATTGGTGTGTGTGAAGGCACTCGATGATAGGTGTGTTGCTGAGGAAGGGGTAATTAGTCGTCTTAGGAAGTGCAATGAAATGCTAACTAACAAACAGGATCAATACAAGGACACCCTTTGTACTCTTAATAAGAAGGTGACAATGATAGAAGAGAAGTTGAAGGATGAGACCTGTCAGCGGGAAGAAGAGTGAGAGATCAAGGCGGCCTTAGAGAAAGAGCTGACGGCTCTTCTAGGGCAGGTGAAGATGGCCAGGGCTAACATTGTAACGGAATTCAAGGCTTCACAGCCTTATATTGACGCCTGTGTCGTCTATTATGGTGACGGGTTTGAGGATTGCCTTAGCAAGTCAAGTCCATCTACCCACACTTGGATCTATCTAAGGTCACCATGGATGACCCCTTACTGTCGACACCTATTGGGAACACCATCTTTGAGCAGATCGATGACTCCACCCAATCAGAGTGAGATCCAAAAAATGATGTTGTTCTTGCTCAACCTGCTGTGGAGAAGCATGACACTCCTTTAATCCCGTCCAATGAAGCTCAAGATGTCGAAAATCCCTCTATTTAGGACACCCAGTATCCTCCTTCCAAAGATGACGAGGACCCTTTAGCTCGGAACGTCCAGGACCCTTTAGTTTAGCCTTTTGATAATTTGCTATGTATTACGTCCATTTTCCAGACAATGTTAAATGCCCTTCTGTTTTTTGGGCCTTGTTTGTAAACATTTTACTTTATTTATGATGCATTATTTTACATCCATCGCTTTTAGCATATGTGTTGATCTTTATTTCCTGACATGCATGTTTCCATCCATTCTTGTGTCAATGTGTTGAGATGTATTTGTCCCTTAGTAGACTTGGTAAACATCTAGGATGAGCCCATCTATTTTGTTGCACTCATCTACTTATGAACTCGTCCATTTGGACTAGGTAACGAATTTGATGTGTGGATTTTAATAATTTCGACACATTTTCATGGGGTGAACTTGTCCACTTTGTGGGTTTAATAAACTCGTCCACTTATGGATGTGATTTCCTCATAGGGTAAGCTTGTCCATTTTGTGGACTTAATAATGATAAATTCGTTCACTCTGTGGACTTAATAATAAACTCGTCCACTTATGGACAATTTCAATGCATCCTCATTGGATGAGCTCGTCCACTTTGTAGACTTAATAGAGATAAATTGATCCACTTGTGGACTTAGTAATAAACTCGTCCATTTATGGACATGATTTCAATGCATCCTCATTAAATGAGCTCATCCATTTTATGGACTTAATAGTGATAAATTCGTCCACTTATGGACTTGATAATTTTCAAGGTGTCCTTATGGGACGAGCTCGTCCACTTTGTGGACTTAATAACAGTAAACTCGTCCACTTGTGGACTTAGTAATTTTCAAGACGTCCTCTTGGGACGACCTCGTCCACTTTATGGATTTAATAACAGTAAACTCGTCCATTTGTAGACTTAGTTACAAATGCAGTTTTGTGGAGGCAAACATATATATAAGTTATATCTGAATAATTCCTCTTATTGTGATAAATGCATGCATAAGTAGAAAATTGTTCCAAAAAAGAATAAAAATTTGCCCATTGGGCTTAAAAGGTATTGTAGATAACTAAAAGAAATAAACTGGAAATGAGGAGTAGTGCCCTTCATGCTGTCTTCTACTGGTAGTACTTCTTGAGATGGTCGGCGTTCCATGGATGGGGTAACTTTTGCTCGTTTAATGTCTCCAAGTGATAAGTGTCTTTCCTTTGTCACGATGTGACTCTGTAGGGCCTTTCTCAATTAGGTCTGAGCTTTTCTTAGGAGGGGTCTCTTGTGGCAACCGTCACCTTCCTTAGGACGAGATCTCCTACTTGAAACTCTCTATGTCTAACCCTGGAGTTTAGTGCTTGGCCATAAGGTCTTAGTACTGTGCTAGCCTTTGTTCAGCTGTTGCCCTAACTTTGTCAACTAGGTCAAGTTGTAGATGCATGGCCTCATCATTCTTTCTTTCATCATAATTGTCCACCCCATAGCATATGAGTCCGATCTCAACTGGAATAACTGCCTCACTTTTGTATGCTAGTTGAAACAGCGTTTTTCCGGTAGGTGTTCTAGTAGTTGTCCTGTATGCCCATTGTATGCTTGGCAACTCTTCTGGCCATATACCAGCTAAGCCTTGATGATTTTAAGCAAGGATCGGTTTGTAACCTCAACCTATCCATTGGCTTGTCAGTAGGCAGGGGAAGAGTAGTGGTTTTTGATTCCCAGCTATAAGCAAAAGTCCCTGAAATAGTCGTTATCGAACTGCTTCTCGTTGTTTGAGACCAAGACTCTAGGGATCTCATATTTGCAGATGATGTTCCTCCAGAAAAAACTTCGCACATTCTTCTCTGTGATGGTGGCTAGGGCTTCAGCTTCTACCCATTTGATGAAGTAGTCTATGCCGACTACCAGGAACTTCAGCTATCTCATCGCTATTGGGAATGGGCCCATGATGTCCAACCCCCATTAAGCGAAAGGCCATGAGGTTGTCATTAGGGTGAGCTTTTCTGTCGGCTACTTTATGATGTTACTGAATCTCTGACACTTGTCATAGGTTTTGACATATGCCTGGGCATCCTTCTGCATTGTAGGCCAGTAGTATCCTACTCGAATCAGTTTATGTACTAACAACCGTGATCCTAAGCGGTTTTCGCAAACCCCTTCATGGACTTATCTTATGACGTAGTCCGCTTCTGCGGGACTTAAGCATTTTAGGAACGGTCGAGAGAAGCCTCTCTTGTACAAAGATGTCCTTCATCAGGACGAATCATGCTACTTGGACCTTCAGCTTCCTGGCGGCCTCCCTACTATCAGGTAGTGTACCGTTTTTCAAGTAAGAGACCAAAGGTGTGGTCCAGTCACTTTCGGGACTTATCTCCTTCACATTGAGGGAATCTATTAATGGTGAAAAGTGGATAAAAAGTACCTCGCCAGGAATGATCATGTGTTCTACTGATGCGGCCTTGTCAAGACAGTTGGGTCACTCGTTTTCTCCTCTTGGGACTTGAACAATTTTGGCTTGTAAGTCATCCACCCTTCTTTTTACCTACTCCAGGTATTTCTTCATCTTCTCACCCTTACATTTGTAATCACCATTTAGTTGGTTTGCGAGGATCTAGGAGTCGCAATGAATAACTACACTCGTGGCCCTTGCTGCTTTAGCGAGATCTAGTCCTGCTATTGGAGCTTCGTACTCCGCTTCATTGTTGGTCATCGGGAAGTCTAGATGAACCATGCATTCAATCTCATCACCTTCTGGAGAACGAAGTACAAAACCTACTCTGCCAACCTGTTTGTTAGACGACTTGTACATGTGTATACTCCACTGAGGATGCAATGAAGTCAGCGACCATTTGTCCCTACATGGTAGTACACGGTCTGTACTGTATGTCGAATTCGCTCAGTTCTATTGCCTGTAGTGCCATTCATCCGGTGGCTTTAGGATTGCTCATTGCTCGCCTTAGGGGCTTGTCAATAGGACGACCATCATGTGGGCCTGGAAGTACAATTTGAGCTTGCGGGCCGATGTAACCAAAGCGAAGGCGAGTTTCTCCATTAGCGGGTACCTGTCTTTCGCACCGTGGAGCGCCCAGCTGGTGTAGTACATGGGCTTCTGCACCTTGTCTTCTTCTCTAATTAAGGCCGCACTAACAGCAGCTAGAGATACTACCAGGTAAAGGAATAACTCTTCCCCTGGTTTGGAGGGGATTAGTAACAGTAGGGAAGAAAGGTAGACGTTTAGATCCTCGAAAGCTCGCTGACACTCGGCCATCCATGCAAACGACTTCTTCAGCGTACGGAAGAAAGGTAGGCACTTATCGATTGCCCTTGACACAAATCTATTCAACGCAGCTATCTTTCCATTAAGGCTTTGCACTTCTTTCACATTCCTTGGCGGTGCCATCTTCATTATGGCCTGGATCTTGTTCAGGTTAACTTCGATACCTCTCTAAGATACCATGAATCCTAGAAACTTTCCAACCGTCACACTGAATGCACACTTGCTTGGATTGAGTTTCATGTTATAAGAGCGTAGGGTGTTGAATGTTTCCTTGAGATCGTCCAAACGGTCTTCCCCTCTTCAA
Source organism: Castanea sativa (assembly GCF_040712315.1). NCBI lineage: Eukaryota > Viridiplantae > Streptophyta > Magnoliopsida > Fagales > Fagaceae > Castanea > Castanea sativa. The sequence goes on along the minus strand of NC_134021.1, from coordinate 31,807,609 downwards.
ATTTTCACAAGCATGTTGTCAACGTAGATTTGGATGTTTCTTCTAATCTGATGGGCAAACATCTTATTCATGAGCCTTTGATACATTGCACCCACGTTCTTAAGGCCGAACGACATTACTTTGCAGCAGAAAATGCCTTGGCTGGTGAAAAAAGAAGTCTTCTCCTAATCAGCTTCATCCAGTTTTATCTAGTTGTAGCCAGAAAAAGCATCCATAAAACTCAGCAACTGGTGTCAAGCTGTAGAGTCTACTAAGACGTCAACCTGCGGGAGAGGGTAGCTATCCTTCGAGCACGCCCTGTTCAGATTCCTAAAATCTACACACATCCTCCTTTTCCCGTTGGCTTTCTTGATCATTACCACATTGGCCAGCTAGTCGGGATAATAAACTTCTCTAATGAAGTCTGCATCTTGCAACTTGCGGACCTCCTTTGCTTTGGCTCTGTCTCATTCTTAGGCGAATACTCACTTCTTCTGATAGACAGGGGGAAAAGTAGGCGATACATTCAACCTGTGTAGCATGATTGAAAGGTCTATTGGAAAATTTAGACCTCGGTTGATAGAATTAACAGGTTTTAACCCAAGTTGTTAATTAGATTTATTATTAATAAACCTTGTTAAAACAAACTAACATCAATATAATATCAAAATCATATGCAGCAAAAAAGTAGATAAAACAAGATATGATGACCCAGGAAAACCAATGAAACAAACTAGTTTTGTAGTAAAAAACTTGGGGGGAAACCTTCCCGAAAAGCAATTCACTATAGTAAAGAGAAGTTTCAGGTCTACTACAAAACATTTGTCCCTAGACTCCATAATCCCTGTAGATGAACTTACATCAGAAACCTTCTACCGCTTCAAAACCTCTGAACTCTTTAATGTATAAACGCCACCCTTTTGATGCATGGATTCTAGTACGTGACTAACTCCTTTGCATGAATCTCAATACGTGACTCACTTACCAACTTGAGAAAAAAGAATGTTGGCTGCAAAGTTTTTCACTTTATCAATAATGAAGATCAAGAAGAACTTGGTTACAAAACCCTAAGGCATAAAGATGCAGTAGCTTCTTTCAGAGAGAATAAGGCATCGGTCACCTTTTGTATGTATTCTTCTTGTATTCTCTTATGTGACGGACTTAAAAATAAGCCTTATATATGTCTAGGGTTATGAGAAAATAAACCATACACATACATGTCAGCATTGGCCGAAAAGCAGATATGAAAATTCTGATTTCATAATTCTCGATAGATAGTATCTGTCGAGCTGTTGTCAAGACCTTGATAGATAGCTATCTGTCCAAGACCTCGATAGATAGCTATCTGTCGAGAGCTATCAAGAATCTATCCAGCTTTAATGAACAACCCTTCTTCACTTGTTTCTTGGTCCAATCTTCATGACTTTATTACTTGGCTTGAACAACATGTTTCTTGAAGTATTAAACACATCTTAGATCTACCCAAATACAAGTAAAGTGCGTTTTGTCAAAGGATTAGCCAATACATGATAACATATGTTCCTAACATGAATCACATATGTCCCAATAGGGTCGATTTCAGGCATGTCTTCATGACTCCAGGCGAAGACGTCTTGGTTCTCTCTTAGGAATGACATGAATGTTTTGTGAACTGATGGAAGTACTGATCTTGGTTGTCCACTTGGGCCTAGAGTTATCAAGGGGTATCTCCTCCAATTCTTCAACGGGTTCTGCCACCGCCTGCTACTCTTCTATGTTCATTGTCTGCAGATGCTCGTCCATTTCCAACATTGCTATGTAGCACTCGCGTGCAACTACTTGGTCTCCTTACAATTCTCCTACTTCGTAGTCAGTGTGGAATTTGATCATCAAGTGGTAGGTCGAAGTTATGGCCTTCCATGAGTTGAGGGTGGGTTGCCCGAGGATGGCATTGTAGGCAGACGAGTAGTCGACAATAAGGAATGTGACATCCTTAGTGATCTGCTGAGGGTAATCACCAACCATTACAAGCAATGTGACTACGCCGAGGGGGTATACTTTAGCCCTTCCAAACCTAACGAGTGGGGCGTTAGTTGGAACCAACCGTTCTTTATCAATCCTCATTTGCTGGAACGTCGAGTAGTAGAGGATGTCAGTGGAGCTTCCATTGTTAACTAGGACCTAGTGTGTGTTGTAGTCGCCTATTCGTATGCTAATGACGAGCGCATTGTCATGTGGATGGTGGAGGCGTCGGGAACTTCCTCTAAGAATTCAATAATGGGATTGTCGATCCGCTCCATCTTTGGTACAAAGCCTGTTAGCTAGACGTTTTGGACCATCCTGAGGTAAGTATTATGGGTCTTTTTGGACAAGTTGGAAGCCACAGTGCCTCCCATAATCATTCTTATATCTCTTATTGGCGGCTTAGGACGCTCGTTCTCCCGTCTGAGAGCTTGCTTTTGTGGTGGGTTTGCTCTTTCCTTATTGACGAATCTCTACAATTTTTCTTGTCTGATAAGAGTTTTTATTTGTTGTTTTAAGTCATAGCAATCAAACGTGTCATGACCATGTTCACGGTGGAAGCAGTAGTACTTGTCTCTAGACCTTTTATTGGGATCTCCCTTCAGTTTGTCGAGAAATGTCAGGGCCCTTTCGTCTTTAATCTGCATTAGGACTTGGTCGAATGGGGCAATCAGCAGGGTGAAGCTTGTGAACCTCCTAACGGGGGGCTTGGAGTGCCTGTCCTCCCATTGTTCTCTAGTCCTAGCCATCTTTCGCCCCTATCCTATTGCATGTCCTCTTGTCTTTCCCTTTTCCTAGGCTTCTCCTCTCCGACTAGCAGCACGTCATCTACGTTCATGTACTTAGTTGCCTTGTAGAGTACATCTAACATATTCTTTGGGTCATTTTTGTTTAGAGAAAATAAAAACTTACCCTTCCGTAGCCCATTCATGAATGCGGCCATGAGTATCTTGTTGTCAACTTCATCAATCGAGAGGGCCTCTTTGTTGAAGTAGGCAATGTAAGATCTTAGCGTTTCTTCTTCTCGTTGCTTGATGTTCATTAGGCAGGCAGTGTACTTTTTAAACTTGTGTCCCCCGATAAAGTGCAAGGCAAATTGGGCGCTCAAGTCCTTGAAGATACTAATGGAGTTGGGTGTAAACTTGCTGAACCAAACCCTTGTGGGTCCTTTCAACATAGTGGGGAAGGCCCTGCACATGATCTCGTCTGCTACCCCTTGCAAGTGCATCAAGGTCTTGAAAGTCTCTAGGTGATCCAAGGGATCCTTAGATCCATCATAAGCCTCTACTTGTGGCATGCGGAACTTTGGCGGAAGGGGGAACGAGGTAACAGATGCAGTGAAGGGTGAGTCCGTCTAATGGACCAACTCGTCAAGGTCGTTTGACATTTGTCCTCGGAGGGCATTCATCATGAAGTCCATCCGTTCCTTCATCATCTACATCTCTGCGACCAAGTGCGGTGGTGGAGTCATATCTGTGGCGGATGGACAATTTGTATCCTGTCGTTCTTGCCTATTCGGGGCGTTACTACCTTCTGGCCCTTCTTGGTTCCTCCTTTCAGCGCTGTTCCCTTCCTGGTCCTCCTCCAAAAAGTTAAGCACTGCGTTATTTTGGCGCAATTGCTCCTCTAGGTCATGATTTTGCTTGGTAAGGTGTTCCAAGATGGCCGCGAGAGTCTGAACCTGTCTCTCGAGGGCAGTGGTACATGGTTCATCCCTTTTGTTGTTGGTGGCTGTTGCCATTGAGTGAGTAAGTACTACACAACTCTTTGTCCGGGAAGTAGTAGTATGGCTTACTTCCTACTTCCCATAGACGGTGCCAACTGATGATATTGAAAATTGTCAGTAAGCTACATAATCCTCACGTGCTCCAAGCAAGATCTGCACAACACAAAAAGAAGAAGAAGACCCTATGAAGAGTACCGGTGTGTTACCGGCCAAATACCCTCCGATAGTCAAGTTAGAAAATTTTCACAACTTTAAAGTGCTAGAGTTGGGGGAAATTATGCGTATCTCGGTTTGTGAGGGCTTTGTGGTTTTTATAGTACCATAAGGTTGACATACATTCCTTGGCGGAGAGGGTATTTCCTTGTGGGGAAGATCCTTATTAATGTGCTTATCTTAAGGGATTCTTTCCTTGCGGAGATCCTCTTGATTAGGGTTATTCGTGGGGCGCAAGATGTTCCCATATATACTCATTTGTGGAGTCCAAGCAAAGGCATGCTGGGTCCGTTGAGGGCTTCTTCATCCCCGTCAGCTTACTTTCATTAGCTTACCATTTCGTTCTGGATCGTTGGGTCCCAAATGTCATCTGCTTGGAAGTGGACTCGTCAGGCTAAGATTGAAGTCATCAGCCTTGAGGACATCGTCTTCTTCATTTAATGTAGGGTATGGATGACGAGCTCCTTCAGACCGTTGGCTTTATCTAATGTAGGAGAGCCTTAAGGATTTTTTTTGTTGTTGTTGGAAATTACCCTTATCAACAACGATATGAATTTTTTGTCCAAATGATGTCGTTTTTGAATGAGTTAACAACAAGATTTAATAGTTGAAGGTGTAAATTGTATGTTGTAAATGTTGAGGGATCGTTGTAGAAGTGACTCCAAGCTCAAATTTTGTAAATTACAATCTAGCTTAGGTTTTTGATACAATACAAAAAATGTAATGCTAAACTCTAATTTTGTTTCAAGAAGAATAACACAAATTTCACTTTATTCCTCAAATATTAGAAGAAAAATGTTAAAACGATTATCAATTTCACTATGTAATACTATAAACTGACATGATAATATATATATATATATATATATATATATATATATATATATATTTATTGTTACACAATAAATATACTTGTTAAGTTTTTTTTTAGTTAACACATTACTTTGTAAAGATTATAAATTGAAATTTATAGTATCCCTAATTTCACTCTAAATGAAATGTTTTGATTTCTTTGGTAAAATTTTAGTCCAAAAAACTTTTTGATGTAGGTCATTTAATGTTATCATCAGTTTATTCAATTACTGTGTTGCTTAAAATAAATGCTTTCAACATCAAAGAATTTTGTAATTGAGTGGTTTTGACTTTTCTATTTATAAGAAGAAAGAAGGTTTAATCCCCTCTACCCTACTTTGTTGACACTTGGGAATTTATGAGAGAGGGAGAGATTCTTTTTAATGAGAGAACTACCTTGTTGACACCAGGGAATTTGTTGATTTTTTTAATGCATGTATTCTTTGAATTATTCTTAGTTTATTTGATAGTGAACTATTCTTAGTTAGTTTTTAGTGTTTAACATTATTACAAAATTAAAAAGAAATAAAAAGTTTTCAAACGATTTGAAATCAACCTTGAGAAAACCGAATATTAATTTAGAGAAGTATATTAAGATGCCCATGCCCATGATGTTTTAGTTCAATGATACTTTTAGTCTCTTTTATAAGGAAAATCATGACTTAAATTCCTTCTACCTTATTATTGTAATAATTGAATTAAAATAAAAGTATATTAAGATAATACAAATTCTATTTATAGAAAATAGTAAAAATTAGGTATAGGGGTATTGTTTTAAATTATTGTTTCTTTGTAAGTTGTAACTTTTAAACTTTGAACTTTGCTTATGTATTACTAATTTGATACTTTGCTTTTTATTAGTAATTTCACTAATTTATGTCAAAAATGATTTTTTTTTTCTATAATATATATTATGAATTATAATTATAGGTATTTTTAATAAATTTTTTTAATTAAAAAGTAATATCTTACGATTTTCGTGCGGATTTTACAATGGGATTCTTGAACTCTCTCGCTGATCTGTATAGGATCTCAATTCTTATAACCTTACATGTATTACATTGGTATCTTGCATGAGTTGACAAAATGCAACAAATCAGTCTCTCCGGAAAAAAAAAACTTTGCCTTATGGAAAATTGCATAGGTGTCTTTCCCTTGAGGAAAATTGCAAACCACTATGAATTGATCATGAACTTTCTAGTTTGTTGGTTGCCAGACTATTAAAAACTTGAAAAGCTGCTTACATCATTGTGCGCTGGCAGGGAAGTTTGATTTTTCATGCAACGATAAGACATTCAGGGCATATTTGGCAGGCACTTGGAATATGATATATCTTTCCACAAAGAGAAAATCAGTCACTTCTAATGACTATAATCGTATTTATTATTCTTACCAAAAAAAAAAAAAATCGTATTTATTTAGAAGATTCCCATAGCATCATTGTAGTTACTATAATAGTACTAGTTTAGTACATATATCTGAAAAGTTATTCTTTCCAGCATTCATCAAGCAAAAACTTATGATTCCAACATTGTACCTGCTTGTGATTGTTTTTTTATATGAGTGACAATTTGTGAAACGCTTCCTCGGTGGGCTACAGTGCCTGCTTCTGCTTCAAGTTGATGACACGCTAAAGCTTGCTGGAAGCCCACTCACCAACTTAGTGTTTGGCGCACATGGTTACTTTTACGTTAATGTATCATGTTCAGATAGATCAGTGCAAACTGTTTGTTTAATGGATCATATATATCTGCACTAATTATCGAAGCCTCAGAAGTTTATAAATTATCAAGTGCCCCCACATTACCAAATTAACTAGTATATAGGCAGAAAAAAAAAAAAAAAAAAAAGTTGTGCAACATATGTCTCATTTAATTTTTAATTTTTGTGTCTTGCGAATGGTTGAGTGTAAAAAAAAAAAAAAAAAAAAAAAATTCCAAATATAATTAGATTCTAAATTGGATTTTAGTTGTAGTCTAATTTTGTGTCATGTATTTTTAAATTTTTAAATTTTTGTGGAAAGTGAATTATTAGATGTAAAACCGAAGAATCTAAATCAAACTAAATTCTAAATTAAGATGAGTTCCAGTTACACCTAGTGTAATTCCATGAAAGTTACACCTTTTTTGAGCTATAGATTTTTAAGAGATTTAACAGTTAAAAAAACATCATTAAATGTAAATACTTTCCACCTTTTTACCTAATTAATACTAGGATTTGTTTTCTCTCACCTTATTTATTGCTTTTCACATGATTTGAGGGCACTACCATTTTCATTAACCTGAAAACCTTACATATACTAGCAGCCCACCATAGCCAACCTCCCACATCTACGCAAAAAAGCTTTTTACTTTTATTTTTTTGAGTTAAATCTCCACAAATAAGCTATTGAATAGTACACTAGAAATTTTTGGTTGGACTTTCTGCTTCACATTCCCATTAATAAAGAGCTGTTTATGGTGCAAATAGTGTTGTAGACAATTTCGTTATTGGATAAATTACCCAATTACTACATTTGTACAACTAGCAAGTTTAGCAAAGACTTCATGTCAAACATACTATGGGAAAAAAGCATTTCATACCCATTTGGAATAGAAGCAAATTGCTATATTGACTATTGATTTGCAATATCTTGTAACGACATTTTGACTAGCTCTTAAGGAGCTTCGACTTGGAGTTACTGGAGATATATGACCTATATAGGAATTATTCAATTAACATAATATTTAATTGTTATATTGCGTTTGTGCCGAAAGGGGAGATTTGGCTATGGTAAGGTGCTCCTTAGTTGATTAGTATGTTTGGCAGGTTATTAAAATGAAGGGTACACAATAAATAAGGAAAGAGAAAAAAAATCCTAATATTAATTAGGTAATAAGGTGGAAAGTATTAACATTTAATGATGTTTTTTCAACCATTAGATCTCTTAAAAATCTATGGTTTAAAAAATGTGTAACACTTATGGAGTTACACTAGTATACTTTGATTATTATCCTAATTAGTATGCTCTGTGACTTACAGTTGCCACAATACGTGGATCCTCTCTATTTATCACATCAGAACACTGATTTGATAATCAAGTAGAACACTAAGGGGTTATTCTCAAAGTTTCAAAGAACTTAGTTTTCCTGAGTCATCTTGTGGACGTATGAGCCTAAAAGTGACGTTTTAGTCCTATTAGGTCTTAGGCAAACAGTTCTTTCTTTCAGAAACTATCATGGCTAGTTCATCTTTAGCAGTTGCAGATACCATTACAACTACGTGTGACCTTTCTCTTCGTAAATCCACTACAAATAGGTTAGACTACTTGTATGAAATCTCCCATGTACTTGAAGATAGTAAAATTCTTATTACTGATTTCCCTATTGTAAATCCTTACACTGCGTTTGATAAACCTCAAAATACCTTCAAAAAATCCATAAAAAAGTTTTTAGGTCCTTCTCATCCTTCTACTGTAAAAAAATATGTTCAAGCTTCTAAGTTTGACCAATTCAACATTCTAGCAAGTGAGAAAGAAAATTTTATTACCCTTGCCCTTCCCCGAGAGTTTGTAATCCCATGGCAAAAACAAGGATACACCCACCTCCATTTTGGTGCAATAAGTTTGGCACTAACCGTCCATGGAAGAAAGGGACTTCCTAGCTTCTAGAATTTCCCTCCTTGATTTTAGATTCTTGGAATACCATAATGCAGTTATAGGAATTGTCCAAACCACCCTTAATGCGGGAACAGTCTTTGTTACCCTCTTCCTTAACTTTAACATGTCTCTTAAAGATCCTCACCTTTGTGATGCTCTTAAAGTCCAAGTTCAGATTACAGGAGCTCCCCAGGTGCATGATACTTTTGCAGCCACACTCCATTATCAGCTTGCCTATAGACTCCAAAATCATGCTTTTGACATAGCTATTCCAAAGATAGCCCAGTCTAATGATGCTCTTTTAATCCAAGTAAACCCAGGCATGCCGCCTATGTGCACATTTGTTCCAAGATAGTTGAATAAAGAGCAGATGACTAAACTCTTTCCAGAATCATGGATCACAAGATATGAGAATCTTTATTAGGAGGCTAAACCAATCCAGTCCAACACTCCTTTCTTCATCAAAAAAGAAAATGGTGAAGTTGAAGTTAGGTTCTTGGAGGCCACACCAGAAAAGGATGAAGTAACAGTCTTTTCTACTCAAATTGCTATGATCCAGCCAGTATCATATATAGGTCTTGATGGCCTTCAAATCAAAGCATTTCAAGAAGATGGAAACCCTTGCTATGAAGGAAAATCATCCTCTGGCCATATATGGTGGGATGTTTGTGACTGTGTTGATTGTCAAGAAGAAGAAGTCTTTGAGAAACAGCATCCACGAAGAAAGAAAAAGTCTTCCCAGCAGATTCTCAAAGAAAGATATGAGGCAGGAGATCCGGAAGTAGACCTCCTTGGAGAACCCTCTGGAAAGTTTGATTATTATGTCCTCTATCCCAGAACCAGGAAGCAAAATCCTCTTTCTCCTTCCCCATGTATAGAAAATCATGATCAAAACCATCAAAACCATCAGAACCAAAAACCTCCACTAATCCCATATTACCAGAAAGTCCTTCCCCAAATACCAAAATGTCAACCCAAGCCTACCAGTCAAATCCATACGCAGAAGATCTTACCCTGTTATATGTTTGACAATGCTTCACCCTTTTATTCACAAAATTTTCCTCCACTTGAAAGTTTTGACCATCCTCAAGCTAACATCAAACATGTTTGGAAAATCAAAAATCCTGTTGGAACCAATCCAGATGGCTCCAAGAAAAAGTTTCTTTAGCTGAAGCAACTCTAAATTGGTAGGTAGAAAATGTTGTCGCACAAAACCAGGTCCTTTCAAAGATCCTTGATAATCAACAAAAGATAACTGAAGTAGTTACTCATACCTTCTCGTCCTCTAATTCTCTTATTCAAGACTTGAAGAAGAAAATACAGTCAGTTGAACAAGAATTGGCAACCATTGCCTCCATAGTAAAAGATTTGTCTGTCTCTTTCCCTTTCATTGGGAAAAAAGAAAAAGAAAGAAAAAAATTGTTGATACAACTCCAGTCTATGGAGAGTTCACAGAAGGTGGCTACTCAAACTCTTCCAATGCAAGTCTACATGCCTTATCAACCTCGCCAATCCTTATATAAAGATTTGTCCATACCTTTAATCTCACCATTCTCCCCAATTTCCCCCTACCAGAACCTCCAACCACTAACCATGACACATCCAGCTCACAATCCTTTTAAACCAAGTGGAATCTTTCCTAGCATAACTAGCTCAGCACCACTCCAACTAGAACCTCAGATTAGACCACAAAATGAACCTTCTCCCATAAAAAAGGACAAAGAACCATTACACTAACCCTCAGATCCAACTGTTGGAGCTTCTTCCAAACCTCCAAATATGAACATGTTGGCCATAGACCCTGATCCTCCAAACCCAATTTCATCATTTCTTAAAACTCTTACCCTTCAAGAATCAAAAAAACCTTTTGTACTTCCAGTCATTGACGACACGGATCTAGACTTGTCTGGTCTTAATCTAGAAGGAGTATTTATGACAGACCCAAAGGTAGAAGAAGATGATAATGTCCTTCAACCTGAACAACCTCCACCACCACCACCACCAATATTTCCTACACCACCTTTCATCCCTGATCACCAAATAAGATTAACCTACTCATCAACCACAAATTCAAAACGCTTATTCACCATTGATAATACCCCCTTCAAAATGGCATGATGAGATTTTTAACATGTATTTATGGTGCACAGCTGAACTCCAAGCCCTAAATAATACTGTTGCACAGATCATTGCCAAGTTTGTTGTAAGACTTACAGGAAGATTGAGACAATGGTGGATCAATGTTGGAGAATACAGGCAAAGACAAGCAGCTTAGTGCAATACTCAAGAAGATTTTTTCACAATCATTCATAGTGAATTCCTTAGTTCACTGGCCCATTACACAGAAATGGCAAGAGAAGAATTATTACTGATGAAATGTTGCTCTTTTGAAATGAAAGATCTAGAAAAACATTTTGACAGAATGTCAACCCGATACTACTCCTTTAATGATATGGATGATGTCAATTCTAAGCACACTTTTCTTAACTCTTTTCTAGAGCCATTAGGAGATGAAACTCTTCGCATGATGAACCTTCAAAAAATAACCCTGCAGCAAGCTTCCTTGGGAGAAATCTACCAGCATATGCTTATAGCTCTTGAAAAACTCTGCAATCAGAGAAAGTTTCTTTCAGAAATTGACAAGGTCGATAGCAAGCTTAAAGACAACTGTAAAAGGAAAGATTTGCAGATAAAGTGTTATGACAAGAATTTTGCTTGTCCAACAAAAAGAAGAGATCATTTCAAGAAGTATTCTTGGAAGAAGAAACATTACGCAAGCCAAAAGAAGAAATCTTTCAAAAAAAAGAAATGGAAGTTCCTCAGAAGAAAGCAATTCAAAGGAAAAATTTCAAAAGTCTGTTTTGTATGTAGAAGACCCGGTCACTTTGTAAAAAATTGTTCAAAAAGGGAAAAAGCAACAAAGCTTTTGGAGCAAGCCTAGATTCATGCAGATGATACCCCCTTTTCAGATGTAGAATCACTCTTCTCACTGGATGATGATTATTCTCCCCAAGCCTTGGTAGTTATGGCTTATTCTACCTCTGAAGATGATTCAGATTCAAACAATACTAATGATTCAGACCCAGAAATTTAGACCATCTACACATCTTAGTCTCTTATAGCCCCACTAACTGGTCCCACACTTATAGCCCAAGTGCACATCCTCCTTGACACTTATTCCAGACCAATCTCAGTAATAGCCTTGTTTGACACAAGAGCAGTAACAACAATTCTCCATCCTAAGATATTATCTGAAAAATTTTGGCTACCCCATCATCAAATGTTCAGAGCAGCCAATGGAAAAACATTTCTAATCACCCAGAAAAGTAAGCCCATTCGCATCAGAATCTTTCCAACCCTTACTATTAGACACCAAGTCCTTGGCTCCCCAATCACAAGTAGAGACCTTCTTATAGGATTTGATCTCCTTCATCAAATACCTAGTCTCAGTTGGTCATCAAAAGGACTTTTGCATAAACAACATCTTCTCACCTGGACCTAAGTACCTCATTTGTTCTCAATAGATCCCTTTGATTCTTTGAGACTCCAGATTATTAATGAATGTTGTGCAACCACTCACTCTGAATTCCTCCTTAAAAATCCAAATCACTTGTGGAAAAACTCATCTTTTTTCAAAAACCTATCCTTAAAAAAAAATGATGTTAACCCCACAAAATCTAGTCACAGAGGGATGAAACCAGAACACTTATCTTTGGTTAAGCAAGAGTTATCTACTCTTCTTTCAGAAGGCCTTATTGAGCCCACAACTTCTCCATGGGCGTGTCAAGCTTTCTATGTTAACAAGCATGCTGAACAAGTTCGAAGGAAGTTTAGATTGGTAATCAATTACCAAGATCTTAATCATTTTCTTGCAGATGACAAGTTTCATTTGCCAAACAAAAGTGCCCTTTTCTAGCATCTTTCACATGCTAAAGTATTTTTGAAGTTTGATCTCAAAGCAGGATTTTGGAAATTAGGAATTCATATAGAAGAAAGATACAAGACAACGTTTTGCATCCCAAACCACCATTACCAATGGACTGTAATGCCTTTTGGTCTTAAAAATGCTCCATCTCAATTCCAAAAAGCAATGGTAACGCTATTCCAACCACTTCTGACTAATGCATTGATCTATATAGATGATATTCTCCTATTTTCAAAAGAGGCAGAATCCCATGAACAATTGCTTACTTAATTCTACAATTTAGTAAAAACTCAAGGGATAATGCTTTCAGAAAAGAAAATGGTCATAGGAGTATCTTCTATTGACTTCTTGGGCGTAAACATTTCAGATGGAAAGTATACTCTGCAGCCCCACATAACAGTTTCTCTTAGTGAATTTTCAGATAAGCTCACCAACACTAAATAGATCCAACAGTTTCTTGGAATTGTTAATTACATGTCAGATTTCATCCCAAAAATCTCCAGACATAGGGATTGTTTGGCTAAATTGCTGAAAAAATCTCCTCTAGAATGGAATTCAGTTCATACAGAAGCAGTCCAACAATTGAAAAAATTAGCAGAAAAACTTTCCCCTTTGCAGATTCCAGGACCAGGCAAACGAGTCCTACAGACAGATGCAAGTGATGAGTATTAGGAAGTAGCTCTCTTTGAAGAAGTTGATGGCAAAAGAAGTATTTGTGGGTATAAAAGTGGTGCATTCAAGCCTTTAGACCTTCATTACCATTCTACTTTCAAGGAAATCTTGGCAGTCAAACATGGAATTGAAAATTTCCAGTTTCACCTTCTTGGGCACAATTTTCTAGTAGAAATGGACATGTCTTCCTTTCCCAAAATCCTCAAGTTCAAAAGAAGAATGCTTCCATATCCTCAGTTACCTAGATGGTCAAATTGCTTTTCACAATGGTCTTTTCAAGTCAAACACATCAAAGGTAAACATAATCTTATTACTAATTACTTTTCTAAAAAGCCTCCAGTTCTTCATACTACAATAATTCCTCCAACTTTATGGGTATATCCAATAACAGATCCATCCTCATCCACTGGCCCTTCTACTGCAGCCCCTAATGATATCCTTAATATGATAGAAACCCTTCCTCCAGAAATAAAAGACCAAATAAAGACTTTGACCCTTGAAGCCAGATCTAAAAGAATCATTAAAGTTCTCCATGATTACCTCAAAGAACACCAACGTCATTTCCTTGCCATTTTCCCAGATATAGAACAACCATAGAAAACCTCTTTTGCCTTTTGGATAACAAATTGAACAGTGATACATTATCTCTACATGTGGTACTTACTCAATGAGTACTACTTGTATCTCCATTTTGAGGCATAATTTTACTCATATATTTTCCCTCGTAAAAATAAATATTTTCACAAATTCTGGTCTGAAATCTTGAAGAATGATGCTCATAATGGTCAATGGTTCAAGTATTCTAAACTAGAGCATCCCCGCTTTGGTCACAAAATTACTTCTGCATGTTTAGTAGCCAAGCTAAATTCCAAAAAACGATGTTCGGGTAGAAGGAATCCTCCATCCTATAGAAATGCATTGGGTGACTAATGCTGATGGTACTCTTCACACACACATGGACATGTCTTGGATATCTTGTCACTATTCCCTCACAATGGCAGAATCTCTTAATTAGGGAATCCTACCTGACATAGTACCAGCTGACCCTGGCGTTTGTAGATAGCAATGGCCACATGAAGACCATTGGGAGATACCCAATCCCCTAATTGGCCATGATGACCCTTACTATTATAATCATGATCCGAATGCGGACATTGATAAAGAATGGTTCCAAGGAAGAGACGGATGGGATGACTAGATATATATATATATATATATATATATATATATATATATATATATATATATATATATATTAGAAAAAAAGAAAGAAAAGGTGTGTCAAAAGCACTTTCAAAGCTTAGCCACTATTGTGGACTTTCCTTCCACCAACTCCTACTTTCCCTAGCAGATGTTTGTTAACCATATAACTATTACTTTATGATGACAATTATCAACCATGCAAGAAATTATTATCTACCTTCCCACATGCTATTTATCTCTTTGTCAGCAACAAATCCATAAGAATATTACTACTGCACCAGGACCCCTGACTCCAGATGACGTTTTTCAATTTATCTTCAGGACCCCTACTCCTCTGGACATATGTCAAGAACAAGCCAGCCCCTACAATCCAAGCTTACCTTCTGATTGTAAAATATCTCTGTAAATTTTTGCTTATAAATAGGCATCTTGTGTCTTTGTAACGGGTAGAGAGTGAAAGAAAACCCTTTGTAATATGTCTTCCAGTTTCTCATATATCTAATGTAAAAAGGTTGTTCAATCTAATAATATCCCTAAGTTTGTTGTATCTTGTTCTGTATTCTATCTCATACTTTCATATTATTTTTAGTGTCTTAGTAATATATATATATATATAGAGAGAGAGAGAGAGAGAGAGAGAGAGAGAGAGAGAGAGAGAGAGAGAGGTGTTCAAGTTACACCTAGTTTAAGTTTTTAGAGTTACACATTTTCTAAACTATTGGATTTAAGTAGATCCAACGATAAAAAAAATGCACTCATTAATGCTGATATTCTGTAAGGATCCCATTTATTATCCTTACTTATAACATTCAATATCTATTTCTAATCCCAAATTTTTTTTTTTTTTTTCTCTCTGCTCTCTCTTTCTCATCCACTACACGTTTCTCTCTCCTCCATTGCTCTTCCACCTCCATTTTCATAATGTTCCACATCCATAGCCACATAGAATCTAATGAATCAAAAACTCGAACTAATTAAATCATTACGAATAAAATTAAAATAAGGGTACTAAAAATATATTTATATCTCAAAAAAAAAAAATACATATATGATTGGTTGGGTTGGGTCTTATGGGTTGAAAAAAACTACATAAACAATGTAACTCAATTAAAAAAATCAAATCAAATCAAATGTATACCATCTAACAAATAGACTTAACCACCACAAAGACCAAGACCCCCACCGCCGCCATGATATCCTGTGTTGTCTTGTAATAACTCTTGCTCTGATTATCGCAAAGACCCAAATTCATCTTGTTGAACTTTGTTAGATGGTATACGATTGATTTGGTTTGATTTTTTTAATTGAGTTACATTGTTTATGTAAGTTTTTTTCAACCCATAAGATCCAACCCAACCAATCATATCTGTATTTTTTTTTAGATATAAATATATTTTTAATACCCTTATTTTAATTTTATTCATAATGATTTAATTAGTTCAAGTTTTTGATTCATTAAATTCCATGTGGCTATGGAAGTGGAACCTTATGAAAATATAGGTGGAAGAGCAATGGAGGTAAGAGAAACGTGTAGTGGATGAGAAAGAGAGAGTAGAGAGAAAAATATACCTATTTTTGGGATTAGAAATAGATATTGAATGTTATAAATAAAGATAATAAATGAGATCCTTATCAGAATATAATTATTAATGAGTGCATTTTTTTTTACCGTTGGATCTACTTGAATCTAATGATTTAGAAAATGTGTAATTCTTTAGAGTTACACCAGGTGTAACTTGAACTCATCTCGTATTCATATATATATATATATATATATATATATATATATATATATATATATAATATGAGAAATCATTAAATATTTTAGAATTCTATAGTTTAAAAAAAGTTGTAAATTAATACTATGTGTAATTTCAACATCTTCTAAAAATACATATAATTTGAATCATGTAATTATGATTATTTTTAATTTTACCCGTTCATATACATGATGTTACACACTAGTTTATATAACTTACAACCCTAATTGTCAATTTATGTAAAATCTAATGAAGATCAAATATTTGTTGCCCTCATCGTTCTTCTCTCTTTCCTTTTTATTGTTTGTTTTTGTTACAGTTCCAAAAATACAAGATGCACTACCATATTTGGCATATTGCATGTGCGGATGGAGGGAAAGTCCAGCTATTGACACATCCTTTCGTATGCACAGTGACAAAGCCAATAAATTTTGCTTGGGGGACCAAAGTATAGTATTGATACATTATTCAAAGGATTCAATATAAACTCAAAACACATACATAAATAAATATACATACATATATAGGTATATACTACTGTGTATGAAAAAATAAATTCTTAACTTTGTAATACAAAAGTAAACCATATCTTATAAATTTATTATATACACAAAATTTTCAAATTTATAGAAAAGTTGTCTAGTTTTCTATAAATGAGAATAAAAAAAAAGTCTTAAAAAGTAAATTTTTATCTCCCATCAATTTCTCTTTGAGAGATCCTTTATAGAATAAAATTAACCCATTGTCATTTATTAAATAGTGAAATTTATAGCAATTTTAATGTAAATTTTTAAAAAAAAAAACTCTAATGTTGGCACACTATCAAACAAAGCAATCATTACTTCGATGTATTTTTTTTTTCTATTCTCTTTATTCTTTCAAGTATTATTATATGTAAAGTTAATTATCTCTTATTAACCTAATCCTTTACGCAATATAATGAATTTAGCAATTTTAAGTTTTAATCAAGTGTTACAAATAATTGAAAAATTATAAATGACATTCATTACTCGTAAGAAACTAAAAGAGGTTTGATTGTTGAGAACCTATTTTATTATTTCATTTTATTTTTGGGGGTTAAAAAAGGATTAGAAGAACTTTTTTGTTTTTAAGGGGCAACCTGAGCTAGATTTATTTTAAGGCCTCGTTTGGGATGAGGAAATGGATTGGAATAGAAATGAATGAAAATAATAATTTTAGAATATTCTTCATTTCTCTTGTTTAGGAGTTTTAATTGAGGGAGTGGAAAGCCAATTTCCTTATTTGGGAGTTTAAGTGGGAGGGAATGGAATGAGTAGGAGGGAACACTCATTCCTCTTTATTCTCTTAAAACTTCAAATTTTCATTCCCCCTAAAATTGGGAGGATTGAGAGGGAATGAAATTAGATTTAATGATTCTTTTACTAAAACTCCTAAAATACCCCTATATATTCAACCATTTATTTTAAAATAGAGGTCTAATAGTAATATTATTATAAAATGATTCAATTCAATTTCATTCCCTCCATGTTACTCCCAAACAAGATTACAACATTCCATTCATTTTTATTCATTTCCATTCCTTAATTTTAAAATATCCAATCAAGATTACTTAATTCCATTCCATTCCTTTCCCTTACTTAAATACATTACATTCCATTCCTTTCCATCCTCTTATGATTATTCCAATACATTCCATTCATTTCTTTTCTATTACTTTCTCTTACTTAAATACATTTCATTTTATTCATTTCTATTCCCTTATAAAATGTAAGTAATCTTGTTTGGGAGTAATATGGAGGGAATGGAATGAAATCATTTTATAATAATATTACTATTAGACCCCTATTTTAAAATAAAAGGTTGAATATACAAGGGTATTTTGGGAGTTTTAGTAAAAAAATCATTAAATCTAATTTCATTCCCTCTCAATCCTCCCAATTTTAGGGGGAATGAAAATTTGAAGTTTTAAGAGAATAAAGAGGAATGAGTGTTCCCTCCTACTCATTCTATTCCCTCCTACTTAAACTCCTAAATTAAGGAATAAACTTTCCATTTTCTCAATTAAAACTCCCAAACAAGATAAATGAAGAATGTTCTAAAATTATTCTTTTCATTCATTTATATTTTATTTCATTCCCTCCTCCCAAACGAGGCCTGAGAGATCAATGATTTAGCTCAAATTTGGGGAGAATTAAATTCTTGGGAGCTCAATCTATAAAAATCTATATAATTATTTAAAATCTGATAAATAACTATAATTTTTTCAAAAACTTGGGGGCCCAAATCCATATCTTATTTATATGTCAATATGTGATTATATTTTACTATTTTTAATTGGATCCACCACAAGTACCTAATTAAGCATGTTATATCAATTTATGCATCAATCATGAGTTGACACTTAAGTAATGTGTGGATTTAGGTATGGAAAAGTAAGTATTCCTAGTATTATTCCTCTACAAATGTGCTTGAAACTAATCCTTCCCAGTAACTTTGCAACTATTAGTACAGTGAGGAATTTGTGGCACACACCCTAGCACGTTTGGCAAAGGATATGACAGGTCAATTAAGGCTTTTGGTCTGGTTAGTTAGCCCCTGTAATATAGTGCGTTGTAATTTTTATTTTCATCAGGATCAATAAAATGCACTATCTTTTTTCTAAAAATAAAAATAAATGAATAAATAAAATACCCCTAGCCCTCTTTGATAATAAATTTTTGTGAAACAATATCATTGAATTTACGGAGATAAAGTTATTGTTCCAAATTTACTTTTCAATTCCATGTATAAAATGTATCAGAAAAATCTCAATTTAGAGAATTCTTTGAGATAACTTGATTATAAAGTTTATTTGGTTAGGGTGGCATCTAAATCCTTAGAATTGGCATTCTAGAAAAAATATACCTTGGCCCATTTAGGTATTTAGGGTTATAAACATTTTTCTTGAAATTATTGGGAGCCTCCAACTTAATAGTTAATAATAATCATGGGAACATCACTTAACTCAAAATACTTAAAATTTTTTGTATTTATGTCAAATTATATATGTTATACTAATCACTCGCACTTTTCATTATAATTTACTATGAAATTTCACTCACATGAGCATATTGCATACCCAACAGAATCACTTCAAACTAAAGAGCAAAAGCGGACAATAAAATCAAAGCAGAATATCATATCGCAAAATGATTTTAGCATACTGCAAAAATATTCAAACTCTTTAAACCATGGATACTGATATCGTACAACAATCATTATGCTATATATGTACTTATAATGTGCTTTCTTCAGGATTAATGTGTATAATTGATTCACATCCACTCTTGAAGCATATGTGACATATCATATCTTTTAATGTTGAGAAATACGTAAATATCCTTTAGCTATTTTTTTTTTTTGGCGTATATATTCGTCTTCTATCTTATTTGTTCTTTAGTGTTCCATCAATAAATTAAATAATAATAAAAAATTCTGTCTGCATACTAATTAATTTAATAATTTGGGGGCACTACTCGATAATTCATAAACTTCAGAGGCATTGATAATTAGTGCAGCTTAAGGCTCCATTAAATGTACATATTTAATCATAAGCAATGAAATAAGCAAATAGTTTGTACTGATCTAGCTGAAGTTGATATATTAACATAAAAGTAACCATGTGCTCCCAAACACTGGGTTGGTGGGTGGGCTTCCAGTAAGCTTTAGTGTACGTGTCATAAACTTGAGGCAGAAGCAGGTACTGTAGCCCACCGAGGAAGCGTTTCACAAACTGTCACTCATATCAAAAACAGTCCTGTACTATGTTGGAATCATAAGCTTCTTTTTTTTTTTTTTTTGTTGAATGCTGGATAGAAGAATAACTTCTTTTTTTTTTTTTTTTGCTGAATGATAGAAGAATAACTTTTCAAATATA
This sequence comes from Castanea sativa, assembly GCF_040712315.1. NCBI lineage: Eukaryota > Viridiplantae > Streptophyta > Magnoliopsida > Fagales > Fagaceae > Castanea > Castanea sativa. The sequence goes on along the minus strand of NC_134021.1, from coordinate 31,787,743 downwards.
AGTACGTACTATAGATATAATTCAATGATATGCTATGGGAATCTTCTATCTAAATAAATACAATTAATATAGTGACTAAAAGTGCCTAATTTTCTCTTTGTACAAAAGATTTATCAAAGCTTCGAGTTACAAATATGTCCTGCATGTCTTGGTGATTGCTTAAAAATCAAACTTCTCAATCTGTCAAGCGTGAGGTGCCTAACTTAATTAGTTGTTGAAGTAATAATATATATATAAAGGTCAGAACACAGTCATTTTGGTGGAAAAACATTTGTCATCGTATAAAAAACACATATATAATATACTTTACAAAAAAAAAAAAAAAATACCTTCTATAAATAGAAGTGCATCTTCTTAATATACTTCTATTAAAGGAGAGGGAAAATTTCATGCCTCATCTTAATATAACATTATTCCATATATACCTCACAACCCTCAACTCCACAAAATGCCCAAATATGGTTGCATTATGATATACTTTCAGGCATGCTCCGTGATGATATAATTTTACTATGCATCTGACTCTTGAATTATCCAAATAATATTAATAAAAATAAAGTAAAATTTTACTAGGCTTTCCTTCTTTAACCCACCAAAATTTTTTATTCAAAATTTTACATGTAATAAACTTTACAAACTTTGATTACTATGTGAGAAAAGAAAATGCATGTGTCACATTACAATTGGTAGAAGATAAAATAGAGCACTATAAGTGGGATAAAATATTTTTTCTCATCTTATATGTCCTATTTATTTGAGCGCTTATAATAAATTAGCTATAAGAATTATAGCTGATTTTTTTTTTTGGTATACTTTCGAACCAAACAATGGAATATTAAATAACATTTCATTCCTTATTTCTTAGCCTTTAGGTATATTTTCTATTCCACTTTAAAAAAATGGTATATTTTATATTCAAATGACGTACAAAAGAGTAGAAACTCTCCATATGGAATATTTCACACACAAATTTTTACTTCTAGAATACAAAGAAAATTTATAAATTTTTTGCTGACCACCAATCTCTCTCTCTCTCTCTCTCTCTCTCTCTCTCTCTCTCTCTCACACACACACACACACACACAGGAGACCTATCAATGCCACACAGTTACAAATCTTTTGGCAATCCAAAGTAGTCATTTTAAGCAATATAGTCTTTGAATAAATTGACAATGTTGATAATATTAAAATGAACCACATAAAAAAATTCTTAAGATTGAAATTTTAACAATGAAATTGAATAATTTCATTTAGATTAATGTTAGAGATACAACAAATTTAAGTCTATTAGCTTTACAAACTAATGTGTTAACTTATAAAAAAAAACACGTTAAAAATTTAGAATTTTATTTATTGTGTTTTAGATGTGATACCAATTACATTTGTTTGAAATATTTCCATAGAAAAATTGATAATAATTTTAACATTTTCCTTTTAATATTCAAGAATAAAATGAAATTTGTGTTATTCTTCCAAAGAAAAAAAATTATAGTTTAGTATTACATCTTTTTGTATTGTATCAAAAGCTTAAGCTAAAATCTAATTTATTAGCTCTAAGCTTGGCGTCACTTCTAAAATGATCCTTCAATATTCAGAAATTGGAATTTATACCAGCAACTATTACATCTTGCTGTTAGCTCATTTGAAAACAACATAATTTTGGACAAAAAATTAATAATGCTGTAATAGTGATTTTAAACTTAGCTATAAATGCATATTAACCAGAACTTAATATTGAAACTTAGCTCAAACTGAGTTATTTTAAGCAATATAGTCTTTGAATAAATTGACAATCAATGTTGATAACATTAAAGTGAACTACATCAAAAACTTCTTAGGATTGAAATTTTAACGGTGAAATTGAATAATTTCATTTAGAGAAATGTTAAAAATATTATAAATTTTGTTCTATAAACTTTACAAACTAATGTGTTCACTTACAAACACAACACATTAAAAAACAAAAGCATAGGAATTTCATCTATTGTATTGCAGATATGATACCAATCACATTTATTATCAGGTTTTTTTGTAATATTTCCAAAGCAAATTTGGTAATAACTTTAACATTTTCCTTTTAATATTCAAGAATAAAGTGAAATTTGTGTTGTTCTTCCAATAAAAAATTATAATTTAGTATTAAATCTTTTTGTATTGTATCAAAAACTTTAGCTAAAATGCAATTTACCGGCTCTAAGCTTGGTGTCACTTCTAAAACAGTCACTCAACTTTCAAAACTTGTAATTCATACCATCAACTATTACATCTTGCCGTTAGCTCACTCGAAAATGACATCATTTTGGACAAAAATTGGCAATGCTGTAATTGTGATTTTAAGCTTAGATATAAATGTATTTTAACCAAAACTTAATATTGAAACTTAGCTCCAACTGATTTGTGGTAGTTACGGTTAGGGGAGGACTGTACCTCCCTTGCTGTGTAGATTAGTTTTAAAAGAAAATGAGTATTTAACATAACAACAACAACAACAACAACAACAACAACAACAACAACAATAATAATATACTAGTTTTCTTAAACTTATGAAAATAGGCCTGCATAATTTCATATAAAGAGAACTGGTATGGACTGAGACATACAAAGGATCACAAACTTGTATTACACTCTGAAGATTTCCCATTATTTTTAATTTATACTTTTTTATACCTAGTACTGACAGTATTAAGAAAAAAGATTCATAAGACAAAATCCTAGAAAAAAAAAAAAACTAAATAACGTTGGTTCCACGTTTCGTTTAGTTTATGCAGAAATAAGATATTACTTAATAGGCACAATTGAAATCATATTTCAACAATTACACATCATGATGATCGGCATAATACATCACAATGAGCCAAAAGTTGTGTTATTTTCAGTGCTGCAGGAGGTTATTCTAAATTAACAGTTCACCCATCTAGATCTTTCAGATTCTTTCTTCATATGCCTTGCTCCTCCATAGGGCTGTGTTCTTTCATTCTTGTTCTTTTCACTTGTCAAGTATATGGCATTCTAAGCAAGAATATATTGGAACTTTCCCTTAATTTTAATAACTACCATCTGTAGCAAATTATATTTCTGACAGGTTAGAAATTTATATAAAACTATTGTGGTGATATTGGCTTAGTACATAATTTTCAGCAAAATTTTATGCAAAATTATTAGGTCACGAAATACAAATCATTATATTGTTTAGATGTAAAAACTTCTCCAGAAACCAGATGAGGAGGCCTTAAGCCCAATAAATTTCTATACTCTGTTTGTACTTTTCCTCGTTCTTTCTTTTTTTCTCTATTTTTGGGGCTGGCTAGCTAGGATTGGCTGAACATACAAAAAATTCCGGAGTATAAGGAAAAAACAAAGAACAAAAGAAAAAAAAAGAAAATACAGACCAAATCATCCATAACATTATTATTTCTTGAAGAAAAACACTAATTAACACACAAGCTAGGTCACACACTATGCATACGGTTGTGTTATTACGAAAATCACACATCACAACGAGCCAGAAGTTGTGTTATTTTGAGTGCTGTAAGAGGTTCTGCAAAATTAACATCTAGATCTTACTTCCTATGCCTGGATCATCCGTACGGTTGCATTATACACAAACTAGGTCATACAAAATGTACAAACCTGAAACCACACACACTTTCCAGGATTCAGTAGACAAGAAAAGAGAAACACCACTCAAGATTATGGATAACAAGCACACCCAGTAGCAAGAAAAGCCAACCGATTCTGAGATTCATACCCTCGAACCCTTAAAACTTCGATCTATACACATATCTAAAATTTGGTCTTAAGGCTTTCCAGGAGTTTTTGGGTCGTGGCCTGGATTCGCTCCTGGGCCCTTGTAGTCTGCGGTTTCAAACTCCAATATTCTGCCCTCTACATTAAAAAGTTCCTTGCCATCCCTCAGATCCTGCAAATTATATATAGCACTTCATGATTACATCTCAATTATATGGGATTTTTAATTAGGTTATCAGACTGATACTTTCAAGTGGTTCCACCAAACGCATTTAGGGTTTGGATCTACCTCCTTACTTAACTATCAAATGAGAGAGACAAACCTGAGCCTGTAGATCTTGAACTACATGTGCTGATGGATCTTCCTTTTTTGTCTTTATTAGCCTTCCTATTAACAAGGAAAATTAAACAAATTGCTTAATCTTACAAAGAAATGAAAAAGATTACATCATAGTTTAGATTAGAGACCCCAAAAATAAGAGCCTTACCAGCAACAGTTGAGACAACGAAAGTGAAACAGAAGAAGAAAACCAAAAACCTGAGAAAAGTTTTCTGCGCCATGTTATCAAACAAATTGAAATAGGAGAGGCAAACTTTGGTGATGGAAATACAGGCCATATGGCATTACGTTTAAATAGAGGAGCAGTGGAATTATTGGTTTGAACACACAAGGAATGGAAGGAAGTAGTCAAGTACAATAAGTCAACTTCTGGTTTACTTTTTTTTTTTTTACTTTATTGTACTCATTTGTGTGAGTTCCCACTTGCCTAACATGATCATCTCTTTTGCTCATTTTCTAGTGTTACTAATAAGGCTAGTTATAATGAGGGTATGTGTGGCTTAAAAACAACGTTCGTAGAAGAAAATGTCAATGATACTATTATTTTTCTCCAATTTTCTATATTTTAATTGTTTTTAACTAGGTTACAGCTCGTATTTTCTTATTGTTCTACCTTCAACATTACATATTCCAATCACCAACGCTACACTAGTCTACCTTGCCAAAAAAAAAAAAAAAAACGATACACCAGTCTACACAAACTTAAAACTTATATTTAGAAAGATCCCTAACCTCATAATAGGCTGAATATGAAGCCCAACTTACCCAATTTATAACTCATTCGATCACTAAAGTTTAAAAGTCATCACAAGAATCTACTACCAAATTAACCATTAAACTGCCAGCAACTATCTATAGTAAGGACATCCACGAAATCCTTTCTATTATACAAGTAACGTACAATCGATATATGTGGTTCTACATAGCTACAGTAACGCAGTTGATTTCCTCACCCATGCAGTGCGTTTTTTCTCTTGATTCTTCAACAAATCACAAAGGGATCGGTCTAGGAGAGAATGGCTAAGTGAATGTGTTGGCCACAGGCGAAGGAGAGGGGAATATTCAGGGAAAAAAAAAAGCATCATGCAAGAGTGAAAATGAGGACTAGCTAGGTAGATAAGTGAAGATGTTAAAAATCGTCAGTAAGCTGCACGGTCCTCACGTACCCTAGATAAGACCTGCACAACAAAAAGAGAAGAAGACTCTATGAAGAGTACCAGTGTAGTAACGGCTAAATACCCTTCGAAAGTCAAGTCAGAGAATTTTCACAACTCTAAAGTATTAGAACTGGGGTGAATCATGCGTACCTTAGTTTGTGAGGACTTTAGGTTTTTATAGTAGTGTAGAATTGACATTCATTGCTTGATAGAGAGGGTCTTTTCTTGTAGAGAAGATTCTTATTAATACGCGTATCTTATGAGATCCTTTCCTTGTAGAAATCCTCTTGATTAGAGTTATTCATGGGGCACAAGATGTTTCCATATATACTCATTCGTTGAGTTCAAGCAAAGCCATGTTGGATCCGTCAAGGGCTTCTTTATCCCCGTTAGCTTACTCTCGTCCACTTCCGCTTTTATCTGGATGTTCTAGTCATCAAGCCTAAATGTCGTCTGCTTGGAGTCGTCAGGCCAAGATCAGAGCCGTCAGCTTTGAGTGTGCAGATGTTGCCTTCTTCATTAACTGTAAAGTATGGTCGATGAGTTCATGAGCTTGACCGTTTTATCTATCGTGAACGAGTTTGATACCTTTTCAAAATTAGCCTTATCAGCTGCCCCCTACTCCATGCCTTCGTCGGCTTAAGCTAATGGGTCATGGAGTTTGTAGCTTTTCATTTGTTTGGGAAAAGGCACGTTCATTAATGGTTCCTCAAGCAGCCATTATTTAATGCTCAGGACACATGGCGTAGGCTGGTTGGTCCTGCTTCTAAACAAAACGCTGCTTTGTTTCCCACGTATCTTCAACCTATAAATATCTCACATTTTCCTCACATTTCTTCTTATTTCACCTTTTCAAATCCTAAGAGCAAGAGAGTTCTCATCCATTACTTTTGCCGCCATCAGCTTATGTACTCCGTTGTCTCTAGAGTCATTATTTCGTCCCATAAGTCCTCTTTTCCTGTCGCTTTCTTTCTTCTTTTTACTTTAGTTCATGTAGTTTAGTCGACACTTCCGTAGAGAACCGTCAAATAGGTTCTTATATTACTCTGTCGCTTGTAGGTGAATAGATGTCTAGAGAAGCGACAAGTGAACAGTTGTCAGTCCGTGAGGGAGCGGGCTATGACGAAGTCTTCTATTCAGGTCATGAGCCCGATGAGGGCTTTTCTTAGTCGTCAGAGAGGGAGTCGTTCGCCATTTTCCTAATGACGAAGTGGAGAGTCTTATTGAAGAGGAAGTAGAGGGTGATGACGATGATGATAATAAGGGGGAGAGGATGAAGAGTACGCGATAGAAGATGACGGAGGAACGCCTGGTGATGGTCACACTCGTCCCTTTGTTCTCCCCAAAATGTGGATTGTAAATAACTTCAACCCGACAATGACGACCAATATTTTTAAGAATCTACTAGACTGTTTTCAAATTTCGAATCATATCCCAATCCGTCTCCTTAAGAAGTTTGAAAGTGCTATCTAGGAAGGACGGCGGACGTCGGCATGTATGACGCCATGTTCACGACAGGATTGAGGTTGCCTCTGATGGCATTACACCGTCAGCTAGCTAACTTCTTAGGACTATCCGTCAGCTAGATCACTCTTAATGCATGGAGGATATTATTAGAGTTGAAATTTTGTGGGGTTGTCTTAGCAGTGGGAACCGTTAGCTCACACTTGACGAGTTCTTCTGGTGCTATCGACCCCAACACATTGTCTCGTCTCAAGGGATATACCACTTCATTGTGAGAAAGAAAGTCCTTAGGTTGGTGTCAGACATGCCCGACTCCAATAGAAATTAGAAGGGTAGGTATTTCTTCATCCAAGGGACAAATTGGGTATGCCGTCCAGAGGAGTGGGTTACAATGCCTCATGGCTTCCACAATACCTGGGGTATTATCAAAGACTCAAGTTTAGTATCGTCAGTTTGTTTTCTTCTACTTTGTTCATTTGTAAAGTATTTAACGTCGCTGTTCTTCTTTTGCAGCTAGTGTTCGTCCGCGCATAACTGACGACCAGGAGGCTTTTATTCATTGGGTTCTCGAGATTCCATTCAAGGAACGGAAGTGCAGGGACCTAATCACTCTTAATACCTTACACGCCTACTATGGTGGTCTAGAGCCGATGTCAGCAGCGCATAGACTAAACAGTTACTCTCGTCGGGGTGAGTCCTTGTTTTACTTGTTTCTTTCCGTCATTTTATTGTCGTTGTTGTGTCTAACTCCTCTTGTCTTTCACAGAAATGGAGGCAGCCAGACAGAGAGCGTTGTTGAGGGCAGCCGCGATGCGGAGAAAGGAGAAGGAGAAAAAGAAGGAGAAGGGGAAAGAAGGGGTGTCCTCGTCAGCCCCCAAGATCGTTGTGAAGGGTGTTCCTAAAAGGAAGGCTGAAGGGAAGGACAACCATCCTTCTAAGAAAGCATCAGTCACTCCTGGGAAGAAGCAGCCCAAGAACCCATTTGTTGGGAAATTTAGACCCCAGTTGAAAGAATTAACAAGTTTTAAACCCAAGTTGTTAATTAGATTTATTATGAACAAAACTTGTTAAAACAAAAAGTATCAATATCATGTCAATATCATGCATAGCGAACAAATAAATAAGACAAGATATGATGATCTAGGAAAACCAATGAAACAAACTAGTTGCACAGTAAAATACCTAGGGGGAAACCTTCCTGAAAAGCAATTCACTATAGTAAAGAGAAGTTTCAGATCTAGTATAAAACCTTTATTCCTAAACTCTACAATCCCTATATATGAACTTATAACAGAAACCTTCTACTACTTCAGAACTTCTAAACTCTTCATTATATGAACGCCACCATTTTTGCACAGATCCCGGTACGCGACTAACCAAAAGATGCATAGCTCCCAGTATGTGACTAACCAATTGCGCGGATCCCAGTACTTGACTTAATCACCAACTTAAGAAGGATATTGGCTGTAAAGTTCTTCAGTTCATCTAGACGATGAAGATCAAGAAGCACTTGGTTACAAAACTCTAAGGCGTAAAGATGCAGTAGCTTCTTTCAGAGAGAATAAGGCATCAGTCACCTTTTGCATATGTTCTTCTTGTATTCTCTTATGTGATGGCCTCTAAAATAAACCTTATATATGTCTAAGGTTGTGAGAAAAGAAACCCTACACAAATACATAAGCATGGGCCGAAAATCAGATCTGGAAATCTGAATTTCGTAATTCTCAATAGATACCTTGATATATAGTATCTTTCTAGCCTCGATAGATAGCTATCTATTGAGCAGCTGTTGAGTTTTATTGAATCAGCACTTCTTCACTTGTTTCTTAGACAGATTTGCACGGCTTCAATACTAGACTTGAAATCTTGTATTTTGAAGTATTAAACACATCCTAGATCTAACCAATTACAAGTAAAGTGCGTTTTATCAAAGGATTAGCCAATTAAATAAAATAGTGACGTATGTTCCTAACATTGAATCACATATGTCCTAACACCCGTCACCTCCCAAGCCGAGCCATGGAATCGGCAAAGGCTTAATGACGTTGTCGGGCCCTGTCGCCTAGGGAACCCGTCGTCTTCTTATGCACAAAGGATATGCCGTTGAAAGGGTTGAATCAATCATCAAAGAGACGGACGTGGATCCTTGTACTGAGCAGAAGATGGAGGACTTGGGAGCGTCGGGTCTTTTTGACCTCTCCAGGGTATGTTCTTCTCCTAGACAATTTTACTTTAATGTTTATTCGTCAGCTGACAGTTGTGTTCCATTTTCAGGCACTGGTACGCACGCATGAAGGCGCTCCAAGATAGATGTGTTGCTAATGAAGGGGTAATTATTCCTTTTAGGAAGCGCAATGAAATGTTGACTAATGAACAGGATCAATATAAGGATGCCCTTCGTACCCTCAATGTTAGGACATATGTGATTCATGTTAGGAACATATGTCAACATTTTATGTAATTGGTTAATCCTTTGAAAAAACTCACTTTACTTGTAATTGGGTAGATCTAGGATGTGTTTAATGCTTCAAGAAACAAAGTTTTAAGTCCAAGTGTTAAAGCCATGCAAGTCTGTCCAAGAATCAAATAAAGAAATGTTATTCATTAAAGCTCGACAGCTAGTTTCTATTGAGACTTAAAGAGTTATTTCAGCCCGAGGCTCGATAGCTGCTCGATAGATAGGGTATGTGTAGAAGTTTATAAAAAACAGATTTTCAATTCTGATTTTCATCCAATCCGTGAATGTATGTTTAGGCTTTTTTTTCTCACAACCTTAAAAATATATAAGGATTATCTTAAGGGCCATCACAAGTGGCACAGTTGCACAAGAACAAAAAGAGCACAATTGCATAAGTGTGAAGAAGAGTGACTGGAAACCTAGTTTACCTTAGTTCATCTTGAAGAAGCTTCTGTGTTTGTACACCGTAGGGTTTTGTGACCAAGAAATTTCGTGGTCTTCATCGTGTGATGAACTAAGAACTTTACAGCCAACATCCTTCTTAAGTTGGTGATAAGGTCGCGTACTGAATCTGTGCATCTATTGGTTAGTCACGTACTGGGAGTCATGCAATACAAGGAGAGATTGTCATTATAAAACAAGTCTAATTGAGTATTGGAGTAAGGGTTCAACTGTAGGTTAGTATAAGGTACTGGAATTCCTTTACTTGTAACCGCTTGTTTTGATAATAGTGGATTCTCGGGAGTGGTAGCCTTAAAATCATCCAGTGAAATTTTTTCCTTGGAGGTTTTCCCCATTCATAAACAAATCACCGTATCAAATTTAATTTTCGTTGCATTTAGTTATTTGGTGATTTATTTGTGTTACCACGCTCATTGCATGTAATTGAACCTAATTAATTTACTTGGCTAATTAATTGGTTAATTCATCACAAGGGGTCAATAAATTCTTGGCCTATCAAGTGGTATCAAAGCAGGCACACTCTGATTAGGGTTTCATCTTTGCTGTGTGATCCATTAACCCCTGTTTGTCATGGATTGAGGATAGTCACTCATTGTACCTCCTTTTATTTGATGGCACTAACTATGCATACTGGAAAGTACGCATGAGAGTTTTCTTGTAGTCATGAGATGAGAAAGTGTGGCAAGCTATAAAGATAGGCTGGACCAAGCCAAAGGAAGTGTCGGCCAATTAGGATGATGCCAAGATCAAGGCGGCAAACTTCAATAGCAGGGCATTGAATGCCTTATTCAGTGTGGTCACAAATGAATAGTTCAAGAAGAAATCCTTCACTAAAACTGCAAAGGAAGCATAGACTATTCTCCAGACAACCTATGAATAAACCAAGGCTATCAAGGATTTGAAGCTCCAGAGGCTTACTACTAGCTTCAAAGAAATTAAGATGAAGGAGGATGAGTCATTTGATAAGTTCTATGTCAGACTCAAGGACATAATGAACTCAGATTTTAATCTTGGGGAAACCATTCCTGAACCCAAGATTGTGAGAAAGGTGCTCAGATCACTGCCCGAGAGATTTCATGCCAACATCACTGTGATAGAGGAATCAAAGGATATCGAAAAGATTCCTTTAACAAAGCTGGATGGTAATCTGCAGACCTATGAGTTAGGTTTAACAAGGATTGGTAAGTCAAGTAAGGGTAAAAGCATGGCATTGAAGGCCAAAAGTAGTGACACAGATGAGTCTTTAGACGATGAAGATTCTAAAATCAAGTCCTACATCACTAGGCAATTCAAGAAGTTCATGAAGAATGCCAATGCAAAAGGCTTCGACAAGGACCGTAGGCAATTAAGTTTTTTTTAGTCTAAGAGCCAAGACAAAGGGAAGAAGAATGCTAGGGATGGCGGTCAGTATATTGTTCCCTTAGGACCCAAGTGTTTCAGATGTCAAGGATTTGGTCACATTAAACATAAGTGCCCTACTTATCTTAAGTCCATTGGGAAAAGCAAGGCATATACTACAACTTTGGGCGACACTGAACCTGAGGATAATTCTGAAAATGAAGATGACGGAATCCTAAATGCCTTCACCACCATTGTCTATCCTACTGAAGGGATTGTAGAAGATGTGGATGAAGAAAAAAACTTAGTGGAATCAAAGTTTGAGAAGATGGATGAGCAAAATGGCATCCACACAGCCTATGCAAAGTTGTACAAGGTCTTGAAAAAGCATGAGAAGCTATATAGGTTGGCCACCAAGAAACTCAGTGATGTGGAGCTTGAACGAGAACAACTCTCCACATAGTTTAATGAAGCCAATCAAACCATTGGAGCACTAAGATTTGAAAACAATTTCTTGGCTAAAAAGAATAAGAAGCTTGAAGTGGAACTGTTCCAAGTTAGAGCTCAGTTGAAGAGGACCTCAAGTGTAAAGCTTGATGAGATGCTCAGTATGCAGATATCTGCCTCTGATCGATCCGATTTAGGGTATAATTTCTCTTCTCCTAATATTGCTTCTTCTAGTACTACTATATTTGTTTCTCCTACTAATAATGTTGAATCTGAGAACAATAATGTGAAAAATGTGATAGCTAGTGAGAACATAGACAATGGTAAATCTATCTTAGGAGCATTCCCTAAACTTGCTAAGAAAGAAATCAAAAACCCTAGGGCTAAGAAGAGTAATGCTCAAAAGTCTAAAGAGAAGAAGCAGCATCTCTGTCATTATTGTGGAGCAGCTAGACACACTCAACCTAATTGCTACAAATGGCAAGCCACTCAACAAAGAAATAGTATGGTCTCATCTAGAAACTTGAGTCAATTTGCATCCTCTCTTGCTCCTCTTGGTGATCTCCTTAAGGCCCTCATGTTTCTATCAAACTTGAACGGTTGCAATTCTTCCCCCCCACTACTAGTTCAACGATTTGTTAAAAGGAAAGGTATTTCCAAGGTGTGGAAGGAAAATGGCTCCAAGTGATTTAGTCGCCTTTCTCTCTCTTTCCACTTCTTGTTTTTGTTTTTGCATGACTATGTGTTTTGCTTTCTTATTTTGAGTCAATCTAGTTTTTTTTTTTTTTTTTTTTTTTTTTTGCATTGCATTGCATTGCTTTGTTTGACATGTTTTTGTTGTTTGTTTTTAGTTTTTGGTTTTATATTGTTTTCCTCCATAAAAATTAAAAAAAATTTGAAAAATCAAAAAAATACAAAAAGAGTGTATGTTTGTGTACATTGGTACTTGTGTACCTTGAATGACCAATGAAACAAAGTTTTCTAAACTTTGTATCTCTTGTAACTTAAATGAGCATCTCTATGCACAACTAAGCAAGTAAGCTTTGTGACTTTTGTTTGTGATGAGTAAGATTAATTTATCTATTGTACTTAACACTTGTATCACTCTTTTTGATGAAAAGGACTAAAAAATCCTAAGAGAAGGGCATAAATAACCATCTCACCACTGTTGCCCGCCAATCATGAAATGACATCTGTATACTTCGGCGTAGCAAAAGTGCAATGTCAAAAAGCTTAACATCATTAGGTATTTCTTTTCTCTCTCTTATATGCCCATGCATGATATGCTTAATAAAAGAAAAATATGCAAAGAAAATTAAAGCAAATAGAACAAAATGCTTTAAAACATGATTGCAAACGTGTATTTTAGGAGATATGGGAGTTATAGGATGCACCTCGAAGATGATAGTCCCCATCAAGCAGTTATGATCGTGTGTGAGTTAAATTGATTTACTCATATCTCAAATCATCATAAGATGTAGACACTTATTCAATCTTGCGATGTTTTTCACACATAACACACAATATTCTTTGATACTTTTGATACATGTGCAGGTACAATGTGATTTGGCCATCACAAGGTTTACATGTGTTAATGTATGCACACTAAACTGTCTTAACTTGTATTTGAAATATGAAATCTGTTAGACTTTTTTACTATGTGTGTGTGTTCTCAGATCTATGTGCTTACATTTTTCTTGATTGAGAGATTAAAATGTTGTTTGGATTCTTGGTTGAGTAGCATGTTTGATTGCATTCATGTCTGTGTTTTTCTCTTCTTTGAAAAACTATTTTTAAGCAATCTCGATAGCTCCTTGACACCTCTAGATAGCTAGGCTATCTATCGAGCTCTTCAACTTCTTTTTATCGCAATCTCGATAGCTCCTCGATCCATCGAGAAAGTTTTTGTCTCCTCGATAGATGTTCGATAGCTCCTCGATCCATCGAGCCCCTTTTGTTGTGGACACCTCTGGATAGCTGCTTGATAGTTGTATCTCTTCAAGCCTTTAAAACTCGACACCTCTCAACACTCTCGATCTGTCTAAAATTATGAGATTCTATAAATAGGATCTACACGACTTTTCTTCATTTCTCCTCGATCTCTCTCGATTGTTTTCAGTCTTTTCACCTCCCAAACATAATCTTCTTACTCAAAACCTTCATCCCATGTGTTTTTCAGAAATTTCTTGTCTCAAATCACTTGGTATGATCTCTTTATCTATCATTCTTCATGCATTTCACGCATTTAGATCTAGGTTTTGGGGTTTCAATATTTTTTTGGAGTTTTTTCAAAATTGATGAAGTTTTTGTGAAATTTTTGGGATGAGCTTTGTGAAAATGTCTTTAAAGTGTCATGCATTGCATCACATTTGCATTATAATAATGTTTCATGCATTTTAGATGTGTGTTTACTTTGTTGCAATGTTATGTGCTAGTAGGTTTAGATTGGGCTGAGCCCATGTGTTTTTTTTCTTTAGTTTGCATGTCACATGTTCATGCATTTTCATGCATATGTACCTTCATTTATCTTTATATTGATATTGATTATGTTGGTGCTTTTCAGCGTGTCTCTCTTTCTCCCTCTCTCCTTCTTTCGGTTAGTTGCTCTATGGCACCTAAACGAAAATCTACTCCGTCTCGGAACCCTCTTCGTTTCAAGGCTTTTTCTTCTGATCCTACCCCTTCACACATTCAGTTCCGTGATGATAAAGCCTGACAAGACTTTTCAAAGAACTTTTCTACATGAGGCATTCATTTGAAACGCCAAGTCATTTTATCAGACTTCTCCGATACTAACCTATCCACTATCACCCATAGTAGGGGTTGGAAGTCACTATGTGGCGTCCTGGTCACTTGTCCATCCGTGATCATACAGGAGTTCTACTTCAACATGCACGAATTTGATTATTCAATACCTCTCTTTGTTACTTGCATTTAAGGTACGCGTATTGTGGTCATACCAGACATTGTATCTGAAGTACTCCACATCCCGAGGGTAGCGCATACTAACTAGCCCAGCTATGATCAACTTAAGGTTGTGTCTAAAGACGGGCTTATGTCTACTTTTGTGAGCGTCCCTCTGATTGGGGTGATCATTAATACACCACTGACTCGGCCTTTGCTAAAGGTCCAAGGTTTATTAACATGGTGATGGCTTTTGTTTTGCATCCTCTGTCTCACTATAACTCCATTATAGAGCCTTGTGCTCAATTCTTGCTTTCCCTATTAGAACATCTTACTATAGACTTCCCCTCTCACTTCATTCTATCCCTCATTGATGTCTATAGGGATACGATGACCTGTGATAAACTCATTTTTCCTTTGGCTATCACGAGGATTCTTCACCATTTTTCTATCTCCTTTCTTGTTTCCAACCACTTTTCCGTGATGTGAGCCATAGATGCCACTCCCGTTAAACGAAGCGAGGCATAACTTCATTCAAGACGGCCTACATGGATGCTCCCTCTTCTGCTCTGCTCCCTCTTCTTCTACGGGCAGTGTGTCTTTTGAGGATATCATGGCACAGCTTGTGCGCATGGATGCTTACCTCGACACTCTCATTGATGAGTTATGTCAGGTGAACACTCGTGTTGGTCGTATTGCACGATGACAAGCTCGCCTTAGTGGCTTCATTGCTTCTCTTTCTCCATCTCTAGAGACTTCTGAGGATGAGGACGATGATGGTGATCCTGATGCTATTGATTCTGAGGATGATGGTGCTAGCTCTTCCAGCATTGATGAGATGTCTACTTGATGTACTTACCCTTTGTCACTTGTGACAAGAAAGGGGAGTAGTTTTGAATATAAGAGTAGTCATATACATATGGAGAGTTAGTGCTTAGGAGATTTTTGTTAAGGGAAGTGTACATTTTTTTTTAGGGATGTAGTGAGGACTTTTGTATCTTTTTCTTTTCTTTCTATTTTAGATACAATATTCATGTACCTTTGATCTTGTGATCACTATGTGATAGCAAACCTTGTACTTGTTGATGTTATATATATATTTGAGGTTGTTATTACAGTTCTTTTACCTATCTTTTCATGTGTTGTTTCTATTCTCTCTTTATGCACATGCTTCTTATATTTTGTATGCAATCTTTTATTTCTATCTCACACTAAGATGCTTTGATGAATTTTGTTTAAAGTGTTTCAGAAATACAGGTTGTCAAAATCTTCTTGTCATGAACTTTCTTCTTGCAAAATTTTTTAAGAGTTTGTGTTAGGATATATTTTATTGTACTTAACAAGTGAATATGAGTTGAATGATTTATGACTTCTCTCATATGTTCATTTGTTTGTTGTGGTTTTTTTACGAATTACCAAAGGGAGAGATTATTAAGACATATGTGATTCATGTTAGGAACATATGTCAACATTTTATATAATTGGTTAATCCTTTGACAAAACGCACTTTACTTGTAATTGGGTAGATTTAGGATGTGTTTAATGCTTCAAGAAACAAGGTTTCAAGTCCTACTGTTAAAACCATGCAAGTCTATCCAAGAAACAAGTGAAGAAGTGCTATTCATTAAAGCTCGATATCTAGCTCGACAACTAGTTTCTATCGAGACTTAAAGATTTCAGCCCAAGGCTCGACAACTACTCGATAGATAGGGTGTTTGTTGAGGTTTATGAAAAACATATTTTTTAGTTCTGATTTTCACCCAATCTGTGAATGTATGTTCAGGCTTTCTTTTCTCACAACCATAAACAT
This sequence comes from Castanea sativa, assembly GCF_040712315.1. Lineage (NCBI taxonomy): Eukaryota > Viridiplantae > Streptophyta > Magnoliopsida > Fagales > Fagaceae > Castanea > Castanea sativa. The sequence goes on along the minus strand of NC_134021.1, from coordinate 31,771,616 downwards.
ATATAAGGATTATTTCAAGGGCCGTCACAAGTAGCACAGTTGCACAAGAGCAAAAAGAGCACGATTGTACAAGTGTGAGAAAGAGTGACTGGAAACCTAGTTTGCCCTCGTTCATCTTAAAGAAGACGCTGTGTTTGTACACTGTAGGGTTTTGTGACCAAGAAATTTCGTGATCTTCATCCTGTGATGAACTGAAGAACTTTACAGCCAACATCCTTCTTAAGTTGGTGATAAAGTCGCGTACTAGAATCTGCGCATCTATTGGTTAGTCACGTACTGGGAGCAATGCAATAAAAGGAGAGATTGTCACTGCAGAACAAGTCCAATTGAGTATTGGGGTAAGGGTTCAACTATAAGTTGGTATAAGGTACTTGAATTCCTTTACTTGTAACCGCTTGTTTTAATAATACTGGATTCTCGGGAGTGGTGACCTTAAAATCACCCGGTTGGGTTTTTGCCTCGAAGGTTTTTCTCATTCGTAAAAAAATCACCGTGTCAAATTTAATTTCTGCTGCATTTAGTTATTTGGTGATTTTTTTGTGCTATCACGCTCATTGCATGTAATTGAATCTAATTAATTTACTTGGCTAATTAATTGGTTAATTCATCATAAGGGGTCAATACATTCTTGGCCTATCACTCAACAAAGAGGTGACAAAGTTAAATGAAAAACTAAAGAGGAAACCCTTCAATGGGAAAAGGAGCAAGAGGGGAAGGCAACCTTGGAAAAGAAGTTGACGGCTCTCCTAGGGCAGGTAGAGACAGTCAGGGCTGACGCTGTAACTGAATTCAAGGCTTCACAACATTTCATTAACTCTTGGGCCATTTACTATAGTGACTAGTTTGAAGACTACCTAAAACAGGTTAAGCCCGTCTACCCACACTTGGACTTATCCAAGGTCACCATGGACGACCCCTTGCCGTCTACTCCAGCTAGCGACACCATCCTTAAGGAGAACGATGACTCCACACAATCAGAGCGGGATCCAAAAGATGATGGTGTTGTTCTTGCTTAACCCACTGTGGAGAAGCCCGTCACTCCCTTGATCCCGTCCACTGAAGTTGAAGATGCTGAAAATCCTCCTACTCAAGACACCCAGGATCTTCCTCCTAAAGACGACGAGAACCCTTAAAACATCCAGGCCTCCTTAGTTTAGCTTTTTTATTTTTAAGGATAATTTGTGTAATTTCTAGACGATATTAAGTGCCCCTCTGTGTTTTGGGCCTTGTTTGTAAAGATTTGATTTTAATTATGGTATTATTTTGTATCCATCGCTTTTTAGCATGTGTGTTGATCTTTACATGTTGATATGCGTATGTCCATCCATTCTTGTGCCCATGTGTTAAGATGTATTTGTCCCTTAGGACTTAGTAAACATCTAGGACGAACCCGTCTGTTTTGGTGGACTGGACTGGCTCTATTTGAAGATCTAATAGTAAATCCGTCTATTCGTGGACTTAATAATAACTTCGTCCTTGTGGACCAAAATAATTTCAAGGCACCCTCATGGGATGAACTCATCCACTTTGTGGGCTTAATAATAAACTCATCCACTTGTGAACTTGATAATTTTCAAGGTGTCCTCGTGGGACGAACTTGCCCAGTTTGTGGACTTAATAATAAACTCCTCCACTTTGTGGACTTAGTTTTAAACTCGTCCACTTTGTAGACTTGATAATTTTCAAGGCGTCCTCGTGGGACGAACTTGTCCACTTTGTGGACTTGAATAATTTTCAAGGCATCCTTATGGGACGAACTCATCCACTTTGTGGACTTAATAATAAACTCGTCCACTTTATGGAGTTAGTAATAAACTCGTCCACTTATGGATCTGATAATTTTCAAGGCGTCTTCATGGGACGAACTCGTCCACTCTATGGACTTAATGAACTTGTCCACTTATGGACAAAATTTCAATGCACCCTCGTGGGATGAGCTCGTCTACTTTGTGGACTTGGTTACAAATGCATAGAGGCAAACATATACATTGGTCATATCTGAATAACTCCTTTTATTATGATAAATGTGTGCATAGGTAGAAAATTGTTCTAAAAAAGAATAAAAACCTGCCCTTTGGGCTTAAAAAGTACTGTAGATAAGAGTTAACTAAAAGAAATAAATTGGAAATGAGTAGTAGCTCCCTTCATGCTATCTTCTACTAGTAGTATCTCCGGCGTTCCATGGATGGGGTAACTTCTGCTCGTCTAATGTCTCCAAGTGGTAAGTACCTTTCCTTCGTCATGACATGACTCTGTAGTTCCTTCCCAGTTAGGTCCGAGCTTTCCTTGGAAGGGATCTCTTATGGCACCCATCACCTTCCTCAAAACGAGATCTCCAACTTGGAAGTCTCTGTGTCTAACCCTAGAGTTGTAGTGCTTGGCCATGAGATCTTGGTACCGTGCTAGCATTTGCTCAGCTGTCTCCCTAACTTCGTCTATTAGGTCAAGCTGTAGACGCATGGCCTCGTTGTTCTTCCTCTCATCATGATTGCCCACCCTGTAGCTTGTGAGTTCGACCTCAGTTGGGATAACTACCTCGCTTTCGTATGCTAGTCAAAATAGCATTTCACCTGTAGGAGTTCTGGCTGTCATTCAGTACGCCCATAACATGCTGGCAGCTCTTCTGGCCATATGCCCTTTGCCCCCTCGAGCCGAGTCTTAATGATTTTAAGCAAGGATCGGTTCATAACATCAACTTGCTCATTGGCCTGAGGGTGGGCAAGTGAGGAGTAGTGGTTGATCCCCAATTGTGAGCAAAAGTCCCTAAACAAGTCATTGTTGAACTGCTTCCCGTTATCTAAGACTAAGACTCTAAGGATTCCGTATCTGCAGACGATGTTCCTCCCGACGAAGCTTCGTACGTTCTTCTCTGTAATGGTGGCCAAGGCTTTAGCTTCTACCCATTTGGTGAAGTAGTCTATGCCAACTATCAGGAACTTTAGCTACCTTATCTCTATTGAGAATAAGCCCATGATATCTAATCCCCATTGAGCAAAAGGCCATGGGGCTGTTATTAGGATGAGCTCTTCTACTAGCTGCCAGATGACATTCTGAACCTTTGATATTTGTCATAGGCTCTAACATATGCCTGGGCAACTTCTGCATAATAGGCCAGTAGTATCCAGCTCGAATTAGTTTGTGTACCAACGATCGCGGCCTTGAGTGGTTCCCGCAGATCCTTTCATAAACTTCTCTCATGACATAGTCCGCTTCTTCAGGGCTTAAGCACCTTACATACAGGTGGGAGAAGCTTCTCTTGTACAAGACGTCCTTTATTAGAATGAATCGTGCTGCTTGGACCCTCAACTTCCTTGTGGCTTCCTTATTTTCTAGTAATGTGCCATCTTTCAAATAGGAGACTAACAGTGTGGTCCAGTTGCTTCCTGTATCTACCTCATGCACATTGATGGCATCTATTAATGGTGAAAACTGAACAAAGGAAAGTAACTTGTCGGGGGTGATCATGTGCTCTGCTGACACGTCCTTAGCCAAACGATTGGCTTGCTCGTTCTCTCCTTTTAGGATTTGAAAAATCTTGGCATGTAAGTCGTCCACCCTTTTCTTTACTTGCTTTAGGTACTTCTTCATCTTCTCACCTTTATATTCGTAATCACCATTCACTTGGTTTGTGACAACTTGGGAGTTGCAATGAATAACCACACTCGTCGCCCCTGCTGCTTTAGCAAGATCTAATCCTGCCACTAGAGCTTCATACTCCGCTTCATTGTTGGTCGTCGAGAAGTCTAAATGAACCATGCATTCAATCTCGTCCCCTTCTAGAGAATGAAGTACAATACTCGTTACACCAGCTTGTTTGTTGGACGACCCGTCCATGTGTATACTCTTCTGCCCCCTGACCTTCCATGTTAGTGAACTCCACAATGAAGTCAGCGACCACCTTCCCCTTAATGGAAGTACGCGAGCAGTACTGTATGTCGAATTTGCTCAACTCTATTGCCCATAGTGCCATTCGTCCAGCGGCTTCGGGATTGCTCATTACTTGCTGCAGGGGCTTGTCAGTAAAGACGATCACCGTGTGGACCTAGAAGTATGGTTTAAGCTTACAAGCCATTGTAACCAAAGCGAAGTTGAGCTGCTCCATTGGTAGGTACCTTTCCTCCGCACCGTGGAGTGCCCGGCTGGTGTAGTACACGAGCTTCCGCAGCTTGTCTTCTTCTCTGACCAAGGCTGCACTAACAGCAGCTGTGGATACTGCCAGGTAAAGGAATAGTTTTTCCCCTGGTTTGGAGGGACTTAGCAACGATGGGGAAAGAGGTAGGCTTTCAGATCCTCGAATGCTTGCTGGCACTCAGCCATCCATTCAAACGATTTCTTCAGCATGCGGAAGAAAGGTAGGCACTAATCCATTTCCCTTGATCCGAACCTACTTAGTGCAGCTACCTTGCCATTGAGGCTTTGTACTTCTTTCACATTCCTTGGTGGTGCCATCTCCATTATGACCAGGATATTGTCTGGGTTAACTTTGATATCACTCTGAGATACCATGAATCCTAGGAACTTTCCAGTCGTCACCCCGAACGCACACTTGCTTGGATTGAGTTTCATGTTGTAAGAGCATAGGGTGTCGAAGGTTTCCTTGACATTTTCCAAATGGTCATCCTTCCTTCGGCTTTTCACAAGCATGTCGTCAACGTAGACTTGGACATTTCTTTCGATTTGATGGGCAAACATCTTATTCATGAGCCTTTGATACATAGCGCCCAAATTCTTGAGGCCGAACGGCATTACTTGGTAGCAGAAAAGGCCTTGGCTGGTGACGAATGAAGTCTTCTCCTGATTAGCTTCATCCAGTTTTATTTGGTTATAGCTAGAAAAAGCATCCATGAAACTCAGCAACTGGTGTCGTGCTGTAAAGTCTACTAAGACGTCAACCCGCAGGAAAAGGCAGCTATCTTTGGGGCACGCCTTGCTCAGGTCCGTAAAATCTACACACATCCTCCACTTCCCGTTGGCTTTCTCGACTATCACCACGTTGGCCAACCAGTTGGGATAGTAAACTTCTCTAATGAAGTCTGCATCTTGCAACTTGCGGACTTCCTCCGCTATGGCTCGATCTCGTTCATGGGTGAATACTCGCTTCTTCTGACGGATAAGGTGAAAGGTTGGTGATACATTCAACCTGTGCATCATGATTGAAGGGTCTATTCTGGGCATGTCTTCACGACTCTAGGCAAAGACGTCTTGGTTCTCTCTTAGGAATGACATGAGTGCTTGGCAAACTAACAGACCAACGAAAGTACCAATCCTGGTCGTTCACTCAGGCTTAGAGCTATGAAGGGGTATCTCCTCCAATTCTTCAATGGGCTCTGCCACCGTTCGCTGCTCTTCTATGTTCATTTTTTGTAGGTGATTATCCATTTCCAACGTTACTATGTAGCACTCGCGCGTAGCTACTTGGCCTCCACGTAATTCTCCCACTTTGTAGTTGGTGAGGAATTTGATCATCAGGTGGTAGGTCAAAGTTACGACCTTCCATGAGTTGAGGGTAGGTCACCCTAAGATGGCGTTGTAAGCGGACGAGTAGTCGATAACAAGGAATGTGACATCTTTAGTGATCTGCTGGGGGTAATCACCAATCGTTACGAGAAAATGTGATTGCGCCGAGGGGGTATACTTTAGTCCCCCTGAATCCAATGAGCGGGGCATTGGTCGAAACCAACCGTTCTTTGTCAATCCTCATTTGCTGGAACACCACGTAGTAAAGGATATCGGCGGAGCTTCCATTGTCAACCAGGACCTAGTGTGTGATGTAATCTCCTACCCGTATGCTAACGATGAGCGCATCGTCAAGCGGATGGTGGAGACATAAGGCATCTTCCTCTAAGATTTCAATGATGGGGCTGTCGATCTGCGCTATCTTTGGTACGAAGCCTATCAACTGGACGTTCTAAACCATCTTGAGGTAAGTCTTACAGGCCTTTTTGGATGAGCCAGAGGCTACAGTGCCTCTCACAATCATTCTTATGTCTCCTATCGATGGCCTAGGACGTTCGTTCTCTCATCGGGTGACTTGCTCTTGTGGTGTGTCCACTCTTTCCTTGCTGACAAATCTCTACAACTTTCCTTGTCTAATAAGAGCTTCTATTTATTGCTGCAAATCGTAGCAGTCAGATGTGTCATGACCGTGATATCAGTGAAAGCAACAATACTTGTCTCTAGATCTCTTATTGGGGTCTCCCTTCAGCTTACCGGGGAATGTCAGGGATCCTTCGTCCTTGATCTGCATCAGGACTTGGTCGATCAGGGCGGTCAACGGGGTGAAGCTTATGAACCTCCCAGCGGGGGGTTTAAAGCGCTTATCCTCCTGTCGGTCTCCTGTCCTTGTTGTCTTTCGCCCCTTGTCTTGCCTCACTTCCTCCTGTCTTTCCCTCTTCTTAGGCTTCACTTCTCGGGCCAGCAGCGCGTCCTCCGCGTTCATGTACTTAGGTGCCCTGTAGATTACATCTGACATAGTCTTTGGGTCATTTTTGTATAAAGAAAATAGAAACTTACCCTTCCAGAACCCATTCGTGAATGTGGTCATGAGTATCTTGTCGTCAACTTCATCAATCGAGAGGGCCTCTTTGTTGAAGCGGGTAATGTAAGACCCAGCGTTTCATCCTCTCATTACTTGATGTTCATTAGGTAAACAGTTGATTTTTTATACCTGTGTCCCCCGATAAAGTACGAGGCAAACTGGGCGTTCAACTCCTTGAAGGTACTAATGGAGTTGGGTGTCAACCTGCTAAACCAAACTCTTGCGGGTTCCTTCAGCGTAGTGGAGAAGGCCCTGCACATGATCTCGTCTGCTACCCCCTACAAGTGCATTAAGGTCTTGAAAATCTCTAGGTGATCTATGGGATCCTTAGATCCGTCGTAAGTCTTTACTTATGGCTTGCAGAATTTTGGCGGAAGGGGGAACGAGGTAATGGACGCAGTAAAGGGTGAGTCCGTCCGATGGATCAACTCATCAAGGTTGTTTGATATATGTCCTCTAAAGGTGTTCATCATGAAGTCCATCTGTTCCTTCATCATCTGCATCTCCACTACCAAGTGCAGTGGTGGAGCCGTATCTATGGCGGATGGATGACTTGTATCCTGTCTTTCTTGCTTGGGTAGGGCATTTTTGCCTTTCGGCCCCTCTTGGTTCCTCCTCTCAGCGCTGGTTCCTTTCTGATCCTCCTCCTAAGTGTTAAGTCTTCTGTTCTTTTGGCGCAGTTGCTCTTTTAGGTCATGATTTTGCTTGATGAGGTATTCTACAGCGGCTGCGAAAGTCTGAACCTGTCTCTCGAAGGCGGTGGTACGAGGTTTGTCCCCTTGATTATTGATGGTGGTTGCTATTGAGCGAGTAAGTACCATGCAACTTTTTTTCCGGGAAGTGGTAATATGGCTTACTTCCTCTTCCCCATAGACGACGCCAATTGAAGATGTTGAAAATCGTCAGTAAGCTATATAGTCCTCACATGCCCTAGACAAGCCCTGCACAACACAAAGAGAAGAAGAAGACCTTATGAAGAGTACCGGTGTGGTATTGGCCAAATACCCTCCAAAGGTCAAGTCAAAGAATTTCCACAACTCTAGAGTGCTAGAGCTGGGATGAATTATGTGTACCTTAGTTTGTGAGAGCTTTGAGGTTTTTATAATAGTATAGAGTTGACATTCATTCCTTGGTAGAGATGGTCTTTCCTTGTAGGGAAGATTCTTATTAATGCGCGTATCTTATGAGATCCTTTCCTTCTAGTGATCCTCTTGATTAGTGTTATTCGTGAGGCACAAGATGTTTCCATATATACTCATTCGTGGAGTCCAAGCAAAGCCATGTTGGATCCGTTAAGGGCTTCTTTCCCCATCAGCTTACTCTCGTCCACTTCCCCTCTTATCTGGATGTTCTAGTCGTCAAGCCTACATGCCATCTGCTAGGAGTCCTCGGGCCAAGATTAGAGCCGTTAGCTTTGAGTGTGCAGATGTTGCCTTCTTCATTAACTGTAAAGTATGGCCGACAAGTTCATTGAGCCCAACGGTTTTATTTATCATGAAAGAGTTTGATACCTTTTCAAAATTACCCTTATCAATAAGGATTTTGTACTTATTTATTAAAATGCCCCATTATGAATTCTATTTTCTAATGTCTTATCAAATTTTAATTAAACAAAAAAATTCTTTGTAGTGTAGAAAATATGTTCAAGGGCTCTTCTTCTTTTTTTTAAATAAATAAATAAATAACATTTTCAAGTTTTGATTGCAAGTAGTACTTCAGTTCTAAGTATAAAATGCTTGTCCCAATTTTATGGAATTTGAATTTGAATTTATTTTTAAATTGTAACAATAAGTAGTTATATTTTAGGTATAACATATGTGTCGTAATATCATGGAATTTAAATTTAAAATTTGAAATTTATCTTTATAACCTTAATTTATATATTATTAATCTTTGTCAGTTAGACAATGGAGTTATTTTCGAAAGTATAGAAAAGTGGACACTAAGAAGTTCTACTTCAGTTAAATATATAGATGAGTTATATGACTAAAACTCATTATGTTATGTGTAAACACTTGGCACAACTATAGTTATAAACCTGACTTTTATTATATATTATATGATATGAATTGACCAAATTTTAATATTATGTTAATTTATTTCTAAATAAAAGTTAAAGAACAAATGATATATTGTTACGTGCCTAGAAAAACAAAAACAAAAAAGCATGTATGAAACTCATAATATATACCTAATAATAATTAATGTTTTTCACATAATAGTTTTCAATAATATATACCTAAAAATCATGTAAAAACATAATAGTTTTCACAATTGTTGATTGGTGGTGTCAGTCATGGACCTAATTGAAAGTGCTCTTGCTTTAGTCATGACAAACTATATTAGCAATTTAGAAAATTATTGTAAAAAGAAAAAAAGAAGATGTATTCATAGTATTATTTCAATGAGAAATGGTGCTAGTTGTGGACCTAATTGAAAGTGTTGTTGATTTAGGGGCTATTTGTTAGGGAACCTCAGCTGACCACCCTTATTGGATTGTGTTCATCATTGGCTACTTCATCGGCATTAAATTCCGTGGCCAAGGATGTCTAAGGGGTTGTATACCCCATGGGCATCAATCCAAGGATGCATATCATTTCTTGATGTAAACACCTCATTTTGTACCCCTTACAACTCAATCCCCTACTCCCCAATGACAACATCACTTGGAGGCCCAAGGTTGATTTTGGGTCCAATCTTGTAAAACTTTGACTTGCAGGATGATTTTGGTAAAGAAAATGTGTAGCGAAAACCCTAAGCATGCTAACGTATCCATGTATATGCGTACACCTGCTTAAAGTAATCGTACGCATACATGGATGATGTGCACGCATCTAGGGTTTTTGAATACCTTTAAAGAAATGTTTTGGATATGAACTCATGTAGAGTGAATTGCGAATCGTCTGGGAGCCACCTTGTACCCCTCCTTGGTTGGGACCTATTTGGTCTTGACCTTCGAGTTTTAAGCTTACTAACCTTCTTGATTTTGTTCTTAATTAGATTGATTATAGAGAATGGTTAAATCAAAACTCTAAACAGTTCTAATGTTTGACATAAAGGTCTAACTTTGTCTCTTTCATTTTTTTTTTATTTGTTCGTTTTTAGGTTTTGATTGCTTCACTACCTCTGTCTTTAGTTTAGGTTATTAAGTGTATGAGTTTTAAGCATGATAGGTTGCTAGATTTCCTACTTTGATTCATGGGTTTTGTGTTTCTAGGTTTGCATTTCTGGGCGTGTATACACGCGCATGCTTTGTGCATGCATATGCATATTCGTGGTATGCATACGCATACACATGGGACGGGTAAGAACTCTCTATGTATGCGCACGCATACTAGTGATCAGAAACTTAGATTCAAGTTTCTTTGAGTTCTACAAGCTTTCTTTCACATGTTTAGTGTCTATTTAGTTTAGTTTCACATGTTTAAGTCTTAAAGTCAACAGGATAACATGGTTTGCTTTGTTCAATTATTAGATGAGTGATAAGGGCTTATGCTTTGTTGAATAACATGAACATGCTTTGATGCATAGATACTATGATACAGTGAGGTAAGTTATGTTGGAAAATTTGGTTTTGCATCTCATACAAAACACACAGCGGAAGCAACAATCACGGATCTACTTCATTCATGAGAGATAACATGTAACCTTGAATTCTAAAACAAAAAATATAAAGTGTACCTTGATGCAATGAAATTCAAAAACAAGACTTGAGAATACCTTTAATCTTCATCTCAATTCCACGTGATGCCCAAGAAGTGTGGTCTCTCAATCAGTCTTTATGTACGTTGATTCTCAAAGAAAAATCCTTCTTCTTCTCCTTGTAGAGAAAAACTATTTTCTTTCTTTTCATCATACGTACATTCTAACTACCTTGGTAATTACTTTATTTAATAACTCTTATTAAATAAAATTTGATTATTTAATTGGGTTAGCCTTGTGGGCCTACCCAATTGGGCTTTAGTTTGTGGCTTGAGATGGGACCAAAAGGAACAAATAAGACTCTAGCTCCAATGGGCCTTGGGTTTTTTTGTTAACTCTTAACAAGTCCAAAGTTACCATTAATTATATTTAATACCACTATATAAATATAATTGCACTCTAGCCCTTATTAATAAATTATATCCCAAGACTCTAATAATATCATTTGACCCCTCCATGAAACATCCATAATGAACAAAGTTATAATAAACTGTCAATTTGTAAACAACTATTTTATCCTTGAGTACCCAGTTTAATCTTTTAGTTATTCACATTTATTGAAATCCAATTTCAATAAATATAAGTTTTAGTAACTCCTTACTATAATGGGTGCCCTGAATAACCAATTCTCATTAAACTCATCTCAAGAGGATATTTCGTGTCTCTACTAAAAGAGATTATAGATTTCATCTTAAGAATATGTGTTCCCTCAACACTACATGTGGTTACCCAACATATTGAGGTTTTGACCGTGAATATTAGATCTCACTCCTGATATATCAAAGTAACCTACATTTCATTATTAAATTCACTACCCTCTTAGGATTAAGAGTCTATGAAATTAGAAGTCGTGAAATTAATTATTCAGGTGACAATTGTTGATTGAATAATTAATCTCATAGCGGTCCAGTTCAATATGTCTTAATTGTTAAGACACATTAACACATCAACTAGAAGTCTCTACGTCCATGATCAAGACAAATCATCGTAGTTGATGTGTTATAGTCTTCGTAGATGAAACGTCTAATTTCATCACCGACTACGAACTGTATTTTGAGTTTACCAGGAACTTGTGACTTACATCTTCTATGACTAAATCACATAAATCACATACAATGCATCTCATGGACTATGATAATGTCTCATTAGTTCATTTATAAATATTCTCATATAATTAAACAACTTAATTATTTATGACATGCCAATAAATTGGATTTTAGGGCACAAACCCTAACAAGTTATGCATAATTACATGAACATGCATTTGATTTGGATGTTGAACATGCTTACTTGCTTTGAATGATGGATATATTTATTTGGTGGATATGATGAGTACACCTACTTGATGTGCACGTGTGGATACATGATGCTATTGCCTAATGATTATTTGCATGTACTACTTGCTACCCTTGGACAATATGTTTGAATGTCGTGATAGGTGAATGCTAGGGTTATGGGATGTTATGCTATGTTAGTTGCCTTAGATGCATGTTAGAGTGTGTGTGAGTTTAGAATAACAAATTAGAAGATCCTTTGATGGGACTAGGATTTGGAACACAATGAGTGGAGACCGAACTATGGGTCGGGTGGAGTTGGGTTCTTAACAGCTTTCCATTCGCATGCCTAAACTTTGGACACGTGTTTTGGTAAAGATTAGTACCTCTACAAGGGTGCTATATATAGGGTTCCTAGACCTAATCTAGGTTGCGACTCCACTTACACTCTCCGCTCAATTCATCTTAGGCCGATATGCATTTCCCATGAGAAAACCCATTCATTGTGGACGCTTGTGCCCACGCTTTGGGACTAACCCTTGGTTCATTTATTAGGACTAGGATTTTTCTCCTGTTGGGTATAGTTAGGTCCATTCCCTTAGACCATTCTATTCTTCAACAGATTTGTGGTCCACTGCCCTAGAGTACAATTTGAAGACCATCCCCCAACATTAGTATTATCGAAACTTGAAAGTAAATGTTATATAATAGTGTTGTTTAGCATAAGTTGATATACTTATATCTAGTTTTGAGATTTTCTTTATATATTGTTCCCTTATCTCATCCCCTTCCCCTATATGTGTGTGTGAGTGTGTGTGTGTGTGTGTGTGTGTGTTTCTCAAATGAAAAAAGAACTCAGTATTGTCGAGTCATCCCACATCGGTAAAGTGTGATATTGAGAAGGGGTTTATCACTTGCTCCGCGACACTAACTGCCGCATGCAGTTTTGGTGTTGGCGTGTGAGTGTATTCCCTTATCTCATCCCCCTTCCCCTATATGTGTGTGTGTGTGTGTGTGTGTGTGTTTGTGTGTGTGTTTCTCAAATGAAAAAAGAACTCAGTGTTGTCGAGTCATCCCACATCGGTAAAGTGTGATATTGAGAAGAGGTTTATCACTTGCTCCGCAACACTAATTGCCGCATGCAATTTTAGTGTTGGCGTGTAAGTGTATTCTCTTATCTCACCCCTCTTCCCCTATATGTGTGTGTGTGTGTGTGTGTGTGTGTGTGTGTGTTTCTCAAATGAAAAAAGAACTCAGTGATGTCGAGTCATCTCACATCGGTAAGATGTGATATTGAGAAGGGGTTTATCACTTGCTCCGCGACACTAACTACCGCATGCGGTTTTGGTGTTGACGTGTGAGTGTATTCTCTTATCTCATCCCCTTTCCCCTATATATATATATGTGTGTGTGTGTGTGTGTGTGTTTCTCAACAACAACAAAAAACTTGATTGTTGATATTTATACATTCATTTAAATTAATTAGCTGAAGCGTGAGTAATCCCAATTTTAAGAGGAAAATTGTTCAAGATTCAAGAGTTATCGTTCAATCTTCTGTCTTAAATGTTGAAACTTCAAATTTTGTACCCTAAGAAGGTTGAAAGATGTGAACCTAAGCAAATGAATATTGTTTTCTTATAATATGATCTTGATTTTGATGATCAATATGAGATTATTACAGTATACAATATAAGATATGAGATTTTGAGTGATTGTGTAATTAAGTATATGAAAAATATATTACAAATTTTTTAAATCAAAACCAATTATATAAATGATTTTAATACAATGAAAGAATGTAAGACAACTTTATTTGGTAAAAGTTAATTTATGAAAAACATTTTTTAATCACAATTTTTTTAACGTAAAAATTTAATTTTATTTAGTTTGGCTAGAAAAAATTTCTGACTCCCCCACTAGTGACTAGAGCCCTTTCCATTTCCATTTCCATTTTCATGTCATTTACAAGTATCTTTCAGAGTAGTTAATTTTGAAATATATGTAAAGTTTTGGGTCTCGGACCCTCGGTTAGGCAAGACGACCCACCTTTACAAGTATCTTCCCAAGAAATGCAGGATACCATTTTCGCCTGGCAATCATTGCTTAACATAGATATTTTATAATATTCGTAAACTAATAAGTTCTTAAACCTGTATAATACGATAAAAGGTTAGATTTATCCGTACTGCTTGGCCAACAAGGTCAATAATTGATTATAAACGCCATCGTTTTCTGCGTAGATATGTAGTATAGAATGTATACAACTACAATCCTTTTGAAAAAGATAATGATAATGTATATAAAAGAATGTAATTAGCAGCTAATAAATATTTTAATCAATGGTTGGAACACAGATGGTATGCTTAATGAGAGTATATAGATGTTATTAATTTGAGTCAAAAGCATCTGTAGGCAACTTGATAGACAAGTTTTAGGAGTCAACTGTTAACGTGTGAACATGATGAAATCCAGATTATATACAAGTAGACAAATTGAATATTACAATGTGAAATTTAAATAGGAAAAGCAGAACAGAAAAGGATTTATTAAAAAAAAAAAATGTTATGGAAAAAGCCTGTGAGCCCACCCAGCAAAGTGGGTGGTAGCAGTAGCACTGGCCACTGACCAGGTGCATTCATTAATAATTTCAACCCCGAAAGCATTATGTTTCAACTTTGTTATTATTTATGCAAAAATGTTAGCAACACACTATTTTTCACATCATTTTTCACAAATATTATATATGGCTGACAATGACTAGATGTTACAAAAAAAATAAAAAAACTGTGAATTCGCATGAAAGTGAAAAGCAAACCCGTCACAATCTAGAATAATTATATAGAAAAAAAAAGTGATAAAAGTTAAAATCTTCGAATAACTTTTATCTATATGAAAGTCAATTAAGGCATGCATTCATGACCAATAAAGGGACGACAGCTCCAGGGTTTCAAGATTAGAAAATTACTTATGCAATGATCTCAACCATCAACCTAATGAAATCATATCTATTTCTCTGTAGCTATGAAACATACTTCTCACCTCCCCAATTATTTACCTATTTAAGTATAAAAAAACACTAAAGGCTTTTGACTTTCACGCATTTATTATTTTACATCTTTTTTTATACAGCAATACTTAGTTGTTTCTTAAGTTTCTCTTTTAAAATTTTATCAAGTGAATTTTTTTTCATAAAATTAAAGTATATTTTTTAATTAAGTAATCATATGACTGAATCTTAAAAGGAGAACTTAAAGAACATCATTTAAAGTATTGTACCTAAATTTTGTCATTTTTTATACACACTTTATATCATAAAATATTAATATTTTTAAAATGGGGTCATTCACAAATTAATTATCCATATGTATATGAATCCTCGACGTAAAAAAGTGTGAAAAATATTTTTCAAAAAGTATAATTATGTTGTATAGTATAGAAGTATGGGATGAGACTTAAATAAATCAAAATACGAAACAATATTTGCATTGCAAAATTCGTTACCACCCATAATGCTACTTTAAATATTTTTGTGAGGGACATGTGGATCAAGTAATTGAAGGTTATGATTCTGATAAAAATGAACGGTTGAAATTGTATTATTAGAGTAAAAATAATACCTATAAATTTTCGAGTAAATTAAATTGTTCACATATTTATGTACTCTAAACTTATATAGTTCATACAAAATATAATAGTGTCATTTTCAAAATATTAAATAAAAATTTATAACATTGTGCAAGAGTTGTATTAGGTGTAATTAATTAGTGGATTGCAGATCTTTTTTTTCTTCTTTTTTTTTTTTTTTTTTGGAGAAAAAAACTGTAATTCTTATATTAAGAAATACCAGCTAAATTAGCTTGGATCACATATCTCTTTGTCTTTAACACTTCCTCCAAATGTCATTTTAATTAAATGTTAATATTTACCATTTGATTATAAGCATGTGTGGGTTGATTGCCTGACTTTTTTGTTCTTTCAACACTTGTCTCGATAGCTTATTGATCGATCAAGTCATTAAGCTCGACCAATCAAAGTGTAAATCTCGATCGATTGAGGTTTGGAAAAAAGTTTCTTGTAGAATTTATCAAATAATAGTTTTTGAAGTTTCTCAAAAGACCATGATTTTCTTTCATATGTTGGATTTGTGAAATATAAGAGTAATTCTTATCTGTTATTATGAATTTGTATCTTTAAAGATTCAAAGTTAATCAACCTATTGTTGAAAAAATACATGTTTGTATCTCATACAAAACATACGCAATAGAAAATTAACAGATCAATTTCATTTGTAATTAATAACATGTACTATGTAAATTTCATAATTCAAGAACAAGAAAGTGTACCTTGGTGCGGTGAAATTCAAAACAAAAGATCAGAATTACTTGGAAACACTTTTAATCTTCACTCTAATTCCACTTTACGCCCAAGAAGTGTGGTCTCTCAATCAGTTTCCAAAGGGAGAATATGAGAGCGACTTACACTCACACACACATCATTTCACAATAGTGTCTCATACTAAAAGTCTGTATGTTTCTCCCTTTGTATCTAACTGATTATCTAATTAGGATGACCTTTTGGACCGTTCCAATTGGGCTCTAGTATGTGGCCTGGAGTGAGACCAAAAGGGAACAAATAAGACACTAGCTCTAATGGGCCTTGGGATTTCTATCAACTCTTGATAAGTCCGAAGTTACTGTTAATTATATTTAATACCACTATATAAATATAATTGCATTCCAGGTTTTATTAATAAATTATATCCCAAAACTTTATTGTACATGCAACTCCTTTATAAAATATTCGTAGTAATACAAAATCATGAATGTGGACTGTCACTTTGAAGATTACTACATTTTCATCCTTGAGTTCCCAGTTTAATCATTTATGCTATTCATCATATATTTATGAAATCCAATTTCATAAATATATACTTTAGTAACTAAAGTGGTTAAGTCTAACACTTTCAATAATCAAACCCATTAAACTTATCTCAAGGGAATATTTTATATCTCCAGGGAATATTTTATATCTCTATTAAGAGATTATGAATTCCATTTTAAGAATATCTGTTCCATCAGCACTAAATGTGGATACCCAACATACTGAGATTTTGATCATGACTTTAGATCTCACTCCTTATATATCAAAGCAACTTACATCTCATGATTAGGTCCATTATTCTCTCAGGATTAAAAGTACATGTAAATAGAAGTCGTGAGATTTATTATTCATTTGACAGTCGTTAGGAGAATAATAAATCTCACAATGATCTAGCTCAATATGTCTTAACTCTTAAAACATATCAACACATAAACTAGAAGTCTCCACTTCCACGATCAAGACAAATCATCTTAGTTGATATATTATAGTCTTCGCAAATAAAATACCCAATTTCATCACCGACTACAAACTATAATTCTGAGTTTACAAAAAACTTGTGACCTATATCTTCTGTGACTAAATCACATAAATCACATACTATGCATCTCATGAACTATATGATAATATCCAAATATTTATGTTATCCTAATGTCATACATAGCATAATACAATAGGATTTAAGGGCGCTAATTCTAACACCTATCACTTATGCTTCCAATTAACCTAGCCCTTGTTGAAAATGTGTTGATGCAAACATAAGAAAAATGAAAATACATTACAAAAATGTGGCTATAGCTAACCTATAGCCACGATTTTAAGAAACGTGGCTTAAACTATTGACCAATAGTCGCGTTTTTTAAACACAGCTATAGGCTAAGTCTATAGCTGCATTTCTAAGTGTTTGTAACCACGTTTTTTTGGACAAGGCCTATAGCCGTGTTCAAAAAGCGTGGCTGTAAGTCCAGCCAAATAAAAAAAAATTAAAGAGGACCTATAACCGCATTTTTAAAAACACGGTTATAGGTTAAGTCTATATCCGCGTTCAAAAAGTGTGGTTATATAGCACAAGAGAAGCTAAAATAAAAATAATGAATAATATTTATTTAGAAGAGATTATACGATATTATTTAGACTGAGACACAACACTCACTCTCTTTAAAGAGATTTAAACCCTCGACTGATTATGCTTGTAACTAGTATAGACATTCTCTAACTTGTTTCCCTCAAGATGTAACAGCCCAATAAATGTTATATGGCTAAAACAACTTTTGCACAAGATGTTGAAGCCCAAAACGAATTTTGGTGAAACAATATGAGTGACATTTTCATTAATTCAATAAAGCGTATCAGAGAAATCCTAATTTAAAATATTTTTTTAAGAGAACTTGATGATCTAAGATACCACTTAAGGTTCAAAGTGAGCTCTTACATTTATTTCTAAACTTTTAATAGCATCTGAAGCTCACAATACCAGAATACTAAATGGGGCCAAAAGTCTTTGCAAGTTGCCCTTAACCTTATAGAGTCCCTAGTAGAAAGTCCACATCTTATTTGCTATTGCTTCTGCAATGTGATGCAACTCTTCACATTGGAGAAAGTACTCTAATAGTGAAATCAATTCGTTTACATCTTCACATGAATAAAGCAATTAAAATGGCCCAAGTAATTAAATTTTAGAAGATTAATCTGAAAATTTGAATCAAACCACAAATTAGAAACATAGAAAAAAAATACCATATTAACATGATAAATAATCAAATAAACTACAATTTAACATGATAAATCACTATTTGTACTTTAAAAAGCAAAAATTAGCAAAATGAAAGTTGGCTTACTCATTTAACCTAAACTCGCTTGTATCCTAAAATAATCAAACACATACTAACAAATAAAAGAAACCGATGGCATCTTACTTCATTTAAATCAAGCCGGCATAATCAACCAAACCAATAAATGAAAACAATCTCATATTGTGTTGGCATGAAAAGAAACAATAAATTATCCAAAAAATAAATAAATAAAGGACTTTCACAAAACAGACATAAAAAATTTACCAAGAAGATTTATAAAGTTGTGATTTACAACTATGTATTTGTTGACTTTAATTCCGTGTTAAATTTTATTGTATTTCTGTTCATTCATTTCCCTGTATTTTTTGTGGGATATAATGTAAGGACTGTGTGTGAGAGTTTGGTGAAGAATTTGTGAAGAAGTGGTTTTCACGACTTGACTCGTGATTGCTAACCCGCAAAACAAGTCACATGAAAAGGCACATGCTAGAATTTGAAGAGTCATTGACAGACTGAATTTCTCAAGTGGCTTGTGACTCAAGCCAAGTCGCGAGTAACCCACAAAACTCACTACCTGTTGCTTTTTGGAGTGTGACTTTTCCCATTCTTTATCAACACTATATAAACCCTCATTACCCACAAAATGTAAAAAAGAAAAAAGAAAAAATAGAGAGAGTATTTTTTTGAAGAAACTTTTGAGAGAGAAACCCTAGCCAAACACTTGAGAGTTGGAGATTGTTTTACTCATAATCCTCTACATCATTTTCCTAAAGTTTCCATCGATTCTAACCTCTCCATCTACATATCCTTGAGAGGGTCTTAACCCAAATACTTACCTCACCCACTTAGAGTGTTGAGAGAAGTTTTGGTGCCTTTGGGAAGTATTAGAAGAAGCTATTGAGTAGTAGATGCAATCATGTAGAATTGTGGGATTCGGATAACTAGTGAAGACAAGACTTTGAAAAGTCCGTTGGTAGCAGGAGTTTGGAGGGCTCAAGTACATTTGATAGATTAGGCTTGGAGGGTTTGATATTTGTGTACTCCAACCTATTCACTAGTGGATTGATTTCGGCATAGAAGGGTGCAGAGATGTTTTTCGCCGAGTACTTCAGTTTCCTCTTCAATAACACGTCTCGATATTATCTTGTGTTTGCATCTTTCTTCCCTAATCTTTAAGCTTTATATTTACTGCTTATTGTTCTTGCTTATGACTTAGAGTAATGTTCTGGTTTATTGCGCATGTTTTACTCTTATTCCGCATTTAGATAAATTAGAGTAAAAGCAATTAAGTCCTAATTTAAAATTAGGGGTCCAAAAAAGCATTAGTGTTTTCACACTAATTATTTAGCTTTCAAGATTCTAATTTCACAAAGACATATTGAAGCCTTTGTATGTTTAATCTAAGAGACCCTGAGTTTCAATTAATACATTCAAAAATCCAAACAAGATGATCCATTTTTATATATAAAAAATAGGGAAGAATAGGTATGATAGCAAAATTGCATTGAAAAATGTAAAACTAAGATGATATAATCAAAGGAAAATTGAAAAATTCAGATTCTTTTTTGCTTACGTCGCAACCAGGGGCCTCAAAGAGGCTGTTGGTGCATTGCAAGGATGTGTTTTAAATGGCATCAATAAGCCAATTTCTTCAACTTAAGAGGTTCTTTTTGGAGCTAACCAAGAAAGAGAGCACCACAATGGAGATGAAGATAGTGAGCATCAACGACAATAGTGCATGATACTTTCCCTTTCAGACTGATACCGACTATTCTGATTACTGGGAGAATCACAATTGTTTTTTTCTTTTTCTTTTCAATTAATAATGAAGGTAGAGAAGGGAGTGACGTGAGCGGATTAGGGAAGACAAGAGGCAGGGGAACCTCTAGACTGTAGATAGCCACATAGATTTGGAACTATTTGAATTCAATAAACTGAGAGAGAGAGAGAGAGAGAGAGAGAGAGAGAGAGAGAGAGAGAGAGAGGTGTCAACGCCAGGCCCAAAACGGAGAATTGTGGGCCTTCGTTCGACCACCCACCATGGCAATTATCCTGCACGTGTAGGGCCCATTGAGCCCCCTCTTGATGATGGTGGGGTTCGCACGGAGTTTCGGGTGCTCTCTCTCTCTCTCTCTCTCTCTCTCTCTCTCTCTGGAGGAAGATATTTGTCTACCTTTCGAGGTGTGGCAGGAATCTTGGCCAAATTTTAGGTGATAACCAAAGGTAAGTGAAGTTGCCACCAATCATTGGGTTTTTCTAAGGTGTGATTGTTCAATTGTTTCTTATTGATTTTATTACCAATCATAGGCTAAGAAAAAGGGCATATTTCTTAATTTAATGTGGACGGCAAAAAATCTTAATTCCTGAGTCCAGAAGTTTGGTTACGTATGGGGAAGGTGTTAGGCACCTCACAATGCCTGTCCAATGACAATCCTTTATTTTGATAAAACATTAATTTTTAGAGGTTGGCTGTAAAAAACATGATTTTGGCATTGGTTTTCAGGGTTTCACATGCATGGGGGGGTTTGGAGGTTTGGCTTTTGAATGGGTGTGGTCCCAATCTATGCTTTCCAAAAGGATTTGGGCAAAGTACCAAATTTCCATGGCAAAAATCCGGCAGCATATCACCTTACTTTTAATGCAAAAATTAGGCATCGCTTTGCCTTAGGTGACATGAACTGTGACAATCACACCAGAAGGGGGGAGATGGTATATACATACATACATCATGCACAATGCAAGCACACAAAGCAGCAAAGTAAATGCCTACATTCCTTGAGCATGGCCCAAAATATAAGTGCAAGAAAGTAAACAGGAGTCGTCATACTATAGAGATGAGGACAAATGGTACAGGACATGATATACCTAATACAACCAATTTAAGAGGAAAATGAGGAAGGGAGGAAGGAAGGGGGTTTAAAAGAGTACATAACCAAATGAGAGAGGCTAGACCCCTAAACCTACTGAATATAGCCGCTCAGCTCATATTTACATGCTTGCATCCGCGACTTTTTTGCTTGCGCCTGGGAAACCATGCCATAGCTTAGTTCATCCTCGCTCCATGTGTGTACATGCAAAGGCAAAGACAAGAAACCAACAAACAAGCAATGGAAAGAAAATATGCAAAGAGCATATGAAAGTGACATAAAGCAGATAAGCATGATAGACATGGCAAGCTAAGAAACAAGAAAGCGAGAAGTCAAACAAGCAAGAAAGCAAACAAAAGGTGGTGTCTGCGAGGGAAAAATATAGGTTTGGATTGAATTTCCATAACTTCATTGTGTTGAATCATGGACGACATGCTAGCAAGCAAGACTCATGCATGGACATGTGAGCAAGCATGTAAAGATGCATAGAAAGCCAACTGGTGGCACAAATAAGCATGGTAAGAATAGCATTGCACAGAGCGGAAAAGAGAAGGGTACGCAAGGAGCAACCTGGCATCCGGAGATGCCTCCCAACTGGTTACATCCGAATAAGGCCTCATGGGCATCGGATGTAACCAAACAAGATCAAGCCCGCAGAGGGCGTCAAGCATGGTAAAGCCTAGAATAAGAGAGGCTAGCACAAGTATATAGCATAGAAGTAAGCAAGCATAGACATGCAAATAGGATAATCCAAACCCTTTGATATGGGCCTTGGTGTATGGACGATGAAAAAGACCATGGGGTCTTGATCAAATCCTAACCATTAGGCCAAAACACAAGAAAATGCGATGAAAAGAACAAAAGGGCTACAATAGCACATGGCTTGACAAACAAGGTCTAGGCATAAGCACATAAACATGGCGTGAAGCATGCAAGCACATATATGATGGTACAAAGCATGTAAAGAACATTGATCTAAGCATGTAAACACACCGATCTACACATATAAGCATGGAAATGAGCATGCAAGCATGTGGATATACACCTAATCATGTAGAGGTAAGCATAAAAACATGGAAGAACACAAATCCAAGCATACAAGCATGTGAAGGCATAGACATAGGCATAGGAGCATGCATGTAAACATGTAGATCTAAGCCAGGCATGGCCAAAAATGTGATATCAAGCATGTAAGCATGTAGATCTAAACGAAAATACAAGGAAAAGATAGATCTAAGCATCTAAAGCATGGCATAAAGTATAAAACATGTAAAAGCAAGGTAAAGCAAGAAACATGCTAGATAAACCAATAAATCATTTTATTAAAGCAAGAGAAAACAAGGTAGATGCTAGGGAAAGATTTAAAGAGCTAGGGGTGTGGATAGTAGCTAAAAAGCTACATCCACACCCCTAAAACCCAAATCCAAAATGTAGAACCAAGGAGAAGAAGATTGGGTATAAGAACAATACCTTGTATTTTTGGTGAAAAATGAAGAATCAAGAGGCTTTGATGTGTTTGGAAGAGAGGAGAAAAGCTCAGAAATTGCCCAAGCAGAGAGCAGGCAGTCAGGAAGTCCTCTTTTTCTTTTTCTTTTCTTTTTTTTTTTTTGGTCTGGAGGTGCCTAGGGCCTTTTATAGCCCTCAGCACGCTTTACGAGGTAGCGGCCCTTATAAGGCCGCCACCTGCAAATTGTCTCATATTGGGTTGATCTTGACTTCTTGTTTCTAAAAAAGTATGGAACTTGAAAATCCAATGGTCGGATCAAAAGTTATGGCTCCCCAGAATTTAACGGTGCATCGATCGGTGCGTTAGCCCAGTTTTCATGATATCTTGGCCGTTCTAACTCCAATTTTGACCCATAAATAGTCATTGGACTGATAATTTGATACTCTTCATAACGGTGTTGGTTTCAATCCGTTCTAACAACTGGATTAAAATTATGGTTTATGGGCCCGCCTGGAGTTAACTCTAGGTCAAACTTGGTCAAAGTCGCCAAAAATCTCCGAGAAGCTCAGGTTTGATGTAAAACTATGAAAAATGATATTTTGAGGGGATTTTGAATTTTATTGACTTTTGGTTAACCCAAGGTTGACCAAGGGCATTTTGGTCATCTTGAAATTCAACACACTTTCTTACCCCCCCCCCCCCTCCCTCTTCTTGGCTCTTCTTTTCTGAATTTTCAATTCCCTTTACATTAAAGATGTTCTGGAAGCTTTTTCTTTAGGAACTTCTTTTTTGTAAGTAAAGTATTTTAGGCTTTAAAGAGGTGAACAATTTCCTTTGAATCCTAAAATATTCTTTCACTAGAAGAGCACGCTCATGCAAGAGGTATTCTATTTCTTCTTTCCTTTCTTCTTTCATTTGGTTTTTTTTTATGTTATTGTTTGATTGATGGATATGTGTAGCGTGTTTTATTACTATTTTTCTTGATATATAATTGTCATGTTCTGTTTGAATTTTTCTTTAACACGTTCTTAGATGATGCACGTTTTATTGTAATTCTTTTTCTTAAGTTTCAAATCTGCAATGACTAACAAAATTCTTTTCTCTAAGCACAAAAACTTATTTGTATTTTTAGATTTGATTTTTTTAAATATTCCAAAACTGATCTGTATTTTCATTAAATACAGATCTGATTTTTTTTAAGATTCAAAAACTAATCTTTATTTTTATTAAATACAGATTTGATTTTTTTAAAGACTCAAAACTAATCTATATTTTCAGATTTGATTTTTTTAAAAGACTCAAAACAGATTTGTATTTTTCAAATCTGATTTTTTTTCAAATATAAAACTGATCTATATTTTCATTAAATACAAATCTGATTTTTTTTTAAATATAAAACTGATATGTATATTCATTAAATACAAATCTATTTTTTTTTAACTCTCAAAACTAATGTGTATTTTCATTAAATACAGGTCTGATTTGTTAAAGTCACAAAACTGATCTGTATTTTCATTAAATACAAATATGATTTTTGTTACAAAATTGCAGATTTGGAAATTTAAAAGAAGGGATTAAAAATTAGGTTGAAGTCTTTTCTTTTTTCTTAATATGTGATGCATTCATAATGAGTTTATCTCATGAATGTGAATCTTCTTTCAAAAGTCTTCTGTATTTGTTTCCAACAACAGATCTGATTTTGTTTTCTATATAAACCAAATATCTTTTTTTTTTTTTACTTTGAAAAACAGATTTAATCTTTTTTTTTAAATCTCTTTTTTTTTTTCTTTTACAAAAACAGATCTGATTTTTCTTGATAAAATCCTTCTTTTTATCCTTTATAAAAATGGATCTAATATTTTTAACAAACAAAGTCTTATTTTTTTTAATTTTTAAAGCATATCTGAAGTTTCTTTTAAAAGAGGACATATTCATGAGGCAAATTCATTTAGATTAATTTTTGACAAGTGTTTGTCATGTGAGTTCAATATGTCATTCAACATCATGCAAACTTAGGTATATTAGTCATTAGAGCCTAGAAGACCAAACTCTGTGTGGGCGGAATGGGTGCCTAACACCTTCCCATTTCGTAACCCAGCCCTCGAGCTTAGGATTTTTGGATAGGTAGATTAGTTCTTTGTCTTTTTAATTTTGGTAGATTGTAACTAGGACCCAAAGCCTTGTAAGGTTTAATTTACCAAAAATTGTACTTTTTTTATTCAATCAATGACATTCAAACTATTCTAAATTTGTATTTTGTATTTAGATTTTTCTTTTCTTTTTTGTATAAAAAAAAAAATGTGGCGACTCCACACCACTACCCCAAAAGAGGGGTGCCCTTACAAGCACCCAAATCTCTTTTCGAGAGTACCCCTTCCTTTTTCAAAAGAAGCTCGGTCTCTCACAAGTTCATCAAAGCATAAACCCTAATCATCAATCTATTAATCCAAGCATGTGAAATATGTTATCCTAATTACCCTAATGCTAAAGATGTGAAAACTAGACTCAATATGACCTAAACATGTGATTAAAACTAATCAAAAAAAAATACCAAGAACCCTAAATTTGGGTTTCCTGGCACGAGTGTGCATGCCACATACACACCAAGAAACACATTTTTAAAGTATAACCAAATAACAATAAAAAAATTATAAAAAAAAAAAACCTAGCATGCTTCTAATATATTAATTCAACTCTTCATTCAAAACATGGTGAGACACAACAAATCAAAATCAAGCATGCATAACTTGTAAATCAAATTAAGGACAACAAGAACACAAGCTATAAAAAAAATCCAAATTAATGAAAAGTCATGAAGAGAGACTCACCTTGCTTGTGGAACACAACTTGGTTGATATTTAACTGATCCATCAATACCTACACAACAAGATTCAATGGGATATCAAGGAAGTCAAAGGATTTAATAGTTTATAGGTCAACTCAAAATAAAAGGATTTTCTTGAAAAAGCTTTAGAAAGAAAGATTGAAAACGTTTCTTGGAATGAGATCAATAGCTTCTACCCTAATGAGTAATAGAGAAAGGTTTTGAAGAACAAAAAACGTGCTTAGTGGCTATGAGTGCAGAAAATTCAGAGATGAGAGTGTTCATGGATGAGTTTAGGTCAAAAATCAAATCTCTCTAGTTAGGGTTTGAGTTTGGAGGCATAAAATTGTATTTATATGTTTAAACTAGGGCTTTCAAACTCATTTAGAGGGTTTTGGACACTCTTAAGTGTCTAAGGGGACAAGGCCCATCAAAGAGGGAAGCTTTGGGCCCTAAAGAAATGAAGTTCTGAGGTTCTAGAATGCAAGTGCATACGCATCTTTTTAAGGTGCACACACACACTTGTTCATGCATATGCAACCATAAATTTGATTGCTGGGTTGGCCCAACTTCAAACGGTCATAAGTTACTCAATACAAGTCCAAATTAGGCAAAATTTGTGTTCAAATTGATACTCGAGATTTCTTCATTCAAATGAAACAAACCAAACTCAACAATTCTTTATGGATCAAAAGTTATGTTCAAAACATTGAGTAAATATCATTTTTCAGCATTGTTTTCAAAGCGATTTGAACACTTTTAATTTGTGATTACTTCCAAACTATCAAAATAACTTCAATTACCTTTTGTAGACATGTCAAGCTTATCATTGGGACCAGGATTAAAGTTTATTAATCAGGTACAAAATAAGGTGTCTACAAATATCAATACTTGAGATGATATGATGTTACTACCTTTATGATAATATAAAGCTACTAACTTTGAGTTAACATGGTGACATGCTTTTGATCTTGTGGCCTAAGATGAATGCGATATGAATATGATGCTTTGATGAATGTTAGGCTATGCATATGGATGAGATGAGATGCCTATCTAGATGTATGCTAGAACATGATGATATGGGATAATATATGATCTCATGATTAGATGAATGCTAGGTTGGATGCTAGATGCATGTTAGGACAAACTTTGTGTGTGTGTGCGCGTGTGTGTAGATAGCCTGTTAGAAGACTTTTTTATGGAATTAGGATGTGGAACATAATGAGTAAAGGTCGACCCATTGGTCGGGTGGAATTGGGTGTCTAAGATCAGTCAAACACATACTCTAGTAAGATTAGTCCCTCCACAAAAGGGCACTTATATAAACAATTCCTAGACCTAATCTATGTCACGATTCCATTATTACCCTCCACCCCGGTCTATTCAGTTGAGGCGTACTCCCATCAAAATCGATGAGCCAAAACGTCGCGGGTGCTAGCGCCCATAGGTAACCCATCTTTCTCATATATTTTCCTGTAGTCATATAAATTTTTCTTTGTTTCAATCATTTTTAGGCACTAATTCTTCATATTCTTTTACTCTCTTTTTTTGGCTTTTTAAAAATTTTAGTTTTTGAATTTTCGGGTTTATTTTTTGCTGTTTAGGAAGATTTTAACAGCAATAGTTATAGATTATTCTTTTGAAGGCAATCCATCTTTATCTTATGTATATAAATTTTTTTTTATTGTGTAGTCATATATTTTATTTTGTTTTAGTAATTTCTAGGCATTAAATCTCTTGTGATTCTTTCTTCTTCTCTTTTGGCTTTTTAGATATTTTAACTTATAAATTTTTGGGTTCATTTTTTACAATAATTGAAACTGTTGGACAAATTTCAATGTTATAACCATGTATTATTTTTTGCAATATCCGACACTGTCCAACATATTTCAATAGCTATAGTAATGAATTATTCTTTTAAGGGCAACCTATCTTTCTACCACTAAATCTTCTAATTCTTTATTATTATTATTTTGCCTTTTGGAAGTTTTGATATATATTTTTCGAATAAATTGTAGGTATATTTGAAATTGTCTTATAGATTTCAGTACCTATAGGCATGGATTATTCTTTGAGGGTAACCCATTTTTTTTGTAGGTTTCTTTGTTGTTCAGTCTTTTTTTTTTTCAAATATTTTCTAGGTTTTGAATCTTCTAATTCTTTAATTTATTTTTATTTTTTTGACCTTTTCAAAGTTTTAACATTTGGTTATGCGTTTAATTTAAGCAATATCTGAAAATTTTAGCAATTTTAATAGCTAAAGTTATAGATTATTCGTTTGAGGACAACACATTTGAGTGATATGAAGGGTAAGATTTTAACTTTCTTTTCTTTCCTTTTTTAAATATAAAAAAATTAGTAAGTTATGAGAGGAACTAAGGGTAAAGCTATGGTCCATATGGATGGTGCAAATTTTTTTTTTTTGGTTAATAAACCATTTTTCCATTTGAAATAATGTCTAGATTTGTTTCTATTGCTCACAACTATTATTGTTTGATTTTGTTAACAACTTTTTTTGCTTGAGAATAATTTTGTTAATGACTATGAATCCTCTTAAATGTTCACCAATTTTTCTGTTGATGTAAATAATGTAGATCATTTCATCCAAAAAGAAAACATTGGTGAAGATCATAATACTATAGAAATGAAATTTATTTGTTTCATCACTTTCATTATACCTTATACATTTATGCAAAGTTTATATATATATAAAAGAAAATGCTAAGGGTATTACAAATTTTACTATGTAAAACTTACAAACTTACATAACAATGAATATAATTAGTGTGCTCAACCACCTCATATATAAACCGTTCATTAAAATCTTAACGCATCATATTAAATGTCTAATGCTTGAATATAATTCCATACAAAATCAAAATCATATTAAATGTATGTTAATAGCAACCATAATTATCAAATTTTATATTTAAAAAATGTAAATGATAGAAAAAAAAATTTATATTATGTTAAACTTGTTAGTGTATTGCGCGAATTACTGAAGAATAAATAAATAAGCTATGCAAGGATACTACAAATGTTACTACAATGAATTTACAAATCAGTGTGTCATCAATCACAAAGAGTGAATTCAAATATTCATCTATGAGGTTATTGAAACTCACTAATTATATTCATAGTTATATCAATTTGTAAGTTTTATGTAATAAAACTTTTAACACCTTTAGCATTTTCAATATATATAAGAGTTGATGCACCCAGTGAAGGTTTAGCTCGTGTAATTTGGTGTTATTATTGTATCTAACTACGAATGCATTAATGTAGATACATATAAGTACGAGACAGTATCTTTAGAAGAAAAAAAAAAAAAAAACTACGTTAGATATTTGAAAATGAGCAAAAGAGATGATCAAGTTAGGCAAGTGGGAGCTCACACAAATGAGTACAATAAAGTAAAAACAGGAAGTTGAATACCACTTCCATTCCTTCTGGGTTCAAACCAATAATTCCATTGCTCCTCTATTTAAATGCTATACCACATGCCCTGTGTTTTCATCACCAAAGTTTGCTTCTCCTATTTCAATTTGTTTGATAACATGGCGCAGAAAACATTTCTCAGGTTTTTGGTGCTCTTTTTGGGTTTCACTTTCGCTGTCTCAACTGTTGCTCGTAAGGCTCTTTTTTTTGGGGTCTCTAATCTTAACTATGATGTAATCTTTTTCATTTCTTTGTAACATTGAGCAATTTGTTTAATTTTCCTTGTTAATAGGAAGCCTAAAGAACAAGGAAGATCCAGCAGCACTTGCGGTTCAAGATCTACAGGCTCAGGTTTTTCTCTCTCATTTGATAGTTAAGTAAGGAGGTAGATCCAAACCCTAAGCGTGTTTGGTGTAACCACTAGAAATTAAAGTATCAGTCGATCTAGAAGTCGATAACCTAATTAAAAATCCCATATAATTGACATGTAATCATGAATTGCTATATATAATTTGCAGGATCTGAGGGATGGCGAGGAACTTTTTGATGTAGAGGGCAGAATATTAAAGTTTGAAAACGCAGACTACAGCGACCCAAGATCGAATCCAGGCCACGACCCAAAAACTCCTGGAAAGCCTTAAGTCCAAAGTTTAGATGTTCTTGTGTATAGATCGAAGCTTAGAGGGTTTGGATCTAGAAATGGGTTGGATTTCCTTGCAACTGAGTGTTGTTTGTCATCCATAATCTTGAGTGTTGTTTGTCTTCTCTTGTCCCAAAAACTCCTGGAAAGCCTTAAGTCCAAATTTTAGATGTTTTTGTGTATAGATCGAAGTTTCGAGGGTTTGGATCTAGAAATGGGTTGGATTTCCTTGCTACTGAGTGTGCTTGTTATCCATAATCTTGAGTGTTGTTTGTCTTCTCTTGTTTACTGAATCTTCGAAAGTGTGCGTGTGGTTTTAGGTTTGGGCGTGTATATTGTGTGACCTAGCTTGTGTATAGTGTTTTCCTTCAAGAAATAAAAATGTTAAGGATGGTTTGGTTTGTATTTTCTTTTTTGTTCTTCTTTTTCCCCTTATATTTTGGATTTAATTGTATGTTCAGCCAATCATAGCTAGCCAGCCCCAAAATCAAAATAGAGAAAAAACAAATCCTAGATGTAAAAAAAACAAGGAAAAATACAAACAGTACGTGTAGAAACAAGGAAAGTTCAAAATATTCTTTACCTAGAATGCATGCTAAATACTTGAGAAGGAAAAAGAACAAGAATGAAAGATTGCAACCCTATGGATGAGCAAGGCATATGAAGAAAGATCTAGATGGCGAACTGTTAACTTAGAAGAACCTTCTGTAGCACTGAAAATTACACAACATTTGGCTCGTTATGATGTACTATGCCGATCTTTATTATGTGATTGTACCTATAAAATAATATCTTATTTCTGCATAAAACTAAATGAAACTTGGAACCAACTTTCTTTAGCTTTTTTTTTTTCAAGGATTTTATCTTATGAATCTTTCTTCTTGAACTGTCAGTACTATATATATAAGTATAAATTGAAAATTGTGGGAAATCTTCACATTATAATAAATGTATGTTACCCTTGGAATGTCTCAATCCATACCCGTTCTCCTTAGTTTGAAATTATGCAGACCTATATTTATAATTAAAAATAATGGGAAATCTTCACAGTATAATATTATGTTTTAAAAGTTAAATTCTCATTTTCTTTTAAAGCTAGGCTGCATAACAAGGGATAGTCCTCTCCTAACCATAACTTTCACAAATCCGTTTAAGCTAAGTTTCGATACTAAGTATCGGTTAAAATACATTTTATACCCCTTAAGTTTGGAATATCTCACTTTTAAATCCACCATCTGACGTACAAAACTTGCAAATTGCACAATTAACTATTATACCGATATCAATTTTCTTCAAATATGATATTATTTGTGAGTGAGTTAATGGCAAGATGTAATAATTAATGGTTAGAAACATAAGTTTTAAATGCCAAGGGACTATTTGGCTAGTGATGCCAAGCTTAGAACAGGTAAATTACATTTTAGATTAAATTTTTGATACAATACCAAAAGATGTAATGCTAAACTATAATTTTTTTTTCCTAGAAGAACAACACAAATCTCACTTTATTCCTCAAATATTAAAAGAAAAATGTTAAAACTATTATCAAGTTTAATATGAAAACATTAATTATAAACTAACGTGACAATAAATGTAATTGGTATCACATCAACAACACAATAAATTAAATTCTTGAATATTTTGTGTTATTAATATAAGTTAACACATTAGTTTTTAAAGCCTAGAGTCAAATTTATAGCAAAGAAAATGTTGTATCTGTTTTCTGATTTTCTAAGAGAAGTCTTTCTTATCTTAAATTAGTACTTCTTAGCTAATTACGTGTCAGCTGCGTAGAAAAAGTATCAGGTCATTAACCATGCTGAAAGTCTGATCTCTTCCATAGGACTGAGGTCATAACTAAATCTGCCAAAGTGTTTCAATAGTAATTTTTTATGAGTGCTTGGATAATCTTTTTTTCCCAGTCTCTCTCTCTCTCTCTTTTATTTTTATTTTTGGTGCTAGCCACTCGCACCAAGAAGTCAATAAATACACAAACATGTTGACAAAGTGAGTTGTAATCTTTTTTAGACTCTTGTAATTTTTGATTAGTGTCGGAATGTTTAGTTCTTAAGCTCTAGTTTGATTATTTTAAAGCATGTATTATTCGAACTATTCTTAGTTTATTTTATCTATTTATTTCTTTTTTATAGTGAACTAATCTTAGTTAGTGTTTAGTGTTAACCTCTATTGCAAAATTAAAAAAAAATTAAAATAAAAGGATTCCAAAGGATTATGTAATTAACCTCGAGAAAACCCATTTTAATTTAAAGAATTGTATAGATGCCCATAATCTTTCAGTTAAAAAACATTGTAGTCTCTTTTATAATGAGTGAGTTTTAGTTAACTCAAATAATAAAGTTTCTGATAGTTAAATAAGAAATTTATAGTTCAATCTCTGTCTATACCAAAAATCATTTGGTTTCTTGATATGATAATAAATAATTATTATCAAGAGTGAATGTCATATATAGGTTGAAACTCTCTAAATAAGAAGTCTCTTTTATAATGAGAACCATGATTTAAATCTCTCCTACCTTATTATTATACTAATTGAATTAAATAAAATTGTATTAATATTTAAGATGCTACAACTTCTGTTAATAGAAGATGGAAAACATTAGATACAGGGTATTGTTGTAAATTTCTATTAGTTATATTAAATAGGTGTCTTGTATGCAATTACAAAGGCCATTCACCATAATGCTGTCCAAATCAGTCTCTCCCAAAAAAATTGAGTTAGGACTTGTGTGTGTATATATATATACATATATATATATATATATTTTACAGAGGTGTCCTTCCCTTATGGGAATTTGCAAACCACTACAAATTGAACATGACCATTCAAATTTTTTGTTTTCCAGAATAAAAACTTAAAATGCTGCTTAAATCTTTATGCAACAACAACTAATTAACTTAAAATGCTGCTTGACGGACAGGGAAGGTTGAATTTAATGCAACCACTAAAACATGTAGGACATATTTGTAACACGAAGATTTGATATACGGTATTTGGAATATGATACATCTTTCTACAAAGAGAAAATCAGTCACTTGTAATCACTATAATTGTATTTATCTAGAAGATTCCCATAGCATATCATTGTAGTTATAAATATATAGCACTAGTTTAGTACGTACGTATATTTGAAAAGTCATTCTTCCAGCATTCACCAAACAAAACCTTATGATTCCAACATGGTACGGAATTGTTTTTGATATGAATGGCAATTTGTGAAACGCTTCCTCGGTGGGCTACAGTACCTGCTTCTGCTTTAAGTTTATGACACACTAAAGCTTGTTGGGATGCCCACCCACCAACCCAGTGTTTGGGAGCACATGGTTAGTTTTATGTTAATATATTGCTACTCCCTAATCATTCTTTCCTTCTTTTTCTTCTTCTTTTTGTTACAGTTCTAGCGATGCAAGATGTACGAGTGACCATCAAACCCAGAAAGTAGAACATTTTAATCTTGAAGAAAGCGCATTATTAGTACACTAGTAGCACTTACACGCGTGCTTAGTCACAAATACCCTACATTATTAGGATATTTAATTAATAGTTAATAGCATAGTAGTCTAAAACTATGAAATTATATATAAAAAAGCAAAGGCAGCATACCTATAAACGTGTTCAAAACTAAGGCTTCCAAAATAGTGATTGATCAAAATATCCTGGATTGCTTGCTCTAGAATCATCCACGTCTCCTTATATATAAAAAGCAAAGGCGGCATACCTATAAATGTGTTCAAAACTAAGGCTTCCAAAATAGTGATTGATCAAAATATCCTGGATTGCATGCTCTAGAATCACCCCCGTCTCCTTTGGGTAGCTTGGATCCACTACGAACTCATTCTTAATGTCACAAAGCTCTTCTTCATCTCAGCACTCAATGAAGGATTGGAGTTTTGGATCAATGTTTACAAAAACTGTATGAGATTTAAGAAGAAAATAAAAAAAGCACCGGTGATATGTGTTAGAGTGTTGGAGATGGGAAGTAATTTGATAACATCATAACTACTTAATAATTGCTTAATGATAGTGGGAAAATTTAAAATTGTTAGGTAGAAGTTTGGAGTTGTGTGTGACTAAAAATGTGTGTGTACGTCTGGTTTTTTTCTTCTTTTTTTTTTTTTGCAATAACAGCAGACGTGTTTTTCTTTTTCTTTTTTTGATAAGTACTGTAGATATGTTTTTACAAAGAAACGTGTATTTTTTTTAATTTTAATTTTTTTTTATAAATAGATAAAGTAATTTAAAAACCATCAGGACAGTGGTTATGTTTTGTAAGCAGTATTTTAGTGAAAGTTAAAGATGTATTTTTACCAAATTTTGCTCCTTCTTAAGTGTAGGGTCTAGGGGTATTTTGGATCTAAAATAAAATCTGGTCCAAACAGAGGAAGCCTCTTAAATAATAGTATAAATAATGTAAACATTGTTGTACAATCTCAGTATGGTTGGTTTTAATTAAGAGTTTAAATATTTTTGCAATATGCTAAAATCAGTTTGCTATATTATATTCTGCTTTGATTTTATTCTTGGCTTTTGCTCTTCAGTCTGTAGTGTTTATGTTCGGTAGCATATGCATGTGTGAGTGAAGTTCTACATTAAATAATAATAAAAAATGTGAGTGTTTAATATAACACGGTTGAGTCCAAACACAAAAAACTTAAGCTTATGGGCTAAGTGGTGAGTATGCACATGTAACTGAAGTCCCTACATTAAATAATAATACTAAGAGTGAGTGGTTAATATTAATTACTCAATTGAAGGTTCTTTAATAGCCTCAACAAAAATGTTCAAAACCCTAGATATCTTAATGGACTGGTAATATTCTTTTACTTGAAACTCAATTCTAGATTTTTTTGAAAACATGGAATGAAAAAGTAATTTTTGAACAAAAAATATACCTCCATAAGTCACTTATATTGTTTACCAAAAAATCATTTTAAATGAGAGCTGGGTTTATTCCTTTTTTTTTTCTTTTTTATAGAGAAAAGATAATCATTTTCATTGATCAGTCATTACAATGTGTTGAATTACAAAAACTTGCTATTATTTACTATATAATCTATATGTTTATATTTTAAGCATAATTTTAAATTACGAAAACTTGCAATTTAAATAATTTATTAATGACATAGCTATTGATCTTTAATTTTCTAAAAATTTTGCTAGCATGAAGGATATAAGAGAAAGATGTGATCCAATAGTGGATTTGTCAAAATTCACCTCCAATAAAAAGATATTGAGTAAGGTTATAGCTTTAGATTACAACCAATTTTGTAACTAAACTTTGTCTATACCTAAAT
Organism: Castanea sativa; assembly: GCF_040712315.1. Taxonomy (NCBI): domain Eukaryota; kingdom Viridiplantae; phylum Streptophyta; class Magnoliopsida; order Fagales; family Fagaceae; genus Castanea; species Castanea sativa. The sequence goes on along the minus strand of NC_134021.1, from coordinate 31,736,902 downwards.
CTTTTACTTCTTAAAAATTAATATTAAGTCACTAACCTGGTAATCCCTAAAAGACAATTGGCTTAGGTGGCCCCTTTAAAAAAGAATTTCTTCTACTCCTTTTTTTATTAAAAATAATAATTAAAAAAAAAAAGACATCAACAATTAATCTATCTTTTTTATTTTATTGTGAGTAATGAATTTTCTTTATAGTTGCAATTATTTGTAACACTTTATTGAAACTTAAAAATATTAAATTCATTTTATTACCTAAAGGGATAGGTTAATAGGAGATATTTAACCAATGATAAAAGAGAATAGAAAAAAAAAATTATATCAAACTAACGGTGACTTTGTTTAATAGTATTCCAACATTAGAGTTTTTTAAAAATACATTAAAATCGTATAAATGATAAAGGATAATTGATGAATTTTATTCTATAAATGATCTTATCAAACATAAATTGATGGAAGATACTGATTATATTCCTTCTTACGATTTTTTTTTTTTTTGGTTCTTATCTATAGCAAATTAGAGAGTTTTTGTATACAATTTAGATTAGGAAGATAATAAGTTCTCTTTAAATATATATATATATATATATATATATATATATATATCAAATTTGAAATTTTTGTATATAATAAATTTAATAAGATATGATTTACTTTAGTATTACAAATTCACAAAGACTCATATATACTTATATATGTATGTATGTATGTATGTATGTATATTTATTTATATATGTGTATTGAGTTTATCTTGAATACTTTGAATAATATATCGATAGTGTATTTCAGCTTCCCAAGAAAAAAAAAATTTAGCCTTTGCCATTGTGTGTGCAAAGGGAAACGTCTACAAGGGCACAGGGAGGGAGGGGCTGGGGGGGCCTTGGACCCCTTGACTTTTCAAAAATTTCTCTTCCTTCTATTATTTTTGTTAAAAATATATAAATTTATATAATGTCCTCCTAGATTTGACTAAGACATCATTTTTGTTTCCAAAAATTACTTTTATAACATACATAAGACATAACTTATTAATTCAAAGTGTATTTAATGTATTTCATAAAAATAAAAAGTTTATGTTTGTTCTGTTTAGACCCCTTAAACCAGATTGTTTAACTTAATATATTAACCAAGTGATTACTTAGGTTAATTATTCAAATCTAGGTTAAAACAATAATAAATCATCTCATTCACAACAGTGAAAAAGTAAATAACAACATGATATGATGACTTAGGAAAACTGATGAAACGAACCGTTTCAAAGTAAAAACCTAAGGAAGATTTAACTTACCTATCCTCAAGGTAAAACATATCCACTATAAGAGAATTGAAGTTTTTACAATCAGATTTAACCTTAAATCTATTGCTACCTCCAGTAGTAACTCACTGACACGATCACCTACAAATTCTGAATTCACAGACTTCTTCTTTACTTGTATTTATTGCAACACAAGCACCCACGTTTGTAACTTTGAGATTCCACTCAAAAGGTTTAGATCACCCTTCAGTTGTTGATCTTCGTAGTAGCAACTAAGTTCTACCACTACTTGATTGTAAATCTTGCTCCGATAGATTCTTATGTAGTTGGAAGGTACAAAACCTCTCAAATCTCACAAGAAGTTACACATAAGTCTTCCAAAAGTCTGAACATTTTCAGGTTAAAATGAAACTCTAAACATTTTCGTGGGCTTATACCTGATTTAAAATTCTATAGAATTTCTTTTTCTGCAATTCTTCGATCAATCGTGTTTGGCAAATTGTGACTTTCCTTTTCTGCAATCAGCTCAAACTTGAAACTTAAAACCTACACCTTTGAGCATTGTTTAACACATAGACTAGACATGTTTTGTTCTTAGTTTGCCAATACATACAAAATATTATTCTAAACATTTTATCCTAAATCTTTAGAACCTAACAATTTACAAATTATTAATGCACTTTATTTTTTCTTGAATTACTCTTATACCATAATAGCTCCTTAAGCCAAATAATATTTAGGAGACATTCTAGAAATATATAAGTAAATATTTTTAATAAAAACCATCTTTATTTATTTTAATGTTATTAGAAAATTAGAGACACATAAATTATTTTTTCCTTTTAGAAGAAAGCATAGTTGTGGATTTCATGGTTAGGAATTAAGAATCCTTTAATTTTTATTAATGTTATATATATACTTGATGTAAATACTTTGTTAAATGTATGAAAATAACATATGTTAAATCATGTTACAAACATATTTTGTGTATACACACCCACACGTATAGGTTATTCTTTAGATTTAATTTTATATATATTTAGCTTGGTCCCCCACCTGAAATTTTTTGGCTCCACCACTGGGCGTCCGTAGCTGAACTTTCCCTCCATCCACACACGCAATATGCCAAAATATAGTAGTACATATTATGTCGCTTGAACGATAATAAAAAGAACAATAAAAATGAAAGAAAGAAGAATGATTAGGGCAGGAAATATATGACCTTCGTTAGATTTTACATAAATTGATAACTAGGGTTGTAGGTTATATAAAAGATAGATCGTTTCACCCAATTCTTAAATACTCTTGTCACAGACCATGGGATTTGAGCTGTCTCATGTGAATATCAAGAGCCAATTTCCTATGATTATACATTTATCGATCTTTTGACGTTGACAATGATTTCCTACTGTATTAATTGCATAATTGATTCACATTCACTCTTGAAGCATATGTCTTATCCTTTTCCATAAATACTCTTTCTGCTATCTAATCTGTTCTTTAGTATTCCATTAATAAATTTAATTAAAAAAAATTATTTCTGCCTATGTACTAGTTAATTTGGTAATGTGTGGGCAATTGATAATTTATAAACTTCTGAGGCTTCGATAATTAGTGCAGATTAAGGCTCCATTGTACATTTAATTATAAGCAATGAAATATATTAACATAAAAGTAACCACTGGGGTTGGTGGGTGGGCTTCCAGCAAGCTTTAGTGTGTCATCAACTTGAAGCAGAAGCAGGTACTGTAGCCCACTGAGGAAGCATTTCACAAACTGTCGCTCATGTCAAAAACAATCTTGTACTATGTTGGAATCATAAGCTTTTGTTTGGTGAATGCTGGAAAGAATAATTTTTCAAATATATGTAATAAACTAGTACTATTGATATAACTACAATGATGCCATGGGAATCTTCTAAATAAATACAATTATAGTGATTAGAAGTAAGGATAGCAAATTTGACATGATCCGCAAACTCGACACGATTAACTCATTTATAAACAAGTCATGTATTGAGACTAAACAAATTATTTGTATTAACTTTTATATGATTTGTTAATTAATTGGTTAAACATATCGTATCGTGTCAGATCAACCTATTTAATAAACAGGTCGGATTAGAGTCAACTTATATATTCCAATACTCACGACTAGATATAATACGAACTCAACCCACAAACACAAATTGTCACCCCTAATTAGAAGTGACGAATCTTCACTTTGTAAAAAGATCATATTCTAAAAAAAGTATAATCAAAGCTTAGTGTATGCAAATCAAACTTCCCCGTTGGCCAAGTGTGAGGTGCCTAACTTAATTAGCTGCTTTTGCATAAAGATTTAAGCAGAATTTTAAGTTTTATTTGTCTGTCAACTAAAAAATTTGAATGTTCAGGTCCAATTTATAGTAGTTTGCAATTTCCCAAAAGGGCAAGACACGTGTGCAATATAAAGGTTGTACTTGTGCCACAATTTTATTTTTGTGGAGAAAATGATTTTCAAATTCAAATCTGTAATCTGTCGCATTTGTGTATGCAAATTAAACTTCCCTATCGGCCAAGTGTGAGGTGCCTAACTTAATTAGCTGTTTTTGCATAAAGATTTAAGCAGAATTTTAAGTTTTATTTGTTTGTCAACTAACAAATTTGAATGTTCAGGTCCAATTTATAGTGGTTTGCAATTTCCCAAAAGGGCAAGACACGTGTGCAATATGAAGCCTGTACGTGTGCCACAAATTTTTAATTTTTGGGAGAAAATGATACTCAAGTTTGAATCTGCAATCTGTGGCATTTTAGTGAAAGATACTTGTCATCACATACAAGACACCTATGTAACATGACTAACAAAAAAAATAGAAATGCCTAATTCTCACTCTATCTTCTATAAATAGAAATTGCATCATCTTCATGTACTCTTATTTTAATTCAGTTAAACAATAAAGGAGGAGGGAGATTGTTTCTAAAAAAAATAAAAAATAAAAAAAAGAGGAGGAGGGGAGATTTAAATAATGGAATATTTTCTTTTTTAAGAAGAGCTTAGGGCATCTTAATATACCTTTCCAAATTAATTATCGGGTTTTCTCTAGTTAATTTCATAATGCTCTGTAAACTTTCTAATTTTTGAATTTTTGTAATAAAGGTTAACACTTGACACTGCTAAGAATAGTTCGAATAATTCATGCATTAAAATGATCAAACAAGAGCTTAAGGACTAAACAATCCGAGACACATCAAACGTTAAAAAAGACTCAAAAAGATTACAACTCATTTTTGTCTACTTGTCTGTGTGTATATTGGCTTAATTTCTTGGTATAAGTGGTTAGCACTCACAATCAAAAATCAAAAATCAAAATCATTCAAAATAGGAATCGCAGCAGAATGAATGGCGGACTAAAAATTCCCGGCACATATAAAAAATTAAAACAGATTCAAAATGAATACAGCAAATTTTTGTCAGTCTCTGCATTTATGACTGGTTAGCAGCTAGCACATGAGAAAACAATTCAACAAATATATATATATATATATTATTAGATAGAAATTTTGCTCTAAGCTAATTTAAGTATATATGTATGAAGTTTCCTTCTGGAGACTTGAACTTCGACTTTTACTCTCATACCTCACAAGCACTTGTAAATTAACTTTCACACTAAGAGTGTACGGTGATAAATAAATACCTAAAAGGATAAAACCATTCACAATAGAATTTATTGCTAACACTAAGATTTTTCCATACATTTAAGTGAACCACAACCACAATTTTTGCATCCAAATGCTTGATGCCCAAATAAGATGATAAAAATAGTCCAGATCTCACAGGCCACAATTCCACAAAATGCGTTCCAAACACTTTTTCTTTATTGTTCTCACACGTTCTGGCAGATTGCATTATGTCCTCAATTTTAGGGTAGAGAGACTATTAGGAATGGTCTGTGATGATCTGATACTTTTATTACGCAACTGGCAAGAAAGCTAAGAAGTGCGGCCCCCCAAAATTTATTTTTGAGAAAGACTTTTTTAAGAAATTATAAATTGGATACAACTTTTTTTTTCTGCATAAAAGAATCTTCCTCTTTAAGTAAATTTTTAACAATGTTAGAGACCAGAAAGTAAAAGTATCAATTGGCTGAATTTTTCTTCAATGGTCCACCCAAATGTTTTATTCAAAATTCTGCCTGGATATATTTTTCTTCAATGGTCCGCTCAAATGTTTTATTCAAAATTCTGCCGAGACTTTACAAATTTTGATCATTTTATAAGAAAACAACATGATATATGATAAGTTGTGATTGACAGTATATAATATAAAATAGGATAAATTTCATTCACACTCCCTGAAGTTTGGAATAATGTTAACAAAGTTCAAAACTTTTCAAAACTAACCAATTTGATCCCTAAAGCCAATTTAGTCCCTAAAATAGTGAAAAAAAAAAAAAAAAACTAATTGTTTATGGACTAAATTGGATTTAGAGACCAAAACTAGTTTTGAAAAGTCTTATACATGATTGGAATTAGCCCAAATTTTAAGATATGTTAATGGAATTCACCCTAAAAAATAATAAACATAGAATCAAAGGATTTTAATCATCTTACATCTTTGTTTGAGAATTGACAAAAAATTGTGTGGAAAGTTATTTTCTTCTCTATTCCACCAAATTTACTACCCAAAATAGTTGTGATTTGGAACAAAGTTAGGTATTCAAAATGATGTACCAAAGAGTCAAAACTCTCCATTTGGAATATTCCATACGTTATTTTTTACTTCTATTATACAAAGAAAATCTAGAAATTGCTGGTGATCTCTCTCTCTCTCTCTCAGTGCCGTGTTTACATCCCAGAGTTTTTTTTTTTTATTAAAAATGGAAAAGCTGGTTTTTTTCATATTAAAAATATAAAAGAATGATTTGAACTTTTGATCTTTTCATAAAGAAAACAAATTAATGTTATTAAGAGACAAAGCTCTGTTTTTTTGTTTTGATAAAAAGAGACAGCTCTTGATTGTTCATAATATTAATTTTGAGTAATAAAGTCTTATCATAAATTGATGATGTGACTAACTTTAAAATAAATCACATTAAAAAAATTCATAGGACTGCAATTTTCACAACAAATTGGAGATATTACAAATTTTACTGTATAAGCCTTATAAACTAATTTTTTAACTTTTAAACATAATACAAAAATATAATTTAAGAATTTTATTTATTGCATTATTGATGTGATACCAATAACATTTATTATTAGATTCTCAAAAAAAAAATCACATTTATTATCATGTAAATTTTTAATGTTTTTTTATAATAAAATTGGAAGTAATTTTGACATTTTCCTTTTAATATTCAAGGAATAAAGTGAAACTTGAGTTATACTGAACAAAATTATATTTTTTTAGAAGAAAAAAAATTATACTTAAGCATAACATCCTTAGTATTGTATGACAAAATATTAAGCAAAATGTAATTTGCAACCTCTAAGCTTGGCATCATTTCTACATCGGCCCAAGCTTCATTTTCAAAACTTGCAATATACCAGATGGACTAAAATATCGTGTCGTTAACCCATTGAAAAATGACACCATTCTACACAGAAAATTGTTATCATTTAATTTGGTAATAGCAAATGTGTATAAAATGTAAAAATTGACCGATTTAAAGATTCCAAACTTAAGGGGATATAAAATATATTTTAACGAAAACTTAAGGGGGTATATAGCTCCAACTGGTTTGTAAAGCTAGTTACGGTCAGGGGAGGAATATCCCTTGCTGTGTATCATAGCTTTTGGATCACGCATGAAAGAAATGAGAATATTTTTTTATTTTTTTTAGAGAAACGAAAGAAATGAGAATTTAACGTTAAAATATAATAATATACTAGTTTTCTCATAATTATAAAAATAGGTCTGCGTAGTTCAAGTAAAAGAGAACAAGTAGATAAGGATCACAGTCTTTCTTTATAATGTGAAGACTTCCCATTATTTTTAATTTATATTTATTTATACCTACTAATTACCTAGTACTGACAGTATTTTTTTTTTTAATGACTCATAAGATAAAATCCTAGAAAAAAAATAATACTATTAAAGAACGTTGGTTCCAACATTTATTTAGTTTATACAGAAATAAGATATTATTTAATATTAATAAAGTATAGAAAATATATTTCAAAAACCACGCATCATAAAGATCAGCATAGTAGATCGCAAAGAGCCAACAGTTGTGTTTATTTTCAGTGCTGCAGGAGCTTCTTCCTAACTGACAGTTCAACATCTAGATCTTTCCGGAAATGCCTGGCCTATCCATAGAGTTGTGTTTATTTTCATTATTTCTTCATATGCCTGGCTCATTCATATGGCTTTCTAAGCAAGAATATTTTGAACTTTAATAGCTATATAATTCTGTAGCAAATTATTATTTACTAATATACAACATGTTCAGAAATTTATATAAAACTAGTGTGGTGATATAGGTTTAGTAAATGATTTTCAATAGCTTTTTACGAAAATAATTATTAGGTCACGATCTACAAATCATTATATTTTTTAGATGTAAAACATTCTCCAGAAATCCAATGATGATGATTATGCCTTCAACCAAATAAATTTTTATACTCTTTGTAAAACTAGGATTTTTATTTTTATTTTTGGAGCTGGCTAGATACGATTGGCTGAACATACAATAAATTCTTAAATGTAATAATAGTAAAAACAAAATAAAGAAACTTAAAAGCCAAACCATCCATAACATTAATATTTCTTGAAGAAAAACACTATACACAAGTTAGGTCACACACACTTTCCAAGATTCAGTGGACAAGAGATGACAAGGACAACTGAAGAGTATGGATAAGAAGCACACAGAGTAGCAGGAAAAGCCAAATTATTTCAAGATCCAAAGTGCAATTCCTCCCTTAAAAGCTTAGATCTACGTCTTCCCACACAAATAGCTAAAATCTGGACTTATGGTTTGTTTGGTTTGAGAAAGAGAAAAAAATGGAGCAGTATAAAGTAGATACAATACAAAATTAGTTTATTTATAATTAACTCAACTCTACCTCCCTTTACTACCCTCCTCCACTTTCGCCTCTCCATCCAAACAGGTCATTAATGCTTTCCAGGAGGTTTTGGGTCATGCTCTGGATTTGGTCCCGAGGGCCTGTAGTCCGAAGTTTCAAAATCCATTCTCCCCTCTATAAATCTTTCTCCTACATCAAAAACTTCCTCACCATACCTCAAATCCATTGCTTCCTGCAAATTATAACACATCATGATTACATTTACATGTGAAGATATGGGATAAGCAATTTAATTTAGGTCAACTGTTAGGTTCAAATTCACTTAAATTGCATTAAAGGAAAGAAAAAAGAGACATGAAATTTAATTCAGACATAACAATCAAATGAGAGGGAGAGAGGGAGAGAGAGAAAGAGAGAGAGACAGACCTGAGCCAGTAGATGTTGAACTGATGGGTCTTCCTTCTTTGACTCGAGGCTTCCTATTAACCAGGAAATTAAAAATTAAAAATAAATCTCTGAACTCAATGTTACAAATAAATGAAAAAAATTTATGACAGTAAGGTTAACTACTAGACCCAGAATTTTTTTTTTTTTTTAAAAAGCCTTACTTGTTGTAGGAACAGCAGAAATGGAGAAAGCCAAGAAGAGCACCACAAAGGTAAGAAAAGCTTTCTGCGCCATGGAATCAACCACAAATTGAAACTTTGGCGGATGGCCGGCAAGACAGGGCATGTGGGATAGCTTTTATAGAGTAGCAGTAGAATTTATTATTGGTTTGAAATTAGAATATGAATGGAAGTACTAGTGCAATTAGTCAACTTCCTGTTTTTACTCATTTGTGAGTTCCCACCTGCCTAACTTCACCATCTCTTTTTCTCAATTTTTTTTTTTTTTTTTTTCATATATTCAACTTACGCCATTTTCTCCAAAGATACTGTCGCAAATTTATTTGTTTGCATATTAATTAATGCATTCGTATTTATATATATATACAACTATACCAAATGCCACGAGTTAAACCTTCACTGAGTGCCTCAACGCTTCGGACTATATATATTGATATTAATAAAAAATAGAATCTATATAATATATTTTTTAAATTTGACTTACCTTGTCATTTTGTTTTAAATATGTAATAGTAAATGATAGTGAGTTTTAATTTTCATATTTTATTTAGTTAGTAGATGATATGATAGTTTCTCATTAAAATAAAATAAATTTTCAATTAAAAAAAGTACTAAAAGTAAGCGAAACCTATATTTTTCTCTACTAATTTTCCTTCACATATAGTTCCACCGGTATTTTTCTCCACTAATTTTCCTTCACAGATGTTCCTCATTTACGCATTGCCCTCCCATGTGCTCTGCTTCCTCCTTATTATTCCATTACCACATCGATTGTATTCTAGAATTGTTGTCGTTACTTATTCTCTTTTATACAGTTTTATGCAATCTTCAACATTATTATTATTATCTTTTTGACATCCAATATCTTCATTATTTGATTGTGAAAAACTTCTAATTCCTTATTAATATCAAAATTTTGTAGTTGCAGTTTTCATTATATTTTAAAATATGCATTAATAGGGGTAAAATTAGAAAATGCAAAAGGACAAACAACTTGACTTCCATTATATGACATCACTTTTTTGGTCCTCCCATATTTTCCCTATCAGAGCCAATAGGTTGTATAATTAGTGGTAGCTAGCCACCTCCGATCTTTACAGATAAACAGTAAATTCCCAAGTTTTTATTCTAAGTCAACGAATTTCCCGATGGGCATATCTTTGTAAAAAGAAAAACGTCCTATGATTGAGTGCCAGTTTTGTTTCAGCTTTTAGAGCTAAAACGGGCTTTTCGAAATAAAAATAAAATGAAATGTACGTAAAGTTTTAAAAGTTTTTTAAAAAAAGTTACTTGTTATTTGTGAAAAAAAAAAGCCTAAATCATGAAAGAAGTAAGGAGTTTCATTGTAAAAAAGCGCTGAAACGCGTTTCATATTATGGTTGGAAGTTGCACAAATTTTTCAAATTGCCCATTAGTTATTCTTAAAAACCCAATGTTATCCCTTTGCAAGTAAGATCCAAAAGATAATATTTACACGAGCCCAAACAAGTAAAATATGCATATAATTACACAAGTTTTTTTTTTTTCCTTAAGAACTAAATAGGAAGTTGATAAAATCTACCGAGAACCAATAGCTATGTATCCCAGAAGTGAACATGGTATAATGAGATACAGACATGATTGGTAGAATACATGTACACACATCTATATTATAATTTTATTTTATTTAATCTTCTTTGCTATACTACACAATAATATTTAGAAAAATACATATAAAAGATGTACTATATTTTTTCTATATCCTATCTATACACGAAAATAATTCAATATAAGTAAGTACTCTTGCCAACATTATAATTGCTTTTTATACCAAGTTATGTTTTTATACATGGCACTATGATTACCAACATAATTTTTACCCTAAAAACAAATTTTAGTACTACTTTTATTAAACATCAATAATTTACTTTTTTTATTTATAATCTTGAATTTTCAATTATCTATTAAGAGTTTTCGATAATAAAAACTATTAAATTATATATATGTGTGTGTATATATATATATATATATCCGAATTTGGAGCTAGCAAAAGTACATTCACACAAATAAGAAATAAAGACATCCACAGAAAATAACAATATTTAATGTAGTTTTGCGAACTTCATGCTTACATTCATGGCAAACTCTAATCAAAATCTACTATTAACAATATCATACAAACATGAGCAAATTAAATATATATTAAATATATCAATTGGCTTAATTAGTATCCTAAGTTGATTTTTATTATAATGACATAAGTTTGCTGGTAATTAAGTGCTCATTTGGGAGCATGATTTAAAATCGGCAACTTTCAGAACTACAATTTTTTAGGCCACCTTCTTTTTTCAAGTACAATCTAATACTGTATTTTTGAAAATGTGAAAATTAAGCTAGATCAAGCAACACTAAATTGTATGGTAATAATACAGAAATAATATAACACATATAAATTTGCTTTTATTCCTGAATTATTGATTCAAATTTGTGATATGCTAATATGTACCTACCTATACGTCTTTTCATTTCTATTTCGTATGTCGAAGTCAAGATATTTGATCAAAGAGGGTTAGGTTTTCTTTTCTTTTTTCTTTTTCTTTTATCAAGAGGGATTAGGTTTAAGTAATTTTTTAAGAAATAATTAAGTTATATATTGTTTATCTCTTTCAAGGTGAAAGCCATACGATTAGGATGGAGCAGAGCAAGTTTGGCAGTATTCATGGTTGAAAATCTCATACTGATAGAAATTAGTTCTGCTTCCAATCCAAGGGCCATAGGTAGGTGGGTGGGAGTGGGACAATTGAGGGTTTGGGCGGTGGCTCATATAAATATTTGACATTCTTATTTGTCATATTAATTCAATATTGTCGTGAGTCGGGACAAAGCTCATTTGTCTATTAGGTTATTTCTCATTTCAGCGTCGCACTGGCCCCTCACTTTGTGATAGATATACAAAAACACAGGGTCCGTATTCAGCTTCTCATGCAAGTAAAGAATATTCATACATAAAATATATTATAATAATCCTGATTAGTTCACCAATTTTAAAATATGTTTTCAAAATTGTTAACAATCAGGTTTGTGAAATTTTTTTTTACAATATATGTTTTACAATCTGTTTGAAAATTTTATCTCTATTTCTCTTTTTTTTTTTTCTTTTTTTTTTGCTTTAGATTCAATCCTACTTCGCCATTTTTTTTAAAATCACAAAAGTAATTAACATAATCTCAAAATAAAATTTCTCTTCTAAATAATAAAAAATAAAAAACAAACCCAATCTCAAAGAAAAATCTCAACAACCATAGGAATTCCTTTTGATACAGATATTAAAGTGAGAGCCTCAAATTTTGGCTCTAAAACTGTATCAGCGGCAAAGTGAGAACCTCAGATATTGGCTCTAAAAGTGTATATGTAGTGGTCCTAGTGGACAGAGTATGGTCTCACTCCCTCCTTTTCTTCCTTTCCCTCGACAACCACTAACCACTCCATAATCCCTTTCGACGAGCTCGTGTTCTTCCATGTTGATATCCACTGCCCACTGTGAGGGATGATAGAGAGAGGGAGAGAGATAAAGAATAAAAGTTAGGAAAGACTTAAACAATGAGAGAAAAAAAAATCTTATTATCCAATAAAAAATTTAGACAACGATTATATTTTACCGATTATCCAAATTGATTAATTTGTCAAATTATGCAATGATGTAAATCGGTTTATAGTGGGCACAACCATCTCGCAAAACTAAAGTATAGTGAAAAATAAATTTAATATAGTGATATGGTTGTGATGGGAAAACCATGACCTAAAAAACCTAATATATAGGTGGTTTAAAGTTTAGCAGCAACTTAAAGAATTCACTATGTAGAAATATATCTGATCCTAATATACAGTAATAACTCACTCATGTCATGTGACTACACGCATATCTAATCTAGTCAGACTCTATTTCGTGAATTCCTTTGGTGCACGAATACCAATCTGTAGTAGTCTTGGAGTTATATTGGGATTCTTTCCAATGTGGTGAAAGTGTTGGTGTAGTTGGTGCAGCTCCCTCTAATTCAATCCACTTTAACAGATATCTTACACGCACTCGTGAGTCATGACTATGGTATCTTACTTGAACAAAAAGTTGCTAAAGATATTTTGGGTTTTGTGGATGTTGATCGATTATGCAGAGGATCTTGATTGTAGGAGATCATTCACCACAACATTAGCTTGATGCAGTACTCTTGGAGTTATATTGGGATTTTTTCCGTTGTGCACATCCAGCACAAGTGCCAGTTGGTGAAGTGTTGGTGTAGTTGGTGCAGCCCCTCCAATTCAAGCCACTTTAACATATATCTTACATGCACTTGTGAGTCATGACTATGTATCTCACTTGATCAAAAAATTTCTAAAGAAATTTAAGTTTATTCTTGGGTCAATCCAATAATGGAAGTCTGATAAAGGCAAAAAATATATTAAATGACTGTTTAGTGAGATTTGTTTCAAGCAAATCAATGTAATGTTTGTTGGGGTCATATTTTTGTGTAATTGGTATATCTTATGATAAAACGTAATTTAATTATATTTGGGTCTAAGTTTTAGTGTCTTCAAGAATATCATGAAGTAATTTTACAAGTGGTATTATTGAAGACATGAAGAATACTCAAGATACTGCTAAAGAAAAGTTGACTTTGCCGGTCCTGATACCTCCTCAATACTTGTTGATCTATCGGGATTTAATGAAACTCAATACTTGTCTTAATACCTCTCGATTTATCAAGATATAGGATTTCTGATATTGCCTACAACATTTTATTCTAAGTGGCTATTTGTTTGTAGGTTTGTGTAACCAAATAGGAGAGTCTATTTAAAAGGTATATTAAGTTCCTATTTAAATGAGGTGGTAGAAATAGAAAATCCTAATGCTTCATAAGGTTTTCATATTGAAACCCTAAACTCCACATTTTGAACCTATGAGTTCAAAAAACAGAAGAAAGAGATCTTGTTGGGACGTTTGTGCGCCTTTAGGTTTTGTACCAACCAAAGTTTTTAGCACCAACAATTAAAAATCTTATTAGTGTTTTGTGTGAAGCTACTGCAAATCAACTCCAGTAATCAAAATGGTAGATGTGGAGCTAATTATGTAGTGGGATTCATGCAAAGAAGTTAGTCATGTTCTAGAATTCGTGCAAAGAAGAAGTTTCTACAAGAACAAGTCCACATATTTTCCATGCTATATTGTTGTGTGTGTGTGTGTGTATATATCTTCATTTTTATATTTTTATTGCTTGTATATGGTATTGTGTTTCCCTAGATGGGTATTGGACCATCTTCTATACTCTATGTGGGAAGTACCCTTAGGCGGAAGAAATCTCATTCCATCTAGGCATCTAGGGTTTTCTTTTGTTCTTGCTTTACATTTATGTCATCCATTTTATTTTCAGGTAATCCCATGCCCTTTACATTTATGTTATTCATTTTATTTTCAAGTAATCCCTTCCCCTTTATTTTATGCCATCCCTTTAATTTCTTGCTTCATCCCCCTCCCCTTTTTTTTATTTGAACTTACACAAACACACACACACACACACACACACACACACACTATATCTAGACACCTAAAATAAAAAAGATTTTCTATCTCTCTCTCTCTTAAATGGTTTTTAAATATCAAGTAAAGCACAATATAGATATGTCTTATAAGAATGGTTGATAGCTTAGAACTCTCATTTCTTTTGTATGAAGCATCCATAAGGCTTGAAAGAGATTAGAATCTATTTAAGAGAGACAACAACAACAACAAAATCTTTTTCCAATAAACCTTAAAATATTTCTGCACTTCATTTTAATGTCATTTAAATTTCTGTACGTTTATTTTAATGTCATTTAAATTTATGCTCTATATTTTAATGTCATCTAAATTTCTACTCTTTATTTTAATATCACTTAAATTTCAGCACTTTTTTTACTTTGCTATTTATTTTTCTGCACTTTATTATTGCTCCTTTACCTTTCTCATCAATAAAGTTGCCATAAAATAAAATTGCTTGGGTAAAACAAGTCCTTTACATACTCTTCTAAGGAATTGCTTTTTTGTTTTTCAAAATAAAATCTTTTTTTCTAAAAATGTTCTTTTTTAAAAAAATTCTTTCAAAAGGAAAAAAAAAAAAAAAAGAGTTTCCCTTTTAAAACTCTCCATAGAAAAAAAAAATGATTTTCTTAAAGAAGCTGTCTTTTTCTAAAATGCCAAAAAAGTGTTTTTACCCCTCTTCTTTCAAGAAAAATCCAAAAATAATGTGTAAAAAAAAAAACTGTTTTAAAAAATGTTTTTGCCATGTTAGAAAATGCCCAAAAAGAATGTTTTGTTCTTTCCTTTCAAAAATCCAAAAATAATGTTTTCAAAAAAACTTTTACCGCATTGGAATTTCTTTGAAAAAAAATTTTGTTCATTTCTTTCAAAAATCCAAAAAAAAAAAATGTCTTTACAAAAAATGTTTTTACCACATTGGAAAATTGTTTTTACTAGGTTGGACTTTCTTTCAAAAAAAGAAGTCTTTCTCTCTTTCAAAAATAACTTTAAATACCTTTCCTAAAAAAATGTGTCTTTCCAAATATCCTTTTCAAAATAAATAAAGTTTACATTGTAAATTTGTTAATACATTATAATTTCAAACTTTTCAACAAAATAGTGTTGTTAAAGATTTGTGTCCATGGCTCATTTTCTTGAGTCCTTGGGCACCAATCAAACATACATTGTCCCTCCTATCATTTTGGCACTAACTTATTCCATTTGTCTTTCTTTTCTTTTTTCTTTTTTCTTTTTTTTGCATAATAATAAAAATGAGAAAATAGTGGATGACAACAAGGTGCTACTTTTCCAACCCTCTCTCCTTTTTGTGTTATAGTTTGTGTATAGTAGTATTCATATGCTATCTACCTACTAAATATTCTACTCACATGTTACCTATGTATATACCTCATATAGCTTTATTTGAAAATAGTCTTTGAAGTAAATACTCACATTTTTTTTTTGAGCAAAACGTAAGAGTGATATTATTAAAAAATAAAGAAAATCAAGGTACATCCGATTGGAATACAGCATCCAAATTACTAGGTAAATCATCCACCCAAACATCAATATCTGCAGCTAAAACTGCTCGTTTAGCTAGGCCACGAATCAATCTATTCCCATCCCGTTTAATATGCTGAAATTGACAACGCTGCAACAGACTTCCCAACTGTTTTGTCTCATCTATAATGTGGCCATAGAGAGTATAGCAACGATCTGAAACTTGCAAAGCCTGTATAACACGAAGACAGTCTCCCTCAACATGTACTTCAAAAAAGCTCAACTCCCTTGCAAAAACAATTGCTCGTCTTGCAGCCAACGCCTCTGCCATCTCCACCGATTGGACCAGCCCCACTTTCTGACTCAAGGCAGCCAACACATTACCCTCAAAGTCCCTGCACACCACACCTAACCCAACTTGGTTGTAACCATCTAGAAGTGCTGCATCAAAATTTATTTTATAGCACGTAGCTGGTGGAAGAGTCCATTGCACAAGAGGTGGATGAACATTTTATAGCACGCAGCATGTGTGTGTGTGTATATTGTTTGAAAAACCTTTTCAAAAATCAAAATGTCAAGTATTCCATTTCTTCAATAAAAAGATAACATTTGAAATAAATTAAAATGAGAGGCTATTTTCAAATAGGTATTGTCAGATGTCTAACACCTTCCTCATACATAACCAAACTTCTGAGTCCAAGACCTTTGGTTTAAGACTTTTTGGTTTGCCTTAATTAATGAACCATTAAAATTTAGTTTAATTAATTAGGTAACCTAAAATGAATTAGACCCCTAAGTGACCAACACCTAATATTACCGATGATTGGTGACGACTCCTAAAATAAAAATAAGAAAAATGGATTCACACACACACACACACACCCCACCCTAGAATTACAAGCAAACAAGAGTCACGTCATGTAGAACCCAATGTGCAACCACCCTAAAAAAACCCCGAGAAAGGGGACATTTTTCAGACCAAAAATTTTTAGCCATTCACAACACCAAAAATTTATTGGTATCTTGGTCTGATGATAAAAAATTATCATCAGGAGCAGATATTATAGGTTGCAACTCTAAAATAATTACAAAAATAAAAGTTAAACTTAATTATGTTACACTTGGTGTTTCTAATAAATTCTAATATAGTTACATTGATATAAAGCAACCTAATACTAAAAAAAATTCCAATTAAATTATACATTGTATCATTTTCTATAAATATTGAAAAAATAATTAACCTAGTAAAAAGAGAGAAACTGGTGGATGGTCTAGTTGAGGAAGTGGAAGAAGGGAACAATGTGGTAGAGGAGGGGCCATTGAGATTGAGATTTGAGACCACGAGTGCGGAGCCTTGGTTTAATGGTTGATTTGAGGGACAACAAGGAGATCCTGAAGATCACACAATTGCAGGTGGAAGCCATCAAGTTTGGTGGAGAAGATAAGTGTTTCAATTGTGTTGTTGATTTTGGATCTTACTTTATAGGGGTTTAAGGACCTTTAAGCTCACTAATCACTAATTCACTACTATTTCCTGGACCTTGCCACAAAAATAATCAAGCCTAATTTTTTAAAATTAATTAAAAAAAACTAATTAAAGTAAATGTTTTTTTTTCAGATAAAAAAGATAGTTTTATTATTGAAAATGATATTTTTAATGAACCGCCATTTAGCATGTGGCTTCAATTAGGCCGAGCTATATTTTTAATAGACTTTTTTGTTGTTAATGATATCTATCCAGTTTAATTATTATCCAGTCTAATGGAGAAGATAGGAGTTTCAATTATGTTGTTGATTTTGGGTCTTTACTTTATAGGGGTTTGAAGACCTTTAAGCTCACTAATCACTAGTTCACTACTATTTCCCAGATCTTGCCACGAAAATAATTAAGTCTAATTTTTTTTTTAACTAAATAAAGTAAATGTTTTTTCTGATAAAAATATAGTTTTATATTTGATAATGATATTTTTAATGAACCGCCATCTAGCATGTGGATTCAATTAAGCCGAGCTATGTTTTTAATAGACTTGTTTGTTCATTATTGGTACATTGCAAATTGCTCTGTTCAGGTGAGGCCTTTCTCTGTGACCAACTAGACTTGTAATTTTCTTTTGACATGCCTTCAACTCATTTATGTTTAACTTACTTATTGCAGAAATAAACTTCATGGTGCTTTCCTTCGGTAAGTCTCGACCATTACATATCATTATAATTGAAAACATATATATATATATATATATATATATATATATAGGCAGATAGTCATTTTCAGTAGATTCTTTGAAATATTTAAGTCTAGTATTTACATCACCATTCACAATATAATACTAAATTCCATGGTAAATGAAGCAGAAAGGGTTACTGGCACTTAACACACTTATTTAGGGTTACCGGAACTCACACACTCATTGCAATAACTTGATATGAATTCTTTTACAATCTATTCCAATGACAAATATTAAGATAACATTGCAATAACCTGATATAAAATATTTTACATTCTATTGCAATGACAAATATTAAGATATTATTGCAATAACCTAATATCAATTATTATACAGTCTATTGCAATGACAAACATAATAGAATATATTGTAATAGATAACTGTAAGTGCACAATTGCACCTGGACCCAAGAACAGTTATGGGCTCAGGCCCAATGAGCCTTAAACAATGAAAATTTGTAGAGAGTGGGCTCGAAACCCAGGTTAGAAGTGAGTGAAGATTAAATGACAAACTAAAGATTGCCAGTATTAGGAAACAGCAAAGAGTAATGTAAATAGGTCTCCTCGGACGTAAGCCGAGAGCTGTTCTTATATTATCTCTCTCTCTTTGTCTTTTTTTCTTTTTAGGTTACAAAAAGTTCCGTCCTCATTTCTGTTCTAGGTCCTCCCTTAAATACTCTTCTTCTTAATACTTTATACACGTGTTGCCCCCAACTCCTCCCTTAGTATACATATTTCTTTTCTTAGTGCCTTTGAACAGTAACTAGAAGTTTCCCTTCCACTGTTCAAGTGTCACCTCCCCATTAATGCGGCCAGGGTGGTAGGTGCAGGGTCTTTAATGTGGAGGTAGCAGCCTTTGTCTTTGACATTTATTCAACACTGGTGCTTCTGGGGCATTCAAGGGTTCACCCCTTTTAACCATTGGTCTTTACCGTGTCATTCCCTAACCTGTACCATGAAGTCCCGGGTTCTCTGGTGTCAGTCCGAGGGTAAGTTCACCCTCGGCTGGGTCCTCGGACCCTCGGCGCATGGGCCGACCCATAGTATTAACAACTTCCAAACCCAGGGTCAGGTCGGCCCTCCTTAACACGGCCCAAAAGGCCCATGTTCCCATCAGGATCTTTTTACCCCCCACAATAGCCCCTCAAAACTCTAATTTTCAACGTCCGAGGAGAAAAATAGGGTTTTGATCCGACGAGAACCTGCTCTACACACTTTATAAGTGATGGCACGTGTGGAAATCGTTTTGCGTCCCAGAAGATGACACTTGGCGGTTTTATTTTCGAAAACGCGCGCATTTATTACTGTAAGTTACTCTTTGTCTCCCACGTTCAACGGTGAGATGGGCATCCAACGGTTCTCATTACTCCACGAAATTTTAGGCGGGACAGACATAATTTCGAGGCCGCCTTTTCGCACGTCGTGACGCTTCGGGAACCCGCGCCTTCATTTAATTCCTCAGGGGGTAATCCCATCAAGACATCAGCCATCATACCTTACTCTGCAGAAAACCGTGGAGATTTGCACATCTTCAACCTTGTAAGTTCTTGCTCCTATTCTAAACCTTTTCTCCTCAATATTTGTCCTCGGCTACCAATACAAACACTCTCCCTTTTAAAGTTTAGTCTATCGTCTCTCTGTAATGGGAAAATTCAAGTGTCTAGTTGATACCGCCGCTGGGATGGAAGGCTTTAGAGCCAAATACCATATTCCCAGCGACGTAGGGTTAGAATACTGCCCGGCAACAGCCGTGGCCGGTTCTAGGAAAGAGGGAGAGGTTATCATCCCTATGATAGCCTTCATAGAGGGTGGGATGACCCTTCCAATGAAACCCGTAATGAGGGAGTATCTTCGCAACCACAGGTTGTGTCCCGACCAATGCCTTCCAAACGTTTTTAGAGTTCTAGGTAGTGTAGATGCTCTAAACGAGCAGATGGGTTTAAACCTCACATGGCACGATGTCGTGTTCCTATATGAGTCCCACAAACTTTCTAAAGTAGGTTATTATATGAAATCTCGGTCTAGCACCGTTAGGCTAATCTCCTGTCTGCCCAAATCAAACAAAGGCATGAAGGACGACTACTTGATCGTGTCCGGGAACTGGCACGATGGCTTTCACTGCCCAGTTCAGTGGGGGGATCCAGGTGCGACGCCGTAGGATTAATCTCCCCACAACACAACTTCTCCTAACACACACACAGAAATGCGTATTTGTATTTACTTAAACTTGTTAAATATTTGTGTGAATCTAATCAGGTTTGTTTGTTTTGACGTCTTTTTTGCAGATAAGCAGCACGTGCGTCCTCGCCTGAGTCACTGTAACGTTGCCGATTTAAACCGAGTACTTCGCTCCGAGGTGTTCGTTAGCGAAGACTTACAACTCCGGGCGGCTCACCTCATTCTCGGATACACTCCCCTTTCCAAAGACTTCCAAGAGATAGAGGACGCCATTATTGCAGGCGACCGAAGACGGAAGAGGATCAACGTAGCTCGGCGCCATTTTTTGGACGACCGTGACCTCCCGGACGCTCCTAACACCATTCTGTACAACCGGGCGATAGCAGCAGTCCCCCTTGCCGTGCACGCACAAACAGCTGTCATTCCAGAAGAGCAGGTGTCTTCTTCACACACCCTTGACGACGAGATAGATCAATTCCATCTCGAAGACACCGAGAGACCTCGCGGGAACCAGTTTGTAGTGCTTTCCGACGAGGAAGAAGAAGCCACCGAGGCCTCTGGAATTGCAGGGTTTGTAGTTGCCCTTCCCGAGGACGAATCCGTAGAAGACATGGGACGAATGGAGGGTCTTCTCACTAATAGGGCTGCCAAAGTTGCAGAGAAGAAGAAAAAGGGGACGTCCCAAGTTCTCCCAGTTTTACCTCCTCCTCCTCCTCCAGCTGAGCCCAAACTGCTAGCCGAGGATCCCAAGAAGAAGAGGAAGGGGGATGATGAGGGGACGACTAATAAAGAGCCCAAGAAACCACGCCAACAACTCCCCCCGGACCATCAGCAGAAGCTGGATAAGGGCAAGGGTAGATCCCGTTCAGTTGAACTCGGGGAAATCAGGGAGGAGGCTGTAGTACGCCGAGCACCGACCACCTGGTCCCCCGACCTAAGGCTGGACAGCGCTCCTATCTCCTGCCAATCCAGTATAAGGGCAGTTCAACAAGGCCACGCCCACCACCTGGCCGAGGTCCTAGAACGCCCTCTTCTGCTGCCCAAGGACATGGAGACCTTGGAAAAGATGGGCCAACCACAACTATTCCTCTCTCTAAAAAGAGACTTAGCGCTGGTAAGTGTTTCTCCTTTTAACAATATTTATAAGTAAATTAGTTTTTGTTATTCCTAACTCCATCATGCTTTTTTACAGGCTATTCAGGAGGTCTTTGTAGCTGAAAAGTTTATTGAAAACGCTCGGAAAGTAGCCAGGGCTGAACTCGAAACTAGGGTGGAGACTGAGAAGACCTTAGGTACAGCCCTTGCCGAGAACGAGAAGCTGACCTCGGAGGTAGCAGAGCTGAGGAGAGAGAAGAATGGGGTCGAGTCAAACTTGAAGACCATGAAGACCCAGATAGAAGGACAGCGCAAACTCCTTAAGGAAAGAAATGAAGAGCTCTCCCAAGCTCAAAGGGAGTGCTCGGATGCGAAGAAACAGCGGCTCGACGAAGGAAGAAGCCGGCTCCTTCCAACTCTCTCTTCAAGCCGCCAAGCGAGCAAGTTTTGACGAAGGGGTAGCGACCACCGAGGAACAGCTGACAGAGGAATTCGCGGCTTTATGCCGCGAATACTGTCAAAAAGTATGGGGGGAAGCTTTAAACGTAGCAGGAGTTCCCCAGTCTTCGGATTTGAGGAAGTCCGAGAACGTTTGGCTTCCCCTAGAAATACAGGAGATTGAAGAGGCTCCTGCTGCTACTCCTACCCCCGAGACAACTCTTCCTGCCCTACCTCTGATGGTCCCACAGCAAATTCCTGATCCTACAGAACCTTCTGGTTCCAATAAAGAGAAGGAAGGAGGAGGGGATGCAGAGAAGGACTTGAGCCAGACAGTGGAACCCATCGTCCTTTCAACAACGACAGTGGATAAAGGAAAGCAGATTATGACTCCTTTTGAGCTGGAGTTGAGAAAGACCGAGGGCACTAGTACCTCTCAGCAAGATCCTCCTCCAACAGCTTAGGACTTAGCTTAGGGCTTCTCTTTTTCCATTCTTTTCTGTTTTTTTTTTTTTGAATTTATATATTGTAATGTATATTCAATTTGATTAATAAAGAACAATTTCGTTTGCTTTTCACTTGGATTGTGTCTGCTTTTACTTTATTCCTTTTTTTGTACTTATTACAAAAGTTTCCCATTAAGTCATATCAAAAGTTTCTCAGAGTATAAAAATCTAACTCCAAGGATTGCACAATCGTAACTTCCACATAATCATGCGTATATTACTAAAGATTTAATACGAGGTGACGTAGTTAACACGTTTGAACAATGCCTTGATAAAAAAGGAAAGAGGACTTCATATAACGATTAAGCCCTTATAATGCATAACACTGTTTCTAGTAGGATGTAAGATCCGAGGACCATTCCTTACACAAATTCACTCAATACTTAAAGATATAAAACTTAAGATCCGAGTTAATAAACAGTATGGTATTAACATCCAGACACAATCAGAAGTTAACTTTAAGCAAAGTCATAGTCCGAAGACAAATCTTAAGCAATCTTTCGTTTAACTGCAAATGTTAGTTTTCCCCAAAGTAGGAGGTTCGAGGACCCGGCATAACTAAGGTTCTGCTTGATTCTTTAAAACAATAACTTCAAATGTTAATTTTCCCCAAGTAGGAGGTCCGAAGACCCGGCATAACTAAGGTTCTGTTTAACAAACGACAAGACATCAATTCCACAAGGTTTGTGGTCCGAGGACCGTACTTGACCAAGTTTCTGTTTGATTCTTTAAAACAATAACTTCAAATGTTAATTTTCCCAAAGTAGGAGGTCCGAAGACCCGGCATAACTAAGGTTCTGTTTAACAAATGATAAGACATCAATTTCCACAAGGTTTGTGGTCCGAGGACTACACTTAACCAAGTTTCTGTTTGATTCTTTAGAACAGTAACTTCAAATGTTAATTTTCCCAAAGTAGGAGGTCCGAAGACCCGGCATAACTAAGGTTCTGTTTAACAAATGATAAGACATCAATTTCCACAAGGTTTGTGGTCCGAGGACTACACTTAACCAAGTTTCTGTTTGATTCTTTAGAACGGTAACTTCAAATGTTAATTTTCCCAAAGTAGGAGGTCCGAAGACCCGGCATAACTAAGGTTACTGTTTAACAAATGATAAGACATCAATTTCCACAAGGTTTGTGGTCCGAGGACTACACTTAACCAAGTTTCGTTTGATTCTTTAAAACAATAACTTCAAATGTTAATTTTCCCAGAGTAGGAGGTCCGAAGACCCGGCATAACTAAGGTTCTGTTTAACAAATGATAAGACATCAATTTCCACAAGGTTTGTGGTCCGAGGACTACACTTAACCGAGTTTCTGTTTGATTCTTTAGAACAAGAACTTCAAATGTTAATTTTCCCAAAGTAGGAGGTCCGAAGACCCGGCATAACTAAGGTTCTGTTTAACAAATGATAAGACATCAATTTCCACAAGGTTTGTGGTCCGAGGACTACACTTAACCAAGTTTCTGTTTGATTCTTTAGAACAGTAACTTCAAATATGAGAGCCAGCCATAACTTTGAAACATTAATTGACAAAAGCTTATTTGATTAATAATAATACCTTCTAAGATTATTTACATTCCATGGACGTGGTACAACTCGTTCATCCAGGTCAACTAACCTATACGACCCTACGCCTGCTATTGAAACAATGCGGTAGGGGCCTTCCCAGTTAGGTCCTAGCTTACCCCATGCTGGGTTCTTAGAAGTGCCTACAACTTTCCTTAATACAAGATCACCAGGCGCAAGTGGCCTTAGTTTCACGTGGGCATCATGTCCTTGTTTTAGCTTCTGCTGATAATAAGCCATTTGGACCATAGCTGCCTCACGCCGTTCTTCAAGTAAATCAAGATCTCTCTCTAGAAGTTCCTTGTTATTCTCTGGACTAAAAGAACTTGTCTTTAGAGTAGGAAATCCAGACTCCAATGGTATCACCGCCTCGGCTCCATAAGCCATAGAGAATGGCGTTTCTCCAATGGATCTGCGCGGAGTGGTCCGATACGTCCACAGGACATGAGGGAGCTCTTCTACCCATCTGCCTTTCGCATCATCCAACCTCTTCTTGAGCCCGTTGACTATGACCTTGTTAACGGCCTCGGCCTGTCTATTTCCTCGAGGATAAGCTGGGGTAGAGTATCTGTTTGTGATGCCCATGTCACTACAGTACTGCCTAAAGGCGTTGCTGTCAAATTGAACGCCATTGTCCGAGATAAGAGTATGTGGTATACCAAATCTAGTAATAATATTCTTCCAAATAAACCTCTTGGAATCAACATCTCGGATATTGGCTAAGGGCTCAGCTTCGACCCATTTAGTGAAGTAGTTTGTCCCTACGAGCAGCCATCTTTTGTTTCCAGCAGCTCTCGGGAATGGCCCTACAATGTCCAAGCCCCATTGTGCGAAAGGCCAAGGGCTAGACAGAGGATTAAGAACCCCTCCAGGTTGGTGGATATTAGGGGCGAACCTCTGACACTGATCACACTTTCTGGCATAATCCTGAGCCTCCCTCTGCATATTAGGCCACCAATAACCCTGAGTCAGGGCTCTATGGTCTAAGGACCTTCCCCCAGTATGACTCCCACAAATTCCTTCATGCAATTCCTCCAGTAATGATTCTGTTGATTCAGGGTGTACACACAACAAATACGGTCCCGAAAAGGATCGTTTGTATAGCTTCTGGTCCTCGGACAACCAGAAACGCGGCGCCTTTCGACGTACCTTTTCTGCTTCAACTTTGTCTTCGGGAAGGATGTCATTTTTGAGGAAAGATATGATTGAATCCATCCAACTAGGACCAGGCCTTATTAAATGGATGCGAGGTGCGTTAGCAGCTATAAGAGAAGGTTCTATCAAATCCTCAACGAGAATCACCCTAGGTAGACCTTGAGCCGAGGATGTGGCCAATGTAGCCAAAGAATCTGCATGAGTGTTTCCACTCCTAGAGACATGAGCTAAGGCAAATGAGTCGAATTCAGCTCGCTGACGTTTAACCTGGGCCAAATATTCTTGCATTCTGGGGTCTCTAGCCTCCATGGTCCCCATGACTTGGCCGACCACTAATTGAGAGTCCGAGAACACATGGATTTCTTTGCCACCCATCTTATGTACCATTTGCATGCCTACCAAGACTGCTTCATACTCGGCCTCATTATTAGTAGCCGAGAAGGCCAATCTCAAAGATTTTTCAAAGACAATCCCTTCAGGGGACACTAGAACAAGCCCAACACCAGACCCTCTTTGATTAGCAGCCCCATCCACGTGAACTCTCCAAATCGAGGGTGATACATCTGTGATCACACCAACTGATTTTCCATCCATGTGTGCTTCTTTTGAAGTTTCTTCTATCAATGGTTCAGTAAACTCTGCCACCAAATCTGCGAGGACCTGTCCCTTCACCGATGTGCGAGGCCTGTATTTAACATCAAAGGCTCCCAAAATGGTTCCCCATTTTGCCACCTTGCCAGAATAATCAGCACTACGCAACACAGCCTTGAGAGGCAGCTGGGTCAAAACAACCACAGTATGAGATTGAAAATAATGAGGGAGTTTGCGCGTGGCGTGGACTACAGCCAGAAGTGCTTTTTCCAAAGGCAGATAGCACATCTCGGCCTCATTCAAGGACTTACTAACGTAGTAGATCGGTCTCTGTAATCCATTTTCATTCCTTATGAGGACTAGGCTCACCGCGTGAATGGCTACGGCCAGATAAGCGAATAAAACCTCGTCCACCTCAGGGCGAGATAAAATGGGTGGCCGAGAAAGATATTGCTTAAGCTGTTGGAAAGCTACCTCGCAATCCTCGGTCCATTGAAACCCTTTCCACTTGTTCAACAACTGAAAGAAAGGACGGCACCGGTCAGCTGACCGAGAAATAAATCTATTCAGCGCAGCAATCATTCCGGTCAATTTTTGAATATCTTTTGGGTTCCGAGGCGGCTGCAAATTCTGAATAGCCTTAACCTGCACTGGGTTCACCTCTATGCCCCTATGAGTGATCATATACCCTAGGAACTTTCCGGATCCCACGCCAAAAGAACACTTGGAGGCGTTAAGGCGCAACTTATACTTCCTCAGCATTTTGAAGGTGTCGGCCAAATCTGTCATGTGCGAAGGTACTGTCTTACTCTTCACCACCATATCATCCACGTATACTTCTATGGTTTTCCCCGATTCTGTCGTTCAAACATTCGGGTCATCATTCTCTCGGTAAGTAGCCCCGCATTTTTTAACCCAAATGGCATGACCTTATAATGATAGTTCCCGGTTGGAGTAATGAAAGCAGTTTTCTCCTGATCCTCTAACGCCAAGGGAATTTGGTGGTAACCCTGGAAGGCGTCCAAGAAACTCATCCGAGGATGTCCAACAGTAGCATCTACCAGTTGATCAATCCGTGGCATTGGGAACGAATCTTTAGGACAGGCCTTGTTCAGATCAGTAAAATCTACACACACTCTCCACCTGCCGTTCTTCTTCTTAACGACAACAGTATGAGCCAACCATTCAGGGTAGAAAACTTCTTTGATAGCCCCCGCCCTTTTGAGTTTAAGAACCTCTTCCTTCACAGCCTCAGAATGTTCTCGGGAAGATCGCCGAGGTGGCTGCCTCCTCGGAACAATGGCCGGATTGACGTTTAAACGATGACAAATAAAGCTCGGATCCACGCCTGGAGCCTCATAAGGGTCCCACGCAAAGACATCTATATTGTCCTTTAGGAATTCCAACAACTCCATCTTCTCTTGGTATGGCAAAAGTATGCCAACTTGGAAGAATCTCTCTGGATCATCTGCTATTACAAACTTCTCTAACTCCTCGCAAACAGCCTCATCTTCTGTCATCGCTCCAGGTGCCTCCGGAGCTGTTAATTGCTATGACTCCTGGATGGGCAAGGCTGATGACTCAATTTCTGACTGACGAAGCACCGCAGCCGATATGCATTGCCTAGCAACTACCTAGCTGCCGAGGATTTCCTCAACATGCTCCCCCGAGGGGAATTTTACTTTAACATGTAAGGTAGAAGAGACAGCTCCCAAAGCGTGCAGCCATGGCCTGGCGAGGATGGCTGTATATGGAGAGTACGCGTCAACCACAATGAAATCTACCTCAACCGTTTCTGTGCCGGATTGTACGGGTAAACGGATCTGTCCTTTTGGTACAACGGCTCTCCCTTCGAAGCTAATAAGAGGTGAGTCATAAGGAGTTAAATCTTCCAACTCCAACCTTAACCCCTTAAATAGATCAGGGTACATGATATCTGCACCGCTGCCCTGATCTATCATCACCCTCTTCACGTCATAATTCCCTATTCTGAGGGTAACCACAAGAGCATCGTCATGGGGCTGGATAGTCCCTATTTTATCCTCCTCGGAGAAACCCAAGACAGGTAAAGTGCTCTTTAATCTCTTCGGCCTACCACCCACATCCTCGGCCTGCGGATGGGAAACCGCCATGACCCGAGTGGGACCTGAGCCGGTCCCCGCTGTGTGCGGCGAAGATAACGTTAATGGTTCCCAATGCTGGCCGAGATGAATCGTTCCTCCGGTTATTTGAACCAACTTGACCGACTCGCCCAGTGGGCTGACACAAATGCTGCTTCAACTTTCCCTCACCGACGAGCTGCTCTAGATGGTTCCACAGGGTCCGACAGTTCTCAGTAGTGTGGCCCACATCTTGATGGTACTGATAGAAAAGGTTTTGATTTCTTCTCGCAGGGTCCCCTGCCATCTTGCCGGGCCATCTGAAGAAGGGCTCCTTGCGAACTTTTTCTAATAACTGATGCACTGGTTCTCGGAACACAGTACTTACAGCCTGGGGTGCTGCCAAGCCGGATTGTCCGATGTAATCCCTCCTCGGCTTGTTGTTGTGATATCTGTCCGACCTGAAATCCCTTCTCTCCTGCGGGATAACCTTCTCCTTTCCTTTTCCTTGCTGCTGGTCTTCCTCTACCCTTTTATATTCGTCGATACGATCCATAAGACGGCGTACGCTGCGGACGGGCTTTTTCGTCAAAGACTTTCTTAGGTCGTGATCAGTAGGGAGGCCTACCTTAAAGGTATTAAGCGCCACCTCATCAAAGTCGCCATCTATTTCATTAAACATCTCCCAATATCTGTCGGAGTATGCTTTCAGTGTCTCCCCCTCCTTCATGACCATGGATAGCAACGAATCCAATGGCCGAGGGACCCTGCTACACGTGATGAAGCGCGAAGCAAATGCCCTAGTTAACTCCCCAAACGAGCCCACAGACCCCGATTTGAGACCGTTAAACCATCTCATAGCCACAGGTCCCAAGCTGGAGGGGAAGACTTTACACATCAAAGTCTCGTTATGAGAGTGCACTGCCATCCTTTGGTTGAAGTGACTCACGTGTTCCACCGGATCAGTCCGGCCATTGTAGATGGTAAAGGTGGGCTGGGTGAACCTCCTGGGAAGCCTTCCCCTCTCAATCCTCCGTGAAAACGGAGATTTAGAGAGTTGGTGCAACGCTCTACTCATGGTATCGTTGCCTAAGCCCCTAGAACGAAGCTTCTTACGTCTGCGAGTTGATTGGTCGTCCTCCTCGCCGGAGGATGTTGCGCTAGTGGGGGAATATGACCTTGAACTGTAGCCAACTCCCCTATCCTTCTCTGAGGAAGAACTAGATGAGGACGGAGAAACCTTACGTTTAGCACGGCGTAACTTCCTCTTCAAACGATTAATTTCCTTCTGCATGGATTTAGAGCCCTCATCGTGGGTAGTGCTACCCCCTCCTGGAGTATGGCTATCCCCCGGGTATTACGTATGGACGCTTCCCTCACGATCCCTATGACGTTCAAGACGTTCGAAATGATCTTCCGGTTGTGATCCTTGTGACTCTGCATGGTGAGAGCCTAAGCCTGCCATAATATCTCTACTACTTCCAGACTAGATTTCCCACAGACGGCGCCAATTGTAAGTGCACAATTGCACCTGGACCCAAGAACAGTTATGGGCTCAGGCCCAATGAGCCTTAAACAATGAAAATTTGTAGAGAGTGGGCTCGAAACCCAGGTTAGAAGTGAGTGAAGATTAAATGACAAACTAAAGATTGCCAGTATTAGGAAACAGCAAAGAGTAATGTAAATAGGTCTCCTCGGACGTAAGCCGAGAGCTGTTCTTATATTATCTCTCTCTCTTTGTCTTTTTTTCTTTTTAGGTTACAAAAAGTTCCGTCCTCATTTCTGTTCTAGGTCCTCCCTTAAATACTCTTCTTCTTAATACTTTATACACGTGTTGCCCCCAACTCCTCCCTTAGTATAGATATTTCTTTTCTTAGTGCCTTTGAACAGTAACTAGAAGTTTCCCTTCCACTGTTCAAGTGTCACCTCCCCATTAATGCGGCCAGGGTGGTAGGTGCAGGGTCTTTAATGTGGAGGTAGCAGCCTTTGTCTTTGACATTTCTTCAACACTGGTGCTTCTGGGGCATTCAAGGGTTCACCCCTTTTAACCATTGGTCTTGACCGTGTCATTCCCTAACCTGTACCATGAAGTCCCGGGTTCTCTGGTGTCAGTCCGAGGGTAAGTTCACCCTCGGCTGGGTCCTCGGACCCTCGGCGCATGGGCCGACCCATAGTATTAACAACTTCCAAACCCAGAGTCAGGTCGGCCCTCCTTAACACGGCCCAAAAGGCCCATGTTCCCATCAGGATCTTTTTACCCCCCACAATAACTATTTTATGTTTTTCATTAGAATTGATTGTAAAATAATTGATATTAGGTTATTGCAATGTTTTCTTAATATTTGTCATTGCAATAGATTGTTTCATATCAAGTTATTACAATGAGTGTGTAAGTGCTGGTAACCCTAAATAAGTATATAAGTGCTGGTAACTCTCTCTGCCTCATCTACCAAGGAATTCAATATTGTATTGTGAATGATGATGTAAATACTATAGTGGCGACTCCAGGAATTTTGTTTAGGGGGGTCACTACAAAATTTTAATAAAAAGAGAACTTGAATATATCGAGTTATCGAAAATAATAATAATAATACATAAAGTATTACAATTTTATTTTACAAGTTTTCAAATTTTGAATATTACGTGATAGTTCATTATGAATATATATTGCCAATGTGGGTTGCTATGAGTTTATAATCATTTCATTTTGTTAAGTTTGTCAACATTTTAATATTTATACAGTTGTTATTATCTATTTGACTTTGTTTTTATAAAAATATTTTAGACTAAATAACTAATCTCGATGGAAAATTCTTAGGTAGTCCTGGAGCATAGTGAAATGGTGCTCCCTCCTCCCACATTCAAGGTGGACCCTACCATGAATTTAATGAGTAGACCCCACCATAAATGTGAGAGGAGAGAGCACCATTCTTCGTGCTCCGGGAGTACCTAAGAATTATTCAATCTCAACTGATTGGCTCCGTATTAATTATTGACGGACATAATCATACTCATTCATACATAAATTATACATAATGTGTCTAATTAACTAATTAAATGCTTGTAAATCACTAATTTTACGATTGTTTTCTTGAATTTTACTAACGTTATTACAAAAAGTTATTATAATATGATAACAATACACACACATGTATAAAAAAAAAATCCTCTATTTTTTAATTATTAAATTATATAATGTTATATTTTATTTATATTGTACATACAAATATCCACACAAATCGTAATTTACACAAATACGTAACATTATAACAAAAAGTAATGTACACAATCAATATTAAACACACACACACATACAATATAAATTTATTAAAAAAGAATTACACTTACAATTCACAAACACTAAGGGCCCGTTTGGTTTAGAGGTAGTTGAGTTTTCAAACTCAAACCCAAAACTCATAACTCTCTACTCAAACCTCACCATCACTCAAAAATTACAAAACACATATTTGGACTCAGTTCTCAGTTACATATTTCTACAACTTTTCTCCAAAATCGTAGACCCCACCATTGACACTATAGAGTGTTGCCTACTGTTGCTACCTGCGTCTCGTTAACCAAAAAACTTCTTCTGCTTTACTTCTCCCACTGAGTCACCATAGAACCACCCACTACCACCACTGAAACACCAGCCACCACTAAACCACAAACCTACCACTGAATCAACACCAGCCACCACCGAACCACCACTACCAACATCGAAGCAAAACCCATCACCAATGCAAACCCAGCCAACAACCAATCGAAGCAAAACCAACACCGAAGCAAAACCCACACCAAAGCAAGACCCACCACCAGTTCAAACCTAGCCAACATTGGTTCAAACCCAACCCAGCCAATATCAACCTTCACAATCCACGACCCAAGGCCATCCATGATCAGAATGACCCAGGAATTAAAACCTAGCCAACAACAATCCACGTCCCATGGCTGCCGTCGCCTTCAAGCCTCCTACAAACCAACCCCAGACACAGCTATAACCCCCACGCAAAACCCATTTGCAGCCCATACCACCACCATCACCATTAGCCAATCCGAAGAGAAGAGAAAAGGAAAATGAAGAGAGGGAAGCGAGAAAGGGGGAAAATTTTCGACTGATATATTTTGAGGGAAGTGAGAAAGAGAAATGGTCTTGCCTGAATTTGCAACGGTATCAAACAAGTTTGAGTTGACAAGACAACACAGAAGCTGTGGGCTTCACAGAGGTCAAAAATTTACAATGATGCCACTGAGTTATGTACCTCAGTTTTTGAAAACACTGGATTCTTGTTTTGCGTTTCCATCACTCTAACTCAAAATTTATGAGTTTTGAGTGATGGAAACACAATGTGAAAATCAAGCCAAACAAAAAACTTTGTGTGGGTCTCATATGTTTTGATAACTCAGTTATAAGTTTTGGATCATATCACTCAAAACTCCTTTAAACCAAACAGACCCTTACTCTTTATTTTTAAAGTCAAAAATACTTGTAATAAAGATGTGCAAAATTTAAGTCAAAATGTGCAAAAAAATATTTTTAAAAATAAATTAAAGTATTAAGCTAACAAAAAATATATATTTTTTATATATAGTTTTTTCTTTTGAAGTCAGGGGGTTCATTTGAATCCCCTGAATATGCTTTAGCAATGCCCCTAAAATACTAGACTTAAATACTGAATATGCTTTAGCAACGCCCCTGAATCTACTGAAAATGACTATCTGTCATCAATATATATATATATATATATATATATATATATATATATATATATATATATATATATATTCAATTATGATGATATGGTCAAGACTAACTAAAGGAAAGCATCATGAAAGTTATTTTTGAAATAAGTAAGTTAAACATGAATGAGTTGGAGGCATGTCAAAAGAAAATTAAAAGTTTAGTTGGTCACATGTAGGGAAGGGCCTCAATTGAACAAAGCATTTACACACTTATATAGGGTTACCATCACTCACACACTCATTGTAATAACTTGATATTAGTTATTTTATAACCTATTGCAATAACAAATATTAATATAACATTGCAATAACCTGATAAATATATTTTACAATCTATTGCAATGACAAATATTAAGATATTATTGCAATAACCTAATATCAATTATTTTACAATCTATTACAATGAAAAACATAATAAACTAGATTGTAATAGATAATTATTTTATGTTTGTCATTGTAATAGATTGCAAAATAATTGATATTAGGTTATTGCAATAATATCTTAATATTTTTCATTGCAATAAATTGTAAAATAATTTATATCAAGTTATTGCAATGTTATCTTAATATTTGAAATTGCAATAGATTGTAAAATAATTCATATCAAGTTATTGCAATGATTGTGTAAGCGCCGGTAACCCTAAGTAAGTATGTAAGTGCTGGTAACTCTCTCTGCCTCATCTACCCATGAATTCAATATTATATTATGAATGGTGATATAAATACTAGACTTAAATATTTTAAAGAAGAATAATGCTAGAGATACAAACTATTTTACAAAAAAATTTACAAATCGCTGATGTGGTGAGTGATTATTAAAATGATATTAATGGTGGGCCTAGATAAAAACTAATAAGAGGTTGGCCACATCAATATTTTGTAAAAATATTGTAAAATAATTTGTGCCCGTAATATTACTCTTTAAAGAATCTGCTAAAAATGACTATCTGTCATCAATATATATATATATATATATATATATATATATATATATATATATATATATATATTCAATTATGATGATATGTAATGGTCAAGTTTTACTGAAGGAAAGCATCATGAAATTTATTTTTGCAATAAGTAAGTTAAACATGAATGAGTTGGAGGCATGTCAAAAGAAAATTACAAGTTTAGTTGGTCATATGTAGAGAAGGGCCTCAATTGAATAGAGCATTTTGCAATGTACCAATAACAACCAATGTGATGACTACTTAAAGATGGATCTTGAAGTGGGATCACATTGCAGAAAATGATGGGTCCATTTGTGACGCGCATAGGGCAAAAGCAAAAGTGGAATGGTTTCGCAACCAAGAGATTAAAACACACTGACCTCTTATCTTACATACCATTTTAACAACAAACGCTTAACATAATAAATCAATACATAAACATTACATACCCATAAAGTAAAAGGAAACACAAACACTACATACACATGGATTTGAAAGAACACAAAACATATTATAGTTTGTCATGGATTCAACATGGTAGCATTGGTTGTTTGTGTACCAAATTGCGAAACCATTCCACAAACAAGCATGTGTGTGTGTGTGTGTATATATATATATATATATATATATTGGTAAACTACATATTTAGTCTCTAACCTTAAGGCTATTTTTCAATTTAGTCTTTGACCTTTGTGTCAATTTAGTTATTAACTTTTTGCTATTGTATCAAAATAGTCTCTTCTATTAAGTGATAGATGAAAATTGCTTATATCACCGACAGGCTAAATAAAATATTATTCATATACCACATAGACTGACGCATGTACTCCCGTCAACATTAAATTAAAAACAAAGAACTAATCAAGTATTTGGGATCAAAATCCCTAATTACTTTAGTTCTGATTGTCTCGGGCACCTCCTCAAATTTGTCTAGAGAGAACAATGAAGGACGAAACTCAAGTGAGTGAAAAGTGGCAATGAGTACTGGCGAGTCTATAAGAGTTGGTGGAGGGGACAAAAGATTAAGGAGTTGGAGGTGTATTCAAAGCGTTTGGAGTTGGTATAGGATCAGATAGTGTTGGAGCATTTTAATATTAAATAATTAAAATAAATAAATGTTATAACATAAATGTAAAGATGTGGGAGTGAATGTAGAAGATGAGAAGTTAGTAAAAATGTTTAATCTCACATTGAAAAGAAGAGAGACTATTTTGTTCTTTTTAATTGTGGTGATTAATGGGCTAACATGAATTGTCTCAAATATTGGGCCAGATACGTGTGCAAAGGAGAGGTGAAGAGTGGAGATGTCAAATTTGGAAATGAATCAACACCTTGGATCCTCCTACTTGACAGCCTATTCAAAGTAATTACCATATCCATTGGTGAGTAAATGGCCCGAATTAATATTCCATTTTTATTATGAAAAATAATGAGCCATTAACCCACTTAATAGACTATCCGTTTGGGCCTTTTCATTATTCAAAAAATTCTTTATCTCACCATTAATTGTGTAACTCTAGCCCATCAGAATAATATCCAACAATTAATCTTGTAACACCCACTATATCAGATTAATGGACCTAATTAATCAGATTAATTTGGGTAGTTATTTCGTGAGGTTCATTGATCCTATAAATAAACTCATTCAGACACAATCCAAGTTACTGCAATATACACCCAAAAAAAAAAATAGAGAGATTCTTGGCAAGGAATGGTGTTCTTTCTGGTGGAGCTTTGGATTTGAACACTTTGTGCAGAGGTTGTTCTAGCCATATGACACTTGTTGGGCTGTTGTATCATGGGGGAGACAAGTAAGAGACAATCTACACCGGTTACAAAGTTTAGCCAACCAAGGGCTTGAATCTCCTTAGAGAGAGCGAGTGTCGCGCCTCAGTCCAAATAGTGTTGTGTAACCTCTTTCTTTAAATTAATAAAAATTCAGAAGTATTATTCAGTTTCTCTTCGCGTTATTTCCATTATCATTGTGTTTGCACCAACAATTTTAAGGAGATTCAACACATGGAGTCTACACAAGAGAAACCAAATGAGCCTGTTGGAGATCTTAACAAGCCATATTGCTTTAAGGGAGCCCACTTCAAGAGGTGGAAAGGAAAGGTCCTCTTCTACTTGAGCCTTCTCAAAGTTGCCTACATCCTCACTGAGAACAATCCGTCAAAGGTTCCTACCGATGAGATGAGTGATGAAAAATATATTCTCCATCAAGAAAAAATAGATAAGTATACAAAAGATGAATATAATTGTCGCTCTTATCTATTGAATTGTCTTACCTATCATTTCTATGATTGTTCTGATACAACTTACAAGTCTGCTAAAAAAATTTGGAAAGCTTTACAAAGCAAGTATGATACAGAGGAGGCAGGTGCAAAGAAGTATGCTGCTAGTAGATTTTTCCGTTACCAAATGGTGGATGGAAAATCGGTGGTGGATCAAGCACAAGACTTCCAAATGATTGTAGCTGAATTGAGATCCGAAGGCATAAAGATCGGAGACAATTTGGTGGTAGCTGGCATAATTGACAAACTACCACAATCTTGGAGGGAGTTCCAAAAGACTTTGCGGCACAAACAAAAGGAGATATCCTTTGAGACTTTGATCACACGCATCCGTGTGGAGGAGGAGGCTAGAGGACAAGATGCACTCATGACACAAGAGAGCAATGGTAATTCCACCACAAAGGTAAACCTTATTTCATCCAATAATAATATGCCCAAAAATCATTTTCCTAGAAATGGTCAATTGAAGCCAAAAAAGAAAGCCTTTAAAAACAATAATAGATCACCTCAAGAAAGGGGAAACTCGAATAAAAATTACAATAAGAACCAAGGACCCCCTTCACAAGATCAATTTAATAGATCATGTTTTGTCTGTGGCAAGAGTGGGTATATTACTCGATTTTGCAAATTTCGGAAACGTGAATCTTTCCCGCAGGCTAACGTAACCGAAGAGCCTTTAGTGGCTACGATTACAAATATCAATATGGTGCAATATGTTGAAGGATATTGGGCAGATTCTGGTGCTAATAGGCACGTCTGCTATGACAAAAATTGGTTCAAGTTGTACACTCCTTTTGAAGAAGAAAAAACTATTATGCTTGGTGACTCTAACAAAACCAAGGTTCTTGGGAGTGGTGAGGTTGAATTGAAATTCACTTCTGGACGTGTGCTAACATTGAAAGATGTATTTTACACTCCGTCCATGAGGAAGAATTTGATGTCAAGTTTTTTGCTTGACAAGGCTAGCTTCAAGCAAATTATGGAATCTGATAATTATGTAATCACTAAAAATGGATTATTTTTGGGCAAAAGTTATGCTTGTGATGGAATGTTTAAATTGAATGTTGAGAATAATAAAGCATCTACCAGTTCAGTTTATATGCTTTCTTCTGTTAATTTTTGGCATGCTCGTTTGTGTCATATAAATAGTAGATATGTGGGAATCATGAGTAGTTTAGGATTAATTCTAAGACTGTCAAAAGATTTTGAAAAATGTGAAACTTATAGTCAAGCTAAGATTACAAAAAAAAGGCCTCATAAAAGTGTTGTAAGAAATACCGAATTGCTTAAGTTAATTCACTCCGATTTATGTGAATTTGAAGGAATTTTAACTCATGAAGGAAATAGATATATTATCACTTTTATTGATGATTTCTCAAAATATACAACTATTTATTTGTTGAAAAATAAAAGTGATACTTTTGAAAAATTTCAAGATTTTTTAAAAGAAGTTGAAAATCAATTCAGTAGAAAAATAAAAAGAATAAGAAGTGATAGAGGCCGTGAGTATGAATCAAGTGCATTCAACTCATTTGTTCAGTCTTTGGGAATTATCCATGAAACTACTGCATCATATTCACCTGCTTTTAATGGTGTGGTTGAAAGAAAAAATAGAACTTTAATTGAATTAACAAATGTCATATTAATTGAATCTGGTGCACCTTTACATTTTTAGGGTGAAGCTATTTTAACTGCATGACATGTTTTAAATAGGGTGCCACGTAAAAAGTCACATATCACACCTTTTGAGATGTGGAAATGACATAAGCCAAATTTGGGATATTTGAAAGTATGGGGTTGTCTTGCTTATGTAAGGCTTACTGACCCTAAAATACCTAAATTAGGTATAAGAGCTACAACTTGTGTTTTTCTTGGTTATGCATTTAATAGCGTAGCCTATAGATTTTTTGATCTTGAAAACAAAATAATTTTTGAATCTGGTGATGCAATTTTTCATGAAGAAAATTTTCCTTTTAAATTGAAAAATAGTGGGGATGAAAAAAATATTTTGTCACAACCTAGTTCTTCTACTTCACATCTACAAAATCAAGAAAATCTTGAAATGGAACCTAGAAGAAGTAAAAGAGCTAGAATTGAAAAGGATTTGGTCCTGATTATTATGTTTTTAACATTGAGGAAAATCCCCAAAATTTAAAAAAAGCTTTAACATCACCTGATGCTATTTTTGGGAAAGAGGTTGTAAATGATGAGATAGAATCTCTAATTTCTAATAAAACTTGGAAATTAGTAAATCTTCCACCGGGTTGTAAAATCATAGGTTGTAAATAGATCCTTAGAAAAAAGTTGAAACTGGATGGATCAATAGATAAGTTTAAAGCTAGACTTGTTGCAAAAGGTTTTAAACAAAAAGCTGATCTTGATTTTTTTGATACATTTTCTCTGGTAACAAGAATTACATCTATTAGATTGTTAATTGCTATTGCTGCAATTTTTTATTTGAAAATTCATCAAATGGATGTAAAAACTGTTTTTCTAAATGGGAACCTAGAGGAAGAGATTTATATGGATCAACTCGAAGGCTTTGTAGAGCCTGGACAAGAAAGTAAGGTATGTAAGCTAACTAAATCTCTATATGGCTTAAAACAATTACCTAAACAATGGCATGAAAAGTTTGATTCCTGCATGATTGAGAATGGTTATAAATCAAATGAATGTGATAAATGTATTTATTCTAAATCATGGAATAATTTACATATTATTATTAGCCTCTAGGTGGATGATATGTTAATTTTTGGCTCAAATATGCATGTTATAAATAAGACAAAAAATATGCTTAAAAGCCATTTTGATATGAAAGATCTTGATGAGGCTAATTTTATTTTGGGCATGAAAATTACAAAAGTATGTGGTGAAATATATCTCGATCAATCATATTATGTTGAGAAAATATTGAGAAAATATAATTTTCATGATCACAAAAGTGTAGCTACTCCTTTTGATTCTAGTGTTCATTTATTTCCTGTGAATAATGATGATGAGATTTTTAATCAAAAGGATTATGCTAACATCATTGGTAGTTTGCGTTATGCTACTGATGATACTAGACCTGACATTGCATATGCAGTAGGAGTGCTAAGCAGATTTACTAGCAAGCCTAGTAAAGATCATTGGCTAGCTATTAAGCGAGTCATGAGATATTTAATTGGTACCAAAAGTTACGGCTTGTTTTATAAAAAATACCTTGCTGTGATTGAAGGTTTTAGTGATACCGATTAGAATACTTTGTCAGGTGATTCTCTCTCTATCACTGGTTATATTTTTACCTTAGGTAGTGGTGTCATTTGTTGGAAATCTAAAAAGTAAACAATAATTGCTAATTCAACAATAGAAGCTGAACTAATATTATTCAGTTTCTCTTCGTGTTATTTCCATTATCATTGTGTTTGCACCAACAAATAGCATGGAGAAGCTACAATCTGTAGAAGGTTTTTGGAGGATAGATTTGGTTTTAATGAACATTGTAGACTTTTTGGGTCTAAAAGGTTTTACTTTTTTGTCAAAAAAATTTCTTGGTGATAGATTATTGGTTGATAGTATAGAAAGTAATTGAGTTTTGGGTTTTATATATCAAAAGTTGAATTTATTAGAATAGTTTTTTAACAATAGTTTCTGAAATCTGATAGTTTGTTCGAATTTAGCTAGACTCATTGAGTTCACATATACGTCTAATGACCATGTCAAGTTCAACGACACCACCGACCGACGACATGAAGTTGGGTTGTGGCCTGTGGGTCCTAAGCAGTAAGCAGATAGATCGAGATTTTGATTTGATCCCAAGAACCTGAGGTCTTCATTCAGTAGCTGATTTCTTTTGATTTTTTTTTTTTAAGTTTAATCCTAATCAGCATTACATGTGTTACCAGCGTTGGCAAAAAAAAAATTATTTTTTATTTGGACGGTTAGCCACCTTTATTTTGACATAATGTCCAAAGGTTAAGGACTAAATTAATACATTTAAAAGATTAGAGATTAAATTGACAAATACAGTAAAAGTTAGGGACTAAATATGTAATTTACCATTTATATATATATATATATATATATATATATATATATATATATATATATAATTTCAACTTATGACATCTGCTCTTGATAATTATGCTCTTTATCATCAAACGGAGATACCAATGCCAATCAGTTTTTAGTATAGGTGGTGATTGATTCTCAAATCTCTTATTCAACTATCAAAATATTATCAATTGAGCTAATTAAAATCCACAAATATATATATATATATATATATATATATATATATATATATATAAATTCTAGTTAGCTCAACTAGTAAATTCTTTAAGCCTAACCCTTAAAACATTGTGGAACATAAAATTTACTTCTCAAAAACATGATAAAAAGAGTATTAAGATTGCTGGGATAGATAAGTTCTAGAGTGAGTTTGCATAAACTGTTTGGATCTGATTTGCTATTTTTAGAGGGTCTATCGGCTCCTACACCTCCTGTTGTTTGTTTCTGGTCCACCAAATCACATCGCAGCAAATAACTGCAAAGAGGATTAGATTATGTGCTTCATCTTAAGGCACTTTGAGAACCTTAACAAGGGTTTAAAACAGTCTTATTCCAACCAACAATTGAGTGGCGTTCAGCTCAAAGAATCGAAAAGGCCACGGTGACAGAGGCCATGCTATTTGAGCAATGGGGCTATCTATGCTCTACAATTTCTTCCTTCTCAATGCAAAGACAACTACAAATGAAAACTTTTTTTTTTTTTTTTGGAGAATTCTACAAATGAAAACTTCATATATCATGGTTCAAGTAGCAGTAAATACAAATGTCCCAACATAGCTTGCAAATGTCCCTATAATGGCTGACCAAAACTACTACTTTTTTATTCTCGTAGAACCCAACTTGCTTCGTGAACACTAGAATGAGAAAGACAGTTCTGGCTTTCATAAGTTTAAGAAGATTCTCCCACTTGATTTCAATATGATGTTCTTATTGAAGATTAATACTCGCCGAGCTCTAAGCCAAACCAAATCTCACCAACTCCACCCGCCAAAAAAAAATTCTTCACAATTAATTTACTAAACAACTCGATAAAAGCACGAACCTAGCAACCTACTAATTCCGTTCACAAATCTACTTGATAGTTCAAGCCATCTAGATCCATCCAAACTAATACCGCTCTATTGTAAGATTTACCGTCCATGCTTCTTAACAAGCAAACTAAGCTTACGAAGTATATTGCCTGGCTCAATTAAACTAAGTTGTACACTGCCTGAGCCAAGGTGCGCAAGTAAGGGTTTACATGGAAACGAGTATTAGTTGATGATTTGGCCACAAAACTACTCGCAGTTTTTGCTTAAACATTTGTTACAATCTCATCGTTATACAAGAAGAAACTACGTGCAGAAAAATACACAAAATGTTAGTGATAAAGAAAGCTTGATCAAGCCATAAACCCAAAAAATGAACACAACCGCACATTTCCCAGTCTTTGCTAGAGTTATCATTTCCACAACAAAATCTACTTAAAAGTACTAGCGTTCTGACATTTTACCAGGACATTACCCATAAAATTAAGCAGCAACAATACAAGACCAAAAAGAATAGAGAGAGAGATTGCCTCAGCCAAAAATTACAAGCATGACACCAGAAAGTCCTCGGCAACAAACTACAAAAACAATCTCTCACTCCTTTTTCCAAACAAGAACCAATTCTAATCCTCATTGCCCTGACTTTCATCTTTGACAAGTTTGATCATGTCATCAATTCGAAGAATTGTTATTGCTGCTTCAGTCGCAAACTGTCAAATAGCAAATTTCAGGAAACAACTTTAAGAGTCATTTTCAAAACTATATAATAAGTTTGTTACAGCAGCATTTGTATGTTTGACAACATTTACCTGAATTATCTTCACTTTACTCATTGCAGGCTCAATGACTCCGGCTTCTAAGTTGTTACGAACTGTTCCCTTCAAAAGGTCTAGTCCCATGCTGCAATAATTAAATAACCAAACCAATTAAATATGGAATGACAGACCATGTGACAAAATTTCCATGCCAGAAATGTACTTAGATCACTCAGGTCAGACTCCCCAAAAATCCACATTATGAACTCTCTCTCACACACACAAATATACATGACACAAACACAAGTTATTATTATCCTATTACCTATTACACTGTATGATTGTTCCCTCAAAACAATAGTTTTGTTTTATTGGTAAGTTACATGTGCAGTGAGTTTTGAACACACCACTCTCCACCTTATTCTAACAAAGGGAAAGAAGCATTGTTTGAGATAGAACTCATCAATGTTTCTCAAATAGTATAATATAATGATAGTATTGGAGTAAATTTGTACACACTGCACTGCATACAAATTCCGTGACTGTCAAGCTTAACTAGAATGAACTGTAACCCACAGTAGCAGAAATGTTGTAACCACTTGAATGGAAATGATTTTTAGTGTGATTAGTTTCAGTTCAGGGAAAAGAAGAAAAAGGATAAACAGTAACCTACTCAAAATGAATTTCTAGTGTGATTAGTTTCAGGTTACAGAAATTGCAGAGAATGATGGGGAGCAATGAGCTTTAATCCAGAATGCCACTCACAGGAGCTTCCGAACAAATACCTGGATAAATGCTTCTTATCAGCATGGGTTTGTGCTATGGTATGGTAAGCCCGTAGTTTTGCCACTAAATCAGTGGCATCCTTGGCAGCATTGACAGCAAGCACCTGAAACAAACACATGTTATTGTCTCTTCAATAATATCAGTGGCGATGGGGGCTTATATCATGCATTCATAAATTATAGTAAACCTTTGGGATAATTAACAAAGATTCGGCAAATTCTGCAATTGCCAACTGTTCACGTGATCCTAAAGTTGTCGCAAGGCACTCCAAATACCCAGACAAGGCAGCCTCAACTGCACCTCCACCCGCAACCGCCTGTATTGCACAATATGACAATGGAGAATATGAATAGGAAATATGAAAACCACATTGATCAATGAATTCCAATTGCTCTTTTTTATTATTAGAAAAATTGCACACAACTTCCAGACATTTTTGGGGGGACAAGACTCGGGTGTGGGGGGGCAGGGGGAGAGAAAAATGTCCCATTTGAAATTGAGAGAAGAAAAAAGGAAATAGCCCATTTGAATCCATGAGCAGCCGAATGGCAAGCCGTGCAAGTGCGAAATAACTCATGATGATGAAACAACCGATAACTCTAATTTTGCCAAATAATTTGATATATCTTCTAAAAGATTTTGCTCAACACCAGAAAGATGATACAATTTCACAATTCTACTAAATTAGTAACTAATCTCATCATTTTTTGGTGGTTATCAGCTGGGCTAGAAATTAAGTCATGCCAAAGTGCATTGATTACACACTATTGAATAACAAAAGAACAAATAAGAAGTTCTTTTCCAATCTCAAAAGATTCTGATTCTGTTCGATTGGAAATGACTCTCTTGTGCATATGCATGCTTTAGCAATTAGCATGCCAGGCCTAAAAGTTTGTCAGATCACCAGATTCCTAATATTTCAAATTTCATGATAAGATTTAGGTGATGACTCGTAGATATTTCTTCAATTGGAATTCTTTAGGCTACTTTCATGTCTTCTTCCACAAAGTAGTCTCATTTCAATAAAGTTATTATTACCTTAAAAAAAGGGTTCTAAAAATCCTAATAATTAATGTAATGACATATCACATATCAAGGAAAAAAAAAAACTATAACCCAAATTTAGTATGCATTCCAAAGCAAAAATTGTGCCACTAAGATACACAAAAAGCTTAACAGCAGAAACAATAGAAAGCTCAATGGCCACAAAGCAGATTCTAACGAAATTACCAAACAATTAGGTTAAAAGTGTCAGTGATAAAATTGCTTTAGTTGCCTATGTTTGAACAACAAACACATTTAAAAAAATAAAAATAAACCATAACTTGTTTGATTTTCCCATATCATTTTAAGAATTACATCAATACCAACCACAATCTAATATCTTAGCTAATCACAAAGAGCAACGTTAAGAAACAATGTACTAAAGAGTTCAAAATTATAATCATATATGAAGAAAGAGACAAAGTTTACCGTATTGGATTCAAGGGTCCTTTTAACAATAGAAAGAGAATCATGCAGAGCTCTCTCCATCTCATCAAGCATATAGTCATTCGCCCCTCGGAGGATCAAGGAAACCTAGAGAAAGTATATTGTAAAAAGGAAACATCAGGAAACTGTGCATGAAAACAATGTGTAACTAATATGTAACAATCAATACATTAAAAAAAAACTAAGGCTATGTTTGGTAACAGTTTTTGTTTTCTATTTTCAAAAACTTGTTTTTAGGAATATAAAGAAAAAACAATTTTCTTGTATTTTTGAAATCAAAAACATGTTTGGTTAGTTGAAATTAAAGAAATAGTTTTTTCAAGAAAAAAAATAGAAAGGACTAAAATATGTTGTTACTAGGATTTGAAATTTAATGCTAACTCATAAATGAGACAGATTCATTAAATTAAATGCATATTTTCATTGACTTTTGAAAATTATAAACCGAAAACAAAATTTTGCATATTTTCAATTTCCTTCACAAATTGAGTTTTGAGAACAGTTTTTGTTTTCTGTCCATTTTGGGTTGCCAAACAAGTTTTTTAGTTTCAAAAATAAAAAATTGTTTTTGAAAACAAAAAATAAGAGAAAAAAACAGTTACCAAACATGCCCTAAATTTTTATATTAAGTTGCAGAATATAGCTCAAATATATATATATAAACATAAACTAAATCCAAATTCAAAATGAAATAAATTACTCACCGCACTGGTAGTTTTAGTCCCCTTTATCAATATCACATCATCATCAGCAATGCGCTCCTCAACAACTTCATCTGCATATCCTAACAGTGAAGAATCAAATGATTCCTCTCCCTCCATATCAGCAAATGTTGAAACCTGCATCATCCATCAATAGTACACAATCATAAAAAGAATTATAATGGTTAACCTGTCCAAAATCCAGTAAAATTATCAAAAACACACAGCGGAGAACCAACAATGTGCGAACTTGAATTAAATAAAGAAAGAACT
Organism: Castanea sativa; assembly: GCF_040712315.1. Classification (NCBI taxonomy): domain Eukaryota; kingdom Viridiplantae; phylum Streptophyta; class Magnoliopsida; order Fagales; family Fagaceae; genus Castanea; species Castanea sativa. The sequence goes on along the minus strand of NC_134021.1, from coordinate 31,692,059 downwards.
AAACATAGATTCCAAAGATTCCCTCCCCATACATGTCCTACAGGAAAAGTCATCACTGGAAACTTAGGATCAACGTTCTACATGATCCATTAAGTAAGCTGGGAGCACGTGCCTTCAAACCAATCAAATGCCAGCATGACAAGAAGTGCAATAAAGTCTCATGTCCAAGTCTAACAAGGCATTCTCTAAGACAAAACTGAAGACACAGCCTCAACCAAGCAACCTCACTCAAATCATAGACATCACTGCTTCTAGACATCATATGGGAATTCTGGAAGAAATGGAAATTGATAGGTGCCGATACACACATGGTTTAATTTATTAGGCAATGACTATATTAATGTATATTTTATATAAACATATAAAACAGCCAACAGGAGAGATATGCATAGTCAACAGTACGCATACCACTACACTTACATGAGAACATGAATAGCATGGTACTCAATTCTATAATAAGTGGCGCAAATTGCAATTTTTTACTAGTTCAATAATGCAAGTCTGCATCCAAAATTTATAGCCTTATTTCTGAACTTTTCCACAACACCCACAATACACATTACTTTCAAAAGACAACTTCGTAAAGTTTTGTTGAAAGTTTGACATGTTTTAAAATTGATTACTTTTTTATAATATTTAATCATTTCTATAAAGACACTAATTATGGGACTAATGAAGTAAAAAACCTTGCAATTGAAATACAACCTTAAAGGCCAAAAGCTGGACGTTGGTCAAAAACCAGAATTTTATTTTAGGATTCATTGCCAATATAAATATATAGGATTATGGCAACAATAACTAATTGAATGCAGACATTTCATGATACTGCCACAACATCAGAAGTCACTAAGGCAGATGCTTTGCCAAGTAGAGGAGTAATTCCCAAATGCTATAACTTGGTTCACTTTTTCCAGTGGACATAATGTTTTTAAGTTCTTAATTTCTGTTTAATTTCTCGATTTCCAAGCAGTTACCTTTCGAAACAACAAGAGCGGCTAACACAAACAAAAATTATGGTGAATCGCTAAGTTTCATATGCGTAGTTAACACAGGTTTTAGGGTGGATTAGTTTCTGCAGCTAAAAATGTAAACCATTGTCTTCAGTAAAGCTATATCACGCGGCATTTGAGATTTTTAAAAAAAAATCCCCATGCTTGTGATGAAGGAAAAAGCTTCTACGTTTGGACACGGTGTCCATTTAAGAACAGCTTATCTAGCTTTTTGCTTAAAACTTTTGCTAAAAGTGTGCTAAAGTATACTTGTATCTTGAAAAAATTTAAAAAAGTGAAAATCGCGGGAAAAAGTGAGGTTTTAAGAAGCTGTACATAAAAACTAAAAGTTAAAAACTAAAGCAGATGCCAAACAGACTCTGTTAGGGTTAAGCAAAGACCTTATAAGAATCACCAGATCAAACATGAGTAACCTGTGCTAAGACTTCAAAGAATGCTACAAATAGAAGGGAAGTTGATCACATATTGATCAAATTCAACTAGCAATCAGAAGCCTAACTATATCCTGTATGTACACCAATGTGCTGCTTTCAGCATACTTATAATATCAGATAACTTTGTCGCATTAATTGCTGGTGTGAAAGAATCCTATTTTCAGTTTGCTCCTTTTCACCACCCAAGAATTATTTAAGCTCTGCAGCTTCAGAAAACCTGCATCACAATATTCCAAACAGACTATTGCCCTTTGTACATCCATGATTGCATTGATTATTAGACAATGTTGGAAGAAAATTTAAAACAGCCTTAAAAATTAATATCATACATAAGCAGGCCAGGAATTTACCATGGTTGCACCTGTTGCCTTGGCAACATGGCGCATATCCTCCTTGCGAACACGTCTCACAGCAATGGCCCCAGCCTCAACAAAGTACTGGAACAACAACAAAGAATCCACACAATAAATTAAATCTTCTTGTGGGCTTGATGGTAGGTACACAATAAACTAGGACCAAACCACAGAAGAATAATCCAAGAAGACAGCTTGTTAGGCTGAATTCACCATAATTAAAGTAAACCCATTCAAGACAATATAAAACACACAATCAACAACATACTGTATAAAAACTAGAAAGTAATTGACTCAAAACTTACACATCAAAGTGTCACACTATAAACATTAACCAGGAGTAAACTACACCAGGAGGAAAAAAATCCTCCATCTCTAATAGGCCATTAGCTCAATTATCTTTTTCCCAGCCCACCCACTGTAAGTACAGTAACCAACTTAGACAATTCAATAGATTGATAATACCTCTAAACAAAACAAAAAAAAAGCTCTATGTACTTCCTTATATATTTCCTATGCTATATGGATATAGCAAGGTGAGTGATATTCCAAACACTATAAACTTCATTTTATCTCGGCCTAAAAGAAATAGGAACTTCAACAGATTTTGTGTTTCATAGGTTCTTACATTTTCAAACAACATTCAACATTTCTACTCAACCCCATAAGACTGTGTTTTCCACTTTTCAGAGCGAACATATTTCTCAATGCATGGAAATAGACGTGTGATTGGGTAGGATGCCAATTTGTCCACTATGAATAGAATTCGGATTGGCCCTGGTTCCTTTAGAATATATAATTAGAGAAGCTTAGTGGTAGCATGGGATATAATGCTAATAATCATGCCAGCCAATTTAATGCCAGATGAGATAGATGTATAGCAGTTGGAGAATCAAATATCTGTAGAAGCTTACCTTGAGTGCCATGTCATCAATCCCTTTTGTTGTCAGAACAACATTGGCTCCGGCTTTCAAAAGTCTCTGAATGCGTTCTTTGGTCATATCAGCTTCTCTGTTAAGATAAATGCAAAATAAGTTCTACATGAGCAAGAAAGTAGACAGATATTGTATAATGATTTTCATCTTAATAACCATAACGAAGAGGTGATTAAGATTGTCACAACACAAAGCATAAGCACATAGCATGAGACTCTTTGGGTTGTGCAGAACATGCATTAAAGAATAACAAAGGAATTTGAACAAGATACAAAATCATATGCATGTACATATGTGAAAATAGCTGATTTTATGTCTTTACCAGACTGCTCTATTATATAGGTAATTGGATACTAAATCAATTACTGCAAAGAAGCAAGCAATTAAAAAGTGAAGTGTATGCTTCACTGGTGCACAAAGCCAATTATCAATCAAGTAATGACAATCACTAACCTAAAAGAAAATACTTTTTATTATCTTATCACCTTTCACGAATTTTTTCAAGCTCCCTGGGATCACTAACTAAGACTTGGACACCCATTTGCATCTTTGTCTTCTGAAGATTAAAGTCAAGACAAGCAATCTTTGCAGGGGCAACTCTAATAGGCATCCCTTGGGCAGCACGACCCGTATTTAGAGCATACCCATTCAAAAGATAGCTATCTTTTGCACTTTTGCCATGAGCTTTCAAAATATTAATTCCCTGGAACATCATAAGAACAATTAGGGCATTACAACTTTCATATCCACAAATTTTAGCATGTCTCTAAAACCATGAAAAGCAGGTTAAGCCATATCAGGCAAAAGATTTTACTCGCCAGCTGTTCACAAGAAACACAACACATACTAACAATATAGGAGATTTCAGTTTCCTCAAAGCATATGTCTACACTACAAAACCTTCCCAATCAAGATGTGGAGAATGCACAAACACCTACCTTAATTGGGTATTTGACTTCCCCCCTTGCGTTCGTCATTTTAACAGATTGCACAGCTTCCACAACCTAGAAATACAATCATATACAAAAATCAACAAAACACGCTAACCACTCACAAGCCAACAATACACAGATGACTTGGATGCACAAATGGCTTGTTTAAGTATAGAAAGCGTGTCAATTTCAATGACATCCAGATTCTAGGAACAAAAAAAAATCCATATCACATGTATAATAAATAAGCATACCAGATTTGCAAAGAAGTCACTGTCACCAGATATCAGCTTTGAGGACATGCTTGTCTTGGCACAGTTAATTAGACAATCTTTTCCAAGCTTTTCAACCTAGAAAATCAACAAAACAAGTATACAGCCTTATCAAGAATATATACTATTAGATACGCTATGGCTTAGACAAAGCATCGCCATCCAGAACACAATGAATGAGGTCCATCTTCTAGGTTGAAATGGCTAAATTTGTGATAGGGTATGTTTGGAAGTTAATTTTTGGCATCACGTGTGTGGGGAGATGGCTTTAAATAATTTCTTTCCATATTTTTTTTGGCTAGCTGAGGGTAGGGATGCTTTGGCACCCACACATTTTCTGTATTAAGGAGAAGAAGACAAAGATTAGGATCTTCACTTTCTGAGCCTCCCAATATCAGGAACTAAGGTAAGTGGATTCCTTGGTTGAGTTGTTTTTCTCTAATTATCCTTGAAGAAAAGGCAACATTAGAATGTGCAGGAGGTTGACTAGAAACAGAAGTTGCACAATCTTATTAAGGTGCTTTGAGAGGATCCTCTATGTTACCTTGGAAGAGTATTTGCAGGGTGAAAGCACCTCAAAAAGTTCCATTCTTTGTTTGGGGGGCAGCTGTGTCGTAATAGAATTCAACAATGGACAATCTAAGAATGAGAGATGTGATCCTATACTGGAGCTGGTGCTGTATGTGTCATCTGGTGCTGTACAGCCACAAGGAGTTTGGGGCTCTTGTTTTTTCTCTTTTTGGGAAATTTCATGATGCCTATAAGGATTATTAAGGTACTTATTAGTTGGAAAGGGAAGTTTGGTAGTCCTACAAGAGGAAAACTTAGAGTGTGGTTCCTTTAAGCATTATGTAAACTGCATGGAGAGAAGGAAATAATCACACTTTTGATGACGTTGATCTCCTTCTAAATTCCCTTAAACCCATGTTCTTAAGATCTTGTATGACTGGATGAATGTAATAAAGCAAATTTAGAGTGTGGTACCTTTAAGCATTATGTAAATTACACAGAGAAGGAAATAAGTACACTTATAATGACATTGATTTCCTTCTAAATTCCCTTAAGCCTACATTCTTAAGATCTTTGTACAACTGGATGAATGTAATATATCAATACCCAGTGCTCTTCATTTTTTAGATTTAATTGATCTCTTAAATTTGAGATTGTAACGTTAGAAGAATTTGCATGCCTTAGTGTACTTTGTATTTTTTTTTTTTCTAAAGAATCTATTACTTACCACAAAAGAGTTTGGGGGAAGAGAGACCGGGGAGGGGGGGGGGGGTGGGGGGCGATACGCAGAGCATGGAATACTACATCATTTTCTGAATTTTAGTGGGAACCACAGTATTGCATACCAGACCCTCTCACAAGCTCAAAATAAGCTCTGTAATGGCAGAGCAAGCGATTGAAACAAACTGTCATTCATGCCATCAGTTCATAATACTGTTTATGAAACTTAGGGTGGGTTTGGATAGAGAGGTTGGCGTCTGCGTTTGGGATTTTCACGTTTCAGACCTTTTTTTTTTTTTTTCTTGCGCACAGATTTCAACCAGGAGACATGGCGCACTGTTTGCCAATGTACGTGAACAGTAACCGCACAGTGGGAACCACAATATTGCATACCAGACCCTCTCACAAGCTCAAAATAAGCTCTGTAATGGCAGAGCAAGCGATTGAAACAAACTGTCATTCATGCCTTCAGTTCATAATACTGTTTATGAAACTTAGGGTGGGTTTGGATAGAGAGGTTGGCGTCTGCATTTGGGATTTTCACGTTCCAGACCTTTTTTTTTTTTTTTTACTTGCGCACAGATTTCAACCAGGAGACATGGCGCACTGTTTGCCAATGTACGTGAACAGTAACCGCACAGTGGGAACCACAGTATTGCATACCAGACCCTCTCACAAGCTCAAAATAAGCTCTGTAATGGCAGAGCAAGCGATTGAAACAAACTGTCATTCATGCCTTCAGTTCATAATACTGTTTATGAAACTTAGGGTGGGTTTGGATAGAGAGGTTGGCGTCTGCGTTTGGGATTTTCACATTTCAGACCTTTTTTTTTTTTTTTTGCTTGCGCACAGATTTCAACCAAGAGACATGGCGCACTGTTTGCCAATGTACGTGAACAGTAACCGCACAGTGGTGCACTGTTCATGTACTTTTCAGCTTTTGTTTAATTAAAAATGGAACCCGCGACACTATTCACACATTTAAAAATTATTTTGCTATAGTATTTTCAGTTTTCAGCTGTATCCAAACGGACCCTTAATAGTCAGATTTCATATAAACACACACATGCAACTATTTAGGGACAAAGACAGAGGAGCCTTACCTTCACGGCCAATTTTTCCTCTACATATTTGCATGCCTCCCTCATAGCAAGCTATTTACATTAAAAACACAGAGAAATAGAAAAGATAAAACTTTAAGGAAACTTACCAAGTAACAAGCCACAAAACATATTCAAATTATGCATAAAATAATACACTTGCTTAGTGGTAAAACTGATCAGAGTTCAAACTTAAAACAGGGGGGAGAGAGAGAGAGAGACAGAGACTCACTCTGTAACCACTGATTATTGATGTAGGGTGAATGTTGTTCCTCACCAAATCATTTGCTCTCTGCAGAATTATGATTAAATAAACCATTAAGTCATCATCCATCAGACCATAAAAGACTTGCTATCATATGAGATCCCAAAACACTTAATCGTGGATGTAAAGTAGATGCTCACTTTTTCTAACCATGATTATTATTTGCTCTCTGCATAATCATGATTAATTAAGTCGTCTTTCATCAGAACATAAGAAAATTCCTTTCATGAGATCCCAAATTAACAGGCTGGCTACACTTACCTTCAGCAACTCCGCAGCAATAATGACCACTGATGTTGTCCCATCTCCAACTTCTCGGTCTTGAAGCTCAGCCAACTCCACGAGTACCTGTGGACCACCAAAAAATTTAAATAAATCAAAACATGTTACAGTGTGGCGAAGCTTGGTAACACAGCCAAAACACACATGACACATCCAGTAATAAAACAAAGTATGAGCAAGATGAGACTGTTTATCCACCTTAGCAGCGGGGTGCTCAACTTCTAACATCTTGAGTATTGTAGCACCATCATTAGTAATTGTCACATCTCCAATATCATCAACAAGCATCTGAAACCATCAATCAAAAAGAAAGTCAAATGATACCCTTTGGCAGAACTACATAGTCCAAATAAAAGATTAGCAATGAACAGGGAAAAAAGGCAAGTTACGAACACCTCTATCAATAAATATTGAAAACATAGCAATTACATTGACATGCAATTAAGTATTTTATCTATATCAAAACCTTTGCAATCAAAAGGGAAAAAGGGTATGTCCCCAATGCCCATATTCAATTAATATCAATGATGCAATAACACTAAGTGCAGTACAGCATCCTAACTATGTTTCTAGTCTTTACGGGTTTGGTACCCTCTGAACTCAAAACACATACAAGTAAACAAAAAGATACCCTTCTCAATCTTCACTGACTTGTACAAATGTCATTCCAACCCATTTGAGCATCGAAAAATAGGGTTCAATGAACGAACATATCCCATATGAGCAATGTCACAGCTTAAATGAACAAGCAGCAACATGCTTAATTTTACATCACACGGACATGATTACGCATATTGCTCATTCAATATCTTACAATTAATTGAAAATTAAAATTCCTTACATAATGACATTAAAAAAGAAACCCGCACATTTACATTTCAGCATTCAACTAATTGTATGACACTGGCAAGCCTAAATAATAAATAAATAATCAATCGACTTGTTATGAATACGCCATTAAAATAACTTTTTAAAAAAGGGGGGGAAAGATTGAAACAACAAAATCAGCATCAACATCAACAGCAATAGTAATCGAAGTGGTGGTCGTAGTAGTAGCAGTAGTAATACCTTGTCGAGACCCACAGGACCTAGTGAGGATTTGACAATATTAGCAACTGCTCCACATGCCATCACTATTTCACTCACCATTAAACACAAAACAACCTTAGTCAGTTCCTTTACAGTACAACCATAAATTGCACAAAATCAAATTTTATTAATAGCAGTTTTTTTTTAGGTAGTATTTGTAAAAGAGAGTAGTACCGTTTTGGGTGCGAACGTCCTGACCGGACTGGCGATCGCCAAGAATGTCAAGGGTTCCCATTTGTTAGATCTGTAAATAAAGAAGAGGAAAATAGGAAATGCTTAGTCTTGAATGTATGTTCATAATAATAATAAAAAAAGAATGGAGTGTATTTTAACTTTTAAGCGAAAGAGGAAAAAACTGTGAGACTCTCTTTGGGTTGGGATGGGCGGTGCTGGGTTTTAACGGGGGTTTTTGGCAGATGAGATGGGTCTTGCGGTGAGGAAGGTGGGGTGGGCAGAATTTAATGGGCAAACCCACCACCGCATCGGAACCCACAACCACCTCATAGCAAATGCACCCCATATTGGAACCCACCACCACCACTGTCGTTACCTGAGAGAGCACACCACTGCCGTTGCCTGAGAGTAGAAGTAGACAACGAAAGGGTGAATCAGAGAGAAGGGTAGCGTTGGAGAGAGAGAGAGGGGTGATAGAGAAGAGAGGCCTGAGAGAAACAGCGAAGTGTAGGAACAAAGAGTTTGAGAGAGAGAAGAGACGTCTGAGAAAGAACAGGAACAAAGAGTAACGGAGGGTTCAGGGATTAAGGGCTGTGTTTATTCGATTAACGGTGTTTATCTATTGTGAAAATAGGGGCAAAAAATTGAAAATTATTATTTAAACGCATGTACCAAATAGATCTTATATATGAGTAGAAAAGTGCAGTGAAAATATGTGTTGTATTAATTAAATAACATAAACTGTTGTTCAAAAAACATTACCCAACATGGCCTAAATTGTCTTTATGAGCCAAATATATCATCTTTGAAATACTCTTGACATAATTGATATTAGTTATATGTGTTTCGGCCTCTTAAATTTGGCACCTACTTTGTATATAGGGCACAGCTTACGTCCAGTGTTCTAGTGCACTGGACACATTACGATTATGATATGTGTTCAAAAATGAACATGTGTCACAATTGGTGCAGTTCCAGTGCACTGGAGAACTAAACATAAGCCACATCTCCGTATATATACTAGGAGAGTGCACAACTAGACTGTGGTCGACCCAACAACTAGAGCCAACAATAGTATATCGCCACTAGAGCTAACCGCTGGAGCCGAGGCCAACAAACGGAGGGCAAAGCCTGTTCTAATGCCAGTGCAATACAAACATTGGAATGGAAGTCCAAAAATGAGTTTAACACCAACCAACCGATATATGGTAGGTAGCTTCCTTTCTTGAGTTTTTGTTAGTTTGTCACTCTCTCAAGTCTCACTGTCTCACCAATTACCAGCTCACCACTACACTTCTGCCAATCACTCTGCCCAATCGGCAACAAATCGCCAGTAACTCCATCTCTCACCTCTCGCCTAAAAGTTCTCTCCGCAGCAATCCAATAGTCCAAGTCTACTTCACAAACTACACTCTGCAAGTCTACAGTCTACAGTCTACTAATGGTCTGTTTGGAAGTTTAGAGAGGGAGGAGAGTAGAGGAGAGGAGAGTAGTGGGGAGGAGAGTAGAGTGAAATTATTACCCTTCACCTAATTTGGATGTTTTTAAAATTAGTAAGGAGGAAGGGAGTAATTAGCCCTTCCCCTTGTTTGGATGTTTTTAAAATTGGAATGGAGAAGAGAGGAAATGATTAAATAGACAAATTTACACATATTTGAAAATAAATTGTAACATTGGTCTATGATTAATTGGTTTGTAATTTTGTTAATTTAAAAAGGGTAAATTGGAGAATTCATTTGGCCAATAATTTATCTACTCTACTCTCCCTCCAAATCTCTCCAATTTGGGGGAATTAAAAATAAGGGGTTAGAGGTAGTTGAAACCCCCCCCAAACCCCTCCAAATCTCTCCCCCTCCTTTCTTAAAAAACTTCCAAACAAGGAATTTAAATTACTCTCCCTCTCTCTACTCTACTCTTCCTCCTTTTTTAAACATCCAAACAGGCTATAAGTGTTAACGTTTGTTTTTATTTAGGCATTTTTCAGTATTTTGATTTCTAAGGGAGACTAAGTCTAAGAGAGCTTGCACTTCTCACTTTTCAATTCTTGACCCAAAGGTAATCCATAATCACTCACTAGTCACTATTTACTACTTAGCATTTTGATTTTAATGAATCCATATTTTCTATATAATTAGCTTTTATTTTATATTTATATTGAAAATAATATTTATAATTTTATTTTATTATCTTTATGTGTAAAAAAAATTGTACAAGGAAATCAATATATATTTTTTTAATATCAATGTTTCTTTCACTTTTTGAGTAGGGGCGGCACCATGTATAATTGAGACCACCCTCGACTTGGAAAAAAAAAATTATATCTTAAAAAAATGAAATTCTAAAAATTAGTATAGGTTTTTGACCACCGTAAGAAAAAAAAAAAAAAAAAAACTTGACCACCCTAAAAAAAACTTGAACATCCTAAATAAAAATTTGCCCATTAAAAATAAATTTTGACTTTTCCAAAATTTTGGTCCATAGAAGATTGAACCAAAAAATTGCGAAAAATGATATATTCACAACATGTCCTCAACACTTTCATAACAAATCCTAAGTGGCAGGTTATTACCGGTAAACAAAAAAACAATGTTAATGATACGTAAATTAGAACTAGTAACAATTGCCAAGTTGGATTTGTTGTGAAAATATTGTAGACATAACATTTCTCAAAAATTGTCCAAACAAACAAATTAGCCTAAATCAAATGTTTTATTGTAATATTTTAAATTATGTTTTCAAAAGACATATTTTAAAATTGCTATTTTTTAATTAAAAAAAAACACATATTTTCCAATAGTTAGTCAGTTAGTGCTTACGTTAGTCTTTAGCTGAATTTATTGCATTTATGTGATACATTTTGTACATACACATATGCACTAAAATAATACCTCAATACTTTTTTTTAACATGAGTAATGTAACGGTTTAACCGCCTAAGTTGAATATGTTGAATGAACTTTTAACTTACCCTTTATTTTTAAGTTAGCACTATGGACAAAATTATCTTTGTTTGTTTTAACAATGATATTTTCTAGAAAATGAGTCATTTTCAAAAAAGTATTTTCTATAAAACTATCTAATTTTCCTATATTTGGTAGCAACATTAAATAAGTTAAAAAAACAATCTCATAACTTTCCTTATTTAACTTGCTTTGAGATAAAGTTGTTTTCCAAATAAAATTAGTGTAAGACAATCTTTAAAAATAATCTACACTTTTTGTATTGATTAAAGATAATTTTCCTTTAACTCATTTTTTTTATGCTACTAAGTACTGGAAAATATGAAAAACTATCTTTACACAAAATTTTTCATTGAAACAAATAAAGCATTATAAGGAAATCACTTTTATTGCAAAATTTATCTTCTAAGCAAATTAGTATTCATTTGAATAATCTTCTTTTAGATCCTAGGCTACGAGAAAATGTCTCATCTTTTCATCCTAATGATTGAAAGAGGAAAAAAAAAAAGCATATTTACAAAGATGTTCTTGTCAACCTCTTAACCATGATTTCCCTATAAAATAAATTAGTGGAGTATTGTGTTGATTTAATCCTGATTAGTTTAAAGAATACAAAATATTGGATGGAACATATTATAAAAAATGATGATACATTATGTTTATATTGCTACTTATTTAGGCAAGATGTTGGTAATTGAAAGAGAGATCAATATTTTAATGATTACTTGTTGTGTATATTGAAAAAGATGTAGTTGATAGGATTAATAATAAAGCTATCATACAACAATTTCACAATATGAAAAACTTGTAGGTAGAAATTTTAAAACTTTATGTATTTACGACTGTTTTTATGTCAATATATTCAAGTTTTATTTTTATTAAATTTTGTTTAATTTAAATTTTTTTAATTACCAGAACTGTTTTTGAGCTATTTAACTACTTGGTTTTTATTTTTTATTTTTTTTATTTCATGGAAATTTGTATCTATTTTATTTGACATTTCTCTATACCTTTTTACTCTTGCTTTCATTTATCTATTTATTTATTTTATTTAGTTATTAAATCTGGGGCTCTCTCATTATATTGACTTATTTATTTAGTTTACTATGTTACTGTTGGATCTGATTGTCTAATTGAGTAATGAGTAATTGAGTATAATTTGCATAAGTATGGGTTGGAATACGTTTTTGTGTATGGTAAGCTGGTTGCGAAAAATTATTTATGACGTTGTTTTTAGTGTTCACTTTTGTTCAATATGACATTGTTTTTACTTTTGTGTTTGTGTTGTCTGGAGAAAAAATGATTAAATGGATGTTGATCCTCCACCTGGTTTTGGTGCACCTAGGGATCCTCCTAGTGGTACTAACCCCACCTGAACTTGCGACATTTATTAGATTTGGTGCATCACTTCCCTCACTGCCACCTAAACAGGGTGGTAAGGACCTGTCTATAGTATGAAAGCACTCACTAAGTTGGTCACTAGTGATCCCAAGAAGCCAAAGCCACAATGTGGTTACTTAGAAAAAAAAAATCAATATAACTGTCAAGGAAAGACAAATGGGACTTCAGGCATGTTGCACCACATGAAGGTGTGAAAGAAGTGGTCCTTTCCCCGTAATAATAAGCAAAAAACTTTGTATTTCCAAGGTAAAAAGGAAGGGGAAAGTGGTTCAAATAAGCTAGTGGTTATAAACTGTAGTGAAGAGAGGATAATGATAGCATTGGCAAAGATGATCATCATAGATGAACTACCTTTTAGATATGTGGAGTGTTAAGGTTTTCAAGAATTTATGGCAGTAGCTAAGCCTAGGTTTCCTGTTCCCCATCGCACTACTATTGCAAGAACTTGTATGAGAATTTATTCTAGTGAGGTGGATATTTTAAGAAGAGTTTTTTTGGGCAATGGGTTTGTGTGACAATGGATACTTGGACCTCCACACAAAGCTTGAACTACATGGTAGTCACTGCATACTTCATTGACAGTGAATGGACTTACCAGAAGAAAATCTTAAACTTTTGCCCCATAATTAATCGCAAAGGGGACACCATAGGTAGAGTAGTTGAGTCATGTTTGTTGAAGTGGGGCATAAACTAGTTGTTTACAATTATCGTAGACAATGCTAACTCTAATGATATGGCAATTGATTATGTGAAGAAGAAAACAAAAGAAAGAGATAGTAGTATATTGGGTGGTGAGTTCATACATATGTGTTGCTATGCGCACAGCTTGAATTTGATAGTACAAAATGGGTTGAAGTCCATTCATGAGTCAATTGTCAAGGTTCGAAATGCAATGCAATATGTGAGAGCCTCTCCCACAAGGTTTGAGAAGTTTTAAGAATGTGCTAATAAAGAGAAAATTAAAGCAAAATGTTTTTTTGGAATTTGACTTATCTCATGTTAAATTAAGCTTTGAAATTTGAGAGCATTTGATTGGTTGGATGAGGAGGATGGGAATTACAAAGTTTATTTTTGTAAAGCGGATGGAAATGGGAAAAAACTCATTGGTCTTCTTTTGATTGGGAAAATGTCAAGATCTTTGTGAAATTTCTTGACATACTTTATGAGGCGACACTTAGATTTTCTTCTTTATTTGTCATTTCCAGTACATACATTCATGAGCTAATTAGCATTCATGATCAATTGTAGCAGTTGTGAAGTGTTGATGGGATCCTCTTTTAAGGAGTATGACTGGAAAGATAATATATATATATATATATATATATATATATATATATATATATGATAAGTATTGGGGAAGTATAGATAATATCAGTTTGGTAGAATTGGTTGAAAATATGTTAATTTGGATAAACTCTATTCTACTCTACTTCCCCACCATTCTTTTCAATCCAAACGGACCATAAGCAATTTTTTTTTTTTTGAGAAACCAAACCAAATATTTCTGATCCAATTGAATTTTAACCATAATGACTTATTTTGATTTAAGGGTTTGTTTCCATTGCAATTGCACAACCTAGAGTTTGGGAGGTCAATTCTCATAAATTTTTCTGAAACAATTGTTTGTAAATTGGTCCACAATGAGAAGTTGAGAATTGCTGTCAAGTCTTTGATTTATGCATAAATTGGATAAGAATATTTTTCTATTGTAGTAGTAGGATATTAATGCATAAATCCTCTCAACAAATTAGTCTGGATTAGCCATTGGCCACATGTATTATTTCTGTCCATTCTACTGATTAAGAAAATTGGTGTATTGATCTGAATTTCTCTCTCTTTTGACAATAAAGGGTAAGGGAGGTTTGAGAAAAACTGGGTACAAGTAGTAAGACTACACTAAATAAGTTGAGCTGGGCTGGACTGAGAAAGAGATGGAGATGAACTTTTAAAGATTAGGAGTTGGAATGTATGAAATGAAAGATTCGTTTAAATGGGATGAACAAATGAAATTGATTTTAAATGCTATGCCTAATTTTTATGTAGTAGGCTGGCTGCCAACAGCTTGTCACATTGCTAACTAGTAATTATATAGAATATTAATGCATAAATCCTCTCAACAAATTAGTCAGGATCAGCCATCGGCCACATGTATTATTTTTGTCCATTCTACTGATTAAGAAAATTGGTGTATTGATTGGAATTTCGCTCTCTTTTGACAATAAAGGGTAAGGGAGGTTTGAGAAAAAGTGGGTACAAGTAGTAAGACTACACTAAATAAGTTGAGCTGAGCTGGACTGAGAAAGAGATGGAGATAAACTTTTAAAGATTAGGAGTTGGAATGTATGAAATGAAAGATGCTTTCAAATGGGCTGAACAAATGAAATTGATTTTAAATGCTATGTCTAATTTTTATGTAGTAGGCTGGCTGCCAACAACTTGTCACATTGCTAACTAGTAGTTATATAGAAGCTAACCAACCATCTAATGAGGATCACAGAATTATTAATATTGTCTCCAATAATTTACTTTGTATGGGAGTGTAAAGAGGATAACTGAAATGGCTTAACTTTAATGTTTCTTGGAGATGCTCAAGTTTGGTTGTTGTATTGATAGACTTGGGTCCTGCTGCATTCATGAAAAGTGACATGAAGACTTTCTTGTAGATGATATTATAAGCATCTACTAGGCGACTTTGTAAAGATTGATTTTTTAATACATGTTAGATGCTACTACTGGAATTAAATGCACTTAGAATTTGTTGGGAAAGTATCAAATTCAATGAACTTAAAGGCTTACATTATGTAAAGCCTTGATAATTTTGTTGGCAGTGGCATATATGCTATTAACAGGTCTCTTTTGTGTAGAGAGTTTTCTTAACCATGACAATGAGGCCTCAACAAGCTACGCTTCTTCATTGTGATTGTATGTAATATATATCAGTTGAAGAATAAGAATCAAACTTTGTTCGATGTGTAAAATGTCATTGTTACTCTTTAATCTGGTTTGGAGATTTAAGATATGTAACAATTTTTTTACATTTATTACATCATTAGGAACAGTTCCAAATGTTATTGGTGAACTTCTATGGTACAGTCTTTGAGCTTTTTGATAAATTATGACATCTGTTTTTTTTTTTTTTTTTTGGATGAAAAGGTGATGGATCTGCTTAACCAAATGAGGATTTGAAGGGCAGGGAGTCAGCAGAGACAGAGATGGAGGCAGACATTGAGGTGAAGGTTTCAGATGACACATCGCGATCTGAGAATGGGGAAGATTGAGCAGCTCATCACTTGACATATTGGTGACTGTGGTAGGTACATTCCCTGGATGTTGTCAGTGCTGTTTTCCTTCATCTATGTGACTTATTGTATATTATTAGTTTTAGAAGAAGGTTCAAATTTTTTTCCTTCAGTCTCGTTCCCAAAAAAAAAAAAATCCTTTACATTGATTGTAGTCAAAACTCAGTTTTTAGCTATGGTGGTTGCATAATAAATTTTTGCAATGGTAATATAAATATATAATCATATTTTCTCCATGCTGTCATTTGAAATAGGAATCCTGCCAAAAATATGAAAAGAAGAAAGTTAAAATAGTAATGACACTTTACTTTTTAAGACTTGCGATGATTTGGTAACTATTCTTAGCAAGTTACCTCTAGTTGAGATTGTTGAAGTAGATAAGGCTAGATGGCCTCCTTCAAGTTATGCTATTTTTTCTGTAGCTACTGCATGGGATCAAAATAAGTGGATGCCTGTGGTGAATTGGTGGAAGATAAATTGGTTTTCCAAAACAGTTCCAAGATGGGCTTTCATAGCATGGCTGGCAATGAAGGATAGGCTATCCACTAAAGAAAGATTGGCTAATTGGGGTATTACAAATGGTATTTTGTGTCCTTTGTTGGTCTGCTGTGGAGAATAGGGAGCACTTACTCTTTAAATGCTCCTTTTCTCATAGGATTTGGAGTTAGCTAATGTCTTGGTGCTGTGAAGATGGAATTGGGGATATGAGTGAGATAATATTACAGTAGGCTAGCATTTAGTGCTGCCATCTACCAAATTTGGGCTCAGAGGATTGTTATCATTTTTCAAGGCTTCGTTAAATATGAAGATCAAATTGTGGAGCTCATTAGGAAGCAAATTAAATTTTGAATTCAATGTGGCAAACATTATATCTATAGAATAAATCAAGAATTCTGCTACAGATGGGGACTAGCAAATTCAGTTCTTAAGCAAGTTCACCTCGCTTCTTCCTAAAATTCTATAATTTGCTATCGGTTGCTTCTAGTTATCACTTATCAAGTGTTTTCTCAAGTTTTGATGTTTGTCATTAGTCTATTCTAAGGACTTGTGGTTGTATCTCAAGTCTTTTGGCTTGTGTGAATTCTGTAATTGTTGTTGGTTTTCAGCTTGTGTTTTATCAAAAAAAGAATCACACTTACTACCTTGCACAAAATTAGAATCACAATTTTCATAACATTATCAAATTTTCTTGTTTCTGGGCTGCCTACTATAGCAGCTTTTTCTTGGTGAATAGTTAGAATAGTTTTACCACAGCGCCAATCAGTTTTCCCTTATCCCCACATGTGAACATTTACAAGCCAGGAGAGAACATTGCTCTGTATTAGACATTGCTAGAGAGACAAAATCTTGTTTCTTTACAAAGTATGTTGCTAAACCACAAGAGCAATATCAAATCACATAAATGGGGGCTTTACTTTTCCATAAATGTTGAATACTGTTATAACTATTGTACAAAAATGTTATCATCAGGGATGCTCTTCAGTAGTACAGGGACACAATTCTTAACTATCGTCAATCCTGCTACCTAGATGCTATTCAAAATTTTCTTTGTATTACTTTAATAAGATGCTTCCTTTCATTAAATTTTCTCTCTAGAATTTGCTTATCAAATTTGTTATATTCTTTGTGGACTTGTGTTGTAGCTAATGACGTGTGGCCTTTGGGCTTCCTGAAATTTTCAAAAGGCCAAGTGGATTTTGGGAATTTTTACAGATGGTGCTCTAATTAAGGATGAAATTAATAGCCAAGGAGCTTGAGGTTTTTTCTGTATTGTAGCTCAGTCGTCCTATGGTGTATTGTGGTGAGTCTTGTAGTTTATCAACTTTGATTTTTTGTTGAGCTATGTCCACAACCTGGTGGTGTTGTTGGTCTATTTGTTATGGTATGCAGATAAGTGTGCTAGATTGTAAATTGGTATTTGTTAATGAAAGTTTGTTGAATTAACAAATATATTGTATAATTTGTAATTTATATATAAAAATAAAAAAGCTTGTATACATAAGGGCAATCTGGTAGTGCAGGACATCAAACTATGGACATAAGATGCAGACAAAATACCTGGAGATTTAGATGTGGTCACCTGGGCCTCTGATAATTACCTTTTGGACTTGAAGCAAGCTTGTGGAGTTTCTTCTGCAAAACAACAAGAACTAGTGTACTCATGGAGTCCCCCTCCTCAAGGATTGTACAAAGCTAATGTGGATAGAGCATTGTTTGCTAGTTCGAAACACGGAGGCATATGTGTTGTCGGTAGAAATCATAAAGGTCAGGTCATGGCTGCCTATTCTGCAGTGGTGGACAATATTCAGGAAGCTCAAATAATTGAAGCTTTGGAGATGAGGAGAGCTACCCTTCTAGCAGTTAAAACAAGCTTCCCGAATGTCATCTTTGAGAGATTTTATTTATATTATTAATGTTCTAAATGATCTAGATGAAAGCTTAGCCTCAGTAGGTCCTGTAATTGAGGATGTGAAAGTTTTTGCCAGAGTAGGAAAATGGGAATTCTCGAATGTGAGAAGGCAGGCTAAGTTGGCTCATTGGATGGCTTGAAAAAAAAAATCTTGATTTAGAGAATGTATGGATTGGGAACTATCCTAAATAGGCTAAATGCAATATGCCAAGGAATCTTTGTAATGTTTTCTTTTAAAGTTAAATAAAATGAAGTTATTGTTTCTCTACAAAATAAAATAAAAGGTATGTTTTTGTGTGAATGAGAACATTAATGACCACTCTCTAATTGACCAAAAAGTGGACTATATATATATTCTCATCTTCTTTTTTTTCTTCTTTTTTTGAGAAGGATATATTCTCATCTAATTGATCAAAAAGTCAGTTATTAAAAGTAATAAAAATAATAATAAGAGAGAGAGAGAGAGAGAGAGAGAGAGAGAGAGAGAGAGAGAGAGAAATAAAAACAAAATAGTGATAATGTTGGAATTGAAAAAAATAAATGATTATCTCCCACCCTTGGGCCTCAAGTAGATAAACACGAAAAGAGTGATAATGCTAAATAATGTTAAAATTGAAAGTAACTTTGCTTTAAAAAAAAAATCACTATTAAGCTCAACCCATAGTTTTTATCTCAATTTCACTCTCATCTATGACCCTATAGATTATAATCAATCATAATGAGTGCATGAACCTAACCAATTTGCACACATTTTTGTCAGTTGTCACATTACACCGATCTTACCCTTCATCATATGCTACTATTTTATGACAATTGAAAAGCGTTACTCAAAAGAGCTAGACAAATTGCGACTGAGGCTCATTGTAATCTCTTATAAGCTTAAGGTCAACCTAGTAAACACCTTCAATCCCTAAACTCAAAAACAACAACTAAAAAAATACCGCACAAAAAAGAAACCAAATTTAGTACCAAATAATCAATAAAAAAAAAATAGTAGTATCATAATATGTTTTCCTTCTTTTTTTCCAGCAGCCAAACCGTTCTTATTAAAAATCAGAGAAAGAACTTACAAGGTAGTGGTTGTGCCAGCTATGTAGTACACTGATCCTGGGCTGGTGTGAGGCTTGGCACGCAGTGGTGATGGCGGGGTTGAGAGAGAGCAAATCAAAGCATTAGAGATTAGAGATATTTTGAAATTTTCATATGGGTTCATGACCACGGCTGGTTTTGCTGGGTTAAGATATTAGATTTTGCGGGCTTAATTTATTAGATTTTAATTGAGTGGCACATCTAAGACCCTTGATTATTTTTTTGTCCAAAACTATTCATGGAAACTCTCCATTTCAAAGGGAAATGGGGAGGATCCAGAACCTTAATTTAAGGAGAGAGCCCAAAAACTTGGAACTCTGAATTATTGAGGAGTCCATTAAAAAATAATTATTAATTAATTGAGGAACCAAACAACAACAATCGAGCTCATATATGCCCCAAAAACTGAACATTCATAAATTGCACCTCACCTAATGAGGGAGCCAGAAAATTTTCAGTAAAAGCCCACACCAAAAAGTGGAAGCTCAAAAAGAAGTCTTTAGAACCACCTGTGCACTCACCAGAATGCCATGTGTCCTTCCTTCATAACAAAGCCCAGAAAACCAGCTAAGAAACTAAGAAAACTCGTGATTTTTACAAAAGAGAAGGGTGGAGTTATTGAGATCAGAGTATTGCACCTTATTCAAATAGCTATCAATGGTTAAAAAAGTTGAAAAGAGAAACTCTCAATTTCAATAATTAAATAAAGAGTAATTCTGGTATTACAGTTAATTTCATAATTTTGTCATAATTTAACCATACGGTGACATGTGAATGGTGGAATCATAGACTCGCATGAATTCACTATTTTATTTTCACCACTTACGGCTTGCTATATAGGTAAGTTATGGTAAAAATAGCGAAAATTGTTATGGCACTAAACTTTCTCTTCAATAAATAAAGTGAGAAAAAGTAAAAAATAAATAAAAATAAAAGTTGTAAGAAAATTTAGTATGTAAGGATGGGATAATTGCACCAATATAATACCCTAGCAATTGCACCATAACCAAATCTGAGTGGAGTAGCTTTCGATAGTCTTTGGGTTGGGAATAGTTTTCAATAGCTTTAGGAAATAGCAAAGGCACCAGCGTCTTTTTCCGAAAAAAAAAAAAAAGGTTCGAGGTCAAATACATGGTCAAAATATAACTCCTAGCAAGCTAGCATTATTATCAACAAGTGGAAAAAATGATATTAATAGTAGATTCAAATAAAAATTTGCCACGTAGCATTATACTCTTCTTTTTGCTGTTGATCAATTTGGCATCAAAGGTGTCTATGTGACTGGCATATATAAGTTTAACAATCTTCATCTACTCAGGAAATAGAAATCAATGCTAATGATCTCTTGAACACTCTTAAGCTATAGTGTGGAGAGCTCCTTCAAACAAAATATACAATGACCTATATTAAAAATAGATTAAGACTGTACAACCAATCTGCCAACATTAACTTGATCCATTTAAACTCGTTGGGTTGAGTCAGTTTTTAGGGATTAGTGGGTTGAGTTGGGCTGTGAATTTTTATTATTTTTATTTACAGTGAGTTGGGTTGGATTAGGGTCATAAGATTCACAAATCCGCTTAACCTAACCCGACCCACCTATATTTAATTGAAAAAATTTAATATATATTTTAAAATATATTATACAATTTCGTTATTTAATTTTTGCCACTCTTCCTAAATAAAAACCCTAATCCTAAGTTCTCCTTAGTTCAATCTCTCTCTCTCTCTCTCTCTCTCTCTCTCTCTCTCCTATTCTATATATATATATATATATATATATATATATATACTTTTTTTTTTTTGGTATAGATATATTTTTATTGTCTTGCACAATTCTTCCTCCATTGTTCCAAATTTACCTCCAATGATCATTCCGGTCACTTCCAAGGTCATCTTCGAGGCATCATCAAGGCCTTTTCAAATGATTTCTCAAGCTTGTTCTTAATACAAGGATCATCAAGCTCACCTTGTGTTTGAGGGAGATGCTATATTGGTTATTATATAATGGCCCAAGAGATCCACTCCTAGTATAAAGTCCATTTACACCAAACACTAGACGTGTAGTATTTATATATACCTTATTAGGCTTCTTTGTATTCAGTGACTATCTCTTGTATTTCTTTAAACATATGTTTTGTTAACCTGAAATTAGTAGCCAACTTCAACTTCTAAATCAAAGGTGGTTCTGTTTACCAAAAAAAAAATCAAAGGTGGTTCATCCATCTCTTGCTTTGAAGAATAAGAAGATTAAAAATACAATTAATTTCTCATTTTCTCTTTACTTAAAAAAAAAAATCTGGCTTAATTGAATGGTGCCTTTTATATTCAAATTTAAAGTTCCTTCATAAAATACAGAGACAACTCTGATCGAAAACATTGCCATACACTATAAATGAAAGCTACATACATTATTAATAATGATATTGGTAACATTTGTGTCAGTGAAGTACATTGGTAGTATGACTATTTGTGTCAGTGAAGTACGTTGGCAATTAATAATACTAATAATATTACAAATCGAGTGGTTATCTGGAGAGTAATACTAGGATACAATAAAAAATACTGGCAATACAAAATTATGCATTTTAACGAGTACAAATTACTCATTGTTGCACGCATGTTTTAGTTGGCAACCGCTTTCTTTATTAATTAATACTTTCTCCTACGGACAGAGGATCGAAGCACCACAACACAACAAAGCAACGATCATTTTTGCAGAAGGCTGCAACCTGTTGCAAGTGCTCAACTACGTGTGCTTTTTATAAAAGGGTCAGCGAGCAAGAAGACAAATGAACTGAATCCAATGAGCATCTTGATCTATATACTACTACTCTGTATTTTCTTGCGGTTCTCAGATGACAATTCGTTATAATTAACCTATATCTTTTTTTATTTATTTATAAACATTAACCTATATCGTTTGATCTAATTACTGAAATGGCATTAGAGTACGTTGTAAGATTAGATAATCTATCATTTTGTCTTTTCTTCTCCCCTTAAAATTAAAAAAAAAAAAAAAGGTTGTGTGAACCCTGTGATATTTTCAATTTTACTACGAAAGTGATACAAACTTATCTAATAAAATTTATGGTATTTCTAACCTTAATTTGCTTCAAAATCTTTTGTTAGTAAAGTTGGTACAGACAGATGAGTTTCAATCACAAATCAAAATGTAATTGATTGTTTTAGTTCAAACATGATCATAATAAATTGTGCTTCATCATTATCACATTTAGGGTCTGTTCGGTTAGAGAAGTGGAAAAGTAGGAGGATAGAAAATTGTGAGAGGATGGAAAAGTGGGAAGATGAAAAATATTTAGTTTTCTTTCTTGTGTGTTCGGTTGGAGTGGTGGAAAAGTGGGAGGGTGGAAAATAGAATTTATATAAATTGACTATTATACCCTTATTACATATAAGATGTTGAAAAAAAAAACGTTCAGATGTTGAAAAAAAAAACTTTCAGACAGTAACATTGAGAAAAAAAGAAAAAGAAAAGAACGTTCAGACAATAACGTTGAAAAGAAAAAAGAAAAAAAGAACGTTCTCAGTAACGTTGAAAAAAAAAAAAAAAAACACGTCAGGTGGGATGGGG
Organism: Castanea sativa; assembly: GCF_040712315.1. NCBI lineage: Eukaryota > Viridiplantae > Streptophyta > Magnoliopsida > Fagales > Fagaceae > Castanea > Castanea sativa. The sequence continues at coordinate 31,669,230 of NC_134021.1, read as the reverse complement.
GCTTTTTAGTAAAAGCCCCCATCCCAATGTTTTCTCTCCACCATTTTCCTCCCAATTTGGGAGGAAAATTTTTGTGGGCCCGGGAGGAAAATTTTCCTCCTGGTTTTCCATCCTCCCTTTCTTTTCTCTCCAAACGAACAGTGAAAAATGCCTATTTTCTTCCCTTAGTTTTCCATCCTTCCTATTTTCACTCCAAACAGACGGGGCCTTAGGTTAGTTACTTGGGTTTAGTCTCGTGAAAAAGGGTTGGGACTATTTAGATAAGAAAATATTCTTTTATATTGGTCTAAATCCACTATTTCACACACATATTCACAATTGATGCATAAAGAAATGCCTACTTTTATCACACAAAAGTGGACATGAAAAAATTAATGTGAAATAATGGACATGTGAGAATCAAAACCCTATTTAAATGTTTTTTTATCATATGTATTTTTATTATGCATTAAAAAAATAAAAATTAATTAACTAAGGAACCAAACAACAACAATTGGGCTCATATATGCCCAAAACATTGAACAGTCATAAATTACACTTCACCTAATTAGGGAGCCAAAAAATTTTCAATAAAAGTCCACACAAAAAGTGGCAACCAAAAAAGAAGTCTTTAGAACCACCTGTGCACTCACCAGAATGCCACGTGTCCTTCCTCCAATAACAAAGCCCAGAAAACCAGATAAGAAACTAAGAAAACTCGTGATTTTAAAAGAGAGAAGGGTGGAGTTAATTGAGATCAAAGTATTGCATCCAATGCAAATAGCTATCAGTGGTTGAAATTAAAAGTTGAAAAGAGAAACTCTTGTACATAACACCACTAAGGCATGGGAGAATGCATAGGTGGCTGAATCTGGACCTTACACGTGGAACGACTATGAGCAAAGGGAGAAGAAGAGTTGGCTAAGAGATTTTGTTTTGGTCCATGCTAAAAGCATGATTTTCTTGGGAAGGAAGCAAGGTTTGCACCTGACATGGTACTCAAGCACTCACAGAAAGGGAGATAGTGACTTTCTAAGGTCAGAAGTTATGAGGACACCCCTTATTGGTTGAATGTATGTTGGACCATATTAGAGACATGTGTATCAATCACAGTACTCCTGATGTCCTTCTCAATGTCCAAGACTTGTTTCCCAAGCAGTGGAAAAGTCACCTAACCATGGGTCCTAGTGTCACGTTGGCACAATTCCTATTCTCTAGTCAACAGATAACATCACAACTATGAAAAGATCCAAAATAGAGAAATGATGACTTGACACCTGTCTTTATACTCAACCATATTCCTTAGATTATAAGAGGGACATGCAGCTGTAGTTTTAGGCAAGAACCCAAGTAGATATTTGTAGAAGAGAGTAGAAAGTTGGTAGGAGAAAAGAACAACCTTATTGTAAGAAATTGATCTCTTTTCACACATAATCCAATCTGAACAGAGCAAGAACACTACTTTCTTGCTCACACCGTGGTTTTTCATCCCTTTCTTAGGGTTTTTCACATACATCCTGTGCCTCTTTCATCATCAGTTACTTCTTGTTTAAATGTGCATCTTTTTCATGTCCTACCATCACTTTCTTCTTCTTGTTTGAGTGTCATGTCAAAACTAGCATCTTTTCAAGCTTTTTCATGTAAATGTACTGTTAGATAACTTATTTTACTTCCTTATATAAGCTCAAATCTAACTTGCAAGTACATTTTTGGCGACTCTACTAGGGATCTCTAGTTATTTCCCGTTTAAGTGTGTTTTTGTTGGGTTATATACCTCTGTTTGTTGCCACTTCCTCCATGCCTCCAAGGAAGAAGGTTACGAGGATACTGACTAGTGTGGGTGAAAACCATTGGTCAGACCAAGTATAGATCACATATCCATGCACTTTGAAGGCTCAGAGTCCTCAGGTGAGGATGGTCATCATGAGAGCAAGAGTAGCATGGTTGCCATTGAAGACCTTCAACGTTCTTAGGCCGCTATATGGGCAGAGTTCTAGTCTCTACGCTAGGAGACAGCCATACCTAAAGCCCCTCAAGGTGGTTAAGGTTCTCAAGGATCTCCTTACCTGACTAAGGAAGATATATCTGCTATCTTGTTCGAAGCTAAGAAGATGGAGACTGTTGTTTATGTTGATATTAGACCTCCTTATCCTGAAGATATAGCTTGGAAGCCTTACCCTACTAACTACATTCCTCCTATCTTTCCCAAGTATGATGGCATGACAGGGAATGTTACAGAGCATATCAGACAGTATGTAGATGCATTGATGGCTCACTCTTATGACCATGAGTTGAGGCTCAAGGAGTTCTCTAAGTCCTTGGAAGGCCGGGTTTTTACTTGGTATGCTAGTCTTGCACCAGGGTTAGTTCTGAGTTGGAACGATTTGGCAACACAATTCATGAAAAAGTTTTTTGCTTTGGAAGAAAAGTTCACATTGTTAGATCCACAACAAGAAAAGCAAAGGTGTCTGAGGGGTTGTTGGAGTATATTCGTAGGTTCTGAGACCTTTCTCGATTGTACTATGACCCTGTGGAGGAAGAAAGGCTGGTGGATGTTTGTATTACGGGTATGTTGTATGAATACCGACCTTATCTAGAGAATTTTCAGATTTTTAGTTTTACAAGGCTTGTAGAGGCTGCAAGAAGAACAAGTATGTTTGTGAGGAAGCCTTCAAAGGGTTCGACTTCACAAACTGTGAGTACACCTAAACAACTTTGGAGAAGAGAAAACAAGAAGGTGGAAGTTGCTGTGGTAAAAGAACCTAAAAAGGTATTCAAAGGAAAGAAAAGGGAGAGAGGTAATATTCCCCCTTCTTTCACTGTGTCCATTGAAGAGTTCTATAGTATCCTAGAAGCTTGGTTGAAAGATGGCGTAGTGGTGTTGCCTAAATGCAAACATGATCTTACAGAAGAGGAAAAGCGAAGTCCGCTTTATTGTAGGTATCATAGAAGATGTGATCACCATACCATGGATTGCTATGCTTTGAGGAATATCTTCCATGATAGGGTAGCCAAAGGAGATTTGGTTATCAAGGCTAGGAAGAGCGCTAACACAAGGATGTGTAGACTAGAGGTGGCAATGACTTTCTTCTTGGGTCGTAAGGATCCTATGAAAAAAGGAAGTAGAGAACATGGTTAGCAACAACTTAGCACCTCCACCTTTGGTAGATGAAGAAATGGTAATGAGAATTTAGCAGGAAGATAAGATACATTCCTTTCTTGAAGGAATAGGTCTTAGGCCAATGGCTAGAAGAGAGGCAGTCCAAGCTTTGACTTGGGTGATGGAAAGGAATCATGAAGTGGTAGCTATTGAAGGAAGTTTGATGCAAGTGGCATATCAGGAAGCAAAAGATTTAGTCACCTTTTCTAAAAAAGACCTAGCCAACCGAGTTGTTGATGGCGACAGGCCTTTATATGTCACTGCCTTTTTGGAACCATCTAAAATCAAAAGGGTATTGATAGACATTGATGCATCCACCAATATTCTGCATCTCCTAACATTTAATGCCTTGGGTATTCCGAGAGAAAGAATCATTCCAAAGCCACAATAGGTAGCAGGAATAGGAGCCTTATAGCAGAGTACTTTTGAGCATATTCCTTTGGATATTAGGATTGGGTTAATTCAAACACCCACTTTCATGCATGTAATGGAGGGGAATATACCCTACCACATCATCTTAGGTCATCCATGGTTGAAGGCATATAAGACTGTGGCTTCCATGTATCATCAATGTGTGAAGGCCATTTGGAGGAATAAGCAAGTAGTCATTGAGGCTACCAGGATGCCTTTTGATAGAGCAGAGTTTCATTTTGCTGAGACAGCTTTATATCAAGATTATGTGCCCGAGGGTAAGAATAGAATTTTTCCTTTTAATCCTATTGCTTTGCAAGTGGAGGAAGAAGATAATGACAAAGTGGTAGAACCAGAATGACCTTCTAAGATAAGAAGAGTTACCTGGCCTGATGGCCGGATGGTATATGAGTTCTAACTGTTAAAGGAAAAGGATGAGAAGGATGGCGAGCCTAATTCCCTTAATTCGACACAATAGCCAAAGGAAGTTCATGTGGCTGAGGAGCTTGTGAAAGAAGCCCTTGAGTGCATGAATGACATTATTAAGAATGTACAAAAAAGAACTTGTTAAGGTCAATCTGAATGATAGAGAAGAAGGTGAAAGAATGGTAAAATTCAGCAAGAGTTTGTTTGAAGAAGAAAGAAGAAAGTTGGTAGCCTTGTTGAGGGAGTACAAGGATGTTTTTGCATGGAGTTACCAAGAAATACCAGGCTAATATGAAGGCTAGGCTTGAAGGCCAAGTTAGAGAAAGAAAGTTTCAAGTGGGAGAACTTGTTTGGAAAACTGCCCTGCATGTACGAGGAGTGGCTGGAGTTGTTAAACACAAGTTTTCTCCAAAATGGGAAGGACCATATATAGTAGAAGAAGCACATCCAACAACGCATTATTGGCTAAAGAATCAAGCAAGTATAAAGGTGTATAGCCCCATTAGTGGAGCTCACCTTAAGAAGTATCATGCTTAATCTTGTGAAACTATCTTTTTGTTGCCATCATGTCAAACTAATATTGTGTTTTACAAAACACATACTATTATAAACAAAGACTTATATTCAGCTATTTTATATGCTATTGTTCATAATATGCATGCAAAGTCTAAATAGCATAGCGAAATAAAGCATAGTAAAGTTTATAATACAACCCCATGGCCTCTCAAGACCATAAAATATTACAACTTGAAAATTAGATGATGTTTGTGAGAGAAATAAAATTTTCAAGAAAGAAGTCTGGATCAATGAGAGCTCCTAACTTGCCTTCCAACTTCTCAATCTCTTTCTTCAAAGAGTTACATTTTGTGGTAATACCTTCTAATTGAGCTTAAAGGGCAAAAATTGTTTCTTGCTAGGATGTTAATTCCACCTGAAGTCTATTGATAGATTCTTGGAGCTGAGTGATTGAAGTGACACATACCTGTAAGGCTGATTTTGTTTCCTTTGCTTTGTTGATGCATGAGTTCTCCTTAACTTTCAATTCATGAAGTGAGGAAAAGGAAGCATGAACAGAGGTCTGCCTTCTTTAAGCCCCTCAATGCAGTGACACGGCTCTTTAACTAGCCGACATTAACACTTAGGCTCTTAGCCTTACTTAGTGTGGAAAGGAAATTGTCAAGGGGAAGAGCTAGACAATCCTCTTTACCCTTTGACTGCAGTTGGGATATGATAGACCCAATTTGTTGTAAGAGAAAGCCCTTAAGTGACAAGATCCATTTTCTAGTATCCCTTATGGTTTCGAGATATTTGGAGAGTAATTGAGAACAAATTACTCTTAAATCAGGAGAAATCAATGAAAGCAATGGATTAGATTCTGTCTAGGTGCTTTCATCCTCTTTTTCATTGGAAGTAGCTTCTATTAAGTCTTCTTTCTCTTGAGGATTTTCGGCATACACCCGATTTGAATCCTCTCTTTTAGTATTAGACTCTGTTTCTTCATTAGAAGTCATTTCTTATTCAGAAACCTCTCGGGTTGAAGAAGTGACTCTTGCTTTGGGTTGAGCTTGAGAAACATAGCCTGTAACTCGTCAAAGGTCAAAAATGGAGAAAGGAAGAAAAGTTACTTGTGCCATTGGATAAAAGAAGAGGTTACAAGAGTTAGCCATTACAAAGAAGAAAGTGTACCTTGGGCTTCTTGTCAGAAGGTGTTTTTGTATTCTTGTTTCTTTTAGTACCTAAAGGTTTGACTTTTGGAAGGGGTTTCAAAGTTAAATCACCCTAAAAAATAGGTGGGACATCCACTCGTTGGTCACCACTTTCTCCAAAATTCCTAACATGTTCTCTAATGTCAGACCACCATGACTTAAACTTGGGTGAAGGCAATCCAGTTCTGGTGGGGGAAGTAAAGGGGATTTTAGGGCTTGATACCAATATCTTGATGAGATTATCTCTTTTAAAGGATAAAGAGGCCACTATGGTGGGTAAAGCTAAGGTAGAGAGATGTCCCAATATGCCTTGGTCAAAACCAAATTGGTAGACAAACCTATGGGGATTATAGGTTTGAGTTTCGTACTCATCTTGAAAGCATGCCTGAAGATGAGAAGGAAAAGCACAAGCAACAAAAGAGAATTCCTCCTCAGACCAGGGGGTGTCTCTATAACAAGAAATAGAAATGCTCTCTAAGGAAGTGAACAGTGAAAGAAGTCCACCTTTTAAGGCAGAGTAATGTCTGGTTGTTCAATCAGCACGGTCATCCAACACTTTGCTAAGAAAACTGTTTGAGGACACTGCCATTTTGTTCCAACCCCAAGAGCGACGCAGGCTTTGGGGTGATGATAGACTGGTTTTATAAGAGCTTAATACCTTAAGGATCAGGGCATAGTTCCTAAAGTGTTCCTACAACCATTTTTGTAAAAAAACAACGAGCACAAAAGTTTCAACTAGAAATCTACCCCATAAGCGTTGCAAGTCAAGGGTAAAATGGTCCAAGTGAGATACAAAGTTCCTAGAAAATAAGTAGCAAGGGGAAAGGATTATCCTTTAGCTAGTTTAACGACTAAGGGAAAGTGTTTACTCAAAAACTTCTCATGAGGATATCCTTTAAATAGATGGCGAGAAAGTGAAAAGGCAATAAAGGCTTTAAGTTCGTAAGGGCTAGAATTTCCATCTTTAACAACAAAGTCAGTGCCTTCCTTCAAGGAGTCTCCATTAGCTTCCTCATCTATGCTATAAGCATACTCCCTCCAGAAGTATTTGATCCATCCCCAGAAGTTGGCCTTGGAACCTTTGTCTCTGCCAACACTGGTATCTTCTGGTACTTCCTCGTTGGGGGCTTTTCCTTTCCTTGCTGCCTTTATGACTGGTTTCTTTATGGTTTTCTTCACTGCATCTCCAAGGAACTTCACAGCTTTAGACTCGTCAGGAGATAAAGAGATGTTAATTACTTCACCATCTCTAAATAGAAGAAGTCTCAATATCTCGTAGACATCTTCTAGAGATGGAGAGATTTCTTGACACCTTGTGAAGAATGTATGAATAGTAGAATTCCACCAATACAGAATAGAGAGCAGACTTTCACTATCTTTGTTGATCTCTAGATTAGAGAACACAAGAATGGTCTCCATAAGTTTCACCCTCTGTAAGATGTCCATGAAGGGAGGATGAGCCAACACTCATAGACACTAGTTTCTCCAACCTTTGAAAACAGAAGTGTGAGATTTGAAGACCACATCTACGGTGGGAGCAAAGTCCCCTCTACAAGTGCCAAGCCTTGGGATATGCTTTAATTCCAGATCCATGGTCAGGAGATCATCGGGTTCCCATATGCCATGTAGGGAGGGTCTTCAAAACAGGGGGGCTGAGTCCTAATCGGGACTTTTATCAAACAGATAGTCTTCAAAGAAAGGAGGGATAATCCACTATTCTTCTCTAGAAGGATTCTCATCTCCTCCTAGAAGGGGTTTGTTACTTTTTGAAGTTGTAAGTTCTAAAAATTTGGCAGAACTAGATCTTAAACCACGTTTAACACCCATGATTTGGTGTTTGAAAAGAATTCTGGGTTTTAGGTGAAGAAGGAGAAGAAGAAGATAAGGGAAAAAGAGAAAAATAAGGAAGGGAAATATCTTTCTTTTCCTTTTATACTTTGAGGAGTTAATGTTTTCCCTCCAAAAGAGGATGGTTCAAAAGTGAGACATCTTTTCAAAATTAACACGTGTTAGCATAGGGAGAAAACTAATTTTCTAACAAGATATAGCATTTGATGTAGCTAAAATCAAGGAAATCACCTTCACAAATAAAGCGCAAAGGCGTGACCCTTCACCAACAAGTATGATTTAATTTGCTGCATTTCACATTTTGTTAACTGACATGTTTACCCTTGTATGTTTTGTGTAGGAATTTTATATGTGATAAAATAAACATAAAGTGCAACATAAGTGAAAACAAAAAACATGTAATAAAATAAACTTTTACTTTCTTTTCATATATTTTGTGTTAAAAGTTTTTACAAAATTGAAAAGAGGGATTTACATTATTTGGCCCTTATGGCCTATCACCTCTTTACTAAGTACAAAAAAAGCACAAATTTATAACAAAATAAAGAAAGTTAAAGTTTTTACAACTTAAGCCAATAGATGGCTAATATATATATATATATATATATATATATATATAATAAAAAAAAGAACTGCAGGTCCGATGGCGGGCAACTCAAGGAGACCATGGCGCATAGGCATCTGAATCATCCCCAGAGTCCATTTGGAGATAATCTGGAGCCTGATGCTCCATCTTCTCTTCATCATCATCATTCTCTTCTTCCTCGCCTTCATCCTCCCCTGAGTCAGAATCATCAGAGGAGCCTTCAGAGGGACTGTTAGAGGAATTTGACTCCTTAGGGTCAGAAAGCTCTGAAGCATTAGACTCTGAGCCTGATTGAGAAAGCTTGATTGAGAAAGCCTTCACCTTCTCTTGTACCTAATAGGAGCATCCATGAATGCAGCGGTTGCTGCATCCTCTTTAGCCTTCAACTGAAGTTCCTTATAGCCTTCTTCTTCATCGTCGCTACAGTTGAGGGGAGCGACCTCCTTAGGAATGAAGACTTGAGGACGCAAATGTTGAATGGGAAAAGGAAGAGAGGGGTGCATAGGACATGGTGGTTGGGAAAGAGGGTGGTCATTGGAAGCACTCTTAGAGGAGCCCAATGAATGTTTTAAGGAGTTGGAACCAGCTAAAGAAGGGTTCGACTTTTTTGTTCGTGGAGGTTAAGGTTCTTTAAGAGAATCAGAAAGATACAAAGGGAATGAAGATTGAAGAAGAAACATTCCCTATTTAAATTCTCAACTGCAGTTAAGTGAAGAGACATGGCATTTATGAGAAGTAATGTTTGTTTGCCAAAATGCAAGAAACGAAGAGGTGCCAAAACGTCTAGAAACACCCCTAGGAGCCACGCGCCCATCTTCGAACGTCATAAGACATGATTACTAGAGTGTTAATGCCTAAACCAATGTGACTGTCAAAGGCCTTTGCCATTAAACGCCATTGATGATCAGGGGGCTAATGTACATAACACTACTAAGGCATGAGAGAATGTATAGGTGGTTGAATCTAGACCTTACACGTGGAACAACTGTGACCAAAGGAAAAAGGAGTGTTGGCTAAGGGATTTTGTTTTGGTCCGTGCTAAAGGCGTGATTGTCTTGGGAAGAAAATAAGATTTACACTTAACATGGTACTCAAGCACTTACAAAAAGGGAGATAGTAACTTTCTAAGGCCAGAAGCTATGAGGACACCCCATATTGGTTGAATGCATGTCGGACCACATCAAAGACACCTGTATCAATCACAGTACTCCTGGTGTCCCTTTCAATATCCAGGACTTGTTTCCCAAGCAATGGCAAAGTCACCTACCCACGGGTCCTAGTGCCACGTTGGCGCAAATCCTATCCTCTAGTCAGCAGATAACACCATAGCTGTGAAAAAATCCAAAATAGAGATATGATGACTTAACACCTGTCTTTGTACTTAGCCATATTCCTTAGATTATAAGAGGGACATCTAGTTGTAGTTTTAGGCAAGAACCCAAGTAGATGTTTGTAGAAGAGAGCAGAGAGTTGTTAGGATAAAAGAACAACCTTGTTGTAAGAAATTGATCTCTTTTCACACATAATATAATCTGAATAGAGCAAGAACACTACATTCTTGCTCACTCCGTGGTTTTTCATCCCTTTCCTAGGGTTTTCCACGTACATCATGTCTCTTTCATCATCGGTTACTTCTTGTTTAAATGTGCATCTTCTTCATGTCCTACCACCACTTTCTTCTTCTTGTTCGAGTGTCATGTCAAAGCTAGCATCTTTTCAAGCTTTCTCATGTAAATGTACTGTTAGATAACTTATTTTACTTCCTTATATAAGCTCAAATCTAAGTTGCGCGTACAACACTTTATTTCAATAATTAAATAAAGAGTAAGTCTGGTACCACAATTAGTTCCACAATTTTGCGATGTGGTGAAATCATGGACCCACATGGACTCACCATTTTATTTCCACCACTTACAACTTGCCACATAGGCAAGTTGTGGTAAAAGTAGTGGAAACTTTTGTGGCACTAGATTTACTCTTAAATAAATAAAGTAAAAAAAAGTAAAAAGTAAAGAAAAAAAATTGTAAGAAAATTTTGTGTGTAAGGATGGGATAATTGCACTGGTATAATACGCTAGCAATTGTACTCGAACCAAATTCTGGTGGAGTAGCTTTTGATAGTCTTTGGGTTTGGAATAGTTTTCAATAGCTTTAGGAAATGCAAAGGCACAAAGGTCTTTCTGCGAATAATGATAAGGTTCGGGGTCAAAGACATGGTTAAAATATAATACCTAGCATTATTGTCAACAAGTGAAAAAGTGGTATTAATAGTAGATCCAAATAAAAAAAAAAACCAATAAAAATTTGCCACGTAGCATTATACTCTTCTTTTTGTTGTTGAGTAGTAGGGTTCTCAATTTGGCATCAAACGTGTTGGCATTGGAGATCTTTCGATCGGTTTAGGACTAAAGAGTGTTTTATGAGATTGGTATATATAAGTGTAACAATCTTCATCTACTTAAGAAATAGAAATCAATGCCAATGATCTCTTGAACGCTCTTTAGTTATTTTGTGCAGCCAACCTACCAAAATCGACCTGATCCATTTAAACTCGCTGGGTTGGGTCGGTTTTTAGGGGTTGGTGGGTTGGGTTGAGTTGTGAATTTTTTAATTTAATTTATTATAATAATTCTTTTTTACAATGGGTTGGGTTAGGGTCATAAGATTCACAAATCCGCTTAACCTGACCCGACCCATCTACATTTAATTAAAAAATATTTAATATATATTTAATTTATTATTCAATTTTTTAATTTAATTTTTTTCCACTCTTATTAAATAAAAACACTAATCCTAAGTTCTCCTCATTTCAATCTCCTCTCTCTCTCTATCTCTCTTTGCCACCACTCCTACTCCTATTCTAAGCCCTAAATAAAATCTAAATCCTAAATTCTCCTTATATAGTTTGTGTTATTTTAGTGTTATGCTCAAGATTATTTGATTATAAATTTGCTCTTATTAGTAGTGGTGTTATTCTAATGCTCAATTTAATAATAATAATAATAATAATAATAATAATAATAATAATAATAATTAAAAAAAAACTGTCCAACCTAAAAGTCTAACGGGCCACAAATATATATTTTTTCTTTGGTATATATATATTTTTATTGTCATTTCATTTGCATGGTTCTTCCACCATTGTTCCAAATTTACATCCTATGATCACTCTGTCCAACCTATGAGTCTAACGGGCCACAAATATATTTTTTTCTTTCTATTTTTTCTTTGGTTTATGTGTGTGTGTGTGTGTATATATATATATTTTATTGTCATTTCATTTGCACAGTTCTTCCTCCATTGTTCCAAATTTACATCCAATGATCATTCCAGTCACTTCCAAGTTCATCTTCGAGGCATCATCAAGGCTTTTTCAAATGATTTCTCAAGCTTGTTCTTAACACAAGGATCATCAAGCTCACCTTTTGTTTGAAGGAGATGCATGCTATATTGGTTATTGTTAGGACATATGTGATTCATGTTAGGAACATGTGTCAACATGTATTGGCTAATCCTTTGATAAAACACACTTTACTTGTAATTGGGTAGATCTTGAATGTGTTTAATGCTTCAAGGAACAAGGTTTCAAGTTCAAGTGTTAAAACCATGCAAGTCTGTCCAAGAATCAAGTGATGAAGTGCTGGTTTTTAAAACTCGACAGCTAGTATCTATCGAGATTTAAAAAGTTGTTTTAACCCGAAACTCGACAGTTGCTCTATAGATAGGGTATCTATCGAGATTTACAGATTTTTAGTTTTGATTTCATTTCAATCCGTGAGTATGTGTTTGAGCTTTCTTTTCTCACAATCTTAAACATATATAAGGATTATTTTAAGGGCCGTCAGAGCTGATGCACATCAATGCAAAAGTTCTTCACAAGCATATTGTGAGCCGGAGACATATGCCCTAGTTCATCATTCTCTTGAAGAAGTTACTGTGTTTGTACATTGTAGGGTTTTGTGACTAAGCAACTTCTTGATCTTCATCGTGTGATGAACTGAAGAATTTTGTATCCAATATCCTTCTCAAATTGGTGATTAAGTCGCATACTGGGATCCATGCATCTATTGGTTAGTCACGTACTGGGAGCCGAGCATTAAAATGAGAGATTGTCATTCTAGAACAAGTCCAATTGGGTATTAAGGTAAGGGTTCAATTGTAGGTTGGTATAAGATACTAGGATTCCTTTACTTGTAATCGTTTGTTGTGATAATAGTGAATTCTCGGGAGTAGTGACCTTAAAATCACCCGGTGGGGATTTTACCTTGGAGGTTTTTCCCCATTCGAAAATAAATCACCTTGTCAACTTTATTTTTCGCTGCATTTTATTTTAATTGATGATTTGTTTGTGCTGCCACATATATTGCATGTTAATTTGATTAATTAATAAACTTGGTTGATTAATCAATTAATTCATCACAAGGGGTCAATACATTTATGGCATATTAGTTATTACTTATTATATAATGGCCCAAGAGACCCACTTGTAGTATAAAGCTAGGTGGTCGATACCGTACCAACCGGTACCACTGATATGTACTGTACTAGTATGTGCACCGATATTGAAACGTCAATGTTTTGTACCGATTTAAATACCGGTCGTGTACCAGACGATTTTGGGAATTTTGACCGGTAGCCGGTACCGGGTGTATTGGCCGGTACAGAAATATTATCTTTTTTTTTTTTTTTTTTTGAAGTTTTGTAATTTTTGAATTTTTGTAGGGGTAGAATGGTAACTTATTTGCATTAACTTATCAGTATTATTTGTTTTCTTAGTATGTTAAAGTCTAAAGTTAAAACCATGAATAATTTGTTCTGAATTGAGGTAAATTTTTATAGTAAATTTTTATTTTTTATTATAATTATATATATATATATAATAATTGTAAACCTAAAACGGTACACCAGTATTATCAGTACCGAAATATATCGTTCCATAAGTCAAATCGGTACAACCTCCGATACGAGATTGACTACCTTGGTATAAAGTCCATTTACACCTAACACTAGACGTGTAGTATTTATATATACCTTACTAGGGTTTTTGTATTTAGCGACTATCTCTAGTATTTCTTTAAACATATGTTTGTTAACCTGAAATTAGATAGCCAACTTCAACTTCTAAATCAAAGGTTATAATCTCTACACACGTGGTTCATCCATCTCTTGCTTTGAAGAATAAGAAGATTAAGTGTGTGTTTGGTTTCAAATTAAAAAGTCACCTTATTTTACTATTCAGTTTATTTTTGCTAATATTTATGGTTCCGCTGCACTTTTTGGTATTATTTATGGGTCTCACTGTACTATTTCAGCTAACTTTTGCCTTTATGTATAGTATTTTCAGTAAAAAAGTTTTTAGTTCAGCAAAATAAGTAGATACCAAACAGACTCTAAGTGTGCATTTAACTCTAAATTAAAAAGCTACTTTATTTTACTGAGATTTATTGTACTATTTCAGCTAACTTTTACCTTTCTCTATAGCGCTCTCAACAAAAAATTTTTAGTTTTAACAAAATAAGTAGATTCCAAATAGCCTATAGAATTAATCTCTCATTTTCACTTTACCATATATAGCTTAATTAAATGGTGCCTTTTGTTTATTTGATTTCCATGATTTTATATTCAAATTTAAAGTTTCTTCAAAAAATAAAGAGACAACTCTGATCGAAGACATTGCCATACATTATAAATGAAGGCCACGTACATTATTAATTATGATATTGGTAACATATGTGTCAGTGAAGCACGTCGGTAGTATTATTATTTGTGTCGGTGAAGTATGTTGGTAACTAATAATACTAAAAATATTACAAATTCGTTTCTCAAAAAAAAAAAAAAAAATTACAAATCGAGTGGTTATCTGGCAGAGCAATGTTAGGATAAATAAAAGTGTACAAGTGTGAGTTGTGACACAAAATTACGTATTTTTACGTGTCCCATTAGTCATTACTCATCGTTGCATACATGTTTTAGTTCGCAACCGCTTTCTTTATTAATTAATCCTTTCTCCTACTGACGGGGGATCGAAGCACCACAACACCAACAAAGCAACGTTCATTTTTGCAGAAGGCTGCAACCTGCAACCTGCAACCTGCAACTGCAAGTGCTCAACTACGTGTGCTTTTTATAAAAGGGTTAGCGAGCAAGAAGACAAATGAACTGAATCCAATGAGCATCTTGATCTATATACTACTACTGTGTATTTTCTCGTGGTTCTCAGATGACAACTCGTTATAATTAACCTATATCTTCTTTTTTTATTTAATTTTTTTTATAAACATTAACCTATATCATTTGATCTAATTACTGAAATGGCATTAGAGACGTTGTAAGATTTGGTAATCTATCTTTTTGCCTTTTCTTCTCCCCTTATTTTATTTTTTAAAAGAAGTGGTGTGAATCATATGATATTTTCAATTTTACTATGAAAGTCATAGAAACTTATCTAATAAAATTTGTGGTATTTCTAACCTTAATCTACTTCAAAATCTCTTGTGAGTAAAGTTGGTAGAGATAAATGAGCTCCAATGACAAATTAAAATGTAACAGATTGTTTTAGTTCAAACACGATTATGATAAATTGCGCTTCATTGTTATCACCTTTAGGTTAGCTCATTTGGTTTAATCTCGTGAAAAAGGGGTTGGGACTATTTAGATAAGAAAATATTCTTTTTCATTGGTCTAAATCCACTATTTCATACAAATATCCACAATTGATGCATAAAGAAATGTTACTTTTATCACATAAAAGTGGACTCTGAAAAAGTTAATGTGAAATAATAGATATGTGAGAATCAGAACCCTATTTAAATGTTTTTTTTTATCATATATATTTTTTGCCCCCTCCTAGAACTATATTTGTAGACCCAACCATGCATTATATTCAACCACCAAAATTATGCTAGTAAGCTCCTCCAACTAACTTTCTAGGCTTGGGAGTGTATTAATATTACTCCCAAGTAAAAAAGAAGAAGAAGAAAAGGTACTCCAAAATTCAAAGTAGAGCGCTGCTTAAATCATGTGTTCTTAGCAAAGCAATATATAACTGTTCCACAATCGGTGGTAATTTCTAATTATATCTCTTAACAACCGTCTACAGTTCTCCAAAATAAATAACTTAATTTTGAATGAACCCTTTTCTTCCTCTCCCTAGATTAATAGCTTACGGGAATATCAAACTCATTCATTCTGAATGTGATTAACAATTTATCATATACTATATCACATTCTTAGAGTGAAATATATTTTCCTCATCAGCAGATCTCTATTTTTCGTTTTTGAGTCAAAAGCAATAGTACTATTCTTCTAGTTCTAGTTAATTGTGATAATTGTGTTGGATTAATTAGGATATTACATCATTCTGAACCATTTCCCCTCTTTCTTTTGAATTTTGATAAATCGTTATGGTAAGCTACGTACACTGACAATAGAACCGTCACAATATATCTTCTGTTCAAAACAAGAGTGGAACTACTTGGTTACAAATTAAAATATCGTGTGTTACCTCCTTCTTGTGTTCTTTCCCATCCTAACAGAATATTTTAACAAACTAGTAAATGAAGGTAGTGGCGAAGTTGGGTCGGTCACAATAAGGACCTGAAAAGTACAAGAATAGTTGCACTTTCATCAAAGAAAAAAGAAAAAGAAAAAAGCATTATATATGTTTTTTATGTTTATGTATTCCCATTTCTTTCCGTAATATTTCCCATGCCATGATTTCCATCACCGAAAGAACGTGTGAGAAATTCATGTACTTTGCTAAAAGGCAAATAAACCATATATTAATTAATTAATTAGTATTCAAATATGATCCCAAACAAAGCTCCAAATCCAACCAGACAAAGAACGAAAGAATTCATATATATTATTACTACTTAGCAAGGTAATTAGCAGTCAGCATCAGGCACGCTGTTTCATCTCAGAAATCCACGTCACATGCCAAATCTCGCACTCCAAGATCTCGCCACGTTTCAACTTTTGTCTTACGTGTCCCCTCTGACGTGTCCACGCTCCTGCCCTTTTCCTTTTTAAATCAGATCTCACTATTATATATAGCTCTCTCTGTCCCTCATATCTCTCATTTTCAAACTCACGTTTCTGTTTTTCTCTCTGTTTTAACTCGAAAAATTCAAACCCCTAAAGAAATTATCTTTTACTTTTTTTTTTTGGAATAAAAATTTAGCTATGGCTGAAAGCTGTGGCAGAAAGCTGGTGGTGGAAGTTTGCAACGCGAAGAATCTAATGCCGAAAGACGGTCAAGGAACAGCGAGTGCCTACGCCATTGTAGACTTTGATGGGCAGAGGCGAAGAACGAAGACTAAGTTCAGAGATCTGAACCCGGAGTGGGACGAGAAGCTCGAGTTTCTGGTCCATGACAAGGAGACCATGGAGTCGGAGATGTTGGAGATCAATCTCTACAACGACAAGAAGACTGGTAAGAGAAGCAACTTTCTTGGTAAAGTAAAGATGGCTGGAACCACTTTTGCCAAGTCCAGCTCAGAAGCCATTGTGTACTATCCGTTAGAGAAGCGGATCGTGTTTTCGCAGGTTAAAGGAGAGCTTGGGCTTAAAGTCTATTACATTGACGAGAATCCAGATCCACCGGCTGCGGAGGAAGAGAAGAAACCACCCGCAGAAGAGGAAAAGACGAAGACGGAAGAGAAAGTAGAGGCGGTACCGGAGAAGGAGGAGGAGAAGAAGAAAGAAGAGGAAGAAGAGAAACCAAAAGAAGAAGCAGCAGCTGCAGCTAAAGAACAGGAGGAAGTGCCTAAACTCGAAGAAGCTCCTCCAGCTGAGGTACACTCCGAGAAGAAGCAGCAGCAGCAAACTAATAACAAAGAAAATTTAAAATCCGAGTCCGGAGATGTTGTTGTCGTTGGGGGCTTAAACGAGGCTGAGCTGCTACGTTCTCTTGGAAGCGGTCGGAGTCGAAGTAGTAGTGCTGACGATCTGGTGGATCGTATGCCTCTTCTATATGTTCGTGTGGTCAAGGTTAAGGTTAAGTCTGAAGAACCTGTTGTGCCTTCCTCCTCCTTTTATGCCAAGCTTGTGATCGGAACACACAGTATCAAAACCAAAAAGAGTCAGAGTGATAAGGATTGGGATCAAGTTTTTGCTTTTGATAAAGAGGGATTAAATTCCACTTCGTTAGAACTGTCTGTGTACAGGGCTGAAATCTCTGATTCTGACTCTGAGAGCTGTTGTTGTTTGGGAACGGTGTCGTTTGATCTACAAGAAGTCCCAAAGCGAGTTCCACCAGACAGTCCTTTAGCTCCTCAATGGTACACTTTGGATTTGGAATCCGAAAATCCTTCTTCTTCAGGTTCAGGAGGAAATGACGTCATGCTGGCCGTTTGGTTCGGAACTCAAACCGACGAGGCTTTCCAGGAGGCTTGGCAGTCGGATTCGGGTGGGTTGATACCGGAGACCCGAGCTAAGGTCTACTTGTCTCCAAAGCTTTGGTATCTGAGACTAACGGTCATCCAAACCCAAGATTTGCAATTGAAGCAGCTATCCGAACCTAATAGTAATAATAACAATAAGGTTCGGAGTCCAGATCATTATTACGTAGTAAAGGCTCAGTTGGGGGCTCAAGTATTTAAGACGTGCAGGAGCAGGACATCTGGCAGCACAGCAAATAATCCTACGTGGAATGAAGATCTTGTTTTCGTGGCTGCTGAGCCGTTCGAGCCGTTTTTGGTGGTAACAGTCGAGGATGTGAGTAACGGACAACAGTCGTCGTCAGTGGGCCATGCTAAGATACAGGTGGCGAGCATCGAGAGGAGGATAGATGATCATACGGATCCAAAATCAAGATGGTTCAATTTGGTTGGTGGTGATGATGGTACTTCGTACACTGGAAGAATACACGTCCGAGTATGCTTGGAAGGTGGATATCACGTGCTAGATGAGGCTGCGCACGTGACTAGTGATGTTCGTGCTTCCTCCAAGCAGCTAGCCAAACCTCCAATAGGCTTGCTTGAGGTTGGGATTCGTGGCGCCACAAATTTAATGCCTGTCAAAACCAAAGATAACGGTACACGTGGCACCATCGACGCTTACGTGGTCGCCAAGTATGGTCCCAAGTGGGTTCGTACGCGTACGATTATGGATCGCTTTTCTCCGCGGTGGAACGAACAATACACTTGGGAGGTGTATGATCCTTGCACAGTACTTACTATCGGGGTTTTTGATAATGGAAGGTACATATCCAAATCTGAGAAAGACGTACGCATTGGAAAAATACGTGTACGCCTATCCACGCTCGATTCAAATCGGATCTACATAAATTCGTATCCCCTCACAGTGTTGCTGCCCAATGGGGCCAATAAAATGGGAGACATTGAGATAGCCGTTAGATTCACTTGCCCATCTTGGTTGAGCCTAATCCAAGCCTACACGTGTCCAATGCTTCCAAGAATGCATTACGTCCGTCCGATGGGTCCAGCCCAACAAGATATCCTACGCCACACGGCAATGAAAATAGTAACAACTCGTTTAGCAAGGTCCGAACCAGCTTTGGGTCAAGAAGTGGTGCAATTCATGTTGGACTCAGACACGCACGTGTGGAGCATGAGAAGAAGCAAAGCCAATTGGTTCCGAGTGGTGGGTTGCTTAACACGTGCTGCCACGTTGGCACGTTGGCTAGATGGGATTCGCACGTGGGTGCATCCTCCCACAACTATGTTAGTACACGTGGTGCTAATAGCTATTGCTGTGTGTCCCAATCTAGTGCTCCCCACCGTATTCATGTACGCTTTCTTGATCATCCTATTGAGATTTCGATATCGCCAGAGGGTCCCACTCAACATAGACACAAGACTATCCTACGTGGAAGCTGTGAGCCTTGATGAGCTTGATGAAGAATTCGATGGGTTTCCAACCACACGATCACCAGAACAGGTTAGAATCAGGTACGATCGGTTGCGAGCGTTAGCTGGGCGAGCACAAATACTTTTAGGTGACGTGGCAGCACAAGGTGAGAGATTGGAGGCTTTGTTTAGCTGGAAGGACCCACGGGCTACTGGAATTTTTGTTGTTTTTTGTTTGATTGCGTCTTTGATGTTTTATGCTGTGCCGTTTAAGGCATTTGTGTTGGTGTCGGGGTTTTATTATCTGCGCCATCCCAGGTTCCGCCACGACATGCCATCTATTCCAGTCAACGTTTTCAAGCGACTGCCTTCACTTTCCGACCAAATTATGTAGAGACTAGGGAGACTCTTCTTTCTTTCATAAAACATTGTTTTATTGTTTAGTATTGCTTTTTATTTTATTAATTAAGCAATAGTGGGATTTAAAGTGGGGGAAAATAATGTGGTTGGTATGCAATTTGAAAAGGCTGAAAAAGTTACCGTTATTGTGTGGGTGGACGGTGGACCATTCAATAATTTAAAATTGTCTTAGATTTTGGGGATTCAAACAAGGGGTATTGATTTATTCAAAAGCAAGTGGAGGAAGGAAAGGTCCGCTATCTGATACCTTTTCTTCCACAAATAAACAAAAAATAAAATGTGGTGGTAGGTGACCGTTAGATAAAGAGCATGTGGAATACGTCTACTATTTGCGTTTAGCATATGAACAATTTCTCATGAAGATCAATCCCAAAGAAAAACTTCTATATAGAGAATTAAAAACTGTTTTTATTTTGTTACGAACTTATGATAATTGTCGTTGGTATGCTAAGGCGAAAAAAAGATATCATTATTGTTTGTGGGTCCATTAGACCATTAATGAAGTTTTTATTATTATTATTACTTTTTTTTTTTTTTTTGAGACTTGAGAGGTCCATCAATGAACTTAAGATTGTGGGGATCAAATAAGGTCCATATACTTTCTCAAAAAAAGAAAAAGAAAAAATATATATATATATAAATAAAGGCCATATCGTATTTTATTAACCCAATGGGTTAGCCGAGTGGTTGGACATTTGGTTTCAAAGTGGCTGTTTTTGGTATGACTAGGAGATTCCCAGTTCAAGTTTGGACACTAGCACTTTAAAAAAACTCCCTAGGCTAGTGATTTAGGGCTCGTTTGGTTTAGGGCTCATTCAGTTTTCATAACTCAGTATTCAGTTTTCATACCTCAAACTCAAAATCCAAACTCCACTATCACTCAAAAAATCCATCACTTTTGTTTAGTCACAAAACTCAGTCATGTATCTCAGTTTTTAACTCCACTTTTTGCCAAAATGATGGACCTACCCATTGATACTACACAGAGGAATACGGTTGCTACCTACGTCCCTTTTCTTTTCTACTCTTCAAACCCAGCTACACCGAAACCCAGCTCCACCACCACCAACGGCAAACCCTTCATCCACCACCATCAACCAAGCTCCACCACCATCAATTGCCCTCAACACAACCACAACCTCCACCAAAAAATCCAAATGAATCAAAAATCAAAATCCACCAACAGCTCTCAACCAAAACCACAACCTCCACCAAAAAATCCAAGTGAACAAGCTCCACGACAGCCCAAGCCTCAAACCACCACAACCACAACAAAAAACCCAAACCCAAATCCTTAGATCGGAGACCCAAACTCAGGGCCAGGTGATGCAATTGATGCAATCACCTAAGCCACAACCTCAACCTCCACCAAAAAATCCGAATGAATCAAAAATCAAAACCCACCAACAGCTCTCAACCAAAACCACAACCTCCACCAAGAAAATCCAAGTGAACAAGCTCCACCACAGCCCAAGCCTCAAACCACCACAACCACAACAAAAAACCCAAACCCAAATCCTTAGATCGAAGACCCAAACTCAGGGCCAGGTGATGCAATTGATGCAATCACCTAAGCCACAACCTCAACCTCCACCTCCACCAAAAAATCCAAGTGAACAAGCTCCACCACAGCCCAAGCCTCAAACCACCACAACCATAACAAAAAACCCAAACCCAAATCCTTAGATCGGAGACCCAAACTCAGGGTCAGGTGATGCAATTGATGCAATCGCCTAAGGCCCCAAATAAAAAAAAAAAGGCCCCAATTGTAAAAAAAAAATATATATATATATATATATATATTTATCTATATATTTTAATTAAAAAAAATTTAAGCACTTTTATTGGTTAATAAAATGCATTAAAAAGGCCCCATTGTATCCTAAAATGCAAAAGATTAAAAAGGGAAAAAACAAAAATGGTCAAACTTCAGCTAACAAAATTAAATTTTAGGAGACAAATTTATTAACTCATTCTTGAAATATGTTAAAATCAAAATTAAAACCAGACAAATTCATTAATAATACAACGCAATTATCTTGAAATATGTTAAAATAGAGATTATAAATTTCGAAAACAAAAGAAAAACCTCTCATCTCTCTGCCTCTCCGCCTCTCCATCTATTTTCTTACAGTCTTACCTTTCTTTTCTTCATCTTCATCTTGATTCTTGATTTTTTTTTCCCATAAATTCAATCAGTCTAGTTTGAAATTTTTCTTGGTTGATTCCAACGTACCAGTCACCAGAGGTATTCTTCTTCAATTTTTCCCCCTCTTTCTCTTTGTCTTTCCGAACCTGAAGACTTTGAGTCTTCTTTTTATTTAACTTAAATTATATATATTTTTAGTTTGTCTCACACTTTCATTGCACTGCACAATTGTTTGATGGGATGGGACACGTTTTGTTTTGTTTTTTTTTTAAAAATTTTTTTTATAGCTTTTCTGCCCTTCTGACCCTCTCCGGACCATTTTCTGCCATGATAATTGATATTTGATAGTACACGCTTTTTCTTTAAAACTTAGAAATAGGATGAATGGATGATAGGAGTAGTGGAGGGTTTCTCACTTTTTTTGTTTATAGCAGTACAGGCTGTACAGTCCACAATTTTACACGGTTTCTCACCTTTTTATTTATTTATTATCTGACATTTTATCTATTATTATAAATTATTATACCAATTAATAATTTGATGTGTATTATATCAACTCATTTATATTATAGTGACACTAATTTATTAAACCATGTGTCAAATTAATTTTTATTTGTGCATGTTTAAATTTTAAAGTGGTCACGGCTTTAGAAAAATTGCAATAACTAGGTTCTATTGTTCTATACTTTAAATTTTATTTTTAGTTAAATTATCATTTTTAATTATAAATTGTGTTTTATTTATCTATAAATATTTTCTCATTCTAAATGTCTACTAGAAAATATTTATCCGAATATGAAATACTTCTAAAAAAGAGAAAAATTAAAAAACAAATTGAATCTCAAAAAGGATCTATGGATAAATTTGTTACTAGTATTAAAAAAAAACACAATAGAAAGTTTGGGTGAAAATATTACAAATGAACAAGAAACTTATCAAAAAGAGTTGGAAGATAATGAAATTATACAACAAAAAGAGAATAATGAAAATAGTCCTAATATATATATATATATATATATATATATATAATTTTATTAATATTTAATTATAAAAAGGCCCAATTTAAAATTTTCGCCTAAGGCCCAAATTTTTTTTCAGCCGGCCCTACCCAAACTCAGCCATCTCTGCCATCACAGCGTGAAGAAAAAAAGAAAAGAAAAGAAGCAGTAGCTAAGAGAAGAAACTAGATTGAAGAAGAAAGAAAGAAAGAAAAGAGAGAAGAAACTAAGAGCAAAAACCCAACTTGAAGAAGAAAAGAAATAAAAGAGAAAAAAGGAAAGAAAAAGAAAGAAGTAAAAGAAAAGAAGAAGAAGAAAGCATCAGGTCTCGAATCCCCTGTCACCAACGAAGCTTCTGATCTCGAGGTTCGCATGTCTCACGATTCGGCCTGGGCTTAGTCCAACGTTGATTCTCGAATCCCTTATCACCGGCGAAACTTCTGATCTCTAGTCTTGCTCTCTCTCTAATGCCACAAAAAAGAGAAGGAGAGCTTTGGGTAAAAGAAAAAAAAATGAAGAAGGAGAACAGACAAAGAGAAGAACGGGTTGCTTGATGGGATAAGTCATACCGGTAGGTCCCATTCTTTGCTTAATTTTACAAAAATGCCACTGAAACTTAATTCTCAAAAACTGAAAACACCCATTTGTTGTTTCCTATTTCCACACTCTAGCTCAAAATTTGTGAGTTTTGAGTGATGGAAACACAATGTGAAAATCAAGCCAAACCAAAAAAAGTGGCAAATTGTTGTGGCTATTTCGGAAAAAAAAAAAACAATTTGCCATTTTTTTTTCCTTCTATTTAGGTACCACGATTTTTTTTTTTATAGAAATGATACGTCCATAACATTTTTACAACAAATTCTAAGTGGCAGGTTGTTACTAATTGTTATTATTGGGGCAAAAAAGTTATCTTAGTGTTAGGTTCAAATTTGAACTAATAACAACTAACCACCTGTAATTTGTTGTGAAAAACGTTGTGAACGTAGCATTTTTTTTCCCTCTATTTTCGGCAACTTGGTTGCCACAAATTTTTTTTTTTTTTTTTCCTCCCATTTTCGGCAATGCCATTGCCACAATTGGTTTTCCATTTCAGCATTTTGGGCACTTCATGGGCAAGCTTCGTAGTACGGGCAGGACAAGAATTTCAGTAATCTCATTACCGAAATTCAAATTTTCTCTCTCCACTGACACATTCAACTTTTTCTTGCAATTTCAGCAACACCGTTGCCGAAATTCAGTCTCTCTCCTCAATTTGCCTAATAACTTTGAATAGTACCTATAACAAATAAACTCCGTTTTTTGCAATTTTTAGCCAAAAGACTCAAGATCTATCTATCTATCTATCTATCTATATATATATATATATAGAGAGAGAGAGAGAGAGAGAGAGAGAGAGAGAGAGAGAGAGAGCATTTTTAAAATTTCTTTTATAAAAAAGTGTTTTTTTATTAATATTTTGTATTTTTCTACTTTGAAAAACTCAAAAAACTAAAAACTATGTTGTTTTAGGGACATTAACCTGAATTGAATAAACTTGTAATTTTTGAAAGACACAATTGAAATTTAAGCAAAGTTAAAGGGTATAATTTGTAATTTTGCCAAACCTCTTTTAGCTAAGTTAACACTAATAGGTATTAGGGATCAGCCCTAGAAGTTCTAACACTTAGGATAAGCTTACCAAGATTTAAAGTTCTATTGAATGTTTAAGAAGGCCAATGCAAATGTAGTGGAGGATGATTGTTAATCTAAAAATTTCTAGAATGTAATGTTCATGTGTGTGTGTTTTATATTTGTCAAATTTACTCATTGCTTGTTCCAAGTAGTCTTAGGCTGCGTTTGGTTGGGTGTAAAATATTTTTCGGGTGTAAAATATTTTCAGGTGAAAATATTTTCGGGAAAGGAAAATAATTTCTAGTGTTTGGTTGCAATTTTAAAATTATATTGGAAAATAATTTGAAGTGTTTGGTAACATTCAGAAAATGCAAAATTTCCACTAATTTCTCACATTTTCTCAGCTTCCAAACAAGTTTTATATCAAAAAAATCCACCGGCACCCACAGAAAAATCCGCCACCACCACCCACACACCAACACCACACAACACAAAAACCACAAAAACACCACCACCCACACCACCGCAACAACAACAACAAAATCAGAGATCAAAAGCCACCAAAACACCAAAAAAATCAGAGATCAAAAGCCATCAAAAGCCACCAAAATGCCACTACCCACGCCACCACAACAACAACAAAAAAATCAGAGATCAAAGAGAGAAATATTGAGAGATTGAGGGAAAGAGATCGTAACGGCGGCCAGATTGGTAACGACGGGGGTGGGTTTGGGCTTAGGACGATGGTCTCGCGGCTCGATCTCGCCGACGCAAGCTCGCCGGCGTGGTAGCGATCTCACGGCTCGATCTCGCCGGCGCGAGCTTGTCGGCGCGTCTGGGCTTGGGGCTTGATCTCGCCGGCGCGAGCTTGTCGGCTCGTCGGCACTTCTCTCTCTCTCTCTCTCTCTCTCTCTCTCTCTCTCTTCGTTCTTTGTCTCCCTTTCTTCGTGCTCTCTCTCTCTGTTTTCAGTCGAAAATGTGATTTGAAGGTAAAATAGGAACGGATTTGATTTTCCATCGTATAAGGGCTATTTTACGGTCAAACTGTAAAATAATTTCAGTTGACCAAATTTTCTGTGCCTACCAAACACACGCAAATACAAAAAATAATTTCTAAAATTGATTTACTGTTGAACCAAACGCAGCCTTAGCTTACTATATGAGTGTACTTGTCTGGATGACCTTTATATGCTTTTTTTTTTCCCCTCTTCCTCTCTGGAAAGAGGTGGATAGAGTTGTACTTGATTTTGACTTTTATTTGTGAATTATTAGTTTAACTTATATGTGTTCTTAGCAGAATAGGTATGGAACACGAAAAGTTTGGTTTTGAGTTAGGAACTTTACGTCCAATAAGATATGGACAAATAACAGAGTTGCTCAATGGCATTGCTGAGAGGTTTGGTTGGGATAAAATAATGGAAGGTGACAATGTTATTGGACTCAAAC
The DNA here is from genome assembly GCF_040712315.1 of Castanea sativa. Classification (NCBI taxonomy): domain Eukaryota; kingdom Viridiplantae; phylum Streptophyta; class Magnoliopsida; order Fagales; family Fagaceae; genus Castanea; species Castanea sativa. The sequence continues at coordinate 31,643,679 of NC_134021.1, read as the reverse complement.
AGGTATGCTTTTCTTTGAGAAATTGCATTTTAGCATCCTAAGCTATATATTCATTTACGTTTACCACTTTGGACTATAGGAATACTTGATCACCCCCAAAAACTAATGTCTATGTAATACTTTGCACCTTACCATCTATTTAAGAGTTAAGTTGGACGGAAATATAAGCCATATGTGACTCATGTGACTTTTTCTGTCTAATCTAACTGCCAAATAGATGGTAGGGTGCAAAGTATTACATGGAATTAGTTTAGGAGGTGATCGTGCATGCTTGTAATTTAAGAGTGATAAGTGTAAAAGCGAGTATAGTGTAAGGTGTAAAATGTAATTTTCTATTTCTTTTTAGTTAATACATAGTATTAAGTATACAACTACTCACAATTCAAAAGCATTTTTTTCACATTGAGTCAAGTGAATTTTAGTGAGAGTTCAAATTAAACAAAGTATTGTAACTTGATGGGACTAACGAAGAGAAACTCGGACGAGGTCGCCTCTAGAAACGAACCTGACCGATTATCAGCATCACTGACGAGAACGTGAAGGCCATGTCCCGGACCGTTACGAGGCTAGCTGGACGAACCGTTGGAAACACATTAAAGGGAGACGTTATCAAGGGAGACGTTAACACCACAACGGCTATAGTCCAGAAGGATATATATAAAGCCCTCACAACACTAATACAAGGTACATACAGAACCAAAAGACATACATTATTTTTGATATTTTGGCTGCTACCTTCTTTCACACTAACTTTGGCATCGGAGGTGTTGTGGCAGGCACCACACTGGTGACCATTTGAGTGAGTTCTTGCTTCCATCGCGTTGCCAGAGTGTGACCCGCATTATCTGGACGAACCCATAGCAACTGACAAGCTTCTGCCTCATCAGTTTGGCGCCGTCTGTGGGAACGAGATTCTCGTACTACGGTTTGAAAACGCAGTTCCTACCAGCTCCGATATCCAGATGGAATCCAACCAGGATTCAGCGGCCTTGGCACAACAAGTTCAAGCTCTCGCGGCCACCGTCGAGGAACTCACTAGACAGAATCAGGAGATGAGACAAAAGCTACAGCAGGAGGAGAACCGATCAAGAGCTGTCCAAGAGGACGAAGGGGACAGCCACGAGAGAAGTGACCGACGAAGGACCATTACCCCTGAGGAACAACATTCCGACCTCCTCCAAGAAATGAGAAAGGAGATGGATGAACTAAGAAATGCCATCAAAGAGAAGACGGATCGAAGACGGATCGAAGCCTAGATAAGATGGTCAAGGCAACAGATTCTCCCTTTACCATGGCAGTCTTAGAACGACCGGTACCAGCAAAATTTCAGTTGCCTCAACTCGAGCCTTTTGATGGGCTCAAGGACCCCCAAGATCACCTAAATACCTTCAAGACGACCTTAGGCCTTCAACAGCCCCCTGATGAAATAATGTGTCGTTCCTTCCCTACTACATTGAGGGGAGCTGGAAAAGAGTGGTTCACGAAACTGCCCACTTCGTCCATTGACAACTTTAAGCAGTTAAGTAGTGCTTTTCTGTGCCACTTCGTCGGGGGACAATGTCCCAAGAGTCCAGCGGATCACCTACTCACTATTAAGCAAGGGGAGAGGGAGACCTTGCGGTCGTACGTGAAACGCTTCACTCGAGAGACCCTAGAGGTGGACGACGCGGATGACAAGGTGCAGCTGACAACATTTAAAGCAGGGCTTAAGTCCAAAGAATTCGTCGTCTCGCTGGCAAAGAATCTGCCCCGAACAATGGCAGAGATGCTACTGAAAGCCCAAAAGTACATGAATACCGAGGACGCACTGGTAGCCATCGTAGACTAGGAAAGGCCGAAGAAGGAAGGAAGGAAGGAAGGAAGGAAGATGAACGTAGGGGACAAAAGAGGGAGCGCCCAGGCCGTCGAGGAGGTGACGTAGACAAATGAAAGGACGAGAAATCTCCATGACCGGTAAAATTCACCCCTTTTATTATGCCCGTTGACAAAATTTTGACACAGATCCAGGATCAACATTACCTTCAGTGGTCGAGACCCCTGCATTCGTCCCCTAACGTACGTGACAAAAACAAATACTGCCGATTCCACAAGGATCACGACCATTACACGGAGGATTGCCGAGACCTGAAAGGACAGATAGAGGAGCTGATACAGAAAGGAAAACTACAGAAGTATGTGAAGAAGGGGCAATCCAGCAGGTTCAGAGACGGCAACACGAGCCAACGCGAATCCTCATCTAAGAATGACATTCGTCCACCCCAACCACCACAAGATGTGACCGGGGAGATAAGCACAATCGCAGGGGGGCCAGTCATGGGGGGATTATACAAGTCTCTCAAGAAAACATGCCAGAGGCAAGTAAACAGCGTCTATATGGAACCCCTATTAAAGCAAAGACGGACAAACCAAGATATATTTTTCAACGAAGCGGATGCCCGGGGAGTAAGGTAGCCGCATAATGACCCCCTGGTTATAATGCTCACAATCGAAGGGTTTAACACTAAGAGGATCCTCATAGACAACGACAGCTTCGCAGACATCATGTACTTACCGGCCTTCCAACAGTTGAAACTAGATCCTGGTACATTGCGCCCGTTCGATTCCCCCCTCGTCAGCTTCAGCGGAGACAGGGTATACCCCAAGGGCATCGTGACGCTAAAAGTCACAATAGGGACCTACCCGAAGCAACTGACCCGTCAGTTAGACTTCCTGGTGGTAGATTGCCCCTCCTCATATAATGTGATCATTGGGAGACCCACGCTCAACAGGTGGAAAGCAGCTACGTCCACCTACTGCCTAAAGGTAAAATTTCCCACCGAGGACGGAGTCGGCGAGGTGAGAAGGGACCAAGTCTTGGCCCGGGAATGCTACCAGGCTGTACTGGCTGCAGGGGAAAACCACACGTGGATGATCGAGGAAGAAAAAGAAGACAAAGTGGAAGCTTTGGAAACAGTAGAACTCCTCGAGGGGGAAAATGAAAAGGTGACGAGGATAGGAACTACCTTAAGCCCAGAGATGAGGAAGAAACTTGTCCAATTCCTAAAGAAAAACTTGGACGTATTTGCATGGAGTCACGAGGATATGCCTAGCATACCACGCCAGGTAATCCAGCACGAGTTGAACATAGATCCCGGGAAAAAGCCCACCAACAGAGACGACGAGTCTTTACCCCCGAACGAAGCCAAGCAATCACTAACGAAGTTAACAGGTTGCTGCAGGCAGACTACATCTGAGAGGTTTATTATCCCGAGTGGCTAGCCAACGTCGTGCTGGTGAAAAAAGCCAATGGGAAGTGGAGAATGTGCGTGAATTTTACGGACCTGAACAAGGTCTGCCCAAAGGACAGTTTCCCCCTGCCCAGGATATACCAGCTGGTAGATTCTACGGCCGGGCATAAGCTACTGACGTTCATGGATGCTTTTTCAGGATACAACCAAATAAAAATGGCTGATGAAGATCAAGAAAAAACTGCTTTCATCACAAGTCGAGGGCTCTACAGCTATAAGGTGATGCCCTTCGGATTGAAAAACGCAGGAGCAACATACCAAAGACTAGTAAACAAGATGTTCAGCAAGCAAATTGATAGAAACTTGGAGGTGTATAAGGACGATATGCTCGTCAAGAGCAAAAAGGAGTTGACGCACCTGGACGATTGAGAGAGACGTTTGATACCCTCCGAAAATATCAGATGAAGCTGAATCCTAGTAAGTGTGTGTTCGGGGTAGCCTCAGGGAAGTTCTTGGGGTTCATGGTGTCCCAAAGAGGAATAGAAGCAAATCCGGAGAAGGTACAAGCAATACTCAACATGGCATCCCCGAAGACTGTCAAAGAAGTCCAAAAGCTCACAGAGAGGATCGCTGCACTCAATAGGTTCGTCTCTAAAGCAACAGACAAATGCCTACCTTTTTTCAAGACATTAAGGCAAGCTTTTTCCTAGACTGACGAATGCGAAGTAGCGTTTCAAGAGCTCAAACGTTACCTGAGCAATCCGCCCCTTTTGAGTCCGTCAAAGGCAGGGGAAAACCTTTATTTATACCTGGTGGCATCAGCCACGGCCGTTAGTGCGGCCTTGATTCGAGAGGAAGATAAGAAGCAGCTTCCAGTTTACTACATCAGTCAAGCCTTCCAAGGAGCAGAAGCCAGGTATCCCAGGATTGAGAAGATCGCATTCGCCCTAGTAGTAGCTTCACGGAAACTACGACCGTACTTCGAAGCACATCCTATCCTGGTAATGACGGACCAACCAATCAGGAAATCCATGAACGAACTTGAGGCAGTGGGGAGAATGGTCCAGTGGGCAATCGAACTCAGCCAGTTCGACATCAAGTACCATCCTAGAATAGCTATCAAGGCGCAAGCTCTAGCAGATTTTATTGCCGAGTTCACCCTTCCAGAAGATGACGACGACAAAGACGAGGCGGAACAATGGACGATTCAGACTGATGGCTCATCAGCCCAAAAAAGAGGGAGAGTAGGGGTCGTCATAAACACTCCTGATGAAGAAAAACTCAGATATGGAGTCCAATTAAAATTCCCAACAACCAACAACGAGGCCGAGTATGAAGGGATACTAACGGGACTAAGACTCGGGAAAGCACTCGGGATTAAGAACCTGCTTATTCAGAGCGACTCTAAATTGGCAATAGGGCAGATCAGGGAAGAGTATGAGGCAAAAGAGGAAAGAATGCAGAAGTACCTCAAGCTGACGAAACATTTAGCCCGTGAGTTCGATAAGTTGGACTTTCTTCGGATCCCGAGAAACCAGAATATGGCTGCAGATGAGGTGGCGAAAATGGCCTCGTCAAAAGATGAACCGACAAACAGGGAATTACTCATGGGGATTCAGAAACACCCCAGCATCGAAGAAGTCCCAATATTTCCCATCCAGAGCGTAAATAGCTGGATGGCACCGATCGTGTCATTTCTCCAAGATGGGCATCTCCCTCGTGACGCCCTAGAAGCCAGGAAGATTAAAACGAGAGCGGCTAGATTTACGATTTTGAATGATACCTTATATAAAAGGGGCTTCTCCCGACCCTATTTGAAGTGTGTCAACGAGGAAGAAGCCAAGTACGTTCTTCGAGAAGTCCACGAAGGAATTTGTGGAGACCACGCTGGGCCTAGATCTCTGGTAAGCGAAGTTATTCGAACAGGATATTTCTAGCCGACGATGCAGGTAGACGCTGCAGAGCTCGTCAAGAGGTGCGATAAGTGCCAGAGGTTTGGGAACGTCCAGAGGCTGCCAGCAGAAAAGATGACGACGATAACCTCCTTGTGGCCGTTCGCACAGTGGGGGATTGATATTGTCGGCCCATTGCCCCTGGGAAAAGGACAGGTAAGATTCCTGCTCGTTGCTATTAATTACTTCACAAAATGGGTCGAAGCAGAAGCAATAGGAACTATCACAGAGGCAAAGATCCGTAGCTTCGTGTGGAAGAATATAATTTGCAGGTTCGGGATTCCAAGAACGATTATATCAGATAATGGTTGTCAGTTCGACAGCCAGGGTTTTAGAGACTTTTGCTCGGGACTTGGTATCAGGAACCAATTCTCGTCCCCTGGACACCCACAGGCGAACTTACAAATGGAAGTAACTAACCGGACACTGCTCAGAATCATCAAAGCCCGACTGGACGAGGCAAAAGGAGCATGGCCCGAAGAATTGCCCAATGTCTTGTGGGCCTATAGAACAACAGCAAGAACCCCAACGGGAGAGACGCCTTTCAGGCTCACCTATGGTACTGAAGCAGTAATCCCAGTCGAGGTGGGTGTGGCCAGCACCAGGCGAGAAGTATTCCGCGAGAAAGACAACGACGACCAACTTCGAATCAATTTGGACTGCCTAGATGAAGTAAGAGACAAGGCCTCTAGCAAGACGATGAAGTACCAGCAGAAGATGACCGAATACTATAACAAGAGGGTCAAGCTCAGACGACTTGAAATTGGCGACCTCGTCCTACGCAAGGTCACCACAGCAACCAAAAATCCCGCCCATGGGAAGCTCAGTCCCACATGGGAAGGACCTTACAGGGTCGTCTATTACTCCCGGCAAGGCAGCTATCATTTGGAGACCCTAGATGGGCAGAAGCTCCCACGACCCTGGAACATTGAGCACTTGAAGAAATACCATCAATAGATGTAACCCAAGAATGTACTCATTCCTGAAAATTAATGAAATAAAGATTCAAATAATGTCTTCATACAGGTCTCGTCAGTAGCAAGTCCCGGAAACCCGTTACAACCTAAATAATAAGATTCCGCCTAGACGGATGTACGTTACTGACAAAGGCGTAAAGAAAAAAAAAAGCCTAAGTAATAAGATTCCGCTTAAACGAATGTACGTTACTGACGAAGGTGTAAAGAAAAAAAAGGCCTAAGTAATAAGATTCTGCCTAGACGGATGTACGTTACTGACGAAGGCAGAAAGAAAAAAAAAAAAAAAAGCCTAAGTAATAAAATTCCACCTAGACGGATGTATGTTACTGACGAAGGCATAAAGAAAAAAAAAAAGGCCTAAGTAATAAGATTCCGCCTAGACGGATGTACGTTACTGACGAAGGCGTAAAAAAAAAAAAAGCCTAAGTAATAAGATTCCGCCTAGACGGATGTACGTTACTAACGAAAGAGAAAGAAATGAGATCCAACCCTGATGGATACGAAGAAGTTGACAGGCATTGAAGGACGCACACAGGGACAACATATGTAAGTAAATACGATATTATAAAAGCCCAAAAACCAAAGGCAATTACCATTGTTTTTACATCTAAAAACGCATAAACACTGGGCTAAAGATATACTTACCAAAAAAAAAAAAAAAAAATTTAAAGATGTTCTAGAATTTGAGCCTCAAACATGTCAAGCATTTAAAAAAAAAAAATTTGAACAAGTAATAGGATCAGACATCCGGGATGGCATCGTCGTTGGCAGGGGCACCAAGGGCAGGAGCTTCGACGACTGGGACATCAACAGCAGGAAGGTCTTCAGAAGCGACAGCAGCCGTGGCTTGGGCAGCTTTGTCAGCAGAGATCTCCCTGTCCACTTCCTCCATGTCCAGCATCTCCAAATCTATTCCAAAAGGGTGCTTGATGCAGTACCTCCTCAAAAGCTCGAACCCTTTGAAATACCAGCTGAAGAGCACAGAGTTGTACTCCTCAGTCTGCTGGAAACCCTCAATAGCCCTGGAGGTGTTGACCTTGATCTTCTCCTTCGCGGCTGCAAGCTGCTCGTCCTTTTCCAGAACCAGCTGCTGCTCAACCTTAAGCTCGTCACTCAATTTCTTGACCTTCTCCCTAGCATGATGAACATCCTCCATCGAAGCTATCAGATCCCTCTTCAGCTTCTAGTTCTCCATCTCCAAGACCTTGATCCGAGAAAGCGAGGACTCAGCCTTAGCCTCCTGAGCAAAATACTCAGAGGAAAGATGAATGGTCTCCCCCAGCACCTAAAAAAAAACATGCGAAGGAATTTGACCTTAGCACACCTATATAATATATATAACTTAACACGAGCAGGTTACCTGGACGAGCTTATGGAGATGACAACTCATCAACTCACTTGGGGGCAAACTCGAGAACACCTTCAGGTCTTCTGCGGTCACGACCCCATGAGCCCGGTCCATCGCCAACTTCTCGTCATCCCAAATGGTGGACGAGCAAGTAGCCTCCTTCCCCCTATCTGACGTACGAGGCCTTTTCGAAGCAGGGGTCGGGATCTCTTCGACCAAGGTGGCAGGAGAAGCCGTCCTCGTCGTTTCGGCGCCGGAAATCACGGGAGTGGCTGAAGCAGTCGAAGTGACGGAGGAAACCTTCCCTTTGACACGGACCACCTTCTTCCCGATGTTGGACAGCGGTTCGTCCTTCTTAGACCACATCTTCTCATACATGCCCTTGTTAAATTTCGTCGTCATCTCTGCGAAGAAGGAAAATCTTATAAAGGAGCAAAGGAACTAAGTACAGGTATGGGGATCGAAGTCTAATGAACTCAATGCTTACTCTTCTTTCCTTCAATATCGAGGCTCCACAGGACGTAGGGGGATGGATCGGGGCCGAGGTTGTAAAAAGCAAGCGTCCGCGGATCTACTAAGTCGTCCCAGTTTTCGATGGTCTGGGAATACACAATAGCCGTCTCAACATGCTCCTTGTACCTGCTTTTGAGCTTTGGCCTCCTTTTAACTGCATAGGAAGGAAAGAAGTTAGTGACGATAACAGCGGATTCAACAAAAAAAAAAACAAGAAAGGATACTAACGCACCTAAAGTCGGGGTTCCCCACCGACGAAGCAATCTGGGGATATCACCCCAATCCGGGCTAGAGGGGGTCTCAAAATTGTCCCTAGACACAAATACAAATCTGGACTTCCAGTACCTGAAGTACGAAGGTAAGCCCTTGACAATCCTGGTTCTTCTCTCCCAAGGTACTAGCTCATAATACCCGTACTCTTTGGACTCTTTTAAACGATACAAATAGACAAGCTCATTTACCTTAATCATCTCCCCGTTAGCAGCCAGCCATATTTCCATAAAGTTGACCACTATTCTCCATGAATTGGGCATAAGCTGCCCAGGAGCAATACCTAAATAAGCTAAGAGCTCCATCATAAATGGATGGATGGGAAGCCTAAGTCCACAAGTGAAAGCGGCCTCATAGAAGCACACTTCACCTGAAAAAAACTGACAAGCCTTCTCATCGTCAGTAGGCCGACAAACACGAACCCGTTCCGAAAATTGAAACCTATCCCTAAACCTACCCACGGCATCAGAGTCCAACCCACACGCCTCCACGAGGGCATGAAAAGCCCTAACTTCTCTAAGGGTCGACGTGGCTGTGTCCCCCTCCATAAGGTCGCCACTAGACGACAACCCGGTCTCGAGATCACTAGACCTAACCTCAGACATTGACCGTGGCTCCTTCACCAAACCTTCGAACCAGTCAACTGACTAGCAGAGCAATGGAAACAAGTCACCCAAGACAACGCCTAAGCTGTTACCCTCAAAAACGAAACTCCCCAAGTTTGGAAAAACACCTAAGGACCCCCCTAAGCGAGCAAAAAGAAAGGAAATTGAAGGGCAAGCTACTTTAACCTCAAAATTACTGACCATGGACACCCAGGCAAAGTACAGGTAAATAGGAAAGTGCTAAAGTTCCCACAAAAAAAAAAAGGAAAAACAAGAAGCAGAGGCCAAAAAGAAAAGGAAATCAGATGTTTGCGAAGAGAAAAAGAGAAAAGAAAGAAGAAAAAAAAAACATACCTCAGAGAAGAGAAGCAAGAAGCCCAACGCCAAACACGCACCAGCTCAAAGGAAAGTGAAGAAATAGGTAAAAAAAGACGCTCAGAGGGATAAACTGAAAACTTGAAGAAAATGAAAGGTAAAGTAGGAGAAGAGAAGTTTAAAAACCAAAAGGAAGAAAAACCGAAAATCGCGCGGGAAACCCAAGGGTCATGCAATGAGGACATAGGCCTTCTCCAACCATATCATGCCACGTGGCCACGACCCGCATAACGCCGCCACTACGCATTCAATGCAGCACGAAATCCCAAAGGTCCCCAAAAAAAAAAAACTTTTCGCTTTCCACGGTCGTCAGGACACGCATTGACGACCATGGAACCCGAGGGGCAGCTGATGGGACTGACGAAGAGAAACTCGGACGAGGTCGCCTCCAAAGACGAACCTGACCGATTATCTGCATCACTGACGAGAACGTGAAGGCCATTCAATGCTGCCAATAATGTCCCAGACCGTTACGAGGCTAGCTTGACGAACCGTTAAAAACACATTAAAGCCCATTACTCTGCCGGAGACGTTATCAAGGGAGACGTTAACACCACAACGGCTATAGTCTAGAAGGATATATATAAAGCCCTCACAACACTAATACAAGGTACATACAGAACAAAAGACATACATTATTTTTGATATTTTGGCTGCTACCTTCTTTCACACTAACTTTGGCATTGGAGGCGTTGTGGCAAGCACCACACCGGTGATCATTTGAGTGAGTTCTTGCTTCCATCACGTCGCCAGACTGTGATCGGTATTATCTGGACGAACCCATAGCAACTGACGAGCTTCTGCCTCATCATAACTCATTGACATATCCAGTTCTTTCTAGGTAAAGAACTTGAGTTCGAATCCCCCTCCCCATTTGTTATAAGAAAAAAAAATTTGTAGTTAAATTTGATTGAATAATATATATTATGACCAGCGAAAGAAAAAGGTAATGTTGGAACCTGGTAGTCAGCTCGTGCTTAGCGTAGTGCCGGCTCAAGGCCTAGGCAACTTAGGCCTAGGCCTAAGGCCCCACAACCAAAAAAAAAATTCCCTACTAAAAAAAGTCACCATTTCCATTTGTAAAGGCCCTAAATTTTATAAAAATATAACATTTTTTAAATAATTAGTACTTTTTTTTTAAAGTGATGTTAAAGATACCACAAATTTTACTATAGGTTTAAGTTTAAATTTAACAAACATGCCACCAATCACATAAAAAATTAATTCAAACACAAATAAATTAAGTTGTTGAATTTCTTCAATTACAGTCATTATCACATTATATTGTGAACATTTTGCAGTATCTTTAGTATTTTTCTTTTTTATTTCTAACAAGGCTTCCAAAATAGGAGACCAATAGAAATTAAAACCAATTGAAACCCTAAAATGTTTCAAAAAAAAATGTTGCAAATGTGATAGATCATCAATGATGACTAATCTCCTCTAATAGTTTGAGATCTTAATTTTTGTAGACTAATATCCTACAAAGCCATGCACCAAATAATATTTATCTACCTCTTTCTCTTAAAAAGAATATATAAATTAAAATTTAGGTTACAACTGTACTTAACTATGCATAGTTATATATCAAAGTTAAAGTAAGTTTTTTTTTTTTTATAAAAATAATTTTTTGCTAGTTCTTTTTGTTTAAATTTATGGTTCAACTATAATATTCAATCCTCTGTATGAAATTAACCTTAGTTTAATTAATATTATTCATCAATATGTGTATTTACATCAAATTAGTTTTAATTTAATTAGTATTATATATATTTATTTAATTAATGTTTACATATAAAATGGCCTTATATAAAATTTCCGTCTTAGACCCCAAATTTTGTTGGGCCAGCTCTGGCTTAGCGGAGCACCTCTTGAATCTTTGCATCAAACTTGGGCTGAGATTAATTCTCACCTTTCTCAGGTAAGTGGTTTCTGAGGCATAGGCAAACTTAGCTTTTTTCTCCTGTTGTGTTCATTTTGTGCCTTCTCCCCTTTCTCTGTGGCACTTTCTTGTTCTTTTTGCATAACACTATCTGATAAACTATCATACAATATGGCTCCAGTGATTTCTCTCTCTCTAAATTTAAGTTCATTCTCTTGCGGCAAGGTACTGTATATTAGAGTGGTTTTTTCCCTTCTATTTTTCTTATAACATATCATGAAAATTTAAAACTATTTGCTATGCACTAAGAAATCTCTTGTTATGTTTCATTTCAAAGGTCAAAGCTGTTGCTGGAAAAATGGGGATTGGATTTTTGGCAATTGGTTTTCAGCCAAAAATGGAAGATAAAGACACGCCTGTAATGCCCTTGGTAACTCCTTCCAACGACTCGAATTGGATAAAAGTGTTGTGTTGGGGGAAGCACTCATACCACTTTGTTGTACAAGTGAAAACATTCATACCAATTGCATAGAGCTATGATTAGTCAAAGCACACCTCATACCACCAAGGAATAAGATTTTTACATGATATGATAAGCTCCATGCATACATCTATAAGCCATACAAATCAAGTTCTATTATAGATATGGATTGCAAACACACAACCGTCTCTCACAAACCACGCTCATAAATCCTCATTCACAAGCAAAGGTCCAATTACATCAACCTCGTTACTTTTAAGCCTCAAAATTGATCATACTAGTTACCAAGTCATAACATGAAGATATACGTAATGAATGTAGTTTTTGACAAAGCTGCTTTGCCTTTTTGTTTTTTCCTATTTTATTTTTTTCCCTGCTGCCATGGAATTTATAGGGTTAACCAAGCTATTCTCATATAAATGATAATATTGGTCTTTTAATTTTATTTATAAATAAGAACCTTTATTAGGGCCCTGAACGAGGGGAGGAGGAACTTACACCTCAGGCTCAGAGGGTACAGAGGAGATTGTGATACTTCTTCTCAACTGAAAAAAAGAAGCTTCGTTAGCTACACCATGAGGATGGTTTAGTTTTTCAAATGCTAAGACCTTTAGACCAGTGAAACTTTGCACTTCTTACCTTAGTATGACACAACGTTTCTATGTGCTTTCTTGTTTCTTTAGTACAACAGACCAAACAAGTTAGCATGTCTTTTGTTTCGAAATTTTTATTTTTATTGGGAACTAGCATACATAACATTGTCATTAATTTCAAAGTTTGAGGACAAATCAATTTTGTTGCTGTGAGCTTGTTTCTTGTACTAGCCAACTAGACTTACCCACCATTAAGCATTTGTAGGTCTTGAACTCATGAGTCATGACCCTCTATCCCATTATTATAAAATGAGGAAATGGTGTCCAGGTATTCCAGCATTGGACTTGAGTACTCAGCTTCAAATAATACTTTAATTACGATCCATAGTTTTCTGCTAACCTTTCATATAGTTTTGCTAATAGTATATTGATCAAGTAATTTTGCTCAGGCAAGACACGGGATTATAAGGAAGTTCTGTCCGAAGCTTGGCTCATTTGCACAAGATGTGATGTATCGAACATGTACTGTTCAGGTGAATGAATTTGGTATTTGTGGCGATAAAATTCAAAAGCACTAAACAGACATTCCTTGATTTGGTTGAAAGACTTCTCTTTCATAATACTACTTATAATGTATTGTTTCGAATGGAAAGTGATACACACTTGAGCTCACCTTTTACAGGTTAATCTGGATTATAGTTCAGAACTTGACATGGTCAGAAAATTTCGTGCTAGTCTTGCTTTGCAGCCTGTAAAGTCTATGGCCTTACCTTTTTTCTCCTTGTTTTTTCCTTGAAAAATTGTCTTCATGAAATTTTAACTATTGTAACAAAATGGAACAGCTAGCAACAGCTCTATTTGCAAATTCACCCTTCACTAAAGGGAAGCCAAATGGTTACCTCAGCATGAGAAGGTTTTATTATTTTATTTTTAATGTCTTCCATCTAAAAATTTCCCTTGCACATCTCAAATATTTGCTTCCCTCTTATTTCTCTCTTGTTTTCGCTCTATTTAAACAGCCATACTTGGACTGATTTTGATAAGAATCGCACTGGCATGATCCCCTTTGTCTTTGATGACTCCTTTGGGTAAGTTTATTTTATTTTCGCTTGTAGAAGATAGTAGCATCTGTATGTTGATTGCTTCAGTTTGAGAGAAAAAAGATTACTAACTATTGACTCTTTTTGTGCTTCCTCATGCTATGACTGTCTCTCGATCTTTCTAGTCAATTAATTTTTTATTGGTGAATGTGCAAATTTTGTTACAAGTATAAGTTGGCCTTAGATTGAGGTTGTTTGTTAAATTGTTATGCCATGCACGACACTGGAGAGAGTGCGTGGTATGTTACACTTGACACTACCAAATATAGCCACTTTAATCTGTGACAATTTTAAAGCAACCTAGCTAGCATATTATTGGTTATCAATAAGCTGGGTCAGTGAGGTAAGGATATACAAGATTGCCATCACAATTTTAAAATTTTCTTTATGCAGGTTTGAGCGCTATATCGATTACGCACTTGATGTTCCAATGATTTGTGTTTATCGAAAAAAGAAGCACATTGACTGCACTGGAATGTCATTCCGGGTTTCCATCTATTTCTCAATACTTGATAGTTTGCAAATCTTTAGGCTTCCTTCCGTGGCCATGCTATTCTTTGCTCAACATTATTATTATTATTATTATTATTATTATATTTTAGTGTGCGTTTGGGAAGGTGGACACAAAATGGTAGAAAGTAAATGAAGATGGATTAATATCTTATCTTGCTTTATAGGATAGAAAATTAAAAGCAAGGAAAAAAGGCTGCTTAATTTTTATCGGGACCCATAATTTTTTTTCTCCCAAATTGGGAGAAAAATAGGAGGATCTTTCTTTACATAAGTGAGTTGACAATTATTTTTTAATTTTTAATTGTTTTTGAAAAACAAACACATATACCCACGAGAAAATAAATAAAGTTCTAACATAAAGTAACACTACAAACTCTACTTAAATGTTATGATTAAAAATAAAATAATATAAAACAAAACAATTTAATACAAGTGTATAAGAAGAATATCAGACCTCCTTTCAAACACAAAATAGAAAACATTAATCTATTTTTTCATTTTTTCCCCTACATTCATGTATTTTCTTTCCTATCACTTTTTTATCCCCTTACCAAACAAAGCCTTAATCTAGAGCTTTTTTTTTTTTTTAATATATAATTAACAGTGGTCATATTGTTAATACGCAGGACTTTATGGTAGGTAAACTTCCTAGTCTTCCAGGTGAATTTCCAACCTTGAACGACTGGTAGAATCATCTGACTGAAATATATCCAGAGGCTTGTTACTTGGGTACCACCATCCCCTTTTTTGAAATTAATTTTTTTTTTAGATGTTATATATATATATATATACACACACATATGTAGTGAACCATTCTTTCGCGATATACTTATTAGTGCCTAATATATGTCCACGTCTTGTTCAGGTCAGGTTAAAGAGATATTTAGAAATGAGGGGTGCTGAATGCTGATGCAGGGCCTTTAACGACGTTGTGTGCTTTACCAGCATTTTGGGTAGTAGTAGTCTCTTTGTTTTGTATATAAATATGCAACCTTCTATTGTTTTATTTAATAGCACATAGCTATATGAAATTGTTAGTTTTTAGACCCCTGAACAAACAATGTTTAACAAAATTTAAGGCCAAGTTTAATTAGGTCATTTAAGTATGCCTTAAGTTAAACATAAGTCAAACATCTCATGTAGCGCAAACGAAATAACACAAGATATGATGATCGAAGAAAACCAATTAAACAAACCAGTTTTAAGATAAAATAAACCTTGGGGCCGGGACGATCCCAAGAAGAACAATTCACTATCAAATAGAAGTTTACAATCAAGAATATTTAATTTGTAATAAACTTAACTATAATTATCAAACCTAACTTTGAAACCCTCAAACTTCTTTGATATGGATTTGCTGCAACATGAACTTCTAATTCACATTTTGCTCTTCAATACGCTTGATATCTAAAGCTTGGGTTGCAACTTGGTTCCACCGGTACGTAAACTCCGTTTGGGTAGTGAGAGTTTGTGTCTGTGTTTAGAGTAATTTCGTTTTTTTTTTTTTTTTTTTTTTAATTTTTAAGTCCAGCTCCTGTTGCACTGTTCATGGGACATGAATAGTGCAATCAGGCCAATGAACAGTAACCGAAATATATATTTTTTTATTATTTTCAATTTTTAGCAAAATAAGCGGTATCCAAACATACACTTACGGTATAAGAATGATCTCCGGTATATGCTTGAAAAAGTAAAAGACACAGAACCTCACATATCTCAAAAGAGTAGTTTTCCAAGACTTGAAAAACGTGCTTTAGGATTTTTTTTATATACCCAATGAATTTGGACTGAAACCCTAAATGTTTAATAGGCTATTGAGCTTTATTTAAATTTGGCAGAAACTCATCTCAATTGGTCGAAGCTTTTTCTAGATCAATCGAGCCAGTCCGATTTTGAATTCCTAAACTTGCAACTTATATGTTCTTGAATTTTGACTTGTAACATTTTATGCAATGTCTAACATGACCTATAGACACTATGATCTATACCTAGATAAATTTATGTACATGGTTTGCCAATAAACAAAGTATTTAGAACCTAAATATTTTGAACCTGACAATAAGCATTACTTTACAATATATTCAATTACAAACAGCATAGAACTTTGGCATTCAACTTGGGATTTAAATCCCACCAACCACTTGTGGAGTCATGTCCATACTTCAGTTTAGTTTAGATAAATTAAGATATTCATCCTTTCAATATCCCAATAACTATCTAACTTCGATTATATGTTAAATTTCAGGTAGGTTTATTAAAAGATGAGGTTTCACTACAAAATGTTCTTGATATGGTAGCTGATTGGACCCCTCAAGAAAGACAGACGTTAAGGGATAAGGTAATGCAAGTACTATAAAATAATGTGTTATTCCATTGTTTGAAAGAAAGAAAGATGCCATATGAAAAAGATGTCTATCTAGATGGAATTTGTAGTTGGGATTGACTCAAAAAATTTCTACCTAAGTTTCGTGAAAATTTTAAATTTCTCCTTCTAATCCCAAATTTTGGCAAAAAGGATCGTGTCCAAGAACAAACTAACACTTGTACGATGTGTGTATACTTTTGGCATGTTGGAAAGTTTGGATTGTAATGCAAATGTTGATGTTGGAGTATTGAGAAGAATGTAAAGATAGAGCCAAGCATGGGGGGCTGTAGGCAAGGAAAAGTTCAATGTCTTTTGGTGATTTTAGTTCCAATGCTGATTTAGTTTAATTACATCTTTCTATGGAGCTAAGATGGCAAATCTAAATTAAGGTTTTTTTTTTTTGCTAGGTTCCTAAGACAGGTCTAAACACACCATTTCAAGGTGGCTTGTTAAAGGATGTAGCTGAAAGTGTTATAAAGTGGGCGAAGGTAATCTACGCAAGATAAGATCAATGTCATTGCCGTCTTGTAGTTGACTATCTTAAAACCAATCTATTATTCTATAGGATGGCTTGGAAAGGAGAGGCCTTGGGGAATCAATGTACTTGAATGAGCTAGCAGAGGATGTTATAACAGGTAACTAATCTGTAAAGCATTCATGTATTCTTTTCTAGATTGAAAATATGCAATACATGCATGATTTTCTTAATTAATGCAGGTGTGACACCAGCTGAGAAGCTTCTGCAGATGTATAATGAAAAGTGGGGAAAAATGATGATCCTGTGTTTGGTGAGCTACTCTACTAAGTTGAACTTGATTCTCATGACAAAATGCCTTTTTTTTTTTCTTTTTTTTTTTTTGTGTACCTTTCTTGTTCATGTTCTAAACTACTTTTCCTAAATGGTTATGTTTCTATATTGCAAGAATAAATAATGACAGATACCATTCTGGAATTTTTTATTATTATAAAGAATCTCTGATTTTAAAGTATTCTCCCAACTCAGTTCATAGAATGAGAAATATTATATTCATTTAGGCAATTCACACTAAGGGTCCGTTTGGATAGAACTTATTGCTGAAAACTGAAAATTGAAAACACTGTAGCAAAATAATTTTTAAATGGTTAAAAAACACTGTTCATGCCAAAAGTTACTGTTCATTGGCCTAAAATCACTGTTCATGGCCAATGAACAGTAACAAACACGCGTAAAAAAAAAAAAAAACTGGACGTGGACGCACGTTTGTGCTATCCAAACACCCTCTAAGAGTGTGTCTGGAAGTGTGGCAGAGGAGAGAGCAGTGAAAATTAAATTTACTTAATTTGGAAGAATTAAAAATAAGGAGTATGGATATATTCTACCCTCCAAATCCTCTCAAACTATTTTCCCCCTCTCTCCAAAAAAATCCAAATAAAGTGAATTAAATCACTGCATCCCTCTCCTACACTCTTCCTCCTCCTACCATCTAAAAACTTGTATGCATTCTTCATGGGGAATGGAATACTGGGCTTCCTTGGGGAAAGATAACTTAATTGGTCATTAGCAAAATATTAGCAAAATTTAATCAGCATAAGTTGTTAACAGCTATATGACACTAGCAATCTTTTCACGTGGGCATACTATTAAATTTTTTTTTTTTTTTTACGAGATTTTTTCTATGACAACAATTTTTTTTTCCACAAAATTTTCACTACTCTGATAGACTTTAATGTAGCAAATTTTGAGTGATTCTCTTTCACTTTCTCTTGCACTCACAATCTACCATATTAGAATTGTGATAAAGTTGTCAAATATCTTGTAACTGAATTGATACCTCCTCATATACAAAATGTTTCGGAGTCTAGGGGAAAATGGTTTGATCTATGAACTCTAAGGGTCTGTTTGGTTGGAGGAGTTAAAAAATGAGGAGAGGATGGACAAGTAAGAAGATAAAAAAGATTTTAATATCCCTCATTTGTGTTTGGTTGGAAGGATAGAAAAGTAGAAAGAAAGAAAACTTTTTTTTTTTTTTTGATTCAACAGGAAAATGGGAGGATAGAAAATAGAATTTATTTAAATTTACCATCATATCCCAATTTAATAAAAGAAAAATAACACATTATATTCTTATTTAAAAGTTTGTGTATGAATAGACACTTAATTTTTTATTTTATTTTTAAAAAAGTAGCAAAAAAAATTCAAATAAACCGATTAAAAAAAAACCAAAACTTGTGAGAATAGAAACAGATGTACACCCGAAACCAAGGGAGTCAATACCGTACTAGAAGCCGTTTTGGTTTGGTCAAAAGGACGAAATATTTTGGTACCAGTTAATACTAGTGTACCATTTCGAGTTTGCTACTAATTATATATATATATATATATATATATATATATATATATATATATATATATATATATATAAAATTCAAAATCTATATAATTTGTTGCAAATATTTAAAATGACAATTTACATATATGCTTTAATTTTGAGCCTTCTGATTAAAGTATCAACTCATTATTATTAAATAAAAGAAAATACATAGATAATACTTAATAGATTACATGGTGATAATTATATTAATAATAGTAGTAATAATAAGTTTGTAGTTATAGATGGCAGATCACTTGTATCCTTAACAAAAATATACAAGTTTGAATTGTCAAATGCCTTTGAAATTTGTGTCCTTTTAATATTAAAAAAATACATAAAAATCTATTTGAAAGTTATACTGTCCGAGTTCACATGGGTAGTGTCAGGCACACTACCACTCTTTTAACAAAGGTAAAGTCTCTCCTTTGATGAAAAGTAAAAGCATAAGACAAAGAAAGTTTTAGAGAAACATTGGTCAGTAAGAAGTGAAACAGATGTGGAGCAACTCTGGACGAAAGATGAAGAACAAGAAGAACCAAAGACAAAAAGGAGATGGACGATGATCGGCGAAGTGGTGTCGCTGCCAAGAAAGTGGAAGCGACAATAAGGATCTAGGTATCTTTCTTCTTCTTCTTCTTCTTCTTTTTTTTTTCATTAGTTTACATTTTACCGGCTGATTTTCATTTTCCGGCCGATATTCAGTATTTTTCCCAGAACGGCCGGCACATCCCGGTATGATCCGGTACTTGAAGCGGAACGAAACAACCATGTTTTTGTTCCGGCCTAAGCACCGGTACGGTAAATTCTGGCCGTACCAATCGGTACGGTACAAAATCGACTTCCTTGCCTGAAACATTGAAAAGAAGAAGAAGAAGAAGAAGAAGAAGAAGAAGAAGAAGAAGAAACTATTGAGACAACAAGACAAAAAACCAAAATGAAAGAAAAAATAAAACCAAAAATTGAGACAACATTGAATATAGTTGTGGTTGTGGTCTGGTGTTAGGGTTAGTTTTGTCCAAAACATAAAAAAGTAAAACTCTTAGTTTTTCTTTCTATTTTCTCTCCCAAGTTGGGGAGATTGAAATATGGTGTGCCCAGGAAGAATACACCTAGGCCCCACCGGTTATTTTTTCCTCCCTCCCTTCCAACCAAACTCCCACTAAATATACTTTCTCTTCACTTTTCTCTTTTCAATTTTTCATCCTACATAAAGTCCCTCCAAACAAATATACACTAAGCCTCCCACTCATGCTTCATTCATTTTCTTAGCATCTTGTGTTATATATATATATATATATATATATATATATATATATATATATATATATATATATATATATATATATATATATATATACACACTCATATACATACATGAGTAGGTTGTAATAATGATATTTGAGTTTAGAGAATATTGTTTCATAAAGTCGATAAAGTGAAATTTCAAGTTTTGAAATTTTCTAAATGAAAATTCAAAATTCAGTATTTTCGATTGGTCAAAACTTTTGCTCGATCAATCGAAATGGTAAGGAAATCCATCATAGAGTGTCTACCTGTTTCGATTGATCTCAATTCCTATTCAATTAATCAAAAAGAGCATTCAATCAATCAAAAGGAACTCCTGATCGATCGAAACTCATAAAACTGATTTTTTTATGGAATTTTTTGGTGTTCGATCGATCGAACAGGAATTGAGATCAATCGAAATTCATAAAACTGAATTTTTTGCAAAATTTTCTAGTGACTATTCTGAAAGTTTAAAGAGGTTTCAAGCCTTGTGAACGGCTTTATGAAACATTTTGACTCTCCATACGTGTCTTTTGATGAAATATAACCCCTATGGGTATAAATAGAGGCTTATGTTCACTTGAAATCCTGCGGTTATTTTTTAGAATTTCTATTTGTAGAACCCAACAATTTGGTTGTATCCTGGAGACAAGTTTACAATAACCCTTTAGCAGCAAAAGTGTGGGGGCAAATATTGTCTAAGGATAACAATTTTATGCCTCCAAGTTAGCTATTTTTTGTTTTGTCTTTGTCTTAACCTAATTCTTCCATTATTACTTTGTGTATTAGTCCCAACAATTTAAGACAATATTTGCTACAATAGAAGGAACAAGTGATATTTCAATGCTAAAGATGTTGAATCATGAGTTGGTGAAATTGGATCACTTTGTTGGAACCAATTTCTCTAGATGGAAAGACAAGATGAAATTCCTACTCACTGCACTGAGGCTCTTCTACGTCTTAGACCTGAGTTTGATGCCTTTCCCTACTGCAAATGATGAAGACACTAATGAAATAAAGGCACAAAGAAAGAAGCGGGAAGAAGATGAATTGATATGCAGAGGGAACATTCTCAATACTCTTTCAGATCTCTACACATTAATGAAGTCACCGAAGGAGATTTGGAATGCATTGGAGGCAAAGTACAAAACTAAGAAAATAGGTATGAATAAGTTTATTACTCAAAAGTACTTTGATTATAAAATGCTTGACAATATCTCAATTTTGGATCAAGTGCATGAGTTACAGATATTGGTCAATAAACTCCGTGATTTGTCAATTAATATTACTAAATCATTCCAAGTGGGTGCAATCATTGCGAACTCCCACCAAGTTGAAATAATTTTAGAAAGAAGTTTTTGCATATGTCAGAAGATCTCACTTTAGAACAATTCGGACAACATCTTCGAATTGAAGAGGACAACATCTTTGAATTGAAAGAGTGAGAATTTGTTTAGACCCCTTTAACAGATTGTTTAACCTAATTTATTAACCAAGTGATTACTTAGATTAATTTTTAGATCTAGGTTAAAAAAAATAAATTATATCATGCAAAGTTGCGGAAAAGTAAATAACACCACGATATGACTACCTAGGAAAACCAATGAAACTAACCCGTTTCAAGATAAAAACCTAGAGAAGATTTGACCTAGCTATCCTCAAGATAAACCAAATCCACTATAAGAGAATTGAAGTTTTTACAAAAGATTTAACCCTAAATCTAATGCTACCTCATGTAGTAACTTACTGACACGACCACGTGCAAGCACTAATCCACAGATTCATTCTCTTCTTAGATTAACAACAACACAAGCACACCCTTGCTTGTGACTTTGAGATTCCACTCAAAAGTTTCAGATCACCATCAATAGTTGATCTTGAATGCAACAACTAGTTCTACGAATCCTTGATTGTAGTTTAAGCTCCGATAGAATCTTGTGTAGTTAGAAAGTATGGAACCTTTCAAATTTCACAAAGAGTAACACATATGTCTTCCAAATTTTTTTTCAAAACGTAGCTAGGGTTTTCTTTTTATATGTGGAGAAGTTTAAGTGAAACCCTAAATGTTTTTGTAGTGATTGGAATGAAATAACCTTCTACAGAAAACCATATCTGTGATTTTTGATCGGTCGGGTCTATTTCTCGATCGGTCAAGAAAGGCAGAACTTGTCTTCTCTTTTCTACAATCAGCTGGACTTGAAATCTTGAAACACACTTATTTAAGCACACTCTAAACACTTAAACTAGACATGTTTTGTTCTCGGTTTGCCAACACAATACAACCATAATTCTAAATATTTAATCTAAATATTTAATCTAAATCTTTAGAACCTAACAAAGAGGAAAGTCGAGTTAGAGATGGGACTAACATAGATTTTAAAGTGAATGTGAACAATGTGAGCAATGTTCAAAGTGAGAGTTCGAATAAGACCAATAAGCACTTGAAAGTGAACAAAAGTGAGAGAAGTTTCAAGAAGAAAAACTCTAAGAATCCCAACAAGGACAAGAAGAACTAGGCTTGTTTCCATTGTGGAAAGAAAGGTCATTACATTCACGAATGTAAATTCTTAAAGAACAAGAGAAAGGATAAAGAAGTCAATGCCAATGAAACAAATGTCATTAAGGACATTGTTACCATGGAAAGTGACATACATATAGAAGTGATCACTAAGGTTCATATGGCTGTAATTGCAAATCTTTTTGATTGGTGGTTTGATTCGGGTGCAATGGTGCATGTATGCAACAACAAAGAATAATTTAAGCCTTATGAGGAGTCTTCCATAGAACAAGAGGTGCTAATGGACAACCACAATAAAGCAATGGTTCTTGGAAACGGCACCATTGAAGTGAAAATAAGTTCCGACAAGATGTTGATCTTGAACAATGTTCTTCATGTACCCGATATTAAGAAGAATCTTGTATTTGCTAACTTGTTATGTAAGAGTGGTGTAAAAGCTATACTTGAATTGGACAATTTAATCTTGTCCAAGAATGGAATATTTGTACGCAAGAGATATATTACTAATGACATGTACAAACTAAGTATTATTAATAAAGAAGTTTCTAGTTGTGATTATATTGTTAATTCTTCATATTTGTGGTATATGCTAGATTAGAATATTTAAATTTTAAATACTTAAAGTTTATGTCAAAGCATGGTATGATTTCAAATAAGTATGATGATGAAAAGAAATATGAAATTGGTATTCAAGCAAAGATGACAAAGAAATTTTTTCCTAAGTCAGATAGAAATTCTATCATGCTTGAACTTGTATAATATGAGTTATGGAATGAAAGGAAACCAAACCTTGTTTATATCAAAGTGTGGGGGTGTTTAGTCTTTTATAGAGTGATTGATCCAAAAAGAACAAAGTTAAGTCCAAGAGCCATGAAAAGTGTGTTTATGGGTTATGCTAAAAATTCAAAGGCATATAGATTATTAGACTTAAGCTTTTTGGAAGGAAGTTATAAATGATGAAATGGACTCAATATTATCCAATGATACTTAGGTCCTAGTGGATCTACCTATTGGTTTAAAACCAATTAGTTGTAAATGGGTATTTAGACAAAAGTATAATACTAATGGATCAATTCAAACCCTTAAAGCAATGCTAGTGACAAAAGGCTTTAAACAAAGGGAATGAATAGACTATTTGATACCTATACATCAGTGGCTAGGATCACGTCTATGCATGTATAGTTAGCTCTTGCATCCATATCAAGGAAGTCGATACCGTACTATATTGGCCGGTACAATTGGAATTCTTTGTACCAGTTGATAAACCAGTACCAAAACACCTTTAAAATGTACCGTTCAAGATATTGGCCTATACTGGACAATACCGACTATACCAAAGTATATCAGACGTTTCGACTGGAAAAGAGAAATTGGCTGGTACAAAAACTAAAAGAAAAAATATAAGAATTGCATGTTTTGAAAAAACTCTAGTGTAGCAGGTTGCCACCACATTGACATTGTCGATTAGATCTTCTTCTTCTTCTTTTTTCTTTTTTTTTTTCTTCTGTTGTCCATCTCCACTACTCTGATTTTTTCTTCTTCTTTTTTTACCGAACAATGAACATTGCTATGTGGTTCTTTTTTTTTTTTTTTGTATCTTATATGAAATTTTGCAAGCCCTTTTACACGTGACTAGCCTTGGAAATGTTAAAAACTTATATTTTTTTTAATAAAAGATGGGCTGAATGGTTCAACCTTTACTTCTTTTTCAGTTTTGAGCTCCACATTATGTGATGCATTAATTGCATCACATCAATTGAACTTTTTATTTTTTTGAGCGGCAACTTTTTAGTTTTCAGAATAAAGAAATGTACATAAATGACTTATTATATTAGTATATATTTTTTAAAATGTTTATTATCATATTATTAATGGGGGTGATATTTTAAGTTTGAGATTTGACATAATTGGTGAAATATGAGTTTGAAATTTTATAGTTCTTAATATAATATATATTATATAAAATAGTGGTAAATCTAAAACGGTACACCGGTATTAAACGGTGTTGAAATATTTCATTCCATTAACTAAGCCGAAATTGCCTCCGGTATAGTATTGACTCTATTAGTCCATATACAAGTTGGTAGTATATCAAATGGATGTAAAAACAGCCTTCCTTAATGGTGATCCTGATGAAAAAGTCTACACGGAACAACCTGAGGGTTTTGTACTTCCTAGAAATGAGAGAAATACAAGAAATCCCGTGGTTATTCTCTAGAATTACTATCTGTAAACCCAACAATTTGGTTGTATCTTGTGAACAAGTTTGCGATAACCCTTTGTCAACCCAGCAGCACCACATCCAGCTGCAATCCTGACTAGCTGTAACATTGCTTTGCTGCCCTCAATCTAGCAGCATAACACCCAGCTGCAATCTTAACCAACTTCAACATTACCTTGCTGCCCTCACTCCAGCAACACCAAACCTGGCTGCAATCTTAACTGACTTCAACATTACCTCACTGCCCTTACTCCAGCGGCACTATGCCCAGTTGCAATCCTGACTAGCTGCAACATTACGTTGTTGCCTTCAACCTAGCAGCATCATCTTCAACAACCAACAATCTCAGACTGCCTCCTTCAAAAAGGTCTTCAAGCAAACCCATTACTCGTGCATGCCCTTGCAGTATAAGCCCATGCACTCAGGGGGCTAAATGTTAAGGGCTTTTTTTTTTGGCCCACATGACATTACTTCATTGGCAACCCATTCCACATCAACATATTATTGATTTTTTGGGTAAATCTCTTTGAAGCCCAAAATAAGCTCATATCTCATTCAACTACATGGATTGGGCTCACATGGTCCATAAGATCCTTATTTCAAAAGGCAAATTCATGGTCCATATTTCCTTTTCATCAATTGGGATCATAACTAATGACATCATCAACATCAACATATGGATCAGGCTTAAGCAATGAATTAAAGCTCACGACCCATATTACCTCTCTTACACTCATGGCAAGTGGCTTTTTCAACAAGAGCCCATATTTACACAAAATGACAACAAAACCCGAGGTACGTCATCTCATATTCGGCTTATGATCCAAGCTCATAAATCTCTTTGGGGAAATTTTGGGAGTTGTGCTTTGGAGGACCAAGAGGTATGTTCAGTAAAACTCCAGCAGTTTAAAGTTGATAAAAGAAGCATGTTATTTTGCGTGTTTTCTCCAACTCTCTGAACTTTGACGAGTCTGTGTGTAGTGGGTAACATATGGTAAGCATCTCTTGTCACATAGCATTTTAGATGATAAAATTCCTCATTGCTCTTTTCCTAAAACTTATATTCAATATCCCCAACCATCTAACTGCTGGGAAAATAACTGTTCATTCAATCCCCAACTATTACTATACAAATTTGGAAACTTCATTATATTATTCTATATAAATCTTATTACTACTTTCAGCTAAAATCCAACTCAAACACATGACCTAATCTGATTGGCTACCTTTTATTTCCAACTATATGCAAAATATTCATGATATCTCTCATACCCAGTTGTTGTCTGCCATAATCAGACCATATATTTCTCTGCCAGCTGCTAGAGCAGAGCATTAAATACTCTTCTTGCTCACCAAGATTATGTCACAACACAATGAGACCTTGACTAAATCTCTAAAACTTCATTAACTTTCAACCAATCCTTCTCTTACTTGCTAGAAATGTGTTGTAATGGAACTTTGCACCAAAACACAAACACCCAAAAGGAAAACATTTCCAGCAAAATCCCAGCAGTGTATTCAATACTTGACACCTAGCTAGAAGTGATATCATCAACCATTTAATGCTGAAATCCCAGCTGCCAGCTGTTATACCCAAAATAGCAATATTCCCATGAAAGAGATCTTACCATTTTTAGCCAAATCCATAAATAAATGTTGAATACCCTCTCTAGCAGTCTGAAATCACCCAACTGGCCTCATTTGCTTCTGCCCAAAGCAACAACTGTCTCATGAAAGCTGGGACAGCTGTCTCATGATATATGTCACAGCTTTTCCTGACAGCTGGGACAGTTTTTTCAGAGCAGATGTAACAGCTGACCCAGCAGCCTGAGCATTGCTGTTTTTTCCACATTTGGCTAAAACCAAAACCAACAAGTAACTATCTTTTTCTTGCCAAAATACCTTCCTTTTCTGCTGCTCTTTCCCTAACAGCTCTTACCCAAAACAACAAGAATACCATAAAGCTAAACCTACCATTTTTGCCCAAATCTTAAGATGGATTTTCTGAAAATTTATTGCTATTTGGGACAGATTTTGGCTGAGATTATTTGCTAAAATACCCCCTTAAACTCAGCTAAATAGGACCTCTCATCAACACCTTAAGAGGGGGACACAAAAAATGGAGAAGAGCAACTCTTTGACAAACCTCTCTATTCTCTCTCCCTCTAAATTATCTTCTCAAGCTCTTAAAGAAGTTCTGGGTTTTTAGTTTCAAAATTAGGAACTAAACTCTTCAGCCCTTAGCTCATCATGCCCTTCATAAGCTTTCATACACCCTCCCAGTAGAAAAGCCCAGCTCTTATACTCATTCTCTCACTCTCCATATTCAGAAAATACACCTATCTTATGGCTCCTATCTCCAAATACTTAAACACATCTTCATACTCTTCTCTTACAAAATCTTTCCTCTTGCAAAGCAATCTCTATAATTTCTCCAACGATTATAATCTCATATTTTTACTATCTTTAACCACCATTTCTTTCATACTTCCATATATCATACATATTACAAATGTTACATCCCACAAAACACTCATATCTCTAAATGTCTCTTTCCCCACTTCTCTTACACAATCTCATACATATTTACTACACTATTACATATGACTCACTACACTTTTCTAAACTCTACTCTCATACTCTCTCACTCTTAAGTTCTACTGTTTTGCTGCTCATAAACACATATCAATACTCTTCTCCATCTCTCTTATAAAAGCCCTTCTCATGGAAGGCATAAACTTTTAATGCTAAAGCCCTTCTCCTAGAAGGCACCAAGATCTCATATCAAAGCCCTTCTCATGGAAGGCACAAATCTATCTTACATAAAACCCTCCTCTTAGAAGGTACAAATACTCTATAAAAAAGCCCTTCTCGTGGGATGTAGCACTATTCATAACTTCACAACAACTAAAAGAGTATTGTCAAGGGGAAAATTTATTTAAGTGCATGATAAGAGGGGCAAGCTTAACTAGCCCCTACACACAGCTGGACATACTCTCTTTCCTTCCAATTGCACCAATTTTTCCCCATCAATCATGAAGTTATCATGGCAAACTACCTCTTTACCGTTGGGGTCACTTTGCTGGGATATTATCAACTCACATAAGCTGTACAGTTGGGCTACAAACCATACAAAAATAAGTGACTTTGCTTCCTTTTTGTAAATTTACATTATTGAGTATATGATTACTTCACATTTAAATACATATCACTTTATTCCAACTACTATTACAACTATTAACCAAAACTTAAACTCATTTAAATACATGATAAGAGGGGCAATCTTAACTAGCCTCTACCGCTGGCATTCTGCTGGAATCCTATAAGCTCACTGATGCTACATAGCTAGGCTACAAAGTATATTAAGATAAGTGACTTTGCTTCCATATCTTTAAATTTACATTATTAAGTACATGATTACTTTATTTCTAAATAAATTCTACTTTTTTTCAACTACTAATCAAAGCTATCATATCAAACGCATATTGTATATTTATTCGACCATTATCATGATTCTTAAACTTTGGCTTTGATGGTTTGGTAGGCTTAAAAGTACACCGGTAGCCATTGGACCACGTGGCCCAATGTTGAGTTCCGGGACGCAACTCCCCAAACGAACTTGGGTCTAGCAAGGTCATCCCTCTAAAGGACGACACTTTGCCGAGCAACCGAAAAAGGCCCTCGAACACTCTTTAACAACAAGAGTGTGGGAGAAAATATTGTCTAAAGATAACAATTTTGTGTCTCCAAGTTATCTATTTTCTGTTCTATCTTTGTGTTAACCTAGTTTTTCCACTATTACTTTGTGTATTATTTCCAACATCTTGCTTATAGTCACATGTACAAAATGTTTGAATAAGTTATTACCGGCCTAATGCTAGAGTCGGTGATGACTCTTACAATGAAAAGCTCAAATGTGATTGGTTGACACTCTCAGTCCTGATGTCCACCTCAAGTTGATTTAAGTAAAATTTGACCAAAGCTCCTAAACTAGCCTTTGCCATATTTTAGTGAAGTGTCTGTGTTTGAATGTGATTCCTTTCACATAGGCATTGGTGATGTATACCAATTAAAAGGGACAAGTAATTGGGTTAAGTAGGGGGTTATTTTATGGATTCATTTTTAAGCTTTAAGATTTGAGTAATGCTACAGACACAAACTATTTTAAAACATTTTTACAAACTACTGATGTGACTAGTAATTTTTAAATAGTTATTGTAAGTAAAAATGTGATGTTAGTGATAGACCCATATTAGAATTAGTAAGAAATTGCCATATCAGCAATTTGTAAAAATGTTGTAAAATAGTTTGTGTCAATAGCATTGCTTTTAAGATTTTAGTGATGTTTTGTAAAGTTTTAGATCCCTGTAAACTAGATTGTTTAACCTAATTAATTAATCAAGTGAATACTTAGGTTTATTATTCAGATCTATATTAACACAATCAAATCATATCATGTAAAGCAGCGAAAAATAAAGAACACAAAGATCTGATGACCTAGGAAAACTAAACCAATAGAAAACCTAGGGAGGATTTAACCTAGCTATCCTCAAGGTAAAAAACAAATCCACTATGAAAGAATTGAAGTTTGTATAATAGAACTTAGACCACTAATATTCTATTACTACCTCGAGTAGAAAACTTACTACCACGACCCCATGATAGTTCCGAGTCCATGGACTACTTATTTCCTTAATCTGCAGCAACCACAAGTTCACCTACTTATGACTTTGAAACTCCACTCAAAGGTTTAAGATCTTCTTTAATGTTCTTTATGCAGCAACTGAAACAACCATCAAGTTCTTGATGTGAATCTTGATCTTGATAGTTAATCTTGATCTTGCTAGTTCAAAGTGTGTGTATGAAGGTAAACACATATAAATCTCACAAAAGATTCAACACACAACTAATCAAAGACTCTAGAGAGCTTTTGGGTACAAAACCCTAGATTTACAAAAGAGGCATACTCTTCTCTCTCTAAAAAACCTCTTTAAAAACGTGTTTAGTATTTCCTTTATATACTAGAAGAAGTAGACCTAAAACCCTAATCCTTAATGGGCTTGAACTGTTGTTTGGGCTTAATTAAAATTCTGCAGATACGTGTTTCGATCGATCGAGCCTGTCTTTCGATCTATAGAACCAAGCAGTTTCTGAACTCTTCTTTCTCCATCTTGTATGTTCTTGAATCACCTTGAATATTGTCTAATAATAACTATAGACTCTAGGATCTATATCTAGACAAGTTTGTGTTCACGATTTGCCAATTGTTCTAAACTTTTAGAACCTAACAATCTCCCCCTTTGGCAATTCATAACAAAACTTACATACAATATGAAATGTTCAAATACAAGAACAACCCAATACAATAAAATGCCCAATTACACATTATTTCCTAAATTACTATTCAACCTAACTACTATCTATTAGTTGCAAAAGTAGACAGCAACTTTGAATGAATTAACCTGTAAATTCTTGAAATACTAAACAAACCATAAATGCATGTGTGGAAAATACAAGTAAACCAATATGAAACACAATATAAAAACAAAAGTAAACTAACTCTCCCTCTAAGTTAGATACATCAAAAACTTTTATAGTCTCCCCCTTTCAAAAACAATTTCATCTCCCCCTAAACAAAACATTTTAAAAAACTTTTCCAAATTTCATCTATTTCTCCCATTTTTTGTCACGTATTGACAAAGACAACTCAATCAAAGAGTAAACAGAAACATACGCAACAAAAGATAAAAGGAAATAGAGAATCAAGGAAACAACTCCCCCTATGATCAACATAGGTTCTAAAAACATCTTTCTCCCCCTATAAAAATAGGAAAAACAGAACATGTTTTGGGAAAAATAGTTTTGGAACATATTTAGGAGGTGGGGATAAATAAAAACACACAAACTAAACTTAAAATCTAAGTTGCGGATACACATGAAGAAAAATATTCTCTCTTTCAATAAATGCAAACTTGACGTTATGTGACCTATAAACAATTGCATGAGTAGAGAAAATATTTGCACATTGATTATCCATCATATCTCTTAAGAAAAATATTTTCTGCAGTTCACACAAAAAATAACATATACTAAAATGTACAAATGACTCAAAAATTAATCAATCAATTTTTAAATCAAGTTGAGTACCCAATTTAGCAAAGTATATGCATGTTATATGTGAAAGCAATGAGAGATATGATTGCAAAACTACAAGATGGATACAAAAAACAATGCAATGCATGTGAATCCTAAACATAAATGATGCATGAAAAAAAATTTGTCAAAAATCGAAAAACTGAAAATTTTTAGTTTCGATCGGTCAAGCATTGATCGAATACTAATCGAGTCAGGCAAAAGCTAGACTTGAAAATCTGGAAATTTTCAATTGATCGAAATCACACTCGATTGATCGAAATTCTGGAAAACTGAATTTTTTGAAAAACAGCAGATGTTTTATGCAGAAAACACTCAAACCAATTGATTTTATAAATGAAATGCATGAGTATGAGTTTAAAAGTTTTTAAAAAATATTTGTTTTCAACCTAGAACTTTCAAAAACAAGATTATAACACATTTTTCCCCCAAATTTTAGTCAATGAACATATTTTGCATCAAAATCATAGAACATATAATCTTAGATGGCCAAATCAAATTCACACACAATTTCATGTACTAAGTTTAGCAAAGAATAACTTGTGTAGTGTGTGCAACTAGTAACAACATGAGATACATGTAAGGTGATATGTAGATAATAATCAATCACATTTTCTACAGAGTTCATCACATAAGTTTGAAAGTGACTATCACCTAAAGAGTTACATCATATAACTCCTACATCTCCTAGAAAACAAGCTTGCAATCATGGAAGTTTCTTATAATGTCTCATAATGTACACACAAATTTTATTTTATTTGAATTTATTATAGCCCAATAATGTACACACCAATGTTATTTAATTTGAATTTATTATGTTCGAGGCTACACCTTAGGTTCTTTTTGTGCATGTGCTACACTTTTTCGAGCACAAAATCTTATGATATGCACTAAGGTGTTCATGATTGGCTAGTAAACAGTGGTGAGATAGTTATTTATGCCTTTCTCTTAAGATTTTTTAGTCCTTACAATCAAAAGCATGTGACTTTAAAATTAAGATCACTTGATAAAAAACTATAAACAATTCTCACACAACATGCATCGCATAGCCAAAACTAGCAAAGTGCAGTAAAATAAGCTCATCCAAGCTAAACAAGGTACACAAGCATGTTATGTAAAGATAATAGGCCAATATTTATTACAAATTCATGATGTGTAATACAAAACAAATAAAAATCTTTTTGGTTTAAAAAAAAAATTATGACCAAAAACTAAAAGCACACATTATGCTAAGTGAACAATGCAAAACTATACATGATAGTGCTAAACTAAATTATAGAGGGTACACAAACAAGAAATATGAATTTCTTAATTAACCCATGAGTACATGTACCAACTAGTACATACTCATACAAAATCATATTTATCTCAGAATAATCATGCACTTAGTTGAGCAATACATACTATTCAAGTTTCTTTACAATGTCAAGCATGTTCTAAATCAAAAGCATCTTCTCATAATTCATGTAATTCTCAAGAAAAATAAAACTAGACACAAAATAAAATATTTTTGTCTTTTTGAAACTTTTCAATGTTTTTGGATTTTTGAATAATCAACACAACCTAAGAAAATAAAACAACCAAAACTAAAAGTTAACATGTCCACAAATAATTAAAAGAATTAAATCAGGGACAAGTCAGCAACACTCATCTTAGAGAATCTTTTCTCACCCATATAGCATGAGTCTTCAGCTTTGTAGGTGAAAATCCATGAGAACTAGAGTGTATTTGAGAGATTACACCAATCATCTGAGAAAGACTAAAATCCTGCAATTTCCTTTCACAAGCCAACAAGCTTAAATTTTTCAAAAGAATATGAAACAATTTATATGGACTTATGGCAGGAGAAATATCATCACATATCCTAGATTGAAATACAGAATGTTTAAATTTCAATTTATGACAATTAGGACTAATGTGATTGGAGACACCACAAAAGTGGCAAACAGAAACAAATTTAGGAATATCAGTATTCCTAACAGCAAATCTAGTCTCAGATTTTGGTTTTTGCCTCAACAAATAACAATTTGGTCTAATATGACCAATAACACCACAGAGGTGACAAGTAAGCACAAAAACAGATTTATTATGCTCTTTAACAGTAGGTTTAGCCATAGGTTTAGAAATTTCAGCGTCTACATTATAATCTTTACCTTTGTTTAACCTAGCAAAATAAACATTTTCTTTATTATTCCTCTTAAAATGAGGGATATAAACTTCCTCTGTTTTAGGCTTAAGAGAAATCGAAACACTGCTGTTGATAACAGCGGATTTGGTACTAGTCAAATTTTCAAGTTTAGCTTTAGACTCAGCTAACTCTTGTTCCAAGCTTTTCATCTTCTCATTTTTAGAGGAAGTTGATTTCTCAAAAATTCATTCTTTTTATTAGATTAATCTAATCTAACAACCAATTCCTTTTTTCCAAGATTAGCCAATTTCAACTCTTCTTTAAATTCTTAGCAATTTTCAAAGATTTTGATAATTCCTGATGAAGAGTTTCATAAGCACAAAAAAGATCAACAGAAACAATAGTGTCCTTTTTATTTAAATCATCACAATCAAAAACAGTAAGACACTTAAAATTATCCATGATAATAGGGATCAATGATCAATTCTTAGATCAAAAGATCTAAACACTAGAGCTAACCCGCTCTGATACCACTTGTAAAGTTTTAGATTCCTGTAAACTAAATTGTTTAACCTAATAATTAACCAAGTAAATACTTAGGTTTATTATTCAGATCTAGGTTAAATCAATCAAATCATATCATGTAAAGCAGTAGAAAATAAAGAATACAAAGATCTGATGACTTAGGAAAACCAAACCGGTAAAAAACTGTGGAGGATTTAACCTAACTATCCTCAAGATAAAAAGCAAATCCACTATGAAAGAATAAAAGTTTGTACAATAGAACTTAGACCACTAACATTCTATTGCTATCTCGAGTAGAAAATTTACTATCATGACCCTATGATAGCTCCGAGTCCACGGACTATTTCTTTCTTTGATTTGTAGCAATCACAAGTTCACCTACTTGTGACTTTGAGACTCCACTCAAAGGTTTAAGATCTTCTTTAAAGTTATTTATGAAGCAACTAAAATAACCATCAAGTTCTTGATGTGAATCTTGATCTTGATTGTTCAAAGTGTGTGTATGTAAGTAAACATCTCTAGATTTTACAAAAAATTCAACACACAACTTTTCAAAAACTCTAAAGAGTTTTTGGGTAAAAAACCCTAGATCTACAAAATAGACATACTCTTCTCTCTTTGAAAAACCTCTTTAAAAATGTGCTTAGGGTTTCATTTATATACTAGAAGAAGTAGACCTAAAAGCCTAATCCTTAATGGGCTTGAACTACTGTTTGAGCTTAATTAAAATTCTGCAGATACGCGTTTTGATCAGTCAAGCCTGTCTTTCGATCGTTGAACCAAGCAATCTCTGAACTCTTCTTTCTGCAGTTTGTATGTTCTTGAATCTTAACTTGAATCACCTTGAGTATTGTCTAATAATACCTATAGACTCTAGAATTTATATCTAGACAAATTTGTATTCACGATTTACCAATTATTCTATATTTTTATAACCTAACATGTTTGTTTGCTACTTATTCATACCTACGGATTTTATTTCGAATCTGAGATTAGAAGAAGCCCAAAGTTTCATACCTTCATGAAAAACAAAATAGTGGACTTCACTTATCCAAGAATCAAAAGGCAAGTTTGATTCAATGTTCGTAATGATGCATTGCATAATGTTCACTGTTGCTCGCTCCTCCTCGCTTATTTCTTACTAATAAGTCAATTTTGGCATATTTCTCGATCACATGTCAATCCTTAAATTGATGGGTAAAGCGATACAGGATTGACGGTGACAGATCCCTGAGTTTTAGCGGCTTTATATCAATCGATCGATCTGATCATGACAAAATCACAATAATTGAGTAGACTCCCTTATCTTTGCTATGCTACCTCTACTACCTTCATAGCCAAAGAGTGTTAGACATGAATATAAAATAATAATAATTTATAACTGATGTGTCATGTGTTGATGAATAATGTCTCGATAATTGTTTTAATCTATTGTTTAAAAATTATTTTGGACTTCAGTTTGTTGAGCCTAATTAATACAAAAGTGTTTTGAGTGAGTTTAGCTAAATATTTGGTTTGTTTACGTGATTTTTTTTCTCCTCTTATATTCAACAAAAGTATAACCTATCCTTCAAATAAATAATAATATTTTGTTGTAATAAAATTTATAATTTATTTCATTTTTTAAGGATTGATATTACTAAAGGATTGATAGGCTAAGAATGTATTAACCTCTAGTGATGAATTAATTGATTAATTAGCCTAATTTATTAATTAATCAAATTAACATGCAATGTACAAATAAAAGAAAATGCAACGAAAAATAAAGTTGATTAAGTGATTTGTTTTCGAATGGAGAAAACTTTCAAGGCAAAAAACCCGACGGAGTGATTTTAAAATCATCACTTCCGAGAATTTACTATTATCACAACAAACGGTTACAAGTAAAGGAATCCCAATATCTTATACCAACTTACAGTTGAACCCTTACCCCAATACCCAATTGGACTTGTTCTGTAGTGACAATCTCTCCTTTTAATGCACGACTCCCAGTACGTGACTAACCAACAGATGTGCGGATTCCAGTACGCGACTTAATCACTAACTTGAGAAGGATTTTGGCTGCAAATTCTTCAGTTCATCACACTATGAAGATCACAAAGTTGCTTGGTCACAAAACCCTACGATGTACAAACACAACAACTTCTTCAAGAGAAAGACGAACTAGGGCATATGTCTCCAGTTCACAATATGCTTGTGAAGAACTTTTGCATTGATGTGCATCTGCTGTGACGACCCTTAAAACAATCCTTATATATGTTTAAGGTTGTGAGAAAAGAAAACTCAAACACATACTCTCAGATTGAAATGAAATCAGAATTGAAAATCTGATTTTCATAATTCTCGATAGATACCCTATCTGTCGAATAGTTGTCGAGTATCGAGCTAGAACAGTTTTTTAAATCTCGATAGATACTAGCTGTCGAGCTAGCTGTTGAGATTTAAAATCCAGCATTTCATTACTTGATTCTTGGACAAACTTGCATAGATTTAACACTTGAACTTAAAACCTTGTTCCTTGAAGCATTAAACATATCCTAGATCTACCCAATTATAAGTAAAATGCATTTTATTAAAGGATTAGCCAATACATGATGACATATATTCCTAACGTGAATCACATAAATCCTAACAAGGATCATTATTTTTTCTAATGTTAATAAGTTTAGATATATTTTTTAATTTTCTTGATATAATATGTAAAAACTCATATAATTTTATTGTAAAGATTCACATATTTTTTTAGTAAATATTATTAGTTAGATACATTTGTCTTTATAATTTTAAATTTAATAATTAAATTAATTATGATGTTACTGATTCGACTATTGATCCAACCCCAATGGAACTAGAATATTAATTAGCAACCATGCTTTGAAGTTTGAACAAGTTCAAGCATTGCCTAGACTTTATTGACGTCTATAGTTTGCTGCAATTAATTACCCTTAGGGCCTTTGGTTTAACTAAGTGAGCAATTCAACAGGGGTTGGCCTTAGGCCTAGGCCACTTAAGCCATGGCTAAAGGCACCCTACTAGAGAAAAGGCACCTAAATTTGAGGTCAATAAGTGATTTTTTTTTTTTTTTTTAAAAGGGTCATGCTAACGAGTGCCATTAGGGTAATTATTAACAATTTATTTTATAAAAGTTTTGACACAACTTTTATGGGAAATGAAAAAAACTGTCAAAACATTAATTGTTTTTTTTTTTCTATAAAAAGTTTCTTTAAATGGACTGTTAACCATTGGTCTAAGGGCATTCGTTAGTATTTTCCTTTTTAAAAATATGTGAGTTCTACATTTTTTTTCTTCACAAAAATTAAGTCAAAATACTCATTTATTATCTTATAGAAGTGCTACCAATCATATTCATTGAAACATCAATTTGTAAGATTTTTGTACTAAATTTGTAGTAACTTTAGCATTATCCCTAACAAAAATATGAATGAAAAATGCTAAAGCTACTACAAAGTCTACCGCAAAAAATTTACAAATTGATATGACAAGAATATGATTAGTGCCACTTAAACAATATAATAAATAAATGTTTGGATCACCATTTTTTATTTGGTGATATGTCAATTTGTAAAGCCTATTTAGTAAAATTTGTAATATCTCTAACATCACTCAAGTGAATTACTCAGACTAAAAAGTAAGAATGATGGATTTAAAATAAATAAAATTATGATATAAAAAATTAACTATTTATTATGTTTAATACACTAAATATATTTTTAAGTAATATTTAAAATATAAAAAGACTTATTTAAAACGATATGACTCAAATTGTATTGAGCTGGCTCTAAATTCAGCAATATATCTTAGGCTGCGTTTGTTTTGACTTCAAATGATTTCAGGAAATACTTTTACACCTTTTCGTGTGTTTGGTTGCACATGAAAAATAGAGTTTTCCGAAAAATCATTTACTTTGACCGTAAAAAGAGGCCTTTGACCCGGAAAATGAATGCAGGTTCTATTTTACCTAATCATTTCCTGGCTCACAGACGCTCAGAGAGAGAGAGAGAGAGAGAGAGAGAGAAGAGAGATTGCACTCCAGTACCGACGCCGTCTAGTTCGCGCCTCCGAGATCGTCCCACCGAGATCGCATCACCATCGAGATCGCACCCCAGCACCGGCGCCACCATCTAGATCGTCACCACCCAAGATCGATCCACCCAAAACCGATCTTGTTCTCGACCCAAAGTTCATCGGCGCCGTTGTTCTCGTTCTTGACCCAAAGCTCATCGGCGCTACCGATCTCGTCATCTCAATCTCATCGCCCATGACCCATGACCGATCTCTCTCTTTCCCTCAATTTTCGATCGATCTCTCTTCCTCCCTCTCTCAGTTTGAAAATTTTTTTAGTTTAATGAATTGTTTTGAGCAGATTTTTGTTTCTTTAAAGGTATATATTGAAATTTTCTGTAATAAAATTTGTTTGGATGTTGAGAAAATGTAAAAAATTTGTTGGAAAATAGCATTTTTAGAATGTTACCAAACACCGAAAATCAATTTTTAGACTATTTTCCATTGCACGACCAAACACCCGGATTTTATTTTCCTTACGGGAATTCATTTTTCCCTGCATTCATTTTACACTCGGAATTCAATTTACATTGAACCAAACGCAGCCTTAATCTAATTCAAATCACTGTATCAAATGGGATTATAACCCATGGTTAGTTACTGACCATCATAGTTTCCAAAACATGAATTGTATTATAAATTGATTTTTAATTTTTTTTATATAGTATATTATATTGTATTACATCGTGTTTTGTAAGATACGTAAACACCTAGACAAGGGTGAAGATGGCATGTTCTAAAATCCAATCATTAGATATGAAACTAGGTTATCATCATAAACAAGGGGAGAAGGTGGGCATCATCATAAATAAATAATAATTTTCAAACATTGGGATTTCCTGTTTGATTTTCTGCGTGATAATGATATTCTCAGAATCTTTCTTGTGCAGGTCTTTGTTTTGTTTTGTTTTTGTTTTTTGTTTTTTTGTTTTTTTTTTTTTGTTTTTTTTTTTTTTTGAGAATGTATTATTTTGTGTACTTGTAATATAAAAAAAGTGTTATATATAATTATTTTTAAAATACCATATTTCATTTATCTTATAACAAAAAATTGTCAAACACCTTAACTTAAGAATCTCAAAATTTTGAGTTTAACAAAAATTCAGAATATTTTCACAACATATTTAAAACTTGAGTTTTTTTTTTTTTTTTGAGGGGCAAAACTTTAGTTGGTTTCACCATTTTTGTTTTCTCCAAAGGTAATTATGATAAATTATAGGTTTGAAAATAACGTTTCTTTCAAACCTTTGTCTTATATCCCCACCTACCCATCAGGCCATTTGACCGGTCTTAACCACACTTTTTTCCTTTTTCTTATTAGTATTATTATTATTTTTAAAGAAAACATTCACTACCCTTTTTAAAAACTTTATTTTATTAAATAATAAAAATAATGCATTTACACTCAATTGGTTGCGAAGTAAAATATTTTATACATTTTAGAGTGTTTGTTTCACAATAAAATAGTTAATCACCTATAAAATATTTTCAATCATTGAAAAACCCAAAGAAAAGTTCTATAAAATGTTTTACCATTAAACAAAGGTAAAATATTTTTCCAAAATTCTCGCACAAAGCTTCCCCCCCCCCCCCCTTCCCCTCCCCTCCCCTCCCTCGACAATCGTTGTTGTCTCTCTTGACAACTCTTCATCTCTCTCACTCTTTGGTCCTCTCTCCCACAAATAGACCATCACGCCACTCATCCCTAGCCATCGATCTAATCATCGGTGCCACCCATCATTAGCTTCACCTCCACCATGGTTAGCTCCACACACTGATTTTCATGTTCGAACTTCCTAGGTTTTTTTCATTATTTTACACCTCTAATGTCTCTACGTCCACGTTCATTAGCTCCCCCACCGGTTCTTAGAATAGGTTCTTTCTAGGGTGGTCATAAAAAACTCAAACTATACAAAAATTTAATATAAAAAATTTGAATATATCAACACCACAAAATGAAATAAAATGAAAAAGAGCCCAAAATAATGATAGAGAAAAGAAATATGGAGAAAGTGAAATAGAGCAATGATACATGTTGCGATTACAAGCCAAGCCACTAAGGAGTAGAGCTCCCGATGTCAACGACGAGACTCATGGCCACAATCTCTCTCTTCATACTGTTTTAGGAAAATGAAATTATGGATTATTTAATTATTTTTATGAAATAGGTTGAACGAGTTATTAATTTGAATGATTAAGGGTTTTAATTTTTTTTAATGAGCTTTTGTTCAAGATTTTGTTCATTTGTTGTTGTTTGGTCTAATATTATTGTTTTGAGCTATTTTTGATGTTATTTGGGCTCATTTTTATTCTAATTTGAACTTTTACTTATGTTTTTGTTTAAGGGCATAAGGATTATATTTGGGGGCCAAGATTATTTTGTAAGTAAAGTTAGAGACACAACAAAATGTCACAAAAATTTCTACATTAGCATACAAAAAATTTTAAATTAGAGATTAAAAAAAAAAATCTATGTGTGAATTGTCATGCTAATCTAGAATATTGTAAAATTGTTATGACATTTTATTGTGTCCTTAGCATTACTCTTACTTTCATTAAATCCAAATTATTGATATTATCAATTCAGGGTGGTCAATATTTTTTTTTAGGGTAGACAAAAAATACTAATTTAAATATAATTATGTTATAAAAATATTTTTTTTGCATAGTATAATTTTTGAAGGGGGGGGGGGGGCAAGTCACAGTAGTTCTGTGACCACCCTGACTTGTAAGTGTAGTCACCTTTGTTTTTTTGCAATGTGGGTTTACCAATCTGGATATTTTGGTACTATGTGGGCTTACTAATCTCTGTTTTTAGGCTAAGTTTGTGGATTTTATTGGGTAGCTTGGATTTCTTGGGAAGTGAGATTATGAAAAAAATTTCATTTTACTGTGAAACAAACACTAAAAAATTCTTTCTCGTTATTTTAGTTATACAATCAAACATTGTAAAATGAAAATATTTTCTAAAATATTTCACTTTGAAACAAACGGAGAGTTAATCTATAGCAACTTATATCTATTTTCTTCACACAAATAATAATAACAATATATGGCATTTTTTATATATATCTTTTATAAATTTTGGTAATTTATTTGGTAAGCCTTATACTCCTCAATGCTTTTGTTTTTGAGGAATGATATTATTATATAATTTATTTATTTATTAAACTGAAATAAATATAAATTATGTCCTCTCCCTCGTGGTATACGAGTTTCTCCCTCCTCTAGGTTGCCTAGGGGTTTAGGGTTTTTTTTTTTTTTTTTTTTTTTTCTAACCGAAATGGCTGATCACATGTACTTTGGCAACGAGGGCAAGTGGATCTTACATAGTAGTGCCATTTTGTTCTTAATCCCCAACTGTAGGCACCTAAACTTCTCTATTTAAGCACGGACAGAGAGAATAAATGCAAAGAATTCCCACTTCCGCTCTCAGCCTGTTTTCTTTAAGAAGATTAATTCCTCATAAAATTTTGCTTCTGTTTAAGGAATCAAACGCCAATACCAACACTAGTCAACACCACAAATCCTGATTTCATTCCAAGTAAAAGAAAAAAGAAAGGTTAATTATCCATTGCAAAAGCTCATTTTTATGCTATCTTATTGGCCTGGATAATTATATAATCAATCTTGAGTCCTACATGGAAGTTACCTTCTAAAGTATTCCCATATGCATGCAGTTATTATTTATTACGATTTTTTTTTTTTTTGCATAATTTATAATTATATCTAAATGGTTGCTTTTATAGAGAAGCCAGGAGAACGGTCACATCCATGCCTTTGATGGAAAATAACTTTCCACATGACATTTGTCTCATAAGTTTTGAAATTTCTTTTCGTTGTTTAAATGCAACTTGTGTACTTATTGACGTATTAGATAAGTATCAATTATCAAAGTTTTGATTATATCTTTGGACGAAAAACAATATCTTTTGAGGCTCTCCTAATATCAAGATTTATATTTTCGAATACTAAAGTTAGTGGATCATCTGGTTTGCTTGTGTTTCTTCAAGAGCAGGCCATGGCACTCTCTTCGTCGACAGTTTTGCCGCATTTCATGCTTTCAGGTTGGACAGCAAACGATTTGGGGTTATCAAAAAAGAAGGGAACTTGTGGGGGTGTCATTTGCTTGCACCGTAACTCATTTGAGCCATGGAAATTGCGTGTACACAGTGCACGAGTGCCAAGCAACCGAGGGCATAGACTCATTGTTGCTGCAAACCCTACAGAGTCTGCTGTAATTCCAAACAAACCATTGATCACAAAAGAGGATCTTGTAGCATATTTTGCCTCTGGATGCAAGCCTAAAACGGAGTGGAGGTATGGTTTTTAGTGTTTTTGATGCCCACCTATGGAAAATTTATCCTTAGGAATGGCTCATAAATCAGCCTCTCTCACATGGGATCATATGCATTATTTTGAAAATTTTGGATAATTAAAAAGTTCTAGCTAGTATCCAAAATAAATATCGTTAATTTATCCAAAATTTAACATTTTCCTTGGCCGCATAACAATTTCAATAATAAATATTGTTAAATCAACACTATTTTAAATTACTTAATAATAGAAACAGAATATTGTGCCTAATTTTAAATACTGAAATTGCATTTTAACGACATTCACATCTAACTCTTCAAAACTTATTAAAGGGCACTATATAGCGTTTTGCATTGTTCAATATTTTAGTCCTCTCTCTCTCTCTCTCTCTCATACAAAGGGTGGTTGATCTAGCTATAGTGTTAGTTATGGAACATATGGCATAGTCTGTGGTGGTTGAATTGACTATGGGAGCATTAAGTGGTCATGTGTGAGAGAAGTGCAACATCAGATGTAAATCCTCTAACAATTTCAATTCTAAATTGATGTGAGAGGGTTGATACCCTCACCTTCTTCATCCTTCTAATCTCTTCTATTTTATTGGCAAATTACTCCAGATGGGAGATGAACAATGGTGAAAAAAAGGTCACCTCAAATATAATCTCTCACAACTCTCATTAATCATTTATCAAAAAAAAATCTCTCATTTGTCATTATTGTATTTCTTTCCCCAATAACTCCATAATCACGAAATTACCACATTTGATGAGATTACTAATTTTGAATGATAGACACACAAAAAAAGGGCTCTATTTATTTGGGATGAAAAGAAAGTGGATAAAACTCTGGGTAAAAAATGGGTATAAAACTTTCGTGCATGGTGAAAACTAAAACATTTTTTTATCCACTTTAATATTTTTCATCATTCCACTTTTTTCGTTCTTCCAATCAAATAGAATTTTATGTCAGTGATAAATCCAAATAAGAACTAGGTAATAACTTATAAACTCAATTATTGTAAAAAAGTATTGTACTAATTATTGCATATGTAGCATTTCTATTCTTTCTTCTTGTTCTCTCTCACTCTGCGACATAACCACCATCACCAGAGCAATCTCCATGCCCTCAGGGGAAGCTATACTCAATCCCTAATTCAATCAATGAGATTATATATCTCAAGATTTGGACATTGACCAAGGCTTAAGACAAAAAGATATAGAACGTGGACTACGATATTTTTTGTTTTGTTTTGTTTTTTTTTTGTTTTTTTTTGGCTGAATAAAAGACTTTATTAAGGTCAATTGGTAAATCTTCAAAAACCTTTATGTTTATGATTAGATTCTATTATCTACTCATAAACACAAAGGCATAATCTACTCATAAACATAAAGGTTTTTAAAGAATATTTAGCAATTGATTATCTACTCATAAACATAAAGGTTTTTAAATATTTGCCAATTAACCTTATAAAACTTTTTCTAGTGGACTGGATGCAATTAATTTTTATTTTTTTGATAAATTACTTTTTAAACCTTAGAGATTTAATTATGATTCATTTAAACCTTATTTTTTTTCCAAATATTCTATTTAAACCTTAAAATTTTGAAAAAGGTCTCATTTGCACCCCGTTTAGTTAGTTGTTTATTTAGACAGACTTTTGACTCATGTCATGACAGCTACCATAATAAAAAAGTCCAAATTGCCCATATATTCATTATCTCATTTAAGGGTGTTCACAGTATGGTGCGATTTTGGGCTATTTTTAGCACTGCATTTTGCGGTGTTTAGCCAAAATTATAATTGCATCGCACCTCATTTTTCCAGTAACATGTGTAGTGTAGTATATAAGATGCAGTTTGAAACTAATATATTTTTCAAATTTTGGGTTTTTCCTATGTAGCCCAAAACTAATTTTCCCTTTATTTTGGGTCAAGTTTTAAACTATAAAGCTAGTTTTCTTTATTTTGGACTAACTTTTCTAATCAACACTTGTTAGCGTTATTATACTATTTTTGTTTTTTAAAAATTAGGATTATTAAACTATTAATAATATATTTAATATTAAAATAATAATAATAAAGAGGGTGCGGTGCGGTGCGATTTTCTTATTATAAAACAACAAACTACACTGCATCATGCAGTGCAGTACATTGTTACCTGTGGTGCAAACATGCAGTACTTCAATTATGCTATTTTAAAGGTGGTTTTAGTACTATTTTTGCCCTTTTTGTGATTTGGTGAACACCCCTAATCTCATTAACTGACCTGGTACCTCACTGTTTTGCGGCCTCTTCCACTCGGTCTCTCGCTTCACTCCCTCAATCCAAGCCAATTATATAAGTTTTCTGAAGATCCGTTTACCCATTGCCTTATGAATTTACCTATATAAAAAAAATAAAATAAATTCTAGCATTGTTGTTGGGTAAACGCAACAAAAAACTTACATAATTGACTTAGACTGTGGGAAGAGGCAACGGCAGAGGAAGCTAAGAGAGGGTGGCGTGGCAGTCATCAATGCGGTGGTGGCTTTGTCAAACCTCAACAATCTCACCTTTTTTCTTTCTTTCTTTCTTTCTTTTCTCTCTTTCTCTTTGCCCTTTATTTCTTTTTCTCTGTCTTTTCTCTTTCATTCGCAACTCTCTCAAGTTTTTTTTTTTTTTTTCATTAAACTTACATAATTCATAATTGGCTTAGACGGATGGAGTGAAGCGAGAGACTGAGGGGAAGAAGATGTGAAAC
Organism: Castanea sativa; assembly: GCF_040712315.1. Lineage (NCBI taxonomy): Eukaryota > Viridiplantae > Streptophyta > Magnoliopsida > Fagales > Fagaceae > Castanea > Castanea sativa. The sequence continues at coordinate 31,599,156 of NC_134021.1, read as the reverse complement.
AGTGAGGAACCAAACCAATCTATGAGATAGTGAATATGAAGGCAGTTCAGTCTTTTGATTATTGCAATTGTCACATCATGACTTGCACATTGGTCTAAGTTTCGTCAAAATTAACAGCTAATTAAACGGTAGAGTGCAAAGTGCGGAGAGGTTAATAGATTAAGAAAGTTAACTGTGCATTTTCATAATTTAGGGATAAATATAACATGAAGTATAATTTAAGGGAGTAAAGTATAATTTTTCCTAATTATATTTAAACAATAGAATTTTGGATAAGTATCACTTAAACCTAAGATTTTGTAATAAATTCATTTAAACAAGCCAATCACATGATATTTAATGGTTTTAAATATTTTTTTTAATAGGAAAAATTGTGCTAGAAAATTTAAATGAAACTTTTTTTTTTTTTTATGAACTAAATGAAACAGTTTTTGAAACTTTAAGATTTAAATGAAACATTTTAAAAGCTCAAATTTTAATGAAATATATCTAAAACAGTGAGGTTTAGAAAGTATTTTAACCATTATTGAATGATTTAGAAATGCTAGCTTAATATGGGTACTTACCCAGATGAGCACTATACAGTTCTTTCTCTTTTTTCCCTGAAAATCGTTATACTTAATCCTTGGTTATGATTATTATTCTGGAACTACTTTCTATGTACATTTGTGAATATGAGCTAACTTATATGTGGTCTTAGCAGAATAGGTACAGAGCACGAAAAATTTGGTTTCGAGTTAGGAAGTTTACGTCCAATTAGATATGGACAAATAGCAGAGTTGCTCAATGGCATTGCTGAGAGATTTGGTTGGGATAAAATAATGGAAGGCGACAATGTCATAGGACTCAAACAGGTAAATTGCTTCTTTTTTACTATCTGAGTTTCATTTTAGTTAATACAAAGGATATACTTATACTCACAATTGAAAATGGTTTCTCTCCATGTCAAACATCAACATGCTTTCAAATTCCCCTCCGTGTTTATTGTAAGCCAAATAAAAATTAAAAATCTATGGGTAAATTTTGTTGAATAAAATTTATCATGAGCCAGGGAAAGCAAAAGGTAACATTGGAACCTGGTGGTCAGCTTGAGCTGAGTGGGGCTCCTCTTGAAACTTTGCATCAAACTTGTGCTGAGATTAACTCACACCTCTGTCAGGTAATTAAGTTGTTTCTGAAGCCATAGGCAAACTTGTTGCAATTAATAGTCTAAAGTTTATTTTCATTTAGTTTGGGGCCCATGGGTGATGGGTCATTTTGGCATTAGTGTTTTGGGTGGATTCATTTTCTATTTATTTGATCAAAATATAACCTCTTTTTGAAAAACTTTTTAATTTGTTGGGTAATAAACACCGCCGAGACATTTTGAGCAATTAATTTAACATATAAAGACATATTTAACATAAAAATTCAAAGCTCAATTGGTATGAACTCAACTATGTTGTATTAACCACTTGCTCTTTTAAGTAGCATCCAACGTGAGACTTTACTCACTCATGTATATCCAACAATCTCCTGCTCACATGTGAGTATCTTCCTCTCTTTGGGCTTCAAGCCTTCTTTGTGGGTCATGAACAAGTCCTACTCACTTCCCCCCCCCCCCCCCGGCCTTATTAGTTTTTTCTTTATTAATGTGTCTTTCATGGGCCTCTTGTATGCCAATCATAGGAACCAGTGTCAATCTTGCACGATAATCCATAGAAACCCAACTTGCACTTCCATGTCAATGTGAACCTTGAGCCACATCATGATTTAGCCCATTGGCAATACTTCTTTGTTGGGTCTTTTTTCCAAGATCCTTTGTGTGGGCTTTATGGGCTTACCTTGTGCAAAATACCATACCTACTCCTATAAAAGTGCTCTAAGTACACACATCATATTTCCGCTCCAATTTCAAAGGGGGCCTTAAGAACCTTGTCACCTGCAAAAGGGACTTGTCCCTACTCCATCTGAGAAATGGCTCCAAGTACACACATCATGTCCCCGCTCCAATTGCAAAAGAGACCTTGATAACCTTGTCACCTTTGCTGCATACCACCGTAAACTCATATTCCATTTGTTGGAAGGATAAATATATTCGGGAAATATCTTAAGTAGTTAATATAACATATAAAAGCACATTTGACCCAAAAGGTCTAAGCCCAATGAATATAAGCTTAACTATGTTATATTAACTACTCTATCTTCTTAGAGTATCCAATATAAGATTTCACTCACACTTATATAACCAACATAATAAGCGAAAAATCCGCATATAGAAACTCCTAAACCTAGCCTTGTCCCCTTCTGTTGTATTCATTTTTTGCCTTCTACCCTTTCTCTAAAGCACTTTCTAGTTTTTTTGCATCTACTCGAAGATGAAACTATTTGAAACCTACACTATCTAGTATAGTATCATCCAAGGGTTCTTGTGACATTTTTCTCTCTCTAAAGGTTTGTTTGGGATCTGTTTATTTTGCTAAAACTGAAAAAATTTTAGCTAAAAATACTGTAGATACAGGTAAAAGTTAATTGAAATAGTATAGTGAAACCTATAAATAGTACCAAAAAGTGCAATAGAGTCCATAAATAGTAGCAAAATAAGTTGAATAGTAAAATGAGTTAACTTTTTAATTTAGAGCCAAACACGCACTAAATTAAGAATGATCTCATGCAGCAAGGTACTAAATATAAGAAATTTAGAATACCATTTTTCTTTTTTCTTTTTCTTTTTTCGGTAGTCTTTTATGCTCCCTTCCATATATTGTGGTTGGCTTAGGGAAACCACTTTTCTATCAAGGGTAAAATGCTTAAAAAGTGTCCTAGAGCATTCACATTCAGGTATCTAAAAAAATTCTCATTTTACTATTTAGAAAGTTATTTTATCTGTTTTGCCTATAAATTTCACACTTGTTGAGCTAATAAATTATTATTGATTCTCATATAAGCTAATTACTGACACTACTTTATTATCCACAAATATCATGGCCCCTACTCTCCCTCAACTTAAGTACCTTTTCATGAAGCAAGGTATTCTACCATTCTATATTAGTTCAAAATAAATAAATAAATGGTATTCAATATAATTAGAATAGATATATTTAGCGAGTTTGTCTTTCTCTCTTTAAGTTTAAATACATTTTCATGCAATAAGAATAGTTTTTATAATTCTAGTTTGTCTTTTAAAAATTAAAATACTTGCTTATGCAAAAGAAATCTCTTGATATATTTCATTTCAAAGGTTAAAGCTGTTGCTGGAAAAATGGGGATTGGATTCCTGGCAATAGGTTTCCAGCCCAAATGGGAAGACAAAGACACGCCTTTGTTACCAATGGTATTGTATACTGCTCCTTCCAATAACTCTAATTGGATAAAAGTGTTGTGTTGGCATAAGCATTAATACTACTTTGTTGTACAAGTGAAAACATTACATAAAAATAGGGATTAGTCAAACCAATAATTAAATGGGAACCTCTCACAGTTAAACCACGCCCGTTCATTAGCAAAACTCCACTTACATCTAAATCATAAGTTTTACTTTCAAAGGCTATCAATTTTAGTCTTTCCATGAAATTCCACATTCGCCTAATGCTCTTTACCTTGAGCTTTTTTTTTTTTTTCAAAACAGGACAACCTTCCTCGATTCTTTTTTCTTTTCTTTTTTCTTTTTTAACAGGTAGATAGAGTAGGGGAAGTTTAAAGCATAGGCATAAAACATAACAAAGGATGTCATTATCACTTAATTTTCTTTTTCCCCTTTTTTGGTGGTAAATGAATAAGAATCTTTATTAGGACCTTAATGAATCAGGGGAGGAATTCGATCCTTCTCCTCCTAGACCACTTAACACCTCAGACGTTATAAAGGAATTAGAACACATTTAATTAGGTTAGAGTATAATTTCTCTTTTGTATAAAAAAAAAAAAAAGAAAATACTCCATAGTCCTCTGTTAACCTTATTATTATTATTATTAAATTGAACAATCAATTTTGCTCAGGCAAGATTTGGGATTGCAAGGAAGTTCTTTTCCAAGCGTAGCTCACTTGCACTGGATGTGATGCATAGAACATGTACTGTTCAGGTAAATGAATTTAGTAGTTGTGGTGATAAAGTTCAAAAGCTGGCTAATTTTCGAAATTCAAAAAGGCATTCATTGCATTGATTCGGTGGAAAGACTTTTGTTTCAGATTAAAAATTCTTATTGGAAATTAATATTCACTTGAGCTCACTTTGAAATTGTATAGGTTAATCTGGATTACAGTTCAGAACTTGACATGGTCAGGAAATTTCGGGCTAGTCTTGCTTTGCAGCCTGTAAAGTCTATGGCCTTCATATTTTTTTTCTTGAAAAATTCCGATTTCATTGAATTTAACAACTGTAACAAAATGAAACAGGTAGCAACAGCTCTATTTGCAAACTCACCCTTCACTAAAGAGAAGCCTAATGGTTTCCTCAGCATGAGAAGGTTCTTTTACAGTCTACCATGAAATTATTTTCCTAGCATATCTCAAGATATTTGCTTCCTACTTACTTCTCTCTTGTGTTTTTCTCCATTCAAACAGCCATACTTGGACTGATATTGATGAGAAGCGCACTGGCATGATTCCCTTTGTCTTCAGTGACTCTTTTGGGTTAGTTTATTTTATTGTCACTTGTAGATGATAGCAATCTATATGTTGACAATGACATTGCTTCATTTTGTGAGAAAAATAGATCAATAAGGCTGGTTTGTTTCAACAAAAACTTTTTTTTTTATAATATAAGTCGCTTTCATGTGTTTGGTTGCAACAATTGCAACCATCAAAATTAGTTGGCAAACATTTTTCAAGGTTAGGTACGCATTGAAAATCAATAATATTTTTTTATGATTCTAATATTGATATGAATACAACTTTTATTAATAGCACAATTAATTTAAACATTTTGAAATTTTCTTTATGCAGGTTTGAGCGCTATATTGATTATGCACTTGATGTTCCAATGGTTTGTGCTTATCGGCAAAAGAAGTACATTGATTGCGCTGGAATGTCATTTCGGGTTTTACATCTATTACTTAATATATACTTGAAAGTCTCTAAATTTTTGGGCTGCCTTCTGTAGAGTAAAAAAACTGTAGGATAGATGATATCTTTTCTTATTTAAAAGGATTGAAAACTAAAAGCAAAGAAAAAGGGGGAGCTGCTTATTTTTAATCTGGTCCCGTAATTTTTTGATTTTTTTAAAATTAGAAAAATAGATGGGCAAATGGTTTAAGTAAATGATTTGACAATCTAAAACGTTCAATCTATTAAAAACAATTCAATACAAGTGTATAATTTGATTCTAATATAAGATACTTTGTTTTCTATTAATTTGTATGTCCCTTCTACCGAACACTTACCATAAAGAACTTTTTTTTTTTCCTCTTCCATCCTCCTTGCATTTTCTTTTCTCACTTTTCTATCCTGTTACCAAATAAAGTTAATAATCTATTTAATATATAATTAATAGTGGTCATATCTTAATTAATATGCAGGACTTCATGGCAGGAAAACTTCTTAGTCTTCCAGGTGAATTTCCAACCCTAAATGATTGGGAGAATCATTTGACGACAATATATACAGAGGTTTGTTACTTGTGTGGACAATACCCATTTTTTGTAATCTTTTGTTTTTAGGTGTTGCCGTCGAATTTGGAACTATTGCACCATGCAATTACCCCTTAATGTGAAAGAGAAAAGTTTAAAAGGTAAAAGGTAAAAAAGTACATGTGAAAAGGAAAATAGTTAAAAGAATTTTATGGGAAAAAAAAAAGGAACTATTAATTAACTTTCGATCTCTGCCTTTACAAAACAATTTCACGGGGGCTATTGCATTAGGTCTCGAACTGTTTGTGCTTATACTAATATTATTATCAAACTATCCTTCATGATTTACTAGTGCATAATAATATATGTCATACCTTACTTGTTCAGGTCAGATTAAAGAGATATTTGGAAATGAGGGGTGCTGATGCAGGACCTTTGACAATGTTGAGTGCTTTACCGGCATTTTGGGTAATAGTCTCTTTGTTTTATTTATAAATAGTCGGTCTTTTCTTAAATGATTCAAAAGTACATAATTATATGAAATAAGCATCACTTTGCTAAGATATTAATTAGAAACAGTATAGAACTTAAACATTTGACTTGAGGACCAAGGATATGAAACTAGTAATTGAGAGATTTTCAACATGGTTAAGTGATTTCAAGATAATATTATGACCGTCAGTTGTGGAGTCATGTCCATGCTACAGCTTAGATACCATATAACAAGTTAGAGAGAGCTGCATTCATCCAAAAAAAAGTTAGAAAGAGCTGCAACTTATCTTTGATCATTTCCATAAAATTCCCCATATGTCATTCGACTTACATATACTTAGAGACAATTAAGGGTATGTTTGGATACCGCTTATTTTGCTGAAACTGAAAAATTATTGCTAAAAATATTGTAAATAAAAGTAAAAGTTAGTTGAAATAGTACCGTGGGACCCATGAATAATAGCAAAAATAAGCTGAATAATGAAATAATTTTAATTTTTAATCCTAACCTAAATGCACACTTAATCATCAAATGATGTGTGCCCACTTAATTTGGATAACTAATATCCCAACAACTTTCTAATTTTAGATATTTGTTAAATTTCAGGTAGGTTTATTGTATGATGAGGTTTCACTACAAAATGTTCTAGAAATGATATCTGACTGGACCTCGGAAGAAAGACAGATGTTAAGGGATAAGGTAATGCAAGTACTATAAAATATTCTTTATTTTGTAGATATTCTTTTATTTTGTCTTATTTTGCATTTTGCATGAGTAATTAGCATGCAAATAATACAAAACTTATAAAAGAATGTGTGATTGGCATTTTGAAAGAAGAAATGATTTCGAGCGCTCAAGGATGAGAGAGAGATGTTCTTTAAATGAGAAGGAAGAGAGTGAGACTGAGAGAAGATGGAATTTGTAGCTGGGATTTTGACTCAACAATTTGAGCCAAAAAGTTTGGTGAAAATTTTGAATTTCCCCTTCTAATTTTGCTAAACCATAAAAAAATTACTAACAGTAGAATTTAGAATGCCGACAAATCCCAAATTTTAGAAAAAAAGGCATAGCGTTCAAACAAAAAATAACAGTGGTATACTGTATACATGTATACTTTTGGCATGTTGATATAATTTGGTTTTGTATTGTAAATATTTAGTGTTCTACTGTTGTGAAGACTGTAAAGACAGAACCAAATATGAGTGGTTAATGGTTATAGTCTTGGAAAATTTAACCTCTTTCATGAATTTAGTTATATAAAAAGGCATCAACTGTTATTTTTCACATCTCAACAAACGTGATATTTTCGTATGTAACGGGCAGTGTTTGAAGATTATCAAAGTAGCATAACTTTGACAAGGTTAGCCTCTGGTTACGTTTCATACTTCTAACAATCACATCATAGTGAAACCATCATTTATAACTTGGATACACTGATACACATGATGCTTTATATTCTCTACTTAATTGTTTATTTACGGGAAAAAAAAATGCATTAGTTTTATTACATCTTTCTATGGAACTGAGATGACAATTCTAAATTAAACTTTTATTTCATAGGTTCCTAAGACTGGTCTAAACACACCATTTCAAGGAGGCTTGCTAAAGGATGTAGCTGAAAGTGTGATAAAGTGGGCGAAGGTAATTTAGGCAAAATATTATTAGTGTCGTTATTGCCTTAGCTATCTTCTAAGACACATACGTATTCTTCTGTAGGATGGCTTGGAAAGGAGAAGCCTCGAGGAATCAGTGTACTTGAATGAGCTAGCAGAGATTGTTGCAACAGGTAAATAATTTGTAAGGAATGTGTGTATTCTTTCTTGGCTTCACAATACGCAATACATGCAGGATATGATTTTAACTATTGCAGGTGTGACACCAGCTGAGAAGCTTTTGCAGATGTATAATGAACAGTGGGGACATAATGTGGATCATGTCTTTGAGGAGCTACGCTATTGAGTTAAACTAGATTCTTATGGCAGTTCACTAATGCCCTTTGTTGTGTTTTGTTGTGTTGTTGGCCTTAACTACTTCTCATAACTGGTTATAAATAGGTTACTTTCTTAAGAATTAATAAGGATGATTATTACGTTCCCCATGGCTCGAACATGCTCAATAATTATATTTGTAACTAGTTAAAAAGTAATAAAGGACAATTATATTTTGCCACTCTAAAATATACTTCCACTAATATTTACCATCTTGAACTTTCAAAATACAAAATTATCTCCTTAAACTATAACTTGCTTTTCACATTGCACCTTACTTTCTATTGCGATTATATTAACGCAAACCAAATGCAAGATTATTCGCAAGTAATAATATCTCGATGAGTTTGAAGTCGTTCCACAAGGAATTATTAGCACTAATGCAAAAACCTCTATTATTAAAAAGAACATAAAAATAGTTGTTTGTTTGTTTTTCCAACCAAAGATGGAGCAAAATAATATTAAAACTACAATTGAAAAAAACATAATAAATTTAAGAGAAATTAATGAGAAAAAACACTAGGATTCAAAGATCCACCTAATATTAATTTTATCTTATGAACTTGGGTTATTTTTAACTCAAATAGAATAGATAACTTACTCCCCTAATTGGAATATAGTACTCAAACAACTTGTAAACTAGATTGAATATGAGTGATTGAGCAAATAATTCAATTGGCATGCTATTGGGGAGTTTAACCATTTAATATATTCTCAAATTATAACAAATTAAGGAGTTCAAGCATTCGACATTTGTGGACCTTTTGATGCTCCATCTTTCGGTAAAGAAAAATATTATATCACCTTTATAGATTATTTTTCATGTTACACTTATATTTATTAATTTCATGAAAAATGTCAAGCAGTGGAAACTTTTGAGGTGTACATTACTAAGGTAGAAAAGCAATTAGAAAGAAAAGTGAAATCATTAAATTCAATAGAGGTGGTTAATATTATGAAAAGTATGATGAATTGGGGCAATGCCTAGGCCCATTTGCTAAACTCCTTGAAAAGCATGACATTTGTGCACAATACACTACGCCAGGAACACCACAGCAAAATGGTGTGGTTGAAAGACACAATTGTACTTCAATGAATATGGTTAGGAGTATGTTAAGTGATTCCATGCACATTACCCTTATCATTGTGGATGTATTCTCTTAAAATCATTGTATACTTATTAAACCGGGTTCCTAGTAAGGTGGTTCCAAAAACCCCTTTTGAACTGTAGACAGGAAGGAAACCAAGACACCTGCATGTTTGGGGTTGTCTAGTGGAGGCTAGAATTTATAATCCACATGAAAAGAAATTAGACTAAAAAACAATCAGTGATTACTTTATACATTACCCTGAAAAGTCTAAAGGGTATAGGTTCTACTATCCTAACCATAGTACGAGAATTGTGGAAACCGATAATGCTAGATTCATTGAAAATGATGAAATCAGTGAGAGTGATAATTTATGAAATGTGGATGTTCAAGAAGTTAGGGTACAAGTTCCACTATTTATAACTTCAAATGAAATTGTTGTTCTAGCAATTGTTGTATTGCCAAACAATGTTGAACAACAAATTAATGAATCACTATTCCATAATGAGATGCTCACCAATGAACATGTGGTAGAAGAACCACAAGAGGTAGCATCAAGAAGATCTCAAGGAAAAAGAAACTTTTTTATTTCTGAGGATTATATGGCTTATCTACATGAATATGATTTTGATATAGGAACAAGTATGGATCCGATTTTCATTTTCACAAGCCATAAAAAGTGTTGATTCTATTAAATGGATGGATGACAGGAAAGATGAAATGAAATCGATAGACCAAAATAAAGTCTGGGATCTCGTTGAATTGCCTAAAGGATACAAGAAAGTTGGTAGTAAGTGGTCTTTAAGACCAAGCGTGACTTTAATGGCAATATCAAATAATTTAAAACTAGACTTGTGGCCAAAGGTTTCACTCAAAAAGAAGGCATTGATTACCAAGATACCTTCTACCCTGTATCCAAGTACTCACTTAAAATCATTCTGACATTGGTAGCTCATTTTGTTTTGGAGTTGCACCAAATGGGTGTGAAAACTACTTTCATGAATGGGAGTTTAGAAGAGGATGTCTATATGGATCAACAAAAGGGTTTCTCCATCAAGGGTAAGGAACACTTACCTTGCAAACTTAAGATGTCAATATACAAACTTAAACAAGTTTCTCGACAATAGGAAGTTTATATTCCAAGATAGATCATGTGGACTGTTAGGGTTGTCTTAGAAAATATATATCGAAAGAGTTCTAGAGAGATTAAATATGGAGAAATGTTCTGCTAGGGTTGCCCTAGCTCAAAAAGGGGACAAATTTAGCCTTATGCAATACCCATAAAATGAATGGGAGCATAAACAAATGGAAGGAAGTCCTTAGGTTTCTGCAATTTGAAGTTTAATGTGTGCACAAACTTGTACAAGGCCCAACATTAGCTTTGTAGTTGGTATGCTAGGAAGATACTAAAGCAATCCAAGATTGGATCATTGGAAATCTACAAAGAAAGTAATGAGGTACTTGCAACACACAAAGGATTACATGCTTACATTTAGGAGATCTAATAAGCTTAAGGTCACTAGTCACTCACATTTAGATTTTGCTGGATGCATTGATAGTTGAAAGTCCACTTTTGGTTATTTTTTCATGTTAGTTGGAGGAGCAACATCATGGAAAAGTTTAAAACAAACTATCACTGCTGCATCCACTATGGAAGCTGTATTTGTAGCATGCTTTAAGGCCATAGTTCATGGATTGTGGTTGCGGAATTTTATCTCAATACTTGGAATTGTTAACTCAATTTCCAAGACATTAAGGACAAATTGAAAAATTGTAGCTCTCCATACTCCCACTAGTACCCTCTCTCTTTTCTCCTTCCCCATCCTTTTCCCCACGCCGTCACCACTCCCTTGCTCCCCACACCATCCTCCCCCCTACTTATCCATCCACCTTAGAGCAGCCTACCCAACATCATATACAACATCTGACCCATACCCTCCGCCCAAACATGGAGGTCTCTAACCTCATAACTCGAGCTAAGCGAATATCTTGCAAAGACGCCAGGCTCGAGCTCCCTCCAAACCAAAATCCCGACGACTCCCCAGAGCTTACTCTCCTTGCCAAGCTTATCACGCCCAAAGATATAAGCCTTTCCTACGTCAAAGATATCACCCTCAAAGCTTGGAAACTTGTCTACCCCATGGAAGTAAAGAAGCTTGACAAAAAGATATTCATGTTTTCCTTCCAGCACGAAGTGGATATGCACAAAGCTTTCTCCATAAGGCCGTGGTCTTGCAAAGGAGGACACCTCATCCTCAAAAAGGTGGAGTCCAGACACCACATGGCAAGAGGTCGACTTCACTAAATCCACTTTCTGGGTCCAAATCCAAGGACTCCCAACCTTATGAAGATCAGAGAGCAATCTGAGAAGAATAGGTGCTCATATTGGTCAGGTCCTTGAAGTGGATATAGTAGGAGAACCCAGAGGTAGCTGAAAAAATTCCTAAGGATACACATAGACATCCCAACAGAAAAGCTTATCATCCTAGAATTTTTCCTCCCCAGACCGAATAGGTTTGATGCATGGATTGGATTCAAGTACGAAAAACACCCAGATTGCTGCTACAAATGCGGTGTCATAGGGCATAAAGAAAAGTCCTGCATTTAAAACCTTTTCCAACTGTGCAACCCCGGCGGCTTCTACTTCAATGCGGCTAGCCCATGGCTCTGTCCCGAAAACAAGGACTATTCAATGGACGTGTTTGCTTGCCCCGAAGCACCATCTAGCGCCACCACTAGCATGGATGACCCACCAACTCATTCATTAGTGACAACTTGCAAAACCGTACCTAGTACACATCCTGGAGTCGTGCATACAACAACGTACAATACGACACCAGCAAACAGTACCATACCGTTAACCACTCACAGGACATGGCAGTCACACGAGAACCTCACCCTAAACACCAAATGGTAAGAGGTTGACTTCACTAAATCCACTTTCTGGGTCTAAATCCTAGGATTCCCAACCTTATGGAGATCAGAGAGCAATCTGAGAAGAATAGCTGCTCATATTAGTCAGGTCCTTGAAGTGGATACAGTAGGAGAACCCGGAGGTAGCTGGAAAAAATTCCTACGAATACGCATAGACATCCTAACAGAAAAGCCTCTCATCCTATAATTTTTCCTCCCCAGACCGAATAGGTGTAATGCATGGATTGGGTTCAAGTACAAAAAACTCGCAGATTGCTGCTACAAATGCGGTGTCATAGGGCATGAAGAAAAGTCCTGCATTTAAAACCTCTTCCAACTGTGCAACCCCAGCGACTTCCGCTTCAATGCGGCTAGCCCGTGGCTCCATCTCGAAAATGAGGACTATCCAATGGACATGTTTGCTCACCCCAAAGCACCATCTAGCGCCACCACAAGCACGGACAACCCGCCAGCTCATTCATCGGTGACAACTTGCAAAACCGTACCTAGTACACATCCTAGAGTCGTGCATACAACAACGTATAATGCGACGCTAGCAGACAGTACCATACCGTTACCCACTCACAGGACGTGGCAGCCACACGAGAACCTCACCACTACTATGCCACCTGTCAAACAAGCTCCGTCTAATAATCCTTGTTATACTGACCTGGAGACTTATCCAGGACTTGCTCACCATACACAGGCCAACCCAGTTGAAGACAAGGCCTATTTGAACCCCCCATAGAGTGAGCAAAATTTCAACTCCCATAGTCGCATCTAATTAATCCCAGTCTAAGTAAGCTCCAAGCCCAGTTGTTGCTCAACATTTATTAGTCCATCTCCACACCGTGCAAACTTGGACCACGTGCCAAACACGTCCCTTCCCCGTACCTCAAATAATAAGTCAGAACACCTAACTCCCTTATCTTCCACACTCCCCTCTTTCAGTCCCTCTTCCCCAGACGCCTCACACCCCCTCTCAGCCATAAACTCCGATAACCCCAAGCTCCAAACAATTGAATCTATATCACCACCTCTCCCTAACCATCTCAAGAGAAAAAGCACAGCAAAAGCACTTGGAACCTTCTCCAAATGCCTCAAAAATGCTATGTACAGACCGAAGCCAATATACTTTGATCTTGACTCCGCCACACTCATTCCCCAGTCAGGTTTGGAACATTTTTTGCTAAATGAAAACCAGAAGAACAAGGATGAGGCCACGAGTAAGTCTATCTTCCTAAGGTAATCTCCCCACTATTTTCACACATCTGGTTACTCTGTCACTCACACTTCTACAGCCGAGGAAGTAGGCCTTATCATGCCCCCACAGTTACCATGAAACTCCTCGGTTGGAACTGTCGAGGCATAGGCAACGCCTCGACAATTCGAGCCTTAAAGTCTCAAATAAAAAGGGCCAAGCCCAATTTAATTTTCCTGTTAGAAACTAAGTCTCTCACTAGTAAGATGGGTTTTGTTAGAAATGCTATTAGATTTAATAATATGTTAGTTGTTGAAGCTAATGGAAAAGCAGGGGGTCTGTGTATTTTGTGGAAGAGCGGTTGGTCCATCAGGGAGGTAGAATTCAACAAAAACCTCATTGTCGTTACCATCTCTGATGCTGTTTGCAAGTGGCTCATGGTCGGATTTTACAGCCCCCTTTACTTCTCAAAAAAGAAAAAGGCGTGGGAAGGCCTTACAACTCTTCTAAAGGCCCATCAAGGTCCCTAAATGTGCATGGACGACTTCAATTTCATACTCAATGAAGATGAGGCATTAAGGGGGAAGAAAGGCAGCTTATCTGATTCTGATTACCTCAACGAACTGATGTTTGAACTCGAGGCTATTGACTTGGGTTACACAGGCAGTAAGTATACATGGGAAAAAGCAAATGGGGTAGTGCCTCAATCAAGAGAAGGTTTGATAGGGGCATAGCAAACATCTTTTGGAGATTGGCTTTCCTAAGAGCTTACATCTCCTATCTGGGAGCCATCAGCTCTAACCATGCGCCAATTCTCCTTGACACCAATCCACAGTCCAATTTTGCTCATCGCCTGAAGTAACCTGGCTTAAAGACGATCGGTGTTCTTCTGTCATAGAAGCTACTTGGAATGAGAATATCATAGGATCAGAGTTTATCAAATTATACAAGAAGCAAGCCTCAACCAAAGACGCCCTGCGGAAGTGGAATAAAGAGGTCTTTGGAAACTACCAAGACAAAATAAACTCCTTACTTCAAAACATTAAGGCTATTCAAGCTGAACCTCCCTTGAAAAAGACTGGTCCTCTAGAAGAAGCACTTCAATCTAAATTATCTGAATGGCTTTTAAGAAGTGAATCTTTGTGGCACTAAAAATCTAGAGAGTTGTGGCTCAAGCTCGGAGACAGAAACACCAAGTTCTTCCATCTATCAGCAATCATTAGGCGTAAACAAAACAACATCGATGCAATCCGAGATGATAATGGTACTTGGCTCACAGATACTAATTCCATCAGAAGTCTATTCTTAGACAATTATAAAAATCTGTTCAATCAGGAGGATTACAACCTCCCACCTTATCTCGAGCACTTGATTCTCCCAAGCATCACTAAAGATGACAATACAGAGCTCTCGAGAATCCCCACCTTAGAGGAGATAAAATCCACCCTATTCAGTATGCAAGACCTAAAAGGGCCTAGACCGAATGGTTACCCTACCATCTTCTATAAACACCTCTGACTGACTATAGGGAATGACGTCATCAAGGCAATCACATCTTTCTTCCACAACGGATCCATGCCTAAGGAGGTAAATAGCTCTTTCATTTTCCTCATTCCTAAAGTTACTAATCCATCCATTGTTAATCATTTCAAACCTATAAGCTACTGCAACGTGGTTTACAAAATAATCTCTAAACTTCTAGTTACAAAGCTCAAACCACACCTTGACAAAATCATCTCCCTAGCTTAGTTTGGTTTTATCCCAAATAGATGGATTGTGGAGAACCAAGTCATCATCCAGGAGATGCTCCATAATTTCAAAACAAGCAAAACCAAACCTAGACTTATGGCAATCAAATTAGATCTCCAAAAAGCCTACGACCGAGTCAGTTGGAAGTTCATCAAGACAGTACTCCTCCACTTGGGATTTAACGAGACCTTCACTAGTTGGATTTTTTATACATATCGTCAGTCTCTTTCGAAATTATGGTCAACAGAGGCAAAACTGAGAGTTTTAAGCCTAGTAAAGGACAGAGGCAAGGAGACCCTCTCTCTTTTTATCTGTTCATACTTGGACAAAAGGTCCTCTCAAAGCTTCTTGATCAAGAGCTCAGGCAGAAGAGTATTAGCGGTATCAAGACAAGCAAAAGGGGGCCGATTATCACTCATGTGATGTATGCAGACAATATTGTTTTGTTTTTGAAAGCCACTAAAAAAGATGCAACTTCCATCTCTCGGATTCTAGAAAAATATTGCCTCTAGTCTGGTCAGCTTGTCAATAGGAACAAGTCCGGCATTTTTTCTCTAAGCACACTCAAAGACCTATACAAAGAAATATCAAAAACACCCTCCACATCAGGTCCATCAAAAAAGATGCTACATATTTAGGAGCACCTCTCCTCTTGACCAGAGCCCCATCTAAGGATTTTGCCTATCTACAAACCAAGTTAAAGGCCAGACTTGTAGGATGGAGAAGTAAATGTTTATCTTGGGCAGGAAGGGCAACTCTCATAAACTCAGTGGCCCAAACTATCCCCAATTACACCATTTCCACTTTCGACATACTAAACAAAATCTGTAATAACCTCGATTTAGCCACAAGAAGATTCTGGTGGAAACCCAAAAGTTAGGATGGTAAATTTATGGCTTGGAGGTCGTGGGACAAGATCTGCTACCAGAAAAAGCAGTAAGGCCTCGGATTCAAAAAAGCCAAAGATATCAACAATGCTTTATTAGCCAAACTTGCCCGGATGATTGCAGGGAAGAAAGATAGCCTTTGTATGAGTATACTGAGAGCAAAATATAAAGTCAGTAACAATTGGCTTCATTCTGACGCCTCTAAGCATGCATCACCAATTTGGAGGCCTATTGAACAAGCAAAGAAGGTCGTAGTAAATGGGGCATGTTACTCCATTGGGGATGGAACCTCCATCAATGTCTAGGAAGACCCTTGGGTCTCCTGGATACAAGGTGTTATTCCTACTCCAAAAGGTGGATCAGCTTCACATGAGCCAATGTTTGTGAACTAACTCATTAAGCCAAACCTCCATTATTGGAAGCCTAATTTTGTCAGGGAGTTGTTTAAGACCACTTTAGCACAAAAAATTCTCTCCATACCACTCCTACTCAAACCTACTTCAAGCAAATTTATTTGGATCCCCAACTCCAAAGGCTGGTTCTCGGTAAAATCAGCATACCTTGCCCTTCATGCTTCCACCTCCACACCCCTTAATTCTAGACTTAACTGGGTCAAACTATGGAATCTAAATGTCCCCGAAAGGATCAAAATCCTCCTATGGAAGATCAGAGTCAACGCGTTGCCTACTAGGGAAAATCTCATGCTAAGGCTTCAAATTGAGGGTTCAAGCTGCGTTTGTTGCAAGCAAGAGGTAGAAACGATCAGCCATTTATTCCTTAGATATCCTGCCTCCAGAGCCCTATAGTTCTCTGCTTGCTGGGGTCTCAAAACTGAACTCATCACTTCAACACACTTTGAGGACATTGCCAAACTCATGCTGGACCCTCCAAGTGGCTTCGAAACTACACACCAAAAATGGCAGTCATCTCTTATGATGGCCCTTACCATGGAAGAAATTTGGCACTGCAGGAACAATTTGCTGTATAACTTCACCTCTTGGGATGTAATCGCATCTACCCATCTCGTTCATAACAGGTTCCACGAATACTCCTCGCTTCATCCAATTATTGTTACCCCCTTGCCAGAGCCTCCTCACCAACTTTGGACCACCCCCCCCCCCTTTTTTAAACTAGATCAAGCTCACTGTAGATGCCGTCTTATCTGAATCTTATGCCGCCATCGCAGTTGTAGTTAGGAACCATCTCGGCATTCCAGTCAAGACCTAGGTAAGAACCACTAAGAAATCTTCACCACTCCTTGTTGAAACTGAATCTCTGCTATGGGCAATCCAACTCACCAAAGCCAAGAAATGGTGGCACGTGATCTTCAAAGGAGATTCCAAAATTTGCTTTGATGCCATTAATAGCCCCAACCTCCCCTGCTAGTGGACTCTACTCACTCCCCGCTCCAACATCCTCACTCCAGCAGATTGTTTTATTTCTGTTGCTTTCGTTTGGGTCAGAAGGTCTTGTAACGGTGTTGCACACCTTGCAGCTAAGTCTACACTTGAGTCTCGTTTTTCATTTTGCTTTAATAAGGATAATCTGCCCCTTGCCTTATCAGCTTGCTATAAGGCAGATTATCCCTTATGTATATTCTTTTTTTAAGTAATACATTGCAGATTATCAAAAAAAAAAAAAATCCAAGACATTAAGAATTTATTGTGATAACTCTGCAACTGTGTTTTTCTCTAAAAATGATAAGTATTCTAATGGTACAAAACACATGGAATTAAAGTACCTTACGATTAAGGAAGAAGTTTAGAAACAATGAGTGTCGTTAGAACACATAAGCACATAGCTTATGATTAAACTTCCTGCAACTTAAATAATGCTCCTAAGTGCAGAATTGTTGTGAAGTAATAATTCGGTAAGTCTGAGGTCAAATCCACAAGTAAAAGGGAATTGATTAGTAAACCACAAGAGAATAAAACTAAAACAATGACGTTTAATTGAAGAGATTTTGATGGTTTAGGGATCCATATACAACACATCTATTGGTAGTCTTAACAATATTTATTTTATAACTCAACTAAAATTCATATGATGGTTGATCTTAGTCAGATGATTTAACAATAAGAACTCAAGAATTAATTTTCTAAGGTAGTTTCATGAAATTGATTAATTATAGGAAAAACAAAACTACTGAATTAGTTTGCAGGGAATACTAAGCATTTAACGTGCTCGGAGTCTACAATAAATCAAATAATTATACAAAACTAAACAATTTTCTAAATGAATAAATCAATCAATAACATAGTAACATAAGCATTAAAACCATAAAACAATTGTTAAGAACATACTAATAAACAGTCGGATGTCACCCCTTGCCTTAACAAAGCTTTTAGCAAGTCATAATACATAAAACTCTAAAAACTATAAAGAAACTTTAAGAATACCTAAATTACGTTCTACGGCAGCTCTCCTATTGCCCTAAAGAACCTTTAAATAGGTCAAAAAATCCTATTACAAGTTGAATTCTCGTTTGGAGAAAATCTCAAGTTTTTAGGCTTCAATATTCCTACGTTTTTGGCCAATTTAACTTCCAAATTAGAACTTTTGGTAAACTATAAAGTTATAGCCCTTTAAGTTAAAGTTCCAGCCCAATTTGAATCATCTCGATTGGATATTAGAGCCGAAAGTTATGCCCAAAATACTAACTGGTGCACAAGCTGGAATCCTATTCCAAATTGGACTTGGATTTAATGCAAATTTCCTTTGATTCCTTGCTACAATTGGACTCGATTTTAATTAGGTTGGCCTTATTTAACTTCTTTGCCTCCTAAGAAATTTAAGGAACATGTTAATCTAATGGGTCTCAAACATAGAACATGACAGTTGTTATTTTTAATATTGTCTTATGATTTTAACACTTGGAGGTATCATTAAATGCATTTTTTATTATTCCTGTTTATTTTACATACGTACATATATGATAATGAATGAATAATAACATAAATAGTCTCTAACAAAAGAGACATTATTGTTGGACCTTTAAGTCACTTCTCATTTATAGGCTATATATTAAACAAGTTGCTAGTGTTATAGTACATGGAAGAAACTATGTCGTATAATTGATATGGAACCGCCATGACTCACATTAGTAGATTGTTTAATTATAGTATTGTGATAACTAAATTAAAGTAAAATAGGATATGTACCATTGTGCATCTAATAGTTAATCTTATTAAACCTTGACGTAAGCTATCATTAGGCCAAGTGGGAGAATGTAAGACTAAATTGTCCCGTTTGATAACGTATTCATTTCACAACTTCATGTATGTTATGGTTTAATAAGAATTTACATGTCCTTAAAACATTGGTTAATAGAGAAAGTAAATTTCCTAAGTAACTCCAATTTTGATGGACAAGTGGATGTTACATGTACAAGAAATTTGGTCCTCTTCTGCCTTAAAAAAAAAAAAACACACACACACACACACACACATTCAAGTATCTCATCGTATACACTGAATAGTTAAAGAGAAAAGAATGTCAAGAGAAAGAAACCAATTCTGTAAGAATTAAGTGTCTTTTATACTGAGATTTGGTCTTAAGAAAATTTCAGTAATGGATCAAGATAAGCTTTATATTTAATTTATGTAGCTGTGAAATCTATATATATATATCTATATATATATAATAATAATAGGTAAAACTGAGAGAAACTCAAATAAGAATTCTAAATTAGAGTTCTAATTTTGTACCATGTATCCTAAATTATTTATTCTTAAAGAGTTTTATTTCTTAATTTTAGAATCAAATGTGGGACCACATCATAAATATTCATCCAAGTGAGTTATTAAGTACAAAAACTAAAGAATTTAGAATATATGAATCGTAAAAAAAAATACTTTATAATAATTTTAATAAATAAAATATGAACAATTTACATTTTATACCTAATAATATCCTTACAATTTTTTTAAAGAATTAACAAAATATAAAATGGTTATCAATAGTATTTAAATTATATATATATATATATATATATATATGAATTATATTATGCATCTTATTATATATCTTTAAGTATATCCATGCATATACATGGAGATACAAGCTAATTATGATAATTCAAGATCCTAAAATTTACATTATGGTTGTTTATAATCTAACAAAATAAAGAAAAAATTTACATCTCTTAGCCTTTGTCCAACATCTCTAGAAAAAAGAGTTGGATCAAACCAATTAGTCAGAAACTATTGTTTTGGGCGGGCCAGGTTTTAATATATTTGTGTTTTCTTAAAAAGTGTAAATGAAAAATATTATACTTTATGAGGAAGGAGCAAACGAAAATCATGTGAAGATTCTTGATTCAATGTGTTTGAAATATTGAACTTCTTAATTATATATTCCTTTTTTTTATAAGTAACTTCTTAACATTATGAGTTTTAATTAGATTTCATTCTTTCATATACGATTCTATAAAGCTTAATTGATAGGAAAATTGTAATAAAAATTGAGAATGTCTAATGCTTGATTTTAATATTACAAGAATGAATTAAAATAAGACGTTTATATTTTCTCTATAATATATTTATATAGCTTTATTCTCATTAATGAGATTATTGGGGATTTTTTTTTTTTTTTTTTTGAAGTGTGAACCTCTTGAGTATTAGAATTTGACAGATTCGACACATTTTTTGTTTCTTTTGAGAGGAAGGGAGCAAGAGGCTCATAATTTTTGGGGGCCAAAATCCTGGGAAAAAAATATTAATTTTCTTAGATAATTTTTGGCTTACTTAAAGTGTGGTCTTCTTGAATATTAGAAATTTTTTTAATCTTTTGAGAGGAAGGAGTTCATAATTCTTTGGGGATCAAAATCCCAAAAAAAAAAAAAGTTTTATTTTTCTTAAGGGATATATATATATATATATATATATATTTATTTATTTATTTATTTATTGGCAGTGAGGATTTTAAGTTCCTAAAAGGAGTTGGAAAACTTTTCTAAATGGGTTTACCTTTGGTCGGCCCACCCACTCTTCTTTTTTGTGGTTAAACTTGTGATTGACGAAGAAGGCAGTGGGTGCTTATGATGTGCATTGCAGAGAAATTTTTTCTGATTGAGATAGGCTAGGCTATAAGTCCTGTCAAGCTCAATTTTGATTCATCATAATTCTCTACTAAGTTTACTAAATCAAGTGGCTGCAATGTAGATGAATGGGGTGCAAGGTGGTCTATTAGTACACTTTCTGAAATTTCTTTTCGTTTCTTTTCATGAATTATCAACTTTTCTATATAATAAAAACTGGCTTTTATGGTCATCCTGAGAACAAATGATCCCATTCTCTTAAAACTGCAATTTCAGATGGGATTTTGAGAATGCATGAAATACAAATATATTGAATTAAGTTGTTCGTTTCTTGAAATTAGCTTGGTAGCAGTAATTTAATTTCAAAAGCACATAACACAAACTTAAGGGAATAATAACCTAAGGTCATTCAAGTGCTTTTTTTGCTACTCATGAACTTCAACTTTACTAAGTGCCCTTATGGCACATGATAGGACTTCTTTCGCTAGACCTACTTCGCAAATTGAAATGGCAAATCTTGGTTGAAGGAGAGGGCAAAACTGAATTAAATTTTGACCCATGGGATCCGTATTTGCTTTTCCATTGTACTACAAACTAGAACTCAATATACAATGAAAATGTAATAGGCATGTAACATTTCGACTAAATTCTTAGAGTCTTGACTCTTCGCTTAAATCCATGCCTGCTCTTTTCACAAAATATAATACTACACCAAGAAGATTCATATAAGCTTAGAACCATCACATTTTGAATCAAAAAATTTAACTAAAAATAACTAACCTTAGCCAAATTCAAACCCAATTTTTTTAGAAAAAAAAAAAAATCAATCAATATATTAATATCAAGGACTCGCTCATTTTTGTTAAAGAATCATCTGCATTGCTGCCTGCGAAAATTCCTCTCAGAAAGAGCTCTTGTTAGTAAAGATTTCAACCTTCTAGCCCCTGGTCCAGGCTTCAAAACACCATAATTCTCACTTTGCAAAGCTGAACATGTATTATAAATCTCTCCACTCCCAGAACACCACCCACCATATGTAAAATGTCTGTGGTGTCTTTTGAGAAGCAGTCGATCAATTTTGTCAAGAACTCTGTCATTTTTCTTGAACTTCCTCGCAAAAGGGCGGTTGCTTAGAACCGCGCCTCTATAATCTTTAAGTCCAAGGGACCTTGGGTGCTGCTTTGGTGGATTATCCCATGTAATGTAGCGGAGGTCATGGTTAACTGTAGTGTTCCTGTAGTCTTCAGAATTGCACGTCAGAGTCTGGAAATATCCCTCAGGAGATGATACAAAGTTGGTATAGTAGAGGAGGAGAGTCCTTGGCAAATTGTCCCAGCCCACTATGCAATACTCAGCAAAAGATCTTGACAGTATAGTCCAAGCTGAACCTGGTTTGTGGATGGCAATAAAAACAACATAAATAAAAAAGAAATCACCATCTTAAAAAAGGTAATTGTTCACAATAGACATAATAATATCACTAATCAAATAGGTTTCACGCGTATATGATGCTTTGTATGGCAATCTTGGAAATGATAAGGTTCTCTATTGGACTGGATTTTTCTGTGTTGTTGAGGAGCAAGTTAAAGAAAAAAAAAATATATATATATATATATATATAAAACTATGAAATTTCCTCCAATATAAACTATCATTTACATGATTCGCCAATCATCACACTAATTGGATGACTATGCGCTAAATTGGTGCATTTTCCCTTCAGTGACAGCTATATGAAGCAAGTTGTTTATTCTGTATCAATGTTGATTTTCAAGTAATTTTGGCTATCTTGGGTGTCCATTTTAAACAAAAGGTGCGGCCATAGCACATTTGTTGGATGAGCCGTTGGAGAGATCTGGTTAGGAGATAGAATTTTTGTTCCTGACAAGTTAGATTGAATTCTATGAAAATCAAATGTTTCTAGCATTTTCCCAACAATCTTCCTTGTAAACAATTCTATGATTTTAGGTAGTCAAATAACTATAAGGGAAGAAATCAAACATTATCCATCAATAGTTCATAAGAGAAATTGCAATTATTTTCCCTTTTAAAGAAAGTATATATATATATATATGAAGAAGAAATGTAAGACAGAGAGCCATTTTTAGTATTATACATGTATTCTTTCCATGTTCTGGGAACCAGACAAGGGACACCCATCACAATTGTTTGGAATATTGGAATCTAATGAACTGAGAATTCCATTGTTTCTATATAAGGTTAAAGAAAAATGTCCTATTATAAGTTAAGCATTCATAATCTCATTAGCTCTGAGAATAAATAACTGTAGGTTGTGTTTGGAACTAGCTCTTGTACAAGAAATATTTCATATATAACATAAATTAAAATAAGAAGATATGGAATTCACATAAATAAATAAAAAAACAATGTCTTTTATATTTCTAGCATTAAATCTCCACTCTCCCTTCGGCTTTTTTGTTATCTAACTCCTACAAACAAAGATTATTCCATCCATAAATTAATAAATTACATAGTCTAAAAACAATGTTTTTTTATTTATTGAAAACATCCATTTTCTCAGCTTTGTAAGACACTCCGTACAGGTAGGAAAGCATTTTGACAGACACCAAGGTTATAAATGAATAAGACACTCCACGCATGTGCATTTTCTAGATCATGCAGCTTCACATATGCAAGTGTCAGTCCATTATCCTTTCTCTTCAAGTTCTAATAATAAATGGATCTACATATCAAAAACGGTGACAAATGTTTGATTATATAAGAATTCATTAATTTGGATTCTTTTTCCTAGGTGCCCCATTCTTTTACTGTCATGAAGTTTGAGGCTTCCCAACTTATCTTTTGAGATTGAACTTGTAAGTCATTATATTTGCTGATTGTTTTGTGGGCAGTTAGGTATGATAAGTTGGTTGTGGGGTTTAATTCATAGCCGACAAATTAGGTGCAAATTCTAGAGAATACTTATGACATTTCATTCATTCAACCACATGTTCTTTTCAATTATTATATTTATTAAAATGCTTTTGATTCAGTTTGGCTTCCCAACTAGAAATTCGCTTCCAAGTTGACATTGATGCTTCACAGAAACGTGTTTCCCAAGTACTCTACTTTTTAATTTTACAATGGCATCTTACTCAGCTACCACTTTAAGCAAATTAGGAGTCGTTTGGTAACGTTGTTTTAGTATTTTTTTTTAAATACGTATGGGTGAAAAAGTGTATGAAAATATATGTAATGTTATTTAAAAACTAAAAATATGTTATTAAACTACTCTGCCCAACAGTCCTGGTTATTCTTACAACTTTTACAAGCACATCACTATTTTTATGACAGTACCCACTAAAATAGTACATAAAAATAGTTATGTGCTTGTAAAAGTGGTAAAAATGAAATTTCATTCGGCCAACTGGTTTTCAATTGGGTCCTTAGCTTGAGGTTTTCACGTTCCATCAATTTAGTCTTGAAAAGAATTTGATAGCAGTAAAAATAATGACAGCCTGTATTTCAATTTCATTAAGGGTTATAGTTTTCAGAATTTGGAAAGCACAAGAAGACAATTTTAAATAAGTGGTAACATATGGCCCCAACCGACAAAAATAATTTACTATGTTAATGTATGTACTGTGTACTTGGGGTACCAATATCATGACATGTGTGTGGTCACTTCAGTAGAATTCACATGCTATTTACAACTGATAAGTTATCAATAAAAGAATAAAGAAAAAAAAATGCATTCTTTAAATTTACTATGATTGTCTTTTTTTGAGTAAGTTAACTGTTAGACAGAGGGTAGCAGGAGGTTCAGACTTACGAGAATAAAATAAAAAGCAAAAGATTTGGGAAAACCTGTATAAAGCTTAAAAGCTGTTGGGAGAGTCCTCTGCTTAATAACCCACCAAATCTCAGATTTGGTGTGGCTATAGAGTGCTGGGTCTATTATGACTGGCTTGGCTCTTTTATTCCTGTATGAAATATGCATTTGTAAAATCAGATATTGCTCATACAGCATTGAATAAAATATCATTATATTCTTCAACAAAAAATTTTGATAATTAGTAAAATTGTAAAAATAATTAAAGACACTCACAGCTTCCAACCCAATCTACCGCTGTGCTGTATGAAATTTAGATTTCTTGGCAAATCAGAGAAGGCATGAATCAGATCTGAAAATTAGAAAAAGGTAAACAAGTTACAAGAAAATCAATCTAGTACATAAATTTGAAGGAAAAAAAAGGGCAAAAAAGCAAAAAAATAGAGGGCACTCACCCTACCATCTTGAGTGACTAAAGGATAGTCAGAAGCACTAAGGTTTATGAACCAATCCCATTTGCAAGTCCTCAAGAGTATAGCCATTGCATGAAGAGTGGTGGCAAGCATGGTTGGACCTCTATATGTGACCAAGTTTGGCTTTTTAACAATCCAAACATTACCCACTTGGCTGAAAACTTGGTCACTAGCCACAAACTTCGCTATATCACGATGCTCCCACGCAGGTGCACCGTGATCCAAGTGAATCAAATAGTAATTCCCCGGATGATATAGTGCACGTACCAAACGTTTTAGCTTTACAGTATCACCTTTGGAGGCTGAAATGAGGTAGGCGAATGTTGTAGGATATGATGTTATGTTAGTTTTTTGTATGTTGAAGTAGTTCATAATGGGCCTAAAGCTAGAGACGGGTATGGTTAGTCTGGTTGGAATGTAGAGAAGAGAGAAAAGCATTGCGGTTAGCATGAAGCAAAACATGAAAATTTTGATCATACCCATAATTAGTGTGAAAACATCTGAAAGAGAGTTCGGAGAGAAATATAGATTGAGGTGGAGTATTTGTCTAGTAAGGTTTGGGAGGTTAGGTGGTTAAATGGTTAACGTTGGAGAGCTGCAAGTTTGCTAAAGATTGAGACTGGAAGAGAAGGGGAAGGGAATAATGAAAAGGATGGGAAGTGTGTGGATGACATTTTCGGGTTCCTTGCTTTGAAGCTAAGGCCTCCATTTGTCCTTCACCATAAATAAATGTCCTACTTTGCTAATATATATATATATATATATATATATATATATATTTATTGATTGATGGTGGGACTCGTGGGAATAGTTTCACTGTGAGTATTGAGTATCACAAGTGACCACTTTTATTTTTCAAAACAAATCTTATAATTGATGAAATAGTTTACTGTGAACCGTGAATAGATTACTTTGAAATTTATTGTGAAAAAAATTAAAGAAAAAAAGAAGAAGCATGAGTTGATTAGGGAACCAAACAATGAATCAGTGCTTAGATTCCAATGGACTTTTCACATTTCAGAATTCAGAGTGGAAGTGAGCTATGAAATCTTCCAGACGATGTGGATAAAGCACGGTGTTTTACCGAATTGCCCTAACTATTGTAGCTTGGATGTCGGCATCTTTCCGATTCATCAATCCTTTCTTTCTTTTAAAAAGTTAAAGATTCTTTTTTTGGGTCTAAAAGATGAAAGGTAGTTGGCAATGCATATTTCATATTTCGCATTGCTACATTTTTGTGTTTTCTTGGGCTGAGCGGATTGTAGTTATGTTGAGAAGGCCGATCTATAACCCAAACGGGCCAGTATATATAAGTTGTTGGGTTGGTTGAGCAAGTTCATAATGGTACTTTATTTTGAACTCAAAGAAGCCTAAAAAGCTAACTGCCTTTCGGCTTTTCTTTACGTGGCAAAAAAAAAAAAAACAAAACAAAACAAAACAAAATTAAAGAAGCAATTCTATAAATAATAACAAAGTACTACTACCGCACACCTTTGGTGTGATGGTCATACTACAAGTATAAGTATTTGTGGAGTGTTGGGGGTAAGGACCGGGGTTCAAGTCTCCAGAAGAGAACTTCACACATATATACACTTAAATTAGACTAAAGTAGAATTCTATCTTGTATACAAAAAAATAAAAAAATTTAAGTAGAATTCTATCTTGTATACAAAAAAATAAAAAAATAAAAAAACAAAGTACCGGCAGTAAATTACTTAAATTAGACTAAAGTAGAATTCTATCTTGTTTAAAAAAAAAAACAAACAAACAAACAAACAAAACAAAAAAACAAAGTACCCGTAGTAAACTTGGTTCCATTCTTAAGCTTCAACTTCTTCTAAAAAGCTGGCATGTGTCCTTGTTTGCACGTAACTCACTCACTCTCACTTAACCCAACCAGTACTTGTCACGTCCATTGCAAAATTAAAGTCTAATATTGCAACCAAGTTCGTAATTAAACTTTATTTTATAAAAAAATGCATTTGTACTCGAGTTTAGAAGGAAGTTATTGAAATACTGACATTATGATTTTTTTTTTTTTTTGGTTCTCTTTTAGAATCATTGACGTTAAGATTTTGTTAAATTGAGAGTTAAAAATAGTAATTAACCTAGGAGTCCACCCATTTAAACCAAGATAACAAACGGGTAAATTATTGTGATCCATAATACCCATTTACTTTAAACTGTTGCACCCATGGTAGTTAGTAGTTACTACGTACTAGACGATAATTCTATGTATTGTCTATAATGTAATGGATTCAAAGTAGAATATATATATATATTAAAAGATAAAAGAAAATCTAATTAGATTTTAAATTGGAATTCAATTAGAGTCTAATTTTGTGATACGTGTTTTATCTAATCTAAATTTTTTAATTTTTGTGCTAAGTGAATTAATTCAGTGTAAAAATTAAATTTCAAATAGAGTTTAATTTTGCGCTACATGACCTATCTAATCTAAGTATTTTAATTTTTATATCAAGTTAGTTAATTCTGTATAGAAAACGAGAGATCCAATATAAATAAATCATAAAAAACATAATCGTATATTTAACTCTATATATTAAACTAGAGAAAGAGAGAGTTTGAATGATTTTATATTTATGAGTCATTTTTTTATGTAATTAAAAATAATTCAAATTTATAAGTCATTTACGTAGTATACCATGACTATGTATAGTCCA
Organism: Castanea sativa; assembly: GCF_040712315.1. NCBI lineage: Eukaryota > Viridiplantae > Streptophyta > Magnoliopsida > Fagales > Fagaceae > Castanea > Castanea sativa. Next base: position 31,571,305 of record NC_134021.1, on the reverse strand, counting down.
TTACTAACTATAACACACACACACACACACACACACACACACACCAAAGCTTAGAGAAAATGATTTACAATAGACTTCCACTCTTTCAATTAGAATCAAAATTGAAATTTTCTTTTGTTAGCTTTTCATATAAATTTAATTATTTAGATTTTTGCTATTATTTAAACTAATGAGCATATTTTTTATATTGTTTTTATTCAGATATTTTGTATGCAAAGATCTTGAACGTAACAAACTGTACTTGAGCTGAACAATCCTACGCACCTATCCTCATTTAATTTAGGAGATACTATTGGATGAATTCATTATTTTATTTTGTGTTGTGTAGTATTTAGTAGAATTTCACGGACAATGATTGTAAATTGATATGTAATATCTAATAGTGATTTTCAAAATTATATACGTAATAGCAATGTAATGAGAAACTTGGCTTAACTAATATCATGAAAATTGCAATGAAAAACAATTTTAGTACCTCCAAATGTCCTGGTCAAATTAATGTCCAATATGTTTAATAACCCAAGTTAATATCAATAACACCACTTCAATTCATCATTCTTGTGCCTAAGCTCGGCTTACATACTAGTATGTATTATATATAGTTATATTGAGGATGTTCATATATTAATTAATCAAACAACACATGTATATTGCATAAATCAATCAAATTATTGAATTCTTAGGCATTAGTCGCTTCATAAACATGTACATTTATTTTGGATCTACGAAACTTATGGCATTTGGTTGGGACTTGTTGAGCAAAATATAGTCTTTTAATTTATTTGCTGAGAGAATAGGCTACTACTAGTATTAGCCCGTGAGATGCACAAAAAAATTTTATAGGCTCCTACTTTGATTACACGATTAATACATTTCAAAAGTCATATAAAAGAATTCCCTTCTCAAAATAAAAAATATAAAAGAATTTCAACATTTATTTGTGAAAAACCCTAGGCCCCACTTCAAGTATCTACATCCCCAAAGTTAAAGGATGTGTCTAGTACACTGATGCACTGGACAAAAGCTTAACCTGTCATTGTAGATCATGTTCTATGGTGGCTTTCACATGTTTCATGAACACAGCGAGAGAATTTTTAAAAAAATTATTTAAAAGAAAAATGTTTTCTTTTTCCTTTTCCTTATGTACTCCAGACAAAAAAAAAAACAAAAAGTGAGAGTAAAATACACTTTTGGCTATTTTCATTTTGTCTCTTTACATTTTAACATCCTTCATATTTGATTCACTTTTCATGTTACTCATATCGTTTCTAGTAACTTATTTACTGTCTATAAAAAATATATATATAGTTTTTAATAACTTTTACGTTAAATGTGTTACAAAACACTAAAAGTTAGCTTATTTCAACAAACTTAACTTTTATCGTCTTTACCTCAAAAAAATAAAAAAAAATAAAAAATAACTTTTAAAAGGCAAATATTTTTTAAGCAAATCTTAAACAAGCTCATAGCATTATATGGGTGACGTAATTTAATTTAATGGACATTTGATATCTAGTACTTAACAGTCAAATTACTAACAAAAATAAACTGTAAAGGCAATATAAAAATGGAATTATATATAAAGCGTTAAACTAAAAATTTTGAAACTTAAATAATCAAAATGAAAATAATCCAAGACTTTTAGAGTCACGAGTGTAATTTTGTCAAAATGCTAATATGTCTTACTTGGACAAGATGTGAAATAAATGAATATAGATACAATAGTTGTGCGTGTGTGTTTTCTTAGAGGAGCAATGTTACATTATTTAATATTTCTTTACTTGATGTGAATTTTAACAAATCTTCCACCGGATTAAATTTTCTTTTTATAATCTTCATGCTTGCAAAAATTTCAAGATGATTAAAGATCACTAGCCATCTAATCTATTAAATATTTAAATTTTAAGTTTTTTGTTTTTTAAAATTATGCATAAAAGATAAGTTTATATATCGAATAGTAAACAACATTAGATTGGTATGACATTTGAAAAGAATGATAAGAACATAGAGAACATGTAATCCAAAAATAGAATTTTCAAAATATTAATTTTATAAAAAGTTATTACGTAGTGTGATATTACTTAAAGTTATACTAGATGTAACTTTATCACACACACACATACACATACTAGTAAATAATATGTGCAATATACAGAAAAGTTTAATAAAATATTAATTAATTTATTTATTTAAAAATATTACTAAACAAAGAGTAAATAATAAAATTTGTAAAAAAATATTGTAAGTGCACAATTGTACCCGGACCCCAGAACAAGTGATGGGCTCAGGCCCAATGAGCCTTTTATAATGAAATTTGTAGAGTATGGGTTTGAAACCTAGGTTTGGGATGTTGGAAATTGATTAACAGGCTAGAGTGCCACAATCTATGCAAGTGATAAATAAATATGACAAAGAAGCCTCCTCGGACGTAAGCCGAGGACAATTTGTATAATACTTCTCTTTCTATGCCAAAGATTACAATTCTTAGTTCTTTTTCAGCTAACCAGCAGGTCCCCCTTTCTTTCCTCTCTCGTCTTCTTATATATTTCTTCTTCTTCCATATTTCATCCACGTGTCACACAAATCTTCCTCCTAGATACTTGTCCCATCCACCACCTTCTTGAAGTCTTCAAAAAATAGCAGGAAGGCTGAATTCTACTGTTCAGAGGTCATTTTCCCATTAATGCGGCCAGGGAGGTAGATGCAGGGCCTTTAATGTGGTGGTAGCAGCTTTTTCCTCAGATATTTCTCACATGTTCCTGCTTCTAAAGGGTGCTTGGATCACACTTTTACCTACCAGTTCTTCCAGAATTCTGCCTCTAACCCGTTTAGCAAGTCCTAGGGCCGTTGCTGGGCCTGTCCGAGAAGATACTCCTCCTCGGACAACTCCTCGGACCTCTATAGTGCAGACTGACTTATGGGCCTAAAGACCCTGATCAAACAGATTTGTACCAACCAATCAGGTCCAAAGCCCAAACGTTTGTTCAAGCACTTTTACCTCCTACAAATATAAATAAAATATGTTTATAGAAATCAATCTTAATTTAATAAAAATTATGGATTTTGATTATTATGTTAGTTATTAATAGGAATTTCTTATGATTGTGATTTTGATTGTGTTTGTGTTTGTGTGTGTAACTATCTATTATATGATATTAAAAAAAATATAATGTGACAAGATTTTAATGAAATATATAAATATATGAGGTCATATAGAGAATTATTACAGAATTTAAACTCAATTCAAAATTTATAATAGAATAACGAGATGAAATTTTTTTGACTTTCAGAAGCTGATATGACAATTGTAAGTGCACAATTTGTATCCGGTCCAATCACTAGATGGACCCAGGCCCAAAGAGTCTTATACAATGAAATTTGTAGAGTATGGGTTTGAAATCTAGGTTAGGGATATTGGAGAGATGATAAACAGGCTAGAATGCCGCAATCTATACAAATAATAGATGAATATGACAAAAAACTCTCCTCGGGCGTAAGCCGAGAACCACTTGTATTGTCTTTCTTTCTCTAAGCAAAAGATTATAATTGGTCTTCTAGTTTTTCCTCCTCCTTTTCTTCATACCTATCATGTCCTCTTATATCCCTCTTCTTCTCTTCTTTTTCTCCCACGTGTAGCACAGATTTTCCTATTAGATACTTGTCACATCCACCACCTTCTTAAAGTCTTCAAATAATAGCTGGAAGGCTGAATATTACTGTTCAGAGGTCATTTCTCCATTAATGCGTCCAGGGAGGTAGATGCAGGGCTTTTAATGCTGTGGTAGCAGCTTTTTTCCTCAGATATTTCTCACACATTCCTCTTTCTAACGAGTGCTTGGATCACGCCTTTACCCAACAGATCTTCTAGAATTCTGTCTCTAAATCATTTAGCACGTCCCACGGCCTTTATTGGGCCCGTCCGAGGAGATACTCCTCCTTGGACAATTCCTCTACCCCTTGTAGCGCGAACTGGCATGTGGGCCTCGAAGACTTTGATTGAATAGACTTATACCAACAAACCAGGCCCAAGGCCTAAATGTGCATTTAAGCATTTTTACCCCCCACAACAATATTAGAAGAAATCAACAAAAAGTTAAAATATTTTTATTTAATATTATATTATATAAACATATTACATGTTCTATAACATATTAATAACATATGAATTTCATTTATTGTTCTGTCCTTGAAACATATTACATGTTCTATTTTCATCCTTGAAAATTTAAAATGTGACTCATTTTGTTCTTTTAGTTACTTGTGTTTCAATGTGTAAAATATAATACATATTTTAGCAACAAAAATAAAACCTAAGTTAAATTTTAATGACAATAAGGTTACAATTTAGGTTCTTTTTTTTCTTGAAATATATCTAGGTTTTATTGTTGTTCCTCAAACTTAATAGAAGTAGATGAAATGACAAAATGTATATAAAAAAAAAAACATTTTAAATTTTCAAAGACAAAGCTATTTTTTTCAAAAAAATTTGAAGGACGCAATTAGAAACTAGACTATAATTTATAATGACAATCAATATGTACATGATATAACTCTTTATTAATATTACATCTCTTAATAATTTTTTATTATATGTGTTTTTTTTTTAACAACTCTATAGTGTTAGAGTATATTAATTTGTAAGTGATAGGGAATATTTTCTCCATCATAAAATTAATCTAACACACTAGAGTCATCAAGTCTCCATGATATAGTCAAGTGCAAGAGGATCGTCAAGGTACCAAGGATTATTAGGTATATGCATCTAATGACCTCTGAAGCAACCTAATCCACACCTACTCATCCGATGCACTATGCTGATGGTCGAATACCCTCTAACGAACGATCCTCTATACTTAGCCTTGCACACCATTTTGCATGTTCTCCACTCCACTATCTCCATAAGGAAATAGCTTACGCACCACGCCTAAAAATCCTTCTACAAATTCATATTCTCCAAATATGGGAACTCAGGCTCGAGGATCTCAGGATACTAACTCCACCACACTCCCTGTAGGGGAAAGCCTACATTCACAAGAGTTAGGTCAGCTTTATGTCACTATAAAAAGCATCAAGCCTCCTCTTCTCTAAGCTACATAAAATTTCCTAACTCTCATACTTTTATAATTATTGTAAATTATTGAGTCACAGACTTAACCTTCGGAGGGTTTTTGGTCGGTACCCCACTAGTGCTCTCTATAGATTTTTCACTCTTCATTCTTTAAGTGCCCCATCACCACTACTTGTCTAGATGATCGACTCACTAAGATAAAAATTCATATGGTTCAAACGCAATCAATGACACCCATTAATCCTAAGACCGAAAATCCCCCTCCCCCCCCCCATGCATTGGAGAGGCAACTTTAGACTCTTGCCACCACTATCAAACAACTCACACAACAAAATCAAGAGTTTGAGTAGCACGTCAAGCAATTGCAGGAATGCCACCCCCCGACAAACGATCAGCACAAAGACTAACATAACGATTGTTAGCCTCCAACGAATAACCAGCGCGAAAGAGAGAAAGAAGAGGAAAGCATTATTGCTAGCAGGCGTACTAGGAAGAATGACATAGATCGCCCGTTTGAGCTAAAAAGTGGCGTGATTCGCATGGCACAAGACATGTGGGCAATGAAGGATAAGGTCAACATGATGATGAGTGCCACGAGGGGATGAGTGGCTACCAATCTTGACAACCTAGTCCACCATACTAACTTTCCCTTCATGGTTAAATCACATCTTGTCTCTTACCACCCAAATTTTGAATGCCTTAGATAAAGACCTACAACGGGTTAAAGACCCGTTCAATCATCTCAAGTCTTTGAAAACTATCATGCACCTCCAAGGCATGCCAAGTGAGATAATGTGCAAGGCCTTCCCAACTACTTTGAAGGGACTAGCCAAGATCTAGTTCAACAAGATCGTCCCAAACTCTGTCTTATCCTTCAAAGAACTAAACAACCACTTCATCACACATTTTATTAAGGAACAAAGGCACAAGCGATCGTCTGCTAGCCCACTACACATCAAGCAATGGACTTTGGTTGAGACAATTCCTTTTCTATGTATATAAGAATGATCTGAAGACTATAGGAGATATGTTATTTAAATCTACTAAGTACATGAATGCCAAAGATTCCATGATAACCCAAGATGAGAAGGGGAAGAAGAAAGATGTTCAAGACGACACTCGCCCTTACGGAAGAAGGGAGGCTCCCTGGACAACTGACAAGATGAACGACAGGAGGACTAAACCCTCTGTCGGATGATTAAACTTCATCCCGCTGAACACTCCACTAGAATAGGTACTGACGCAAGATAGAGACGACCCGGTGCTCAAATGGTCGGATAAGTTAAAGGGTGACCTAAACAAACAACCAAGGAACAAATATTGTTGATTCCATTGTGACCATGGATATGACACCTATGATTGCTATGACTTGAAGCAACAAATTGAAACCCTCATCAAGCAAGGGAAGTTGGAACGATTCATCATATGAGAGAAGATTGACAGGCACCCCCTAGGGATTTGGAACCCTAAGGCAGGGTAGAAGAACGTCCTAGAACACCACTCGGAGAGATAAGAGTGATAGTAGGGAGTACCACAACAGTTGGATCCTCTAAGTAGTTAAGGAAAACTTATCTTTGCATGGTACAAAGCATACAAATCACGAGTCGGCCACCCAAACAGCACAAGCTAAATGGTTCACCCATTGCCTTTAAGGATGAAGATGCACAACGACTTCATCACCCCCATGACGATGCCTTGGTAATTGCCTTATCAATGTCTAAATACACTACCAGATGGATCTTAGTGGACAATGGAAGCTTAGCGGACATACTCTATTACCCATTCTTCCAGCAAATGAAAATCAACAAGGAGGAACTTCATCCGTCAAATACCCACATTGTGGGTTTTAGCAGGACTAAGGTGTTCCCTAGGGGAATCATCACCCTACTAGTCACCATTGGTTTCTACCCTTAGCAACTGACAAGGGTTGTAAGCTTCCTGGAAGTTGACTACCCATCCGCGCACAATGCCATTATTAGAAGACCTACCCTCAACTCCTCTAGGGCTGCCATCTCCACCTACCAATTCCTGGTCAAGTTCCCTATAAAGTACGGAGTAAGGGAAGCACGAGGAGATCAAATTGTTGCACAAAAGTGCAATGTAACAATGCTCAAAATGGAAGATCAACTACAAGCATTGAACATTCAGGATCATTAGGTAGTAGTAGAACCAACTAAAACGCTGGAAGAGATTCCTCATGATGACAATTACCCAGACCGGGTCACTCGCATTGGGACTCAAATGGATACTTTGACTCATAAGAGTCTCATACTCTTCTTAAAAGGCAACATAGACTTGTTTGCTTGGAGCCACAAAGACATACTAGGGATTGACGCAGGTGTGATGGTCCATCACCTCAAGTCTCTTCATCTTTTCGACCCATCCGACAGAAGAGATTAGTCTTTGCCCCTAAAAGAGACAAGTTTGTAGCAGAATAGGTCCAAAAACTCTTATAAGTAGGATTCACAAAAGAGGTCTATTACCCCAATTGGTTGGCTAATGTATTAATGGTCAAGAAACCTAATGGCAAGTGAAATATGTGTATGGACATCACGGACCTGAACAAAGAATGTTTAAAGGATAGCTACCCTCTCCCATAGATTGATCTACTGGTAGGCTCGATGGTTTCTCATCAGCTCCTTAGCTTCATAAATGCTTTTTTAGGATACAATCAGACCAAGATGGATGAGTCTGACTAAGAGAAGATTTCGTTCGTCACTAGTCAAGGGTTGTTTTACTGCAAGGTCATGCCCTTCGAGTTGAAGAATACGAGTATCACTTACTAAAGACTTGTGAGAAAAATGTTCAATGAACAAATTGGAAGAAACATTGAGGTGTACTTGGAAAATATATTGGTGTAAAGCAAGATAAAAGATCATTACTTGGATAACCTCCAAGAGATGTTCAAGACTCTCCGACTCTAAAACATGAAGCTTAACCTGAATGGATAAATAGCGGTCCTTACCAATTCGTTTCGAGGGCTACAGACAAATGCTTACCTTTCTTTAAGATATTGAAGAAGACCCTTAGGTGGACAGACGGTTGTCAAAAGGCCTTCGAGGAGTTGAAGGCATACAAGGCATCTTTACCTTTGCTCTACCTGTCCAAACCAAATGAGGAGCTCTCTCTCTACCAAGTAGTTTCACCAACTACCATCAGCTTGCTTATATGAGAAGAGGAACAAGTGAAAATGTTAGTGTACTACACAAGCAGGGTAATAAGGGGAGTGGAAGAGAGATACCCCCCTATGGAGAAGCTAGAATTCACCCTGATTACGGGCCGCCTGCAAGCTAAGGCTGTACTTCCAAGCTCACACTATAGTAATCCTGACATTCCAATCCCTAAAGAAAAAAAAATGAACAATTCGAAGACCGCTAGACGATCGGTTCTATGGGCAATTGAGTTAAGTGAGTTCAACATACAATATTGTCTAAGGATGGCATGAAAGCTCAAACATTAGCCAACTTTCATTGCAGAATTCAAGTCAAAATAGGATGAGGGCTGGGGGGAAGCTCCATGGATAGTCAAGATCTATGGTTCATCCAATCGACACGTTGGAATGATTGGCATCTTCCTACAATATCCTGAAAGGGACGTGATAGAGTGTATCATACAACTCCATTTCCCAACGACCAATAAGAAAAGCTGAGTACACGCCTCTATTGGCAAGTATCAACTTAGCCAAAGTGGCAGGGGTCTTTTCCATGATTATCCATAGTGACTCTTAAGTGATAGTTGGGAAAGTCAATGAAGACTATGAGGCAAAAGGCAAACATATGAAAAAATATTTAAGCTTGGTGAAGTGTCTCATAGTTCAAAACCTAGAAGTCAAGTTCATGCAAAACCCTAGGGAAGAAAACATAGACTCTGATCAAATAGCCAAAACAGCTTCATCTATGTGGCACAAGCGCCCACGACTGCCTTTTTTTGTGGGACGGCGTCTCTTTTCTTTGGAGGGGAACAGGCCTTGTCCAAGTGGAATGCGGTGGAGGATGAAAATGGTGTCGCCACCTAGATTAGTTCTAACAACCATATATATAGTGCCCTTCATGGAAGGACTAGTCTTACCAAAGCACATGTTTAGAGTTTAGGTATAGGGATAGGAAGGTGCTAAAGACCAAACCCCATCTAACTCGTGGGTCAGCCTCCACTCATTATGTTTCACATCATAATTCCATCAAAGGGTCCTCTAATAGGTTATTTAACACACACATGCACACACAATCTATCCTAACATGCATCTAGCATACAACCTACCATTCATATAAACATGGAACATATCATCTAATCGTAGCATCTCATATCATCACATCATCCTAGCATTCATCTAACACATACATATATTGTACATTATAGCATCTCATATCATATCTCATGGCATGGATTCATCTCCCTACATATATCCAGGCATTACATGTCCTAACATACATATAAACATGCACATCATTTTATCCAAACAACACATATCACAAGGTAACAAGCATATCATTATGGCATCAACACATTCATCACATACTCATGGCATCAACCAAGCATATTCATCATGTTAACCATCAAACACAAATTCATCATGTTAACCATCAAACAAATGTGCATGTTCATGTTGAATCACCTTCGCTTACCTCACTACATAACAGCATCACAATACCTATGCATCCTATTCATGTTCAAAACAAGTCGAGATAGGGGCAGATGATTCACCAAACTTAGGCAAAAGCCATCATGTACAATCAAAGCCCCCCTCCTCCTCCCACTCTTCATGACTACACATCCAATTGGCACCTTATACAAAGAAGTACCTATGCTTATAAGTCCTGTTAGAAGTTGGCATGTCAGCAACAAACCTCACCGACTCACCTCAACAAACAAAGTTATAAAAACCATGGGATTGAGGGATCCCTTAAGGTTTATAATAGTGAAAGAAGTCATCTAGGGTCAAGCTTTGACAACCCTCACTTATGATACTCCAAAGTACTTGAGCTCTGACAAAGATATGTCAGGCGTTTTATGATAGTTGGGGGATAGCTATGTCTAGCCTCCTCACCAAAACCCTAGTGATCCTATATAGAGGGAGCCTCAAACCCCCGGTGAAGTTAGCCTCATAGAAGCTAATATCCTAAGTGTCACCTATGTAACACTTCTCCCCTTCCTTTGCCTGTCTAATAGGCACATTATCAAGGATTTAGAAATGTGGACGAACCCTCCAGAAATATTCATCGAGAAACCTCGAAAGGAACTCATTTACTACTCAATCCTCAGGAAAAATGAAATCACGAAAGACTCGACTAGGATTATCAAGAGCAGGGTCTTCCCCTTACACCATTGTAGTTGACGATTCTCCCCTACTTACAAGTTGAGCTTGTTTGTCAACATGAAACCCAAAATCAAGCTAGGAAACCTAATTATTCAACACCTCTCGGACAAACAACCTAGAACTACTTGTCGACTCGGATTCATTCGAATTCCTCACACCTACAATAACGAACGAAAACTAAGAAACTACTCCCACTCGATATCAAGTCATACTTGTCCAGACAACTTTATTAAAAAAGAAAAGTGCATAATATAAAGACAAGGACGAAAGCGGCTCACTGAGACGAATGAATGATTCGAAAACGAATGACGACTTTACGTGACAAACAAACGATAAGAGCCAAAAAAGTCAACCTTTGAAGTCAATATGTGTTTCCGATGTAAAATGAGTGAATAGAAAGGTTTGAAAGGGAAATTGACGATTTATATGTGAAGGATGTGGGGCAACGAAAAGACACCACTATTTTAAATGGACCAACCACAAAGCGCCACGTGTCACTTCTTTAAATGCTCGGACCATTATGACACTAGAAAGGCGCAAACCACAAATAACCATAAACCTAAATAAACGGCGTGACCCGTCACATTCTGCAGCTCGTCTGACACCCCAAACAATCACGGAATAAGGGGCAGCTGATAGGGAACATTTTCGTCATCATAAGATTAATCTAACACACTAGAGTCATCAAGCCTCCATAGGATAGTCAGGTGCAAGAGGATCTTCAGGGTACCAAGGATTGTCTAGTACCTTGCATCTGATCACCACTGAAGTGACCTAATCCAAACCTACTCCTCCAATGCACTATGGTAACAGAAGAATACCCTATGACAAACGATCCTGTATACTTAGCCTTGCACACCATTTTGTGTGTCCTCCACTCCATAAGAAAATAAATTGCACATCGCGCCCAAAGATCCTTCTACAACTTCATATCCTCCAAATATGGGAACTTAGGCTCAAGGATCTTAGGATATTAACTCCACCTCACTCTCTATAAGGGAAAAGCCTACATTCACGAAAACTGGGTCAGCTTTATATCACTATATTAACCACCAAGCCTCCTCTTCTCCGAGGTACGTAGAATTTCCTAGCTCTCATAGTTTAGAGTTATTGGAGATCATCGAGTCACTAACTTAACCTTTGGAGTGTCTTTGGCTGGCACTCTACTGGTGCTTTCTATAGATTCTTCATTCTTCAGGTATTCCTTCGCCACTACGTGTCTCGATAATTAACTCACTGACGATTTTGTGCATCATCAATAAGCATATACAATTTAAGGAGGTGATTGTTTTTTAGAGCTATCTAAAGAAGTAAAGTTTTATTATAATTATTATTATTTTGAGAAATTACATTTTACTTCCCTGAACTATACATCCGAGTGCACTTTTCACTCTAAACTTTCAGAATGTAAGCACCCTAAACTATAACTCGTATTACACTTTACAATCTTACATTAATGCTACAGTTATCTTGGATGGAAAACCTAATCATGTGCTAATCACGTGACTCCTTTAGACCTTTTGACTTGGTGCCACTTAAGCAAGAGTTACATGATTTGCACGTGATTGAGTTTTACATCCAAGGTAATAGCAAACTTGACGTCGAGGTGCAAAGTGTAACATGGGTTATAATTTAAGGTGCTAACTGGCATTCTGAAAGTTTAGGGTGTAAAATGTAATATGTGATATAATTTAGGGTGATAGTGTAATTTTTTTTTTTGTTACAATGTCATCACATCGTGAATCTATAAATGAATAAAACACACAAAAATATCAAATGTTATTAAACTTTTAGAGCATTTGGCATACCAAACACAAAAAATTCACCTCCATCGCATGTGTCATAAGCCAAATTATTTTAACGCATGCTATTGTATTCTCTCTCTCTCTCTCTTTATTACTTTTTTTTAATAGATCGTGGGTATTGTTTTAGATTATTTTAATAGGTGACATGTTAAAATAAAAAATGAGGTGTAGGATGTAATGTTAAATATTGTGCTAAAATAAATAAAAGAACTTTTTAATACGTTGAAATAAATTTTTTTAGAACATCTTATATATAAATTTAAAAGTTACACCACTTATTAAAAATCTTGGCAGCTCTGATGATTAAAGAAAGATACCAAGTTCTTTTTTTTTTTAAAGAAAAAGGTACCAAGTTCTTGGTCGACAATCAACATGCACTGCAAGCATCCGTAAATCATCTTGGTAACCTAACCCAATCTTTAATGTACAAATTATTGCACCATCCCCAAGTTTGAATTATTGCAGTCAAAGTAGAAAGTTTTTCCTCCCTCTCTTTCACTCTTTCCCCCAAAAACAAATATAACTTTTTTTTTACATAATATAAACACCCTCTATTGTATGTAAAATTTATATAAATTATCTAGGGATGTCGCAAAATTTACCGGTTATCATCATCACTGACAACATATTGATCTTTCTTTCATGTCACCATGACACATCAGCACAACCAAACCACAGTTCCAAATATTAAAACTACTTGGGCAATAAAAGTTTGAAAGAGATGGGTGGGAGTAGGACTCGGTCAGTTGCTTGTAATATTGATTAGTTTTAGTCTTTAGGAGACTTTTGAGCAAATTTTTTAGTCTTTCGAGTGATAACAAAACAGAAGTTCCTGTTGTTTGCAAAAATTTCCAGCAGACTTTGCTAAAACGTGAAGACCAAGAAAATAATGAAGGAAAATATCAAGGCTCTTCAAAAAAAAAACTTAAAGTGGAGATATTGAAATATCACATGGCAAGTTCGAAGGACTCATTTAATAATACTTCCATAACTATGCAGAGGAATTACATACAAACTCAAGAAGATAAGCTTCCATCCACAAATCCCATCAAGGTTCTTTCTCTCTCTCTCTAAACCATTTCTTGTTCGTGTTTTCTTCTTCTGAATCCTCCAATGCCTTTTCATTTCTTGTTCTAGCTTTAGTTCCTTGGCTACTGCAATAAGCCGCGCCTTTCTTCTTTATTCCATCTTCCTTATTATATATTAGTTGACTTTCTTGTTTTATCTCAACTTGATTTTGTTGTGATTGCAGATACAAGAATCAACAACTTCAATTGAAACGACGGCAGGGCAGATCATCAGGAGGGTCTTTAGAATTCTTTTCTATGTACATCTGATCCTAATCACAATCTTGGTAATCTTCCTGATAATCCATGGCCTCCTTTCTAATGGTCACAAGCACCATTTCCACCCCCAGAAATGGTTTCCTCCACTGCTCACTTCAGCAGCATCTGCTGGAATTGTTGCTTTCATATGGCAATGGTTAACTGGATACAACCACTCAACAGCCCTCAAGGCAGCCTTTTGGCTTAGTCCTTTGCTAACATTTGCAGTTGGCATTCTACTCCTTTTAATAGGCTCTGCTGGGGCTTTAGCGGTTGGTGTGATTGCTGTAGTTTCTGCCCTCATTCTATCCCTCTATGCTTGTTGGGTCAATCCCCGATTCGAGTATGCTACACAGATTTTATCAGTAGCTATGGCTTTCTATCCTGCTAAAACTGTAGTGTTAGTCATTCTATCAATCCTTATCAGTACTCTTTATTCTTGTTTCTTGATGTCTGGCATTGGAGGGGCTACTGCCTCCAGAACCAGCTTAGATACCTTGTTCATTTCAGTCATCCTGCTAAGCCTGGCCGGGACTATGCATGTCATCAAGAACACATTGATAGTTACAATATCTCGCGTGAAGTTCTTGCACTTCGCCTGCGGGGCTGACATGGACATTTGTGCAGCTTTCCATGACACAATCAAGTACTGTATGGGAAGCATTTGCATTGGCTCAACCCTGGTTCCAATTCTTGGGGTTATTCGGGGCTCAGCTCGAACCTTGAAGTTGATAGCAGGGGATAGAGATGAGTTCTTGTTTTCTTGTGCTGATTGTTATGCAGGCCTTGCTTCAACCCTTATATCGTACGGGAACCGGTGGGGTTTTGTGTACGTCGGGGTCTATAACAAGGGGTTTGTGCAGGCATCGACTGATGCTTGGCGGATGTTCGGGAGGGCTGGATTGGAAACGCTAATTGACTCTGATCTAACTGGGTCATTCTGTTTCCTCTTTGGGGTGGCAGGGGGTGCTATATGTAGCCTAATAAGTGGAACATGGGCGCTTGCTATTCACGAGAATCAAGCTACTGAAGTATCAATCTATGCTTTCTTGGTTGGCTATTTCATGGTAAGTAGTAAGCTGTAATTGAAAATTGAATAGCTTTTCAGCAATATTAAAACCTCAAAAGAAAAGAAATTCCCTTGATGTTTGTGTGTGTTTCAGTGTCGGGTAGCTCTGGCTTGGCCACAAGCGTGCGTTTCAGCTTACTACATTGCTTACGCAGAGAACCCACAGAACCCTCAATTCGATTCGACCATCCCAGATCGCATTCAAGAGTTTCAGAGATATCGTGTTTAACAATCAATGGGACTCGAGAGCAAACTGGAACCGTGAAAAGTTTTTATTTGAGCAACTTTAGGCATGTATAGGATATACCGGGTAGAGAACGCTTCTTCTTTTTTTCCTTTTTTTTTTTTGTGTGTGGGGTTGATTTGTACCATATGAAGGTTTTAGTGACAATGATTTGAAAATATTGCAGATAGAGAATAAGAGCAGATTGGGATCTAACTGGAACCGCTACTCACAAGTTGCTACTTGAACAACTATCTTCAAGTTTTTTTTGGTTAAGTGAAATTATAGATATATATAGGATAACCAGATAGAGAATACATCTTCTTTTTCTTTTGTTGATTGGTACCATATGAAGCTTTTAGTGTGACAATGATTTGAAAATAATCCTTTTCTTTTGTGTAATTCTTGCAAATATTGGACTCCTGAAGTCAAATACCAGAATAAAAGCTGATTGAAAGATCTAGAGGATAAAAAACTCCAATGTAACAAAGGATACAAATGAAGGTTTCCATAAAATCTCCAATGTAATAAACCTCATTAAGTTTTGGTCTCTCAGAGGGCAAAATAATATGTGACGCATTTTAGCTTTTCATTTGCCATGTACAGGGAAAGAAATGGGAAACAGTAAAACTCGACAAATGAAGGTTTCCATAAAATCTCCAATGTAATAAACCTCATTAAGTTTTGGTCTCTCAGAGGGCAAAATAATATGTGACGCATTTTAGCTTTTCATTTGCCATGTACAGGGAAAGAAATGGGAAACAGTAAAACTCGGCATTTGTCCATCTTAAGCAGCTCCAATTGATAATATCAAGGAGGCGAATATCTTAGGAAAAAAAATACCCTTAATGAAAAAAAAAAATAGTATCAGATACATTGCTATAAAACATTTCTGTAAATATAACACAGATCACCAACCGTGAAAATTTATCACATGTCAACAACTATTGAACCAAATAACATCACAGGCTCATTCTCATTCTCAAAAAAAAAAAAAAATAATAACATCACAGGCTACATAACTAGAATGTGTCATAAAATTGCATAATTAAATATTATTACAGCAGAAAGGGCTACAACAAAATTGAAGAAACGGAACAGAAGCAAAACCACAAATCATTTCGGTCCAAGGTGGCCTCGCCCACCACATTCTGAACACATGATGTTACCAGTTCCCCCACAACCTACATTACAATAATTAGAAGATTAGAATATAGTAGTGAAACTGTTTACATCCTGAATAAAATCATTTGAATAAAACAGAACATTGTCAAAAACTAAATTTTCCCAGTGGATAGTTTTAAATAGGCAACCTTGGAATCTAATGTTTATAAGATAAACAAATATTTCAAATCTAATGCAAATTGAGATACTGACACTCAGAATTTGGTGATTAGTGGATGGGGGTAGTTAAGATTTAATATTTCATATGTATTGAAAGTTCAGATAATGACATTCTAGCTGATTAGTAGATGGGGGTAGTTAAGGACAACTTTGGTCAATTCATTACATCTAGTGCTTAAATTAGAGTTCTCATAGTCTATAATATTGTCACACTAGAGATGAAAAGAAGTGAAATTCCAAAAAGAGAACTACACTGGATAAAGTATCGACCAACCAAGAAAAGCATCCATCAGGATCGTGAGCTGGGATGAAGATGTTGTGATAAATGAATAAAATACAAAATTAAAAATGGCAATGAAAATTAGTGTACTGTGAGATTTTAGAGATATCCATTTAAGGTCATAATAATGGAAGGACCATTTAAACTTGCTTATATTGATGATGTGTATCAGTTGAAAAGGATGATCCTGCACTGGATAAAGGTTCTTAAAATAAGAGAGGTGAATTAGCACTGACAAGCTTTAGAAAAAAGATAAGTAAAAACAACTACTTAGCTAAGTTTGGCGATTAAAAACTATTGCCTTCTTAACGCATACTAAGTAAAACTGGCAATGGTAGTACATCATGAAGATCAGTAAAAGTAAAATCGTAGTACTTACTACTTATAAAAATTAGTAAATCTAAGATACATTTCAACTGGGAGCAGTGTAGCCATAATCAACATATAGTACCATTCATGAATATAACAATCATCTACAATGTGGCTGTGAGAGATCATGATAAATAATATACGTTATGAAGCAGCTTTCCTTACATCTATAAACCATGCCTGCCACTTTGGTCAACAGATATTACCACTGTTGGTTTTGCTTCGCTTCTTTCTTTTCCTTCCTCTTCTTTTTGCTTAGATTATATTTGTTTGATTTAGGTATGGAGGACCAGGCCTCAATTACAAAATAAGAAAATTTCAATGCAACTTAAACAACATACCATCCTTATGGCCCCCCCACCCTATCAACTCTCCTAAATCATAACTAAATAGCTTGCGTCCCACCAAAAAAGTAAATAAATTCACAGTTTCAGTTTTTCTACTCCCTGTTAAAATTTAAACGAGTTCTTAGCTTTCGTTTGAACTTGGTCCTAGTAAAGGATGTTAGAAGTAATGGTCAGTTTGGTTCATTATGAACACACATCATGGTACCAAATAATTCTACTTTACAGCCGGAATACAAGTAGACTGCATGAATGTCCATGTATATGTACATGCAATTGTCTGGGTTGTGTTTTGAGAGGGAAGGTAATTTACCTAGGCAGCGGACTTTGACAATAATGCCCTGGCTCTCCAATATTGAGTCAACATATAAGCCTGAACCAGAGCAAGTTGTGCAAAGGACTGCACCTTTTGCTTTGCAATCTGTGCATCGGGGATTCTCTCCAATTGCTTTTTCAGCCAAAGATATCCCAATAGGCTTCTCAATTCTTTCTTCTGGTATTGCCTTATCATAACAAAACAGGGATTCAAGGCTGCTTCTTCGTCTATGCACATCTCCTGCTGAACTTGACTTAGCCTAAAAAAATAATAGTAATTTAGAAAGCAATAACCATAATAAATTGCATTCAACTGAAAAGAGAAAAATAGAAGACAACACTGAATTACAAACATGTGCATACACATGAATGCATATATATAAAGTGATAAACACAATGCAGTAGCGATTTGATTCAAAAGCAATCAAGCATTTAGATTATGAGAAAAAAATAAGGGGAAAAAAATCAAGTACAGTGAAATTCATCATTCAGAAAGCCATCTTATTGCTTTCAGACAGATTCCAAGCACATGACACAGATAGGTTGGTTATCAGATCATGTTAAACCCCTAGGAGGTCATGCTTACAAGAGAAGGAAAAAGGCACAGGATTTCACTCATTATTTCAATCCAAGATAGGTCTCATAAAAACTAGTTGATTTGCTAATCATTGATATCATCTTTTCTTGGTTGGTAAGTTACACATGCACCTGGTGGTTCTTGAAGCCATGATCTCACCCTCCACCTAGCTCTTATAAGGGCTGGAGGCATCATTTGAGCTCGACGTCATTGGTTGTAATCATGCATACCAACTTGTTTTTTGATAAATAAAAAGTTTCATTGAGAAACAAAGGTGTGTAACCTGAGTACATACAACAGGTACACCCACAAATAAACTCTAATATTACAATGATCAATGAAATCTAATAAAAGATTCAATATGAAAAAAAAAATCCTGATGCTGCCAACCGTTCCAACTTGATTTTGAAAAACAGAAGTTTCAAATCTAAAATGTTCCTTTCTTCTTCTTCTTTTTTTTTTTTTTGGACAAGTAATGAATTCAATTGAGACCAAGAAATAGTCACCCAAGTATACAGGGTGTATACAATTAGGACCATACAATCAAGCTTGCAAATTACAAACATCTATCAAATTACAAAAATATAACAAATCTAAAATGGTCCTTTCATCCCCCTTCAAGCTTCTAGCATTCCCTTCTAGCCAAATACACCTCATTTTTTTAATAAGTAATGAAGCTTTATCAAAAAGGAGAAATACTTGATGCTCACGATAATGAACACAAAGAGTATCTACCGTCAAATAAAAGAGAAGAAAGAAATTCAATAGAGGAAATTTGTGTTATTAACACATTAAAAAAAAAAAAAAAAAGTGAAGGATCAAATTGTCCTTGCCAATAAATAAGTCTATTATTTATGCCTTTAGGCATCATCCACTGAACCCCCAAAAAGACTAATATACAACACCAATTCACAACGATAAGATTCCTTGTTTTTTTTTTTCCTTTCTCAAGATGCATATAAACTTGTCCTCTCCCAATTCAAACATACCGTAAAAGTGCAAAGAACCGACAACCAAACTCGACAGTTATGGCACCCATTCTAAGCTAGTCACTGAATCAGAATTCAAAAAACATTAAGAACTTTGAAATGAGAGGAAATACATACCCTTTGGTCTTTGGAAACAGAGGCGCAAGTTCTTGAAATGGGCTTGCTTCTTCTTCCACAGTAATGAAACCCAGACAGAATCCTATTATTGTTATTGAAATTTGATTTTGTAAAGCTGGATGGAGATTTATGGGAAAGTATAAATGATGTCGTGTTCAGAGTAGCAGAATCCATTACAATCTTCGAAACAGGGAGCTTTGGAGGAATCGCTGTTTTGAGCGTTAATAAGGATTGAGAGAGCCTCTTTTTTAACGATCCACAGAATTGGGGGAGATGGGTAAAACTTTGAAAGGAGTTTAGGCCAGTTTGGCGGATATTCCAAATAACAGTTGAAAAGTATTTAAACACTAAAATTTGTGAGCAAAAAAAAAAAAAGTGTTTGGTAAGAAATTTTATTCTGCAGTGTTTGAGTTAAGTATTTCATTGTGTTTGAACTTTGACCATTGAATTTAGAGAACTCTTACCAGTTTTCAATTTTCAAATAACATCACTCTCCTCATCTCTATGAAATTTTCCTTGTTTTATTTGGTTGATATGCTATGGGTTTGAGTGGGTTTAGAAAATAGGGATTGTGCTATGCTATTGTGTGGGTTTTGATTTAGGGTTTAGGATTGTTGAAATTGATTTATGTGGGTTTGGAAAATAGGGATTTTGTTGTTGTTTGTGGGTTTTGATTTCAAATGGGTTTGTGGGCATTTTGTTGATGCTATTGTGTGGGTTTGATTTAATGTTTTGGGATTGATTTCACATGGGTGTGCAGAAAGCTCCTACCTAAAGGCTTTAACCTTGGCCCTTACTCCTTCCCCCTCTAACACCCCACAAGTATTTGTACTTGTGGAGTGACCAATAGTAGTTAAAAATACACTAATAACTAAATTGTTTTTGGAGTATTCTTTAGTAAAATAATGTATCAAACAAACCATTTTTAAGAGACAAAAGAGAGAGGTTATGTTTATTGGGTGACTTTATGGACTTCCCCAAGTTGTATATTACAATGTTGTTGGTATTTGTTTTTTGCTTCTTTTCATTATTGGTATTTTATTTTGGTTTTTAGGATTTTGTTTCTAAGTATACGTTTTTGTTAGAATGATACTATTATCATAAAATTGTAGGCCAATTCTAAAGTACAGTCATATGGTTGAAAATTGCAAAGTGTGACCTAGATCACACTAAAATGCATAATGAAATTGATCACACTGAGTCATATTGATATCCCCACGAGCAGTTATTTTCTATTATTAAGGTTGGACATTTGAAATAGGTCACATTGACATATATAATGAAAATATGGTTGAAAACTGCAAAGTGTGGCCTACCTTGCAAACACGAATCCCAAATTTCTCAAGCACATTCATGCATAAAGATTATCCTAAGTTATTTTTTTTTTTTAGAGTTTTAACATATGACGTTCACTCCTGATGATAGCTCTTTATCATTAGACCAAAACACTAATCAGTTTTTGATGTAGGCGGAAATTAAACCCCAAATCTCTTATTCAACCATTAGAGATTTTATAAAATATTAATTCAAACTTAATTGTGAGATCTTTATATATTAACTTAGTGGTAAGCATAAAATAATTAACATTCATGCATAGAATTGTCTACATGTATATGTATTTTCAAACATCTTAAAGGCAATAACTTAATGGTAAAACAAGCGTGTTTTAACCAGGATACCTTGGTTTGAGCCTTCGTGTTGATCACTTACCGTTAATTTAATTTTTAAAAATAATTAACACTTTAAAACATAACCCTTGTTGGTATCTTTTTCTATTCACCCAAGATTATCTATTTGTATATGATAAAATTTGTTTACTAAGAAATCACTTTTCCAAATTCACATATGAAAAGATAAAGAATTCACTAGTTCTGTTTGTATATACCATAGATGATCCAAAGAAATCAGGCCAACTACTTGCACTTGGAGCTAAATATGAAAAAATTTATCTCATAATATCTATAACTTGATTTGATATGTAACTCACTTTCATCATGTACTACAAGAAGGTCTCTTGTTGCAAAGTATCTCAAAGAAGCAAAACAACTACAAAGAAATCCATTTATAAGGGAAAATTCTTTTTTTATTTTATTTTAAATCCACTACAATTAAAAGCATCTTCATGTCTGGATTTCATTCTTAAGTTCTCAAGAGGGCAACTTCTAACTTGTAGGAATTTCTTATTGTCCATTCTGCAACTCCAGTGGCAATTGAAATATCTACATCTAAGTAGTATAACTATTGGTGCTTAAAAAAATGTTCGTGAGAGCATATCTCTTTGCATAGAGCCTTAGATATTTAGTTATTATTTAAATAACTATAATTACTCAAGAACTTTAGCTTATCTAGCTCAACCTGACAATATCTAGTTCAAAATCATATATAATAAGTTTATTATAAAAATAAAAATAAAAAACAAGTAAACAACAACATGCTAATAAAGGGGTATAATTAACCTTTGGGAGGTTTCTTACCATCTGAAAGTTAAGTAATAATGTAAATGATTATGAGTGCATATCAGTGTTTCAGCTCTGTTTTAGAGCTTAATTGATCTTGTTACATGGACTTCAATTGTATGTGCATATGCATTCTAGATGTTATGTTTTTACATGGACTTCAATCTAAATATCAACTATAATTAGATAATTGATAATTTTTCAATTATAAGGATAAAATAGCTATGGGTTTAGGTTGGATGCTTATATCCCAAAAAAAGGGTTGCATGAAAGAGATGACCATTTCATGTGGTTAACTCATACTTATGAAAAGCTAATTAGAATTAAGCAATAGCATCACTAATCTGGAAAACTAATATAGAGAATCAGATCGCAAATTAATAACATCAATGACTTGTCCAGCAAATTAACATTAATGACTAGTCCTACTGATGACAAGCTACTTTTGTCACGTTTGGCAGTGCCCTTATTTTTACTCACATCAAAGAAAAAGCTGCTAGCAACATTCTACTACAAGCGAATTGACAAGAAGCTGCAATGATAGGCCAATAATGTATTGACCCCTTGTAATGAATTAATTGATTAATTAGTCAAGTTAATTGATTAATCAAATTAACATGCAAAACATGTGGTAGCACAAACAAATCACCAACTAAGTTAATATGCAACGGAAAATAAAGTTGACACGGTGATTTGTTTACGAATAGGGAAAACCTCCAAGGCAAAAACCTCAATGGGTGATTTTAAGGTCACCACTCCCAAGAATCCACTATTATCACAACAAGTAGTTAAAAGTAAAATAATCTCAGTACCTTATATCAACCTACAGTTGAACCTTTATCTCAATACACAATTGGACTTGTTCTATAGTGACAATCTCTCATTTTCAATGCACGGCTCCCAGTACGTAACTAACCAATAGATGCACGAATCTTAGTACGCGACTTAATCTCCAACTTGAGAAAGATGTTAGCTGCAAAGTTCTCCAGTTCATCAACACGATGAAGATCACGAAGCTCCTTGGTCACAAAACCCAACAGCGTTCAAACGCAGTAGCTTCTTCAAGAGAAAGATGAACTAGGGCAAATTCTATCTCCGATCAAAATTTGCATGAACAAAACTTTGCTCTACACTTGCGCAACTGTGCAACCTTTTACAGCCTTTAAAATAATCCTTATATATATTTAGGGTTGTGAGAAAAGAAAGCCTAAATATGTACACACGGATTGGAGTGAAATCAGATCTGAAAAACTGATTTTCATAAATCTTGATAGATAAAGTATCAATCGAGCAGTTGTTGAGCATTAGGCTAAAGCAGCCTTTTAAACCTCGATAGATGCTATCTGACGAGCTAGTTGTCGAGGTTTAAAATCCAATACTTCTTCACTTGTTTCTTGGATAGATCTACATGGCTTCAATAGTTGGACTTGAACTCTTGTTCCTTGAAGTATTAAACACATCCTAGATCTACCTAATTACAAGTGGAATGCGTTTTGTCAAAGGATTAGCCAATTCTAAATGACAGATGTTTCTAACATGAATCACATATGTTCCTAACATGAATCACATATGTTCCTAACATGAATCACATATGTCCTAACAATCTCCCCCTTTAGCAATTTGTGACAAAACCACAATAAACAAATGAACATATGAGAGAATTCATAAATCACTAAACTCATACTCTCTTGTTGAATACAATAAAATCTATCCTAACACAAACTCTTGAAAAACTTTGCAAGAAGAGAGTTCATGGCAAGAAGACTTTGACAACCTGTATTTCCGAAACACTTTAAGCAAAACTCATCACGACATCTTAGTGTGAAAGAGAATTAAAATATTGCATACAAGTAATAAGAAGCATGTGCATAAAGAGAGAAAAGAAACAACACATGAAAAGATAGGTGAAAGAAAGTAATAACAACCTCAATATATATATATATATATATATATATATATATATATATATATATATATATATATCAAACTGAATACAAGGTTTGCTATCACAATGTAAGAACCATGTATCTATAAAAGATAGAAAAGAAAAAAAATACATAAGTCCTCACTACATCCCTCAACAAGTATAGACACTCCCCCTAACAAAAATATCCTATACTAACTCTCCCCTTAAATACATGACTACTCTCATATTTAAAACTACTTTTTGTCACGAGTGACAAAGGGCAAGTAACTCAAGCAGTCATCTCAGTTTCACCAGAAGAGTTAGCATCATCATCCTCATCACCATCGTCATCAAAGCCACCATCATCATCCTCATTCTCAGAAGTCTCTGGAGAAAGAGTGGGAGACTCAACAAAGCCACCAAGGCAAGCTTGTCATCGTGCAATACGACTGACACGGGTGTTCACCTGACACAACTCATCGCTAATAGTGTCAAGGCGAGCATCCATGCACTGAAGCTACGCCATAATCGCCTTGAGTGTCACACCATCCGTGGAAGAAGAAAAAGTAAATGTGGATAGAGCTAAAGAAGCTTAAGGGGTCACTGTCTCGATCTGTGGCCGCTTCAGTCGAAGCTGGGCCTCACTCAGTCTAACAGTCACTGTATCAATGGCACACATGACAAAGAAAGGATTCGACATGGGAAAGGAGACCGAAAAATGGCAAAAGATCCTTGTGATAGCTGAAGAAAAGATAAACTTATCATAGGTCGCCGTATCCCTATACACATTTATGAAGGAGATGATAAAGTGAGAAGGGAAGTCTATAGTGAGGTGCTTTAGGAGCGATAACAAAAATCGAGCATGAGGCTCAGTGATAGAGTTATAGTGAGACAAAGGATGGAGAAAAAATGTCATCACCATGTTAAGAAACCTCGAACCTTTAGCAAAGGTCAAGCAACAGGTGTTCTGACGATCACCCCAAGAAAAAGGAGTCTCACAAAACAGAGACATAAGCTCGTCTTTGGACACAGTCCTAAGATGATCACAGCCAGGGTAGTCAAGATGCTCTACCCTCGGTACATGTTGCACCTTGGATACAATATCTAGAGTAACTACTATACGCGTACCTAGAACGCGAGTGACAAAAAGATGTATTGAATAATTGAATCCATGCATGTTGGAGTAAAACTCCTGTATGATCATGGAAGGCCAAGTGACTGAGACGTCACACAGTGACTCCCAACCCCTATTATGGATGACAGTGGGAAGGTAAGTATCAGAAAAATCTAATAAGAGGACTTGGTGTTCCGAATGAATGCCTCGTCGAGAAAAGTTCTCTGAGAAGTCCTTACGGACTTCCTCATCACGGAACCAAAGATGAGAAGGGGTAGAATCAGAAGAAGATGCCCTGGAATGAAAAGGATTCTGGGACGGAGTGGACTTACGTTTAGGTGCCATGATGCAGACTGAAAGAATGAGAGAGAGAAAGAGAGAGAGACAAGCAAAAAAGCACTAAATAGTTTAATATCGATATAATAGAAAATGGAAGGTACATATGCATGAAAAATGCATGAGCATGTGACATGCAACAATAAAAGCATTATGGGCTCAGACCAATCCAAACCTACCAGCACACAAGCTTGCAGCAAAGTAAACACAAATCTATAATGCATGAAACATTGTTAAAATGCAATTTGATGTAATGCATGATGATTTAAACTCATTTAAACAAAAACCCATCCCAAAAATTTGGCAAAAACCTCATCAATTTTGAAAAACCCCAAAAATTTTCAAAAACCCCCAAAAGTTAGGTCAAAATGCATGAAATGTATAATAAAGAGATGGAAAAGAGATCATACCAATGAAAAACGCAAGGAATGGACCGAAGATTAAGTGGAGAATGTGAAGAGGTTGAGTTTGAGGTGTTTGGGAGAGGGAGAGACACTTTTCTATCGAGAGAGATGAGGGAGAAATGAGAAAAATTCGCGCTGACCCTTCATATATACATATACGCAGCTCGATGGATCGAGAGGTGTCAAGAATTAAAAATGTGATAGAAAGAGCTATCAAGAGGTGTCCATAGCAAAAGAACCTCGATGGATCGAGAAGCTATCAAGGAGACAGAAACTTTCTCAATGGATCAAAAAGTTGTCGAGAAGCTATTGAGACAAATTCTTAAAAACTTTGATCGATCGAAATTGCAATAGCAGTTATCGAAAAAGAAAGCTCAAGAGGCTCGATAGATAGCCCAGCTATCAAGAGGTATCGAGAAGCTATCGAGATTGCTTAAAACAGTATTTCAAAGAAAAGGAAAATACAGAAAAATGCAATCAAGCATGCTACTCAACCAAAGATCCAAGCAACATTTTGAACTCTCAAAAGCATCTCTCAATAAGAAAAATGTCAAGCATATAAATCCAAAACACAAACACACACACACTAAACAAGTCTAACCAATTTTATTATTTCAAAAACAAGTTAAGACAGTTTAGTGAGCATACATTAACACATGTATTCCTTGTGATGGCCAAATCACATCATACATGTGCATGTATCCAAAGTAGCAAAGAATATTGTGTGTTATGTGTGAAAAACAACGCAAGATTGCATAAATGTCTACATGTTATGACGATTTGAGATATGAGTAAATCAATTTAACTCACACACAATCATAACTGCTTGATGGGGACTATCACCTTCAAGATACATCCTATAGTTCCCACATCTTCTAGAAGAAACACTCGCAGTCATATATAAAGCATATTGATTCTTTTTTATTTTATTTTTCTTTGCATATTTTCTTTTAAGCATATCATGCATGGGCATATAAGAGAAAGTAAAGAAATACCCAATTATGTTTAGCTTTTGACATTGCACTTTTACTATGCCGAAGTATACAAATGTCATTTCATGATTGGCAGGCAATAGTGGTGAGATGATTATTTATCCATTTCTCTTAGGATTTTCTAGTCCTACCCGTCAAAAAGACTGATACGAGTGTTAAGTACAAAAGATTATTTAATCTTACTCATCACAAACACGAGCCACAAATCACAAACACGAGCCACAAAGCTCACTTGCTTAGTTATGCATAGAAATGGTCATCTAAGTTACAAGAGATACAAAGTTTAGAAAACTTTGTTTCAATAGCCATTCAAGGTACACAAGTACCAATGTACACAAACACACTGTTTTTTGTATTTTTCTGATTTTTTTAATTTTTTTTATTTTTATGAAAAACAAAATAAAGCAAAATTGAAAACAAATAAACAAAAACATGTTAAATAAAGCAATGCATAAAATTAGACTGACTCAAAACAAGAAAGCAAAACACACAATTAATGCAAGAAAAAATAGAGAAAGAGAGAGAGAGAGAGAGAAGTGACAAAATCACTTTGAGCTTTTTTCCTTCCACACTTTAGAAGAACTTTTCCTTTTAGTGAACTCTTGAACTGGCGAAGAGGGGGAAGAATTACAACTGTTCAAGTTCGAAAGGAACATAAGGGCTTTGAGTAGATCTCCAAGAGGAGCAAGAGAGGATGGAATCTAATTCTGGTTTCCCGATGAGATCATACTGTTGCTTTGCTGAGTGGCTAGCCACTTATAGCAATTTAGTTGAGTATGTCCAGTTACTCCATAGTGATGGCAAAGATGCTGCTTCTTTTGTTTAGACTTTTAAGTATTTCCCTCCTTAGCCCTAGGATTTTTAGTCACTTTCTTAACAAGCTTAGGGGGTGCTTTTAAGATAGATTTACCATTGTCTATGTTCTCACTAGCTAAAACAGTTGTGACATCATTGTTATCAGATTCAACATTATTAGCAGATGAAACAAAAACAGTAGTACTAGAATAAGCAATATTAGGAGAAGAGAAATCATACCCTAAATCAATTCGATCCGAAGCAGATTTCTGAAGGCTAAGCATCTCATCAAGCTTTGCACTTGAAGTCCTCTCACACTGAGCCCTGTTTTGGAATAATTCTGCCTCAAGCTTCTTGGTCTTCTCAGCCAAGAAATTGTTCTCGAACCTCAATGCTCCAATAGTCTGATTAGCTTCATCAAACTTTGTGGAGATTTCTTCTCGCTCAAGCTCCACATCACTAAACTTCTTGGTGGCCAACCTATACAACTTCTCATGCTTTTTCGAGACCTTGTATAATTTTGCATAGGCTATATAGATGTCATCTTGCTTATTAATCTTTTCAAACTTAGACTCCACCAAGTCTTCTTCTTCATTCACATTTTCAACAATCCCCTCAGTAGGATTGACAGTGTTAGTGAAGGCATTCAGGATTTCATCATCCTCTTTTTCCAAATTATCCTCAGGTTCGATGTCGCTCAATGTAGCAGCAAGTGTCTTGCTTTTCCCAATGGTCTTGAGATACGTAGGGCACTCCTGTTTCATGTGTCCAAAACCTTGACACCCAAAACACTTGGGTCCTAAGGGAACAGTGTAATGACCGCCATCCTTATCATCCTTCTTTCCTTGGTTTTGGCTCTTAAACTGAGAAGAACTAGATTGCCTACGGTCCTTGTCAAAACCCTACCCATTGGCATTCTTCATGAACTTCTTAAATTGTCTTGTGATGTAGGACTTCATTTAAGAATCTTTATTGCAGAAGACTCATCTGTGTCAATCCTCTTGGCCTTCAATGCCATGCTCTTACCCTTACTCAATTTTCAGATTCTTGTCAAACCCAACTCATAGGTCTGTGGCTTGCCAACCAACTCTATCAAAAGAATTTTGTTGATGTCCTTTGATTCCTCAATTGCAGTGATCTTGGCATGAAATCTCTTGAGTAAAAATCTGAGCATCTTTCTCACAATCTTGGGTTCGAGAATGGTTTTCTCAATATTAAAAGCTGAGTTCACTATGTCCTTGAGCTTGGCATAAAACTCATTAAACAACCCATCCTCCTCCATCTTGATCTCTTCAAAGCTTATAGTGAGCCTCTGAAGTTTCGAATCCTTGACAGCCTTGGTTCCCTCATAGGTTGTCTAGAGAATGGTTCATACTTCCTTTGTAGTTTCAGTGAAGGATATCTTCTTAAACTCCTCATTTGTGACCGCACTGAATAAAGCATTCAATGTCCTGCTGTTACAGTTAGCCACCTTGATCTTAGCATCATCCCAATCTGCCGGCGCTTCCTTTAGCTTAGTCCAGCCTATCTCCACAGCTTGCCACACATTTTCATCTAATGACTGCAAGAAAGCTCTCATGCGTACTTTCCAGTATGCATAGTTAGTACCATCAAATAAAAGAAGTATAATGAGTGACTGTCCTCTATCTATGACAAACAAAGGTCAATAGATCGCACAGTAAAGATTAACCCTAATCAGAGTGTGTCTGCTCTGATTCCACTTGATAGGCCAAGAATGTATTGACAAGTTAATTAGCCAAGTTAATTAATTAATCAAATTAACATGTGTTGACACCCCATTTTATAACTTGCATTTAACCAACCGGTATATCTTCAGATTTGTGATACAAAACAAATCTTGATGCTCTAACGATCATAATGGTATGTCATGGGTTTTGATCGGGCCACCTGATCAAAAGTTATCATACAATCAATTTTCAATGATCATGGCTCGCCTACACGATGGGCCCAATCACGTCCTATCTTAAACACTTAATTTTGATTGGTTCCAACAAGAATTAATTAAATGTGAATTTTGATTGGATTTCATTTTTTATTTATTTATTCTAAATAAAAAATATTTTCCTTTATGGCATCTTATCTGCTCTTTTGAAAAACAATTTGGAGAGAGAAAGATATGATCCATGAAAAAAAAAATTTAAAGAAGAAAAATGCTCAAAAAACGCTATTATCTTCAACAGAAACTTGAATCGCATTTTCCTTTCAAAAAACACCAATCTCGAATCAATTGGAATTTTGAGAAAAAAGTTATGGCCAAAATACAAAACAGGTACAGAAGATAACACAAATTCAACATCATCTTCAATTTTTTTTCAAAATTTCAAATAAGGATCAACACCCAATCTGATCAAGCTTATCTAATAGGCTTATTCCCTCCCTTAGCTTCAGAAGAAATTTTTTGAAAAACAAGTTGGATAGGAAAACAGATACTTTCTTTGAAAAATTTCAAAAAACAGAAAAACACTCAAAAAAACGTTACTATTTTCAGTGGCAACTTAAATCGCATTTTTAGCCTGGAAAACGTTGAAATTTGGTTTTCTCTATTTTTGAAAAAGTTGTAGATAATTGAATTTCCTTTTAGAAAACACTAATTTTGAATCAATTGGAATTTTGAGCAGAAAGTTAGAGCCAAAATACGAAACAGTTGCAGAAGATAACACAAGTTCAACATCATCTTCGACTTCCTTTCAAAATTCAAATGGGGATCAACACCAAATCTGTTCTAGCTCATTTAAATAGGTTTATCTCCTCCCTTAGTTTCAGAAGAAAGCTAATAACTTAGCTTTAAAGCTAAGCCATCCCTTCCCCTATAAATAAAGAAGACCTCTTCCATTTTATGAACCCCGAGAATTCCCTCTAAGGAGCTAGTGAGAAAGCAGAAAAGAAAAGCTGTTGTGCAATCATTGTTCTTACTTTGGTTGTAGTTGAGTACCTCCTTGCTTTCTCCCTAGCTCTTTAAGTGATCACTTCCACTTTTAATTTATGTTCTATGTTGGTAAGTAGTTAATTATGTTTTTAACTTTCTACACATGCTTGAATAAATGTTTAACAAGTCATTATTTGTTTCTTTCATGATATGCTTGGATGAACATGCCTATATATCTCATTGATATTCCTTTTAATGAGTAGATGAACACTTCTAGGCTTATAGACAAATTTTCTCTTGAATGCTTAGATGAACACTTCTAGGCTAAAACACAACTTTCTCTTGAATACTTCGACGAACATGTCTAGGTAGTTGTTTTACTTTGTTAAATGCTGGAACAAACACGTCTAAGTATTTTGATTTTCTCTAGATGAACATGTCTAAGAGGTTTTCCTTTACTTCTTTTCATAATTGCTTGGATGATCAAATATGTTTAAGTGTTTTTTTTTTCTCTTTGCAATTATGTTGATGACAAATAACATGACAATTTTTTTTTTCTTCACACACTTAGATGAACATATCTAGGCTAGGAATTCTTTGTTTACATTGATTTTTTGGATGAACATGCCATTGCCTTCATGCTTTCTTTACATCAAAATTGTTATCTAACAAAATTTTTTTTTTTTTGTTTCTCTTTATGTCAGAGTCCCCTAACACATATTTGCTTACAATTCTTGCAAATTAACATGTTTGTATGACATATTGTTTGTATTTGTTTGACATGACATGATGTTGGTCACCTTAACCTAGGAGACCGGTTTTACTGGGCAAGATGGGTGCTTAATCCCTTCCCATCTCGTAAATTAGCCTCCAAACCAAGATCAAAGGTTCTAGACTATGCTATTGTATATGCAATTTCACATTTTTTAGAATGTAACTAGGAAATAAAGCAATGTAATTTATTTTTCTTAGATTGTATCTAGGACAAAAAGCATTGTAAATTTTTGTTACACAATTGATGTAAATTGTCATATATATTAATAAAACAGAAGCATTTTTATATTGAAGGTTTTCTTATTTTTCCATTTAAATTAAATAAGTGGCGACTCCATGTAAAACCCGCGATCTAGGAGGGAGTACAATTTACAGTGAGATCATTCATTTTGAGCATCATGATCCCACCCATTCATGCGGGTTAGGCCCAGTTTCAGAAAAAATTGGCGGGCCGAGGTCGCGGTCGCTCACAGTGGCGGCTCTACTAGGGATGTTGAAGGCTAGACTCCAATTTAGGTTATGGTGGCCAACCATGTCATTTGTTTGTTTTTTGCTTTTAATAATATGTCATATTTGCTTGCCATAGCATCATTTGCATGATTAGAATTGTGATATGAATTGTGTATGTTGCCCAGAAACCACGATAATTGTAGCCATGGATCGCGGTCCTCCTAGATTCGTGTACCCAGTGGTGAACCTACCACCCCTTCGCCTAAGACTCACTTGATCTTTCTTGCATTTCGTAAAGGACAAACTCTACCGTTTGGACCAACGCGGCATTCGTACGTCACAAGTTGGGAGGTACAACGTCCTAGCTTTTGGGGAACCTATTAGCCTACCTTTTACCTTCATGTAAGAAGCCAGAGAACTAATCTTTAGGTCAATCCCATAAAATACATTGCATCCCATGAATGCGTTTGGCCGTTGTTTGATCCATGATGTGCCCAAGTCCAATGCTTAGGCCCATCATAATGGTTTTAGATTTCTTTAAAAAAAAATAAAAATCTAACTTCTACATTTTGGTTGAAACCAAATAATCTCAATCAAGGTTCAAGCCCACCAAGTTCAAAGCATAACTAAAAGCTCAAGATCATCAAGCTTAAAGACATCAAGATTAAAGCCACCAGTCTTAAAGTGCAAGGCCTAAGCAAACATCAAAACCAAGGCTTCCAATTAAGAAATGGCCAACAACCAAGAAGATCGACACATTAATGATCATAGGGAACAACCGCCTCTCACCACTCAAGATTTACTCAACACTTTGGTAGCAAGTCAAGCCCAACTCCAAAAGGACATCCAAGCATTGATCCAACAAATGGGGAACAAGAACTCTCATGAATCCTCTAGGGCCCAAAATGATAATGGACCCAAAAATTCTAAAGAAAGCCATGACTTGGTGTTGACTGAAAATGAGAAGAAGATGGTTGAACGAATGGACCAAATGGAAAAGCTCCTAATGAGATCTAGAAGGGTTGAAGAAGCTATGGATCTGCATTCACTTTCGCTCTTTCCTCAAGCAAGGGGCCCCACCAAAGTTTAAGATGCCAACATTGGACAAGTTTGATGGCACGAGCTGCCCTAAAGCTCATCTGAAAATGTACATAAGAGCATTGCAACCCTTGGGAGTTGATGAAGAGTTACTGGCCCAAATGTTTCAAAATACACTCACAGGAGTTGCCCTACGTTGGTTCCTAAATTTGGGGAGTTCTCGAACTTGGACTTGGGAAGATATGTGCCATGAATTTTACAAGCAATACAAGTACAAGACTGAGGTGGACATCACTCGGTGAGACCTTGAGACAACCAAGCAAGATTCCAGTGAATCTTTTGATGCATTCATCACAAGGTGGAGGACAAAAGTAGCCCAGATGACTATTAGCCCCAATGAGGAAGAACAATTGAACATGATTGTGAAGAATCTCCTCCCGACCTACAACAAGTATTTATTTGCTCGATACTTTCCCAACTTCAAGACCCTAATTGCTACTGGAACCCAAATTGAAGATGCTATCAATAACGGTGGGATTATCCAAGATCTCATGGACCAACAAATCATTGCTGCACCAACATCTACCAATCAATCCAACTCTACTTATGAGTTGCCAAGCCATAATGGGTTTTTCAAGAACTTTTTTTTATTACAAACTTTGTCTGTTCCTTACTTATTTCCATTTTTCTCTTATCTTAATTTCATTTCTTGTTTGATGCATTTGTTATTCATGCTTTGCTTGATGCAAACATAAAAATAAAAATAAAAATTCAAAAACTCAAAAAAAAAAATTAAAGAAAAATTTGGACTAGGAGCATTGGGATCTTTAGTGACATTTCTGACTCCCTTCAAAGCCCAATTGAAAATGGTTTCCCAGAGGCCTACAATTTCTATCAAAATGGACTTGTTCATGATAATCCTTCAAAATTTACAAAAATGCTTTTCTTCATAAGGAAAATATGTTAAAATCAAATCAAGGAGAACTTTCATAAAAAAAAAAAAAAAAAAAATCTTCCAACTAGGGGCATTGGGCCCTTTTGTGGATTTTCAAAAATCATGTACGGAAAGAGTGTGAGAGGTCAAAATTTTCAAATGTTATTTTTCTCAAGTACTACGTGAGAATTCCTTTGGCAAAGCTTTTGCAAATCATAATGCTTAATGGGCCAACCAATCAATGTGCACCAAGAGAGAATTAATTCCACCTGATTCATGTAAGGATCTTTGCTGAATCACATAAAACATAAGAAGAGAAGGTCCTAAAAGGCAATCAAAGAAACTCCAATTATTAGAAAATCTCAACAAAGAGAGATTCCACTGATCAGAAATTCTCAAACAATGTACACTCAATCCAAATCTTAGAACATTTTTTGTGTCACAATATTGGAGCATTCATAATTTTTATTCCAAGAGGAAGTTACTAAAAGAGTTCGAGTTACTGTGCCTATAAACAAGCCTTACTAGGGATAGGAGGCCATCTTTGGTTTAGCCACATTATTCCTTGACACCCATTACAAATATTATCCATTGCTAGCCCATTTGAGCTATTAAACAGTTAGCCTTTTTTTCATGAACCCATAACAACCTAAACCTAGGGTGGGAAAATTCGAGTGTGCATACTCAAATTTTATGCTATGGAGGACAATCTCATAGCTTCAATGAAGACATCAAGGAAAGCAAAGTCTATCAAGATTAGAGGAAACAATGGAGATCACATTTGAGAATGCTGATGATAATACTCCATCAAGGTGAGAAGACAAGAGTTCGTTAAGCTGAAAGCTAAGAGATTCCCTCATACAGAAAGAGATGAGAGCTCATCAAGTCAGAAAGCAAGAAGCAACAACAAGAAAATCCCGCTAGATTGAAAACTTGAAAGGACAGTCTAGGCAAAAATTAGGGATACAAAAAAAAAAAGATAGATTGAAAACTCGAAAGGGCGGTCTATGTAAAATGAGAGATAAAAATTTGAGTGTGAGAGAGTCTGCTAGGTTGAAAACCCGAAAGGGCAGCCTAGGCAAAAGTTAAGACCAAAAAAAAAAATTGAACTACGGATGACTTGATCCTTCTTTTAAAAGAGGTACGTAGGCAGCTGTTTCAAGCACGGTCAAATCAAAAAAATTCATTCATTTGTTATCAAAGAAAGAGGAATAAAAAAAAGAATAAAAGAAGTCCAATTGGTCAAAAATCAAAGAGGTGGCCTAGTCACAAGAAGAGAAAAAGAAAAGGCGACCTTGTCATAGGTTTCAAAAAAAAAAAAAAAAAAAGAGAGAAAAAAGAAGAACAAAGAAGGTTGAAAACCGAAAAGGCGGCCTAGTCACAAGTTCCAAAAGAAGATGAAAGATTTGTTAAGATGAAAGTCTAGAGGTTTGAAAAATGAGCAAGAAAGAACATTCATACAATAGATCAATGAAAAGAGAGTCAGAAGAATTCAATCACTACAAAGACCTCAGCATAAATTTGAATCAAAGAAGAAAATTTGAAAGCTCAAAAAAGAGTTGCCTAAGAAGAATACAAGGCAAACAAGAATGATATAACTTCGATACAAATGATCCATGATGACCAGTGAGCAAATGACAAGAATGTTGAGAATTTTAGCACAATGTCAAGAAAGGGAGAAACAAGAAAATCCTTCTAATGCCTAACCTTTGAGTATTGCACACTTGAGTGGAATATCTACAAGGGATTTTGAGCCTTTTTATATCATTTTCTTTCATAACCTGAACCTAGCCTACATTACAACCCATGCATAAAGACCTCCTTGAAGTTCTGCTAGTTATAGGCACATCCTTAACTCTGGCAATATTTTCTCTTGGATTAAAAAGGAAAAATGCTTGAGGTTATCAAGCCCCACTGGCAAGTAATCTGCATGACACAGTTTCTTAAATTCTCAACTGACTTGAAAGAATTCTCTAATTGAAGGCACTCCATTTTGTTTGTTTCCAACAAATGTGACTCCCAAATTCGGGGCACTCCTCTTTGTTTCTATCCCACAAAAAAAAGAAAAAAGAAAAAAAAAAGTGTCTCCTGAACTTGAAGCACTCTAAAAAAAAAATACATGACTCTCAAACATCTCTACATTTCATTTCTTTGATTGTCTTTGAAGACCTAATCCAAAAATGTTTGAAAAGAAGAAGCAAATTTGATTACATGTATTTAATGACTTTGATCATTTTTAATCAAAAAGATTGACTTGACTCTTAAACAATATGATATGCTAAAATAGTTGTTGAAAGGATTATCTCATGATCATTTAGAAAAGGTCAAGAACTTTCTCAAAAGGCACCACTATGCACCAAATGGTTTTTCAAGAAAAAAATCAATTTCTTTCAAAAGCAAAATTTTTCATGGTCAAGTCCATTTTGAAAATGCCATGCAAGGTTTGAAGCCATGATCATCTTTTGGTTGGACTAGATGTCTTCCCTACAGACTTGAACTATGTCTGACCTCGTCCTCTTAAAGAAAGGTGCGTAGGCTACCTGTTAAAGGCTCTGTAAACAATAGGCACCAAATCAAGACAATGACCCAAAGTTGTTTGCAAATAGCTTTAAACTAAGGGCATTGGCCCATTTGCTTTTTTTATCTGCATTAAGCATGCCTAAATTATGAGCATTGGCCCATTAGTTTTCATATGCAAGCTTTTCATCTATTTTTCTATGCAAGCATGTTTATACTAGGGGCATTGGTTCAAATTAATTGGTTTCTAACAAACTTGAGAAAGGAAAATTTTCATCTTTGTAGGAATTAAGCAAAAATCTCTCATTCATTTCAGCATTCAATAACAACTTCAAGACCAGATCACCAAATCAGCTAAGAAGTCTCACATCTCACATGGATCAACTAAGAAGTCTCCCACATCACACAAGGCTCGACTAAGGAGTCTCTTGCATTCATTGAAGTTGACTAGTATTGTCCAACATCTCCGGCTCTAGGGTTTGACAAAGTTTTTTAAAAGTCACAAAAACATTTTCAAAATGCCCAACATGTTTTCACAAATACCAATTTTTGATAAGAATATCAAAATTTTCAAAAGAAAATTCAACAAGATTTTCAACAAGTTTCAGGTTCAAAATTTTTCAAAAACATACAAGTTTTTAGAAAATTTGCCAAGATCTTCTTAAGAAAACCCAACAAGGTTTTTATCAAATTTCCAAAAGACATGACAAGATCATTCCAAGAGTGCCCAACATGTTTTCACAAATACCAATTTTGATAAGAATATCAAAATTTTCAAAAGAAAATTGAACAAGATTTTCAACAAGTTTCAGGTTCAAAAATTTTCAAAAAACAGACAAGTTTTTAGAAAATTTGCCAAGATCTTCATGAGAAAACCCAACAAAGTTTTTATCAAATTTCCAAAAGATATGACAAGATCATTCCAAGAATGCCCAACATCTTTTCACAAATACAAATTTTGATAAGAATATCAAAATTTTCAAGAGAAAATTCAACAAGATTTTCAACAAGTTTTAGGTTCAAAAATTTTCAAAAAACAAATAAGTTTTTAGAAAATTTGCCAAGATTTTCATGAGAAAACCCAACAAGGTTTTTATCAAATTTCCAAAAGACATAACAAGATCTTCCTAAGAAAACCCAACAAGGTTTTTATCAAATTTCCAAAAGACATAACAAGATCTTCCTAAGAAAACCCAACAAGGTTTTTATCAAATTTCCAAAAGACATGACAAGATCATTCCAAGAATGTCCAGCATGTTTTCACAAACACAAATTTTGAATAAGAATATCAAAATTTTCAAGAGAAAATTCAACAAGATTTTCAACAAGTTTCAGGTTCAAAATTTTTTTAAAAACAGACAAGTTTTTAAAAAATTTGCCAAGATCTTCCTAAAAAAACCCAACAAGGTTTTTATCAAATTTCCAAAAGACATGACAAGATCATTCCAAGAATGTCCAGCATGTTTTCACAAACAAAAATTTTGACAAGAATATCAAAATTTTCAAGAGAAAATTCAACAAGATTTTCAACAAGTTTCAGGTTCAAAAATTTTCAAAAAACAGACAAATTTTAGAAAATTTGCCAAGATCTTCATAAGAAATCCCAACAAGGTTTTTACCAAATTTCCAAAAGACATGACAAGATCATTCCAAGAATGCCCAACATGTTTTCACAAACACAAATTTTGATAAGAATATCAAAATTTTCAAGAAGAAATTCCACAAGATTTTCAACAAATTTCAAGTTCAAAAATTTTCAAAAAACGGACAAATTTTTAGAAAATTTGCCAAGATCTTTACAAGAAAACCCAACAGACTTTTCAAATAAAAAAACCCGACAAGGTTTTTTTAAAAATAATTTACAGGTTCAAAATTTTCAAGAAAATTGCCAACACATTTTGGATCAAAATTCTTTTCGGAAACCAACAAGTTTCCAAAACTTTTCATCACACATCAGTTAAATTTCAAGTTGCAAAATTAGGTGTCTTTCTTTTACATTGACATTCGCTTTTCAAAGCTCTGTCAATGAGGGGCATTCTGTTGACACCCAATTTTACAACTTGCATTTAACCAACCGATAGATCTTCAGATTTGTGATACAAAACAAATCTTGATGCTCTAACGATCATAATGGTATGTCATGGGTTTTGATCTGACCACCTGATCAAAAGTTATCATACAATCAATTTTCAATGATCATGGCTCACCTACACGATGGGCCCAATCACGTCCTATCTTAAACACTTAATTTTGATTGGTTCCAACAAGAATTAATTTAAAATTAATTGTGTGAATTTTGATTGGATTTCATTTTATTTACTTATTTTTAAAAAAAAATAAAAAATGTTTTCCTTTATAGTATCTTATCTGCTCTTTTGAAAAACAATTTGGAGAGAGAAAGATATGATCCATGAAAAATTTTAAAAAAAAAATGCTCAAAAAACGTTATTATCTTCAGCAGAAACTTGAATCGCGTTTTTGGCTTGGAAAAAGTTGAAATTTGATTTTCTCTATTTGTGGAAAAGTTGTAGAGAATTAAGTTTCCTTTCAAAGAAAACTAATTTTGAATCAATTGGAATTTTGAGAAAACAGTTATGGCCAAAATACGAAACAAGTGCAGAAGATAACTCAAATTCAGCATCATCTTCAATTTTCTTTCAAAATTTCAAATGAGTATCAATGCCCAATTTGATCAAGCTTATCTAATAGGCTTATTCCCTCCCTTAGCTTCAGAAGAAAGTTTTTGAAAAACAAGTTGGATAGGAAAATAGATACATTCTTTGAAAAATTTCAAAAAAACAGAAAAACGCTCAAAAAACGTTACTATTTTCAGCGGCAACTTAAATCACATTTTTAGC
The DNA here is from genome assembly GCF_040712315.1 of Castanea sativa. Taxonomy (NCBI): domain Eukaryota; kingdom Viridiplantae; phylum Streptophyta; class Magnoliopsida; order Fagales; family Fagaceae; genus Castanea; species Castanea sativa. The sequence goes on along the minus strand of NC_134021.1, from coordinate 31,532,705 downwards.
CTAGAAAATATTGAAATTTGGTTTTCTATATTTCTGAAAAAGTTGTAGATAATTTGATTCCCTTTCAGAAAAAACTAATTTTGAATCAATTGGAATTTTGAGCAGAAAGTGAGAGCCAAAATACGAAACAGGTGCAGAAGATAACACAAGTTCAACATCATCTTCAACTTCCTTTCAAAATTCAAATGGAGATCAACACCAAATCCGTTCCAGCTCATTTAAACAGGTTTATCTCATCCCTTAGCTTCAGAAGAAAGCTAATAACTTAGCTTTAAAGCTAAGCCATCCCTTCTCCTATAAATAGAGAAGACTTCTTCCATTTTCTGGACCTCGGGAATTCCCTCTAAGGAGCTAGTGAGAAAGCAGAAAAGAAAAGCTGTTGTACAACCATTGTTCTTACTTTGGTTGTAGTTGAGTACCTCCTTGCTTTCTCCCTAACTCTTTAAGTGATCACTTCCTCCTTTTAATTTATGTTATATGTTGGTAGGTAGTTAATTATGTTTTTAACTTTCTACACGTGCTTGAATAAATGTTTAACAAGTCATTATTTGTTTCTTTCATGATATGTTTGGATGAACATGCCTATATATCTCATTGATATTCCTTTTAAATGCTTAGATGAACACTTCTAGGCTAATACACAAATTTTCTCTTGAATGCTTAGATGAACACTTCTAGGCTAAAACACAACTTTCTCTTGAATACTTTGACGAACATGTCTAGGTAGTTGTTTTACTTTGTTAAATGCTGGAACAAACACGTCTAAGTATTTTGATTTTCTCTAGATGAACATGTCTATTTTCCTTTACTTCTTTTCATAATTGCTTGGATAGGCCAGGCATTTCCGGAAAGATCTAGATGTTGAACTGTCAATTAGGAAGAAGATCCTGCAGCACTGAAAATAAACACAACTGTTGGCTCTTTGCGATCTACTATGCTGATCTTTATGATGCGTGGTTTTTGAAATATATTTTCTATACTTTATTAATATTAAATAATATCTTATTTCTGTATAAACTAAATAAATGTTGGAACCAACGTTCTTTAATAGTTTTTTTTTTCTAGGATTTTATCTTATGAGTCATTAAAAAAAATACTGACAGTACTAGGTAATTAGTAGGTATAAATAAATATAAATTAAAAATAATGGGAAATCTTCACATTATAAAGAAAGACTGTGATCCTTATCTACTTGTTCTCTTTTACTTGAACTACGCAGACCTATTTTTATAATTATGAGAAAACTAGTATATTATTATATTTTAATGTTAAATTCTCATTTTTGTTGGCAAGACTCTTACAATTTGTTCTGCTGGTTGTCCACTATATGTCAGCTGGGTCTTCATGAAAATGGTTGCTACTGCCCACTCTATGCTTTCCTGAAGTTCTCAAATTCTGTTCTTTCCTTTTTTGTTGTACTCTTCAGACTGTGAATTAGGTTTCTATTCTTTCCGTTTTTTGTTATACTCTTCAGCTTCGGAACCAATTCTGCCACTACTTATGAGTCCACTTCAAGTGGCCAAATGTGCTATATGGATTGGTGTGTGGAAAGGACCTCCCTATCTATTCGTAATTTTGGTAGGAGGTTCTATGGATGTCAGTATTGGTCGCCAGTTAGTATTACATGATTTTAGTGTCATTAGATATTTGCTTTGTCATTTTCTTACTGTCTTTGCTGACCATCATATAAATGCCTTCAATGTTGTATGTAGGACTCCGATCAGGCAAGTAAGTTCTTCAAATCGTGGGACCCACATATTTTGAGTTATGGGTGATGAAAACAAAGTTATAAGTTATGAAAATCATAAATCCAAACAGCCTCTAAATATTTGAAAAAAGAAAGTTGAAAACATTAGAGTAAGGGTTTTTTTTCCTTTGGAATGATATCATCTAGATTAATGGCTCAAATGTGAAAAGAACTCTACCTTTGTTCAACCATTGTTTGAAGAAGGAAAGTTTGATTGAGACAGGAGAGCTCTTGATTTAGCTGAAGGGGTGAAATGTTAGATGGTATTCACTATATGCAGCAGGTATAAAGTATCTCTCTCTCCAAACAGAAGGTATTTGGACCAATAACATTAATTATGGCTGAATCATTAACGACAATACTCCAAAAACAAAGTCATTTTCAACGTCACCATGACCTCCTAACAAATTAGATGCATAAAAAGACACTTGAAAAAGAATAATTGTTCTACCATCATTGGATTGGACTCGAGGGCATAAAGAATTCACTTATAAAAACAGAACCAAATCGAATTCGGAGATCAGATAAACACCATCTAGCCTATTAAAGCAAGAAGGAATTGATGCAAAATTAGAATTACTATTCTAGCTTTTGCTTGATTTCTTAATTGGTACAAGCCATATTCTTAATTTTAGGGGAATAATAACTTTTGTTACCCCTTCATTCAACGAATGCATCATAATAAATGTTATAAAGTAATTCCGGACTTTTTTAGTGGATAGTCTAAGACTGTATGTCTAAAAGCAAATCACAAAAAATAGACATTATATAACAGAAGTAATCGATTCCCTTATCATGTTGAGGAAAGAATTTATCAAAATAATAAGAATTCAAAACATTTTACAAGATAATTTTTTTTTAAATAATTTTAGAAGATAATTCTAGTCAATTCAAACTGATTTTTCCTCTTTTGTCGGTAGTCCTTCTTGTGGCTTAAAAGTGCTGGGCTCCTCAATATGAAGAGTTATTGGTCTCATTGCCCTGCTAAATGCTGTCTCTTTCATTTGGTTTCTTTCTAGATGAGTATGTCTGTATGTGGACTCGTGTTAGAATTGTAAAAGATTCTTTTGTGCCTCAAACATGGTCGCAAAGGATACATCTAATTTTTTTTTTTTTTTTTTGAGATAAAAGATAGAAGTTTTATTTTTTTATTTATTTTTATAGATAAAAGATAGAAATTTTATTATTTAATAAGTATGTGAGCTACACCACCTGAGCTAAAACACCAGCACCAGGGAAAGAAAGCCAATTAATGAAAAAAAAAAAAAAAAAAACCCAAGGAAACAGAGAAACAACACCACGAATACAGAGCTTTTAAAAAACAGAGACTAAGAGCCCCTTCCAGAATTACTTTAGGATACATCTAAAATTAATTGGTGCAATATATGAGATTTTCTTTTCTTTTTTGATAAGATATACATGAGAATTTTGAGTACGCTAGTCGGTATATTTATCTCAAATACGTAAGACCACAATTTAGGTTTACAAATTTGCCATTTTAAAGCTACAAATGCATGTCCAAATGCTTCCATAGGGGCTTTTTCTTTCATACTTCCTATTATTTAGGACTTCACTACAATTGATTCCGTGCTTAAACTATCTTTATCCTTGAAAGAAATTGAAGAATATCCATTATCAATCACTATTGTTTTAAAAAAGAGGCAAAAATAATCGAAAAAGAGAATGAGTTTTTATTTTTTGAGATGATTATAATTTGTCGATGGTCAAATCAATGATTTCATAATAATAATTTTATTAATGATTATTTTTAATACAAGAAATATATAAAATATATTTATTTGCTCGGCCGTTTTTGTTGGTCTTTTTATTTTTATTTTTATTTTTTTATGAACTAGAAACTTTTTATTAAGATTAAAAATAAAAAAATAAAATAAAAATAAAATAAAAAAAACAGCACAGAAAGATTACGAACCTCAGCTCTAATTATAGAAACAAAACGAAAAGGCCACAATCCCACATAAAATAAAAAAACCAAAAAAGTTGTTCAACAAAGACCACTTGACTAAGATATAAGCAGCAACATTTGCTTTTCTAGCCTTCCATTGAATTTAAAAATTCGAGATTTGAGACTTTAAGGCTAAAGCATCAAAGCAGATGTTGGTCTTCTTTTTTATATCAGAGTTTCCATAATAATAATATTGTTTCTCAAAAAAAAAAAAAAATAGTTTCCATAATCTTTTGACTATTTTCATGTAAGTTTTAATGAGGGGCTTTTGTATATGATAATGAAAGATAAAGGAGAAAAGTAACGTTTTTTTTTTTTTTTTTTTGAGAATGTGAAAAGCTACTAATTAAGAAGGAGAATATGTTTCAAATAACTCATTTTTAATTACATTAAACAGATCATGACAAGCAAAATGTGTGACGGCAATTAATTTATTGAAATAAAGAGTTCTTATTTGTTCATTGGGTCATGTTAACAGATGCTCTTAAGGTAATTGTTAATAAACTATAATAGGAAAGTTTTGACACCATTTTTATGAGAAATTTAAAAAGCTGTCAACAACATTTATTGTTTTATCATTCTCTCAATGAAATGTTTCTAAAAATAGCTCCTAAACCAATGCCCTTAGGCATTGGTTAACATTTCCCTTGTTCATTTTAGTGATGATTTTTTATCATAACTATTTTTAGTGGAAAATGATTTTTTTTTTCTTTATTTGCTTGCAACTCAAAGTATCATTTTTTTTTAATGTCTCGACTCTCGTCATCTCTCAGCAACAATTATAATTGGGGTAGAGTTATTGTCATAGTGGAGTTGGCTAGTGATAGACTAAGACTCCCGTATAAATTTATAAGAACCCAAAAGCCCCTTTTGAAAAAAAAATTTAAAAAGTACAAAAAAGTATGTTGTAGGGTGGAAATTTTATATATATATATATAAAAGAGTGAGTTCTGCATTTTTTTTTCAACATCTTAAAAGTCCTCAAAATATTGGTAGGGTTCAAATCTTTAGGAGAAATTTCACATACATACACACTTGTATAAAGCTAGAATATGATTTCTATTTTTCAGATTAAAAAAAAACTCTAAATTGTTTCACCAAAATAAAATTTTATGAGTGCATTAATTAAGTGGATTAGTTATTACTAATTGTAAAAGATATGTTAATAAAATATAAATACAAAAACTTAATTCGTAATTTTGTGCCTAAAAACCAAGATCATTGATTTTAAAAATTAATAATAATAATAATAATTATTATAATAATATAGAAAGTTAAATAATATTATTTAATTTTAAAAAAATTCATTTAAAAATTATAGCATTTAGGTGTCAAACTGGATTCAATTGATTTTGATAGTGACAATAGGACAGGTAGTGGCCAATAGTGACGAAGGCCATAGATTAGTGGCGTTGCTAAGTTCTAACAATGTACGAATAGTGACAATGGTTGCGGTGATATGGAGGGAGGTAGAAGTGTGTACTGGTGAATTATAGGAATTAAAAATAACAATAAGTTTAGAGTCACAAAAATACTCGCAAAATTTTACTATTTAATTTTTTTATGGGAAAAGAATTTTACAATTTATTTTTTTGACAGAAAAAATTGTATAATTGTTAAAGTGGTAAATTATAATTAGTAAGTAAAATGTGATATTAATGATAGCCTAAATAAAATTTAGTAAAAACTTAATGGTTCAACTTTTATAAAAATAGTGTACCTATAATTTTTTACTCTATAGTGGGGTAGGGAATGAAGACAATGTTTTTTCTCGGAAAATATTTTAACCTTGGTATAATTTTCTGTTAACTAACAATTTTAGTCTAAACAACCAAAAAAGAAGGAGAATGTTCTCTAATGGGCCTAGCAAAAACTTGTACATGAAAAATAAATAAATAAATAAATAAAAGAAGAAAGAAATGGCTTAAACTGAAAGCTCTATTTGAAAACCGTAGAGGAAATGTTATTTTTAGGATATATATTAATAAATTATTTAAAAAATAATAATTAATTATTTTAATAATTTTTTCAATTATTTATAAAAATTTTCTTAAAATAATCGGTTAATATATACTCTTAGACGTACATAAAGCATACATCGAACCTAAACGATGCTATTATTAAATGTCTAGTCTAATCAGTGATCCCTTTATTGCATACAAGTTACAGGTTCCTTCCATCTGCATGAAAAGGAAATCTAACCTGCCACGTGTGCTCTAAGTCCAATGGACCTTTAGATTCCCTTTTTTATTTTATTTTTTTTCCTTTTTCTTATGGGACTAATGAGACGTGTGTGATGATGACTCGACAACCAAATTGCCACCTACCGTTTTATTAACGACAATTCCAAACTTCAATGGTTTCAGACTTCAGAGTGTCACTAGTTCGTTTTCCTTTTAACCAGTTCAAACTGAACCCAGCACATGAAGGTTAGAATTTCCTTTATTTTATGCCCATCTCTTTTTGAGTAATTCTCTCCAAAAAGTGACCAAAAAAAAAAGGTTGTCTTGGATTAATCTATAGTTGTGTCCATATACCCAATATCTTAATCATGAGGTATTCCCATTATTTATCTTGTGCGTGAAATTGGGTTTGATAGATTTTCTGCAAATGGGTTCCTTAGTTTCCATATCTGTCAAGTATAATTATCTCATTTTTTTGAACATCTCGTTTCTCTTAGTGGCGTCTGTTTTCTTGATTATAAATTCCCATTCTTCAGAATTTCATGTTAAGACCAATTTCCTAGGCGTCAGTGACAGTAGTCAGCATGGCTGTAAGGATTTTCATAGGCTAGATGATTACAAAGCCAAGTGTTTGTACATCAAAACACATAACCCATGTGTCTCCCAAGGCTATATTGACTATCTTTACCTTTTCTACTGCAAACTAGGAAGTTTTCCCGTTCTGGGTTATTCTCTTCTCTTTCTTTGGCTCCTTGTTCTGTTTTATATGTTGGGGAACACAGCTTCTGAGTACTTTTGTTCTTCACTTGAAAGCTTATCAAGTTTACTAAAATTGTCTCCTACAATTGCTGGGGTTACTCTGCTTTCTCTTGGCAATGGTGCTCCTGATTTCTTTTCAAGCATCGTCTCGTTTATGGGTGAAGGTACAAGTGATGTTGGCCTTAATACAGTACTAGGTGGTGCTTCTTTTGTAACGTGTGTTGTGGTTGGAATCATAAGCATTTCAAGGGGCCGAAGAGTGGTTCGAGTACACAAGTCTGCCTTTATTAGAGATGTTTGTTTTTTACTTTTGGTTCTTGTGTTTTTGCTTGTTATATTGATTCAAGAGGAAATTGACCTGTGGGGTGCAGTTGGTTTTTCTTCAATGTATGTTGTTTATGTTGTAGTTGTTTACACCTCACATTTTCATTGGAAAAATGGTGAAGAAAGTCAAAGAGGTTGGGATTCAAGCAATTGCAGTGATTTGACTATACCTATTCTTGGCAAGAAGAGTTGCCAAGAAGAGATTAATACTACAGAGAAACGAGCTATAGAAGGTTGTTCTGAAGTAGAAGTCAAGAAGAGTTGCCTTTGTTTAACGCGATTAGCTTTTTGTGGTACACTTCTTGACATCCTTGAGCTGCCTCTTTACTTGCCAAGGAGATTGACAATTCCCGTTGTTTCTGAAGAGAAATGGTCTAAGCCATATGCAGTTGCTTCAGTGACGTTAGCACCACTGCTGTTGTCAGCTCTTTGGAGCCCTCAAAGTGAGAATGGCACCTTAAATTCAAGCCTGGTGGCTTATGGAATTGGGTTGCTGATTGGGATTGCTTTTGGAGTTCTTGTATTTGTGACAACTGAGAAGTCGATCCCACCAAAGAAGTGCATATTTCTTTGGCTTTCTGGAGGTTTTTTAATGAGTGTAGCCTGGAGCTATATTATTGCTCAAGAATTAGTGGGGCTGCTAGTTTCACTGGGGTACATGTGTGGAATAAATCCTTCTATTCTAGGCTTGACAATCCTTGCTTGGGGCAACTCAATTGGGGATCTGGTGACAAACTTATCCATGGCTTTGAATGGAGGACCAGAGGGCACTCAGGTAGCAATATCAGGCTGTTATGCTGGCCCCATCTTTAGCGTTCTCATTGGTTTGGGTTTGTCCCTTGTTGGCTCTTGTTGGTCAAATTACCCATCATCTGTTGTGATACCTAGAGATCCATACCTCTTGGAGACACTGGTCTTACTGGCAGTTGGGTTGCTTTGGGCACTTGTGGTTTTGCCAATCAGAAACATGAGGCTTGATAGGGTATTGGGAGGAGGGCTTTTAGTTGTATATCTAGTTTCTTTGTCTTTAAGGTTGATTCAAACGCAAGGGTCTCTCCAGCTTCATACACACACGTGATATTCTCAACCAACATGATTTGTAAGCTGAGTAATTGTAATTATATCTACTGATTCTAATTACTTAATACTGTGCAATATTTTCCTGTAATCAATTAACTCTTTGTGCTATTTCGAATGAAAGATAGATAGGCACTTTTTCTACAAAATAGTTGGCATCATTTTTGAACCTTGATTTAAAATGTCAGCGACTTGACTCCACTTGAGAGCTGACAGAAAATTCTTTCAACTTGATTCTATAGTATTTTCCTTAGAGAACACTAATGTCATTTGTTTGGTTTGATTGATAATACGGTCTATTTACCTTGCAAATAAACACATTATGCCCTTAAGTCGCGAAAATTGCACTTGTATGACAAGAGGTGTAAATTGCTTCAAATATTGAGTATGGATGGTGATTCCTCTGTGGACCTCACTAAATCCAAGAGTTTTTTTTTGGCTTCACAAAGACAGTTATTTTGTACTTCTTATAGTTTCAACAGACTGAGGGCTTACAGGGTTGCAAGCAACTTGGTGCAAAGGTTGGGTGTTAGTGCAATGGTAAGTGTTTTTCACCAAGAATCACATATAGTGGCTTAAAACAAGACCTCACAAAAGTTACAACATTTACCTTTGTTTGTTAACCATCTACTCTTTTCTTTATTTATTTATTTTTTAATTGATAATTTCAATAGTTGTGAGATGAGAAATTTGAACCTGAATTGGGAAATTTGAACCTAAATGACTCTTTCGTATATACCAAAAAAGTATGAAATAAGCTAGAAGGCTTTTGTCACTGTTAATCTGAATACAATTTCAATTTGCATCACTACGGAGTAAATAATGTCATTATTGTTTATATTGTATAATGGATTATCAAAATACTAATAAATAGGACCATCCGTTCATTACTATTTCATACAAAAGTGATGACATTTAGCAGTAGCACTGCAAGGAGGATGACAGGGGCTAATTCTTTATCTGATCCAAACAAAAAAGAAGACAAAACTTACAAAAGTGATGACATTTGGCAGTAGCACTGCAGAGAGGACTTATAAAAGTGATGACATTTGGCAGTAGCACTGCAGAGAGGTTGAAAGGAGCTAATTCTTTATCTAATCCAAACAAAAAAGAAGACAAAACTTAAAATGACAGGATCGATGTGGACTTCGTATTGTAATTTGTAAAATTCATTGAGAGAATCGGCCTCTATGCTTTCTATCACCTGAATGACTAAAATATTTGTCACACACAAAGTATCCATCAAAGTTCTTGTGACCTTTATTTTCCACTAGTCATTTGCATTCTAGGAAGTATGGTTGGTATGGAATTATAGGTAATTATTTGGTTAGTAAATTAGAAAATCCACTTGCATTTTTCTTGTTTTGAAAGATTTTCTACTCTGTTGGAATTTGTTAAAGTTTTCCACCATTTCTAGTTGAGTAATGTATAAGTACAACCATGCATATATATACAAATTATATTTGCCGTTATGATTATCCAAGTAGAAATAGATGAGAAGGTGTTTACTCTAAAATTCCCAACGTCATCTGAAATTCAGAAAGAAAATTGACAGCAATTTTGGAATAGTAGGCAAGAAAATTTTGGAGAAATTATTACATACACCGGGCTGAGTCTGCCTCCCTCTTATATTACCTCGAAAATTTGGATTTGGACAAAATTAGATCAAGACATCTGCATCTAATAAATGGAGATGGAATTGGGTGGCTACAAACTATGAATATGAGCAAGGGTCCAATTACAGTGATAGAACTAGGGTTGAATGAGGGTTCGCTAAAAACAAAGAGTAAAAGCAAGGGCCCTTTACTCCATCACAGTGATGTGGTGATAGAATTAGGCATGGGGCCATGGCTAGGGTTCAACCACTTGTCACTTAACAGAATGTGAGTCAATTTGGAATTGAATTTTTGAAAGCCATGGTGGTTTAATGAAACCAACACATTTGATACACCCCCTAAAAAAAAAAAAAAAAAAAAAAACACACACACACACTTGATACACTTGATGGAAATAGAGTTTGAAAATAGAAATCTATAATACTGGGAATATCAGAAGATATGTAATAGTATTACTATTCAAATGTTTAGTTGTAAAATTGTCCATATATGTATTCTGGAAATAGCCTACTTATACCACTATATGTACGCTTATTGTAGAACTAAATCTATATCTATATCTATATATATTTAAAAACTGAAGCGTAACATTCATTGTTGTACACTCCTGTTGAGCCACCTCATCGCCACATCATTGGCCACATAATAAGTCTTTTTCAAATAATTTTTTACCTTTAATTTTTTTACAATATTAAATGTAAGGGCATGAAAAATCTTAAGAGTTCACGACCCACTAAGAACAATGGCTAGCTCAATTCATCTATGGCCCAAAATAAAGAATTTGTAAAGAGTGAACAACACAATAAAGTAATGACCCGGTCTGAAGGTTAGACAAGAAAGAAAATGGCAAAATCTGTATATTAGATCAACCAATCCCTTAATACAAGCCCTCCTAAGGAGGTTAATTCACTCCAATTTCTCTCTCTTGTTCTTCTCTTTTCTTTTTGTCCTCCCTTAATTTATGTGTCCCTTCATGCAGTCTCTCTTTCTCCTGTATATACTCCTTCCTTTCTTCCTTACATCTCAACCATCAATTTCCCACCTAACCAGTTTCCTACTTTGACACTTGTCCATTCCCACAATTTTAGAATGTGGTGGAAAGAAATTGCCTAACTGTAATATGCACTATTCAGGTCACTTCCTCATCAATGCAACTGATAAAGCTGTTGTCCACCATTTAATGCAACCAGGTAGCTAGATGCAGGGCAGTCAATGCGGAGCCCACAAGCTACCCTAAACCAAAATCTCCCCCCTTAGTCTTTGGCTCTCACTTGGTAGGCTGTAGAGTGCTCCTGAACTTACCTCTACACCTTTCCGAGCAGCCCACTTCCTCAGGCCCAGGCCCTCAGCCTTACCACTCTGCTACGACCTTTAAGCTTCATCCTCGGTCCCCGGGCCCCCACACATGTTGGCTCTCCAACCTCATCCTCGGTCCTCATGCCCTCACATTAAATATATAAATATATTGGCTTTACAAGTTCATCTTAGACAGTTTTAACTTTACATGTTCATCTATTTTAATTTTGATGTTACAATATATATAATAAATCAATGGAAAATCAAACAAAAGTATTGTCTATATATATTCATCTTGGACGGTTTTAACTTTATATATTATTTTACTCCTTCATCTTCCTTTATTTTGGCTTTTCTTATTCTCGTCATCTTACTATAAATATGCCTCTTTCTCCTATTCTATGCATATTTTTCCTATACAAAAAAAGTTATCTCTCTCTCTCTCTCTCTCTCTCTCTCTCAATTTTTTTTAAAATTTTTTGTTGGGTTTTTTTATTTTCCCTATATCTCTACCTTTAGATTGATGTATATTTGTTTTTTAGAATTCTACTTTTAAAAAAATTTCTATAAAAAAATATTCACTGTCCATAGGAGTATCTCCTACTAGAAGTTTGTTCTCTTATTGTCCTATTATTAACTAATTCATATGTGTTCCTTGGTGCAAGTATTTTTTTATCATTTTATTAACAACACTAAATACTTTTTATGAATAGTGTTTGATGTTGGTCTGAATTGGGGAAATTTAATATTATAATATATCATATTTTGTATTGTTATTAGATTTTAGTTTATTTGGAAAACAAAAGGATAATTTGGACAATTTGATGAAGAATAGTTAGTGTAGTTGAAGACAATGGTCTTTGTGCAATTTTTGCTCACTGTTTGTAGATATTATGTTTAATATATTAGCGGCAAATTGCTATGTCTTTATTATATAATGTTCTTAGATGCTTAAGTAATTGTTTTAAACATTTACGAATATTTTATATTATTTTTCATCTTTTTTATTTCATTAGTATGCTCTTTGAGATTTTTAAGAAAATAAATTATATTTTGTGTTTAAAATTATTTATTCATCTATTCATTTTTCATATGTTGGATTAGATGTTAGATTAGATTATAACAACATTAACACAATACTTTATTTTTCAAAAAAAAACTTCTCTATATTGGCATATGAAGTGCTCAACCAAGCTTCAAAGCGTACATAAGTAAGAAATATCAATTTCTTAACCAACCCATGAGTACTGTACTTCCCAATACAAACTCAAAAAAAATTATTTTTTTTTTCCAATTTTCTTTAAGAAAATAAGCAACCAAAAAATATGCAAATTAATGAAAACAAAAGGCAACAAAATAAAGATAGCATGTACTAATGTGCAAGTGATTCCTAGCATGTATGAAATGTATGAAGCACAGGAAGAAATCAGAAAAAGAGGTGTCCTAAAAATGATTGAAAGAATTCAAGTAAAGGACAAATAGAAAGACAATTAAGTCTTTGGATTCCTCCTCATCCACATAGCACAAGTCTTGGGCTGTGAAGATGAAGAAGCATGAGTCCTAGCAAATCTATGAAAGGGCAGGGAGGGAATAACATTCCCTTGAAACCAAGTTAAAAAACTCAAGGCTTTTAATATATCTTCAACCAATGGTACGAGATCATGTATCTTGGACAAATTAGACAATCGTTTCTCAGGATGAAGCTTGAAACACTTAGGACAAGTGTGACTAGTGTTGGGGATATTACACAAAGTAATAATGGAAGAACAAGGTTAACACAAAAGACAAATAAAAAATAGATAACTTGGAGACACTATATCGTTTTCCTTAGACAATATTTCTTGTGTTTCTCTCTAACTTACTATTTTGTGGAGTTATATTTCATCAAAAGATACGTATGGAGAGTCAAAATGTTTCGTAAAACCATTCATTAGGCTTGAAACCTCTTCAACCTTTTTGAACAGTCACCAAGAAATTTTGCAGAAAATTCTGTTTCATGATTTTCGATCATTCGAAAATTAATTTCGATTGATCAAGTGCTCTTTTCGATCGGTCGAACAAGAATCAAACAGCGATCAAGACATCCAGAAACTTCAAGATTATTTTCTTACCATTTTCAATTAATCGAGCCAAAGTTTCGACCAATCGAAAATGCTGATTTTCAAATTTTCACTTAAAAATTTTTAAAACTTGAATTTTCACTTTATGAAACCATATTTTCCAAACTCAAACATCATTATTACAACATATCCTTGCTTATACCTATATATACAACAACCAAGAACACCACAATAGTGACAAACATGAGTAGACTTAGGTCTACTTTGATTTCTTGAAGTCATTCTAGCTTTAACTTCAGATTGAGATCTCAGCTACAAACAATTGGGTCTAATGTGACCAACCACACCACAATGCTGACAAGTAGAAACAAATTTAGATATTCCTTGATGCTTAGGACAAGATCTAGTCATAGATTTTTTAACATGAAATTCATTAACAGTCCTTTGACCTTTGTTCTTCCTAGCCAAATTAACATTTTCTTCATTGTGATTCCTCTTAAAAGAAGGAACATACACTTTAACATCTTAAACGCTTAATGTTAGCAGATTTAGATTTGGATTCAACAACAAGCTTAAGACTAGACACTTTTTCTAGTTTAGCTTTAGACTAAACTAGATCATCTTCTAAGCTTTTAACCTTAATCTTGAGGGATTGATTTTCAATTTTCAACTCATCTACCAACATTTTAGTCTTTATAAGATTTACTCTTATGTCCTCTCTGACATGTTCAATTTCATTCAATTTTTCTAAGGACTTTTCAACAATATCCTTATACTTTTCAACTAACTTGTTGGATTCCTCAAGTTTAGCCTCAAACATTATAGATTTCTTGGCATATTTTATAAACTCTTTATAAAGCTTATTATATGCTTCTTTAAGGTCATCAAAATCACCTGAAACAACAAGATCATGCACATCAGGAATATTGGCAATTTCCATGACAGCAAGGATCAAGCATCAACTCACAACAAATAGTCAAACAAGGAGTTAACCCGCCCTAATACCAATTGTTAGGGTTTTAGACCCCAGTTGTCTTAGATTTAATGAACTTTTGACCCAGAAAAACTTTTTAAATTGTTGTTTCAAAGTAAAAATAAAAAATAAAAATCCTCGAGAGGATTTAACATAAACAATCCTCAAACATTTCACTAATAGAATTAAAGTTTGTACAATAGACTTAACTCTAAATCTACTGCTACCTCATGTAGTACTTACTGACATGACCACATATAACTCCGAATCAACGAACTATTCTACTATGATACTGTTGCACACAAACTCTCCAGTTTGTGACTTTGAGATCTCCTCTCAAAGGTTTAAAACCAACAACTGTGGTTAACTAATTTCACAAAAACCTCCTTGTTTGTGACTCCAGGAAATCCCCTTGAAGGTTTTAACCAATAATTGCTATAGACTGGATTTCTCTATGGCTTCATACAGATTTACACAATGGTAGCAACAACACCGTGTTGATTTTTTTCTATGTGTTCTTGAACTCTAATGTGTTAAATAAATAGAGGCAAAGATCTACTTTGAAAGTCTCTAGTATAGTGAGATTGAGAGAAAATTAGTGATACAAACCCTAGCGGCACAAATGGTGATTTCTCTCTCTGACAAGCTTTTTAGGGATAGCTTATGGTGTCCTTTAAATAGCACAAAAAACGGATCACGAATCAAGCTTGAAACAGATAAGTTATGGGCATTTTCGCGTTTTAGATTTTTGTTGATATTGCAATCTCAATTGGTCGAACTAGGTGTCGAGCTTGCAATCGAAAATTTCGATCGGTTGAGCCAAGTGTCGAGATAGCAATCGAATTGACGGAAAGTTTATTTTCTTGCTCTAAACTTGATTCTTTCTTGATGTAAACTTGGGTCTTTGTCTTAGACCATAAAATTCACATTTAACACACTCAAGATTCACCAAAAACACTAAAAATGAATTACATTTAATCATGGTTTGCCAACCAAAAAATATGTACTCTACAAAGATCACTAAAAGTATCTTATCTTTTGCGGGGAAAGTCCAGCTCATCAAACCTATTCTTTATTGTATTCAAATATACTGGGGTAGTTTGTATATCCTTTCTGCAAAAGTTAATCAAGCTAGTGAGGCAGAGATTTATATATGTGGAATGAATCAGATGAAAATGCTACCTCAGGCAAAGGTTGCATCTAATGAAATCCCTTTCCATATATAACAAAAGGGCGATTTAGGCTTATGTAAGTAAGGCGGATAAGTAAAATAGAGTTGCTGTTATGAAATTCATTTGGAGTCTTTTTGTTAAAGCTACTACAAGTTGCATAGATTCAATCATATCTGCTAAGGGGCAGACCAATTTGGGAAGTCCCATTTCCTGCCGATTGTTCATAGCTAAGGGATGGAGGAAGAGGAAAATATTTTAATTAAAGAAAGAATTAGGCCTTTGCTGAGATACTGTAGGTGGGGACTGGGGCATGAAAATATTCACTTTCCCATAAAAAAAAAAAAATATATATATATATATATATATATATATATATATATATTCACTTGGCATCCAGATGGTCCACTCGATCACAAGTATGGCTAAAGACTTATTCTTGGTTCTGCTACCAACCAATCAACAAGCTGTCGAGTTCTAATGTTAGTGTACACGAAATATTTTTAATTTCACACACATGGTCCACATTTAGCACATGAAACGGGTGAGGTGTAAAAACCATATATACTAAGTGTGCAATAACATTACAACTTGATGTTACATCAAGCACACCAAATGCCCCTTTAATGATTAGAAAAATGATGAATAAACAATGACTTCATTTAGAAATAGGAGTAATAATGTCAAATACCAAATGTAAAACATAAATTCAAAAAAAGAAGTCTTAAAATTTAGGATTTTTTTTTTCACGTGCATTTTTTTTTCCTAAAAATTTTTCACGTTCATTCTTTATACTAAAATCTAGCTCTTTTTTATTCATTTTACGCCTTCACGTTGATCTTTTTATTTTCCCTAAAGTTTTACTTTTTTTTTCTTTTTTTATCTCAATAAAACACCTCCAGTTAAAATATTAAAAAAAGACCTCTTATTCACTTTTTTTTTTAAATTAAAACAAATATGTTCTATTTGAATTCAAATTGCTGCACTTTTAAAAAATAAATACTTGCCATTATCCTAATCTTTTTTCTATATCACTTTTATTATTATTGTAGAGGCCCACTACACTACTTTGAAATACACGATCAAAAAATAAATTACAATTATTGCTTAACTATCAAAATACTACACTAATAAAACACCTCCAATTAAAAAAAAAGATGCTCTTACCCTCCTTTCATATATGATATTTTAAATTAAAACAAACATTTTCTATTTGAATTCAAATTATTGCTCCTTTAAAAAAGAATTACTTATCCTTATCCCAATCTTTTTTGTATATCACCTTTATTATTATTGTAGAAGCCCACTAGCCACTACACCACTTTCAAATACACGTTCAAAAAATAGAGTACAATTACTACTTATTAGTTAAAAAATAAATACACATTTATTATTTTTATTTGTTTTAAAAAAATGCTTATTTATTAAAAAAGAAATACCCTTTTATCTTTTTTATCTGTTTGAAAAAAAAAATTATCACATACTACTTTCAAATACACATTCAAAAAATAAATTACAGTTATTGTTTATCGGTTAAAAAAGAAATAACGTTTATCCTTTTTATTTATTTTTAAAAAAATATCACGTCCATTTTTTTCTCATTTCCCAAGAAGTCCTAATTAAAACTAGCCACACACACGTGTTGCGGTGCTCAAAGGCTTTTTTTTTCCCTAAAGACCAAAACTTTTCTTATATACTTATTTGAGGTTGATGCATTATCCAAATACCAAAATTCCTAGAAGCGTGATGAGGTATAGCACAAAAAATTTATTTCATTTGCAAACACATAAATTTCATCATGCTCCTAGGAATTACAATGATTAGATAATGCATAATCACAATTATACGGTTTAAATTATACTTTTATTAATTGGTTTTGGACTCTTCAGTTTTTGCACCTAATAATTCACTTGTCACAAAAATTAAAAACACTTTTTTTAGGAAAAAAAAATTTAGATGAGCACGTGCGAAAAATTGGACTCGAATTGAAATCTTTTTTTTTTTTAGAATACTAAATATTTTTAACACATACACGTAAAAAGAGGGGAGAATGTTTTCAAGAAATTTACAGTGGTGTATATTCAAAAGAGTCTGATTGAAATCCAATATAATCTAATTGGATTTGGGCTCTTTGTATTTTTACACTTAATAATTCACTTGACACAAAATTTAAAATTAAATAAAACACGTGACACAAAATTGATAATCCAATTAAAATCTAATTGAATTTTTTCTAATATATATACATTAGAGCGCGTGCTCAAAGACTCTTATATTTTTATTTATTTTTTGTAAATGGTAATAATTTGCTTCTATTATAATATAGAATTTTTTTTATTTTTCAAACAAATAAAAATAATAAACTTTAGAAATAAGTAGTATCTATATATTTTTTTTTAATGTTAGAAAATAAAATCTTAAATTTTTTTGAATTCAAAATGAAATTTGTTATTTGACATTTATAATATTATTTTTAAATTAAAAAAAAAAAATAATATATATATATATATATATATATATATATATATATATATATATATAGAAGGATGATGGATAGATCACTTCAAATGCCCTATCACTCGTAGCCATCTACCTGACACAAATTCAACAATGATGTTTCGAAAATGGACCACAATACTTTGAATTATTTTTTTAACAAGTTGTCCAAGGTTGGCACCATTCTCTGCCACTTGGAGGCAGGACGCCAATTTGTCCAAAAACGTCCAAAAGTTCAATAACACGATGTTCACGGGGTTATTGGGCACTCAACATTATTGTACGTGTATGTTTTCTCAATTAATTGACCGCTATCAGTTGTCAACATTCAATGCCAACATTACATAAAGGGAGCCTTTTCTTTATGGGAAGCGGGCCCAATTATACATCATTAAAGTTGGACATCCAGTCAAAAAGGATAATTTAAAAATTAAAAATATATATTTTTAAGTTAAAATACTAATTAATTTTTTATATAGGTTCATTTTGAAACTTTGAGTCCTAAATCTCTTTTTAATATAATAAATTTTAATAGTTGAACTAATTTAAAGCTACAAAAAAGAAATCAAATAAATAAGATTACTCTAAAATATTAACCTTAAGATTTTTTTTTTTTTAAATGAGAGGAAATAATTGATAGCTCCTTCAATCAAAAATTTAGTAGGCGAAGCATTGGATATGCCTAAGATAAATTGAACAGAACTTGCTAACTTGAAGCAAAAGCACGGGTAGATAATGTAAAATTTTAACTTTGGGATTTTTTAAGGCTGGTGTGATTAAGTTCCTGTGAATTAGTCCAACGTGACTCAAGTAAATGACTACAAGAAAACTTAGAAAATTCATCAAAAAAAAAAAAACTTAGAAAAGGATGGTGATGGATAACTAGCATTTGTTTGGTGCGTTTATTTTCGTTTTAAAATATTATATATATATATATATATATATATAACTTTTTAAGATATTACCTTTTTTATATGAAATAAATATTAAATTCATCAATTTCACTAGTTTTTTCTTATTTTACAATTATGGAGCTGAAAACTGAAAAGTGGTAAATAGTAGACAATAAAATGAAGTTAATGATATGTGCAAATGAAAATTGATAAAAATTAAAAAACTTACTAACTCAATTGGTATGCAAAATATTGTAAAAAATATTACATCAATAAGTCTTAGTGTCACAATGATTGAGTTGTATTTGTCTGGATGAGGAGTTAGGGTCGGATAAGGTTATAGAATGATGGTACTATTTAGTTATTTACGCAAGTTTTCCCCTCTCCCTTTTGGCAAATTGAAAAAGCAATGCGTTTTTTTTTTTTTTTGGTAAAAAATGAAACGAGAAAGAAAAATATGGAAAGAAAATAAAATATATACCAAAAAAGTTATTGTCATAAAAGAGCAATCATAATTAATCAAAGAAATTTTGGCTATTTACTGCAAGGAAATTTTGATTCTTATAGTAGTGTTCAACAACATAATATTAAAAGTTCCATAATAGAAAAGAATCCCACCTTTTTAAGAGGAAGAAAGAAAACCAAGTTCGCGTATTGCTGCATACAGTAGTGCAGTGCAATTTATCATAATGTACATAAAGTTCCTCCATAAAAATGCACTTCACATTTTTAGACTTTGAAGGGGCTCCCATGAAGATTCAAAAGACCAAAAGCCCTTGCTAGCCTCAGGAACAGAAAGCAAAAGTAAATGGTCAAAAGCCCATATCCAAGAGACTTATCCAACCTCATATTCTTTTTGGGCAATATCACAAGAGCCCAAAGCAAGCCCGCCATAAGAAACCCCAGAGTCTCATAGAGAGAAGGATCTCCAGGAATTTCAAATGAAGATGGATATTCAGAAAATGATGAAAAACCAAGTGACAAACC
Organism: Castanea sativa; assembly: GCF_040712315.1. Taxonomy (NCBI): domain Eukaryota; kingdom Viridiplantae; phylum Streptophyta; class Magnoliopsida; order Fagales; family Fagaceae; genus Castanea; species Castanea sativa. The sequence goes on along the minus strand of NC_134021.1, from coordinate 31,513,159 downwards.
CAAACCCATCAACACATTGAACATGGGTCCAGCATAGCATCCTGATATAGCAATTTGGGCCCCATCTGCCCCACCATTGATTGCCATAGCAACATTGGCTATCAAATCTCCTAGTGAGTTTCCCCAGGCAAGAACAGTCAGCCCCAGAACAGAAGGGTTAATCCCAATTATATGACCAAGAGAAACCAACAAAGATACTAATTCCTCAGCAATAATATAAGTCCAAGTGACACTCATTAAAAATCCTCCAGCTAGCCAAGGAAACAAACACCTCTTTGGTGGGCTAGACTTTTTTGTGGTCACACATGCAAGATTCCCAAAAACCATCCCAATTAACCCCGCTGTAAAGTAAGTCACCAGGCCGCTCCTTAAGCTCACATTTTCTCTCTGGGTGTTAGCAAGGGCTGCTAACAAAACTGGCGCCAAAGTTACTGATAAAACTGCATAAGGCTTAGACCAATTCTCCTCGCTAACAACAGGTATAGTCAGTCTTCTTGGCAAGTAAAGTGGCAACTCTAAAACGTGTACAATTTTGGCAACATAGTAACAAATTTCTGGATTAAGATTCAAAAAGTTCGCAATTTGTTCTTGTTCTTCAAGAGCGGATTTCAAGACTGGTTTTTCTTCACCAATATAACCGAGTAATGGTATACCAGTCTCCCCCACATGCCCAGCCCCATTGTCTTTATCTCCACAGAAGAAATGCATTGCCGAGACAACACAGACATAAACAAAGTAAATAGAAGTAAAACAAATGGCACCCCACAAGTTGATTTTCCCAATAGCTACAATCAAGAGTAGGGAAAAAAGAGAGAAGAGGAAGAAGAGGGCATCTCTAATAAAGCTACACTTATCAACCGAAATCCGATGAGAGGAAATTACAATACTTATAATTCCAACAACAATACTAGACACAAAGAAGGCACCCCCCAAGACACTATTAAGCCCAAGATCACCATTGCCTGATTTTGTGAAAGAGACAATAGAGGCAAAGACGTCAGGAGCACCATTTCCTAGTGAAAGGAGGGTGACTCCAGCTATGGTTGGTGAGAGCTTCAAGATCTTAGACAAGCTTTCTAAAGAAGAACAGAAATAATTTGCAGCTGTATTTCCCAATAGATAGAACAAAACAAGAAGCCATAACAGAAGTACAAAATGACCCAGAATAGGAAATTGGCCAAAATTGCAGTAAAAGATTTGGAGATAATCTATGTACCCTTTAGGCCTGCAGCCAATATGTGTTTTGATATAGAAGCACTTGTACTTATTATCAGTGTACTTTTGAAGGCCGGTGCAACCATTTGTGGTGATATCACTGAGGCGGCGAAGATGGGAGATGGTGGTTGTTGGGGGTCTAATATTGTAGGATAGGTGAAACAAAGTTGAGTTAAGGTTGGAGGGAAAGAGATTGGTTTTGAGATAGAGAGTGAGGAGTAAGAGGAAGGATAGGTTGAGGAAAAGAGAGAGTTTTTTGGATCGAAATAAGGAAGATGAAGTTGCCATTTAGAGAATCTTGTGAAGGAGGTGTTAAAGAAGAAGATTTAGAGAATTGAAGGAGTCCATGATGATGTTGTTGATTAAGTTCTGGCGGGGAAGAGGCTGTCCTTTGGTAGTTGAGTGAGTAGGAGGATAGCCTTCGCTAGAAGAAGGAAGTTTTAAAATAATGATGAGAATGAGACAATGAATGTATGAGGAATCTCTGTTTCTATCTTTCTTCTCACTCTATTGTTTTTTTTTTTTTTTTTTTTTTTTTACAATTTTTTGTAAAAGATACTATAGGATTTGATGTAAGGAAAGAAAAACTTTCCTCCTTTCATTGTTATTCAAGTGAAAATCTTACTGCGTGAATAATAAATTAGAAAGGAATTCTTCTAATATATGTTTGTACACTAGAAAACCCATTGGCCAAAAAAACAAGCTTCTTTTCAAAAAATTAACTATCGATCCATTTCATTTTCACCTTGGTTCTCTTTTATATTCCTTCCATCAATGAATTTAACTGAAAATTATGGTTTCCGTGTGTGTTCACCAAATAACATACTAATTTATTTTTACAAATTGATTTCTAATTGGATGAATATTTATCTGTCACTCTTATTATTATTATTATTATTAAATTAAATAAATCTAAATATATACCAATTGAATAATTAGGATAAATTTTATGTGAGTCACATTAAGTCTCTTAAGGGAGATAAACTTACAATTAAATTTACCACTACTACTCCATCATTATTACTCTTTATCATAAGACAAAAATACCAAGTAGTTTTTTTTGTATATAGGTGGGATTCATACCCAAATTGCTAATTCGATAACAAAACATTCTACCAATTGAACCCTTTATTTTAAGGAAATAAAATTTCATGAAAAGTGATTAAATTTTTTTTACAGTTTTTTCAATTTTCATAAAAAAATTTTAAAATACATAATTAATTAATATCCTAAGAGCATACATTAACCAGACCGATTTAATATTACGCTTATCCTCATAATCAAGTAAATTTTGAAAATAATTTTTATAAGTAATGTTTAATCTATAACTATTAATTAAATTTAGTATTTTCTATATTGTAATACAAAGGACTTCAAAGAATGTTCTACTAAGTAAGGAGGTTGGAAAAAATGAAGGAAAAAAATGTTTTCTATCATAATTGTTTGGCAAGAAAGATAGAAAAGTGAACCAATCAAAATAATATTAACCACGGCACACTCTTGGTGCGATAGTCACTCCACAAGTATAAGTACTTGTGGGGTGTGGAGGCAAGGACCGGGGTTCAAGTCTCTAGGAGGAAGTTTCACACGCATATACACTTAGATTAGGCTAGAGTAAAATTTCTATCTTGTATAAAAAATAATAATAATAATATTGATTTCCTTTTTCTTTTTGGTAGAGAAGAAAAACAATAAGATTAGATACACAAAACAATTTACAATTTTTTTCATAACTGATAACATAAAATGCTGTAATTGATCTATAATAAAAATGATATTGGTGGAAAGTAATGTTCTATAATTATAATCTACCCCATCAATGTTGTGAAAAAAAAAATATGAAATTTATTGTGATTTTCTAACATTGTTTGGAAGGAAAATACCAAAAAATATCAAATATATTAGATGATAATTACCATTATAACAGTGTATGCAAAATATGTACACACATATATATACATACATACATACATACATATATATATATATATATATATATATATCACACATATTCTTTAATTTTCCTTTCTTTTTCTTTTCTTTTTTTAAATCCACTCCAAAAATTCATTTTGGTTAAAATTATAATATGATTTCAAATCAATTATGTATGCATTTTTCCAATTTAAAAATACCTCTATCTATTTTCAAGTCATTTTTACCTATTTTAAGATCCTTTTAGTCATATCTTAATTCGTATAAACTTTTTATGGTTGAAGGTGCCAAAAGAAAATCAGAAAAACACAAAATATAAGAAGTTTGCTAAGTCACAAGGGGCAAAATGGTCTGTACAATTTTTCACTTTGGAGCCAACCAATTTTCAGCCCAGGTTCGGAGTACGAGAAATGGTGGGCCCGGATGGATATTAAGTTATATCCGGTCTACTATCTTTCTATTGCCATCCCATTTCCATTCTTAAAAAATTATAGTACTACAAATTAAAACATAATTTTTGTCAATAATTAGCAAGCTGCTAATGTTAATGGTGGAGAAAAAATTACGAATTTATATTAAAGTGATAAGTAACCAGTTGCATACTGTCGCGTAGAATAATTGTGACAAAAGTTATAACTTACTATAATCAAATAGCAAAAAAGGGTAATCATAGTCTCGTATATACTTCATACTTGAGAGGAATCCAAATAGGATCGTAGTATCATGGCTTCCAATTATTATTGAAGGTGTGTTTTAACTGATGTTTTAGATATTGTTCTTGCGCCGACTGTTGACACAAAAACGTTTAGGGGCTGTTTGGCAGAGAAGTTTGAGTAACGCTGTTTAAAATTTCTAAAAATGTAGTTTAAAAAGTGTTATTAAAAATATGTATTTATAGTATTCATAAAGAGAAAAATGTGTTTGGTAATGTATTTTAAATAGATATTTTGATGTTTAGAAATATGAAGTTGTGTGTTTGGTAAGAGTTTTTTTTTTTTTTTTTTTTTAAAGCTGCCATCGGACAGAGTCAAGTTCCTTGTTATGACGACCCGTGGGAGAGCCATTGCAGAGAAACCACGCTACACTGACGCGTGGGAGAGAAGAGACGGTATGATTATACACGTGGGCCCAGAGCATAGTGAAACACACACTTAAACAAGCTTGAACAGAACTCATCTCATGTGAAACACTTGCTTAAACAGCGCTTCAACACAACTCAAACATTTCTAGTTCAGACTCACGTACCAAACAAAGATTTCAGCATGGGGCCCACCTGTTTGGGTGTTTAAACACAAAACAACGTTGCTCAAACTGGGTGACCAAACAGGCCCTTAAGATATTTGCTTCCAAAACACCAATATTTTATCATATATCATCCTAGGATCATATCTAAATTATATGATAGCATTAAGAAAAGGTCCAATTAACTAGTGCCATAGGAGCACATATTAAAAATTAGTAAATACTTAATTATTAGTTGTAATGAACACCTTTCAAAAAATAAAATACACATTTTAATAATTCATTGGCTTACAAGCACAAATGTATATATATATATATATATATATATATATATATATATATATATATATATATATATATAAAGAGAGAGAGAGTTGGGTCCAAGTTACATTTGATGTAACTGCAATGTTACACCAGTCAATATTTTTTAATTGGATGCGAATTTTGACAAATCATCTGCTGATTTACATTATCTTTGTATATTCTCCATGCTTGCAAATTTTTATGGTGATCGAAAATTAATAGCAATGTTATCAATTAATTGTTTAAATTCAAATTTTTGTAGTTTAAAATGATGCATAAAAGATAAGTTAATGCATTGAATAGTAAATAATATCTAATTGGTATGAAAAATGGCATGCATGTTTAGAACGTATAGGACATTTAATCCAAAAATGGAATTTTTAAAATATAAATTTATTAACAAATTATTGGGTGATGTAATATTTCTTAGAGTTACACTAAGTGTAACTTGAACCCAACTCATATAAATAAAATATCATTTAATAAAGCAGTAAATGCATTTGAACTACGGCCTTTATTTGCCAACAAAATCCAAGAAATAAAATCTCCATCTCGATCCTCAAATCTAACAAATAATCGAGTCCAAATCCTCTGTACCACTTTTTGTATACCACTTTATGTTCCACCAATCACTACTTGCCATGTTTTCATTTACTTTCCTTATAGAATAATTGAAGTTTAAAATAGAAAGTAATCATACACATGGTAAGTAGTGATTGGTGGAATATAAAGTGGTATACAAAAAGTGGTACAGAGAATTTGGACTTCAAATAATCACTAAAAAAAATTCTTAGCTTCATTCTTGACTTTAGCATCTTCCTCCATTCTATGTACACATATGATTTAAAACAATCAAAAACAATTTCCCTTCAATTAAATGTGCTTCACCTAATAAATATAGATAGTGACTATTATTTTCATCTTATTACTTCCAATCAAAGTAACTTATTTTTTTATTATATATTCAAATGAGTTAAAAAAACATTGTCTACTAGTTTGTTAGAAAACAATAAACAAAGATTAACAAAAAAGGAAACATTAAATAATAGAAACTCATAGAAAGCGATCAAACCATACATCAATTCACTCCACAACAAAGAATAGGTGTCTAACTTCTTTAAAAATAAAAAATAAATAAAACCCTTACAAGAAAGTCAATGCTAAAAATAGAATCCCAATTTTCCAAAAAGAATATATATATTCTGACCAAAGGGAAAGGAAAAAAAAAAAAAAAAAAGGAGTGGGGGGGGGGGGGGGGGGGGAATTGAAGCACGGCTTAGAGAAATAAGCCAAAGGGAATATATGTGACACATTTGCAATGACGGTCAAAATGATGCGTAGTAGAATTATGGTCCGTTTGGATAGAGCTTATTACTGAAAACTGAAAATATTGTAGCAAAATAATTTTTAAATGTGTGAATAGTACTGTGGGACCCATTTTTAATTTTTTTTTTTCTGAATAAAGCGCTTGTGGGTCCCATGAACAGTGCAAATACAGTACGTGAACAGTGAAATTGGTCTCCCGCACAGTGAACTAACGTGCATGAACAGTACCGGTTACTGTTCATGCACGTTGAAAAAAAAAAAAAAAAGCTACAAAACGTAGAATCTGAAAACATGGCAACAATAATTTGTATCCAAACTAAGCTTTAGTCGAGAAAGCACACACGTGTCAAACAAATCTCGCCATAGCTAGTATTTTTCCTCTTTTGCTTTACTTTGTTTCAAAGGGCATGACGTCGGTTTGTTTAGGAAGAAGCTTTGGGTAAATTCAGCTTCAACCCAAGGCAAACTTATCTTGTGAGTGGGAATTCATTTGCATTTAAAGCTTTGTTTGTTTTGAAGTAAAATATTATATTGAAAATATTTTATTGAATGTATAAAAAATTATATATATTTTATTGAAAACATTTTCATTTTATCACATTTAGTTGCATTCTTAAAAATACAAAGAAATCATTTTCAAGTGTTTGTGTCATAGCAAAATAAGGGAGAAAAAAAAAATCCTAGTCTCACAGCACATCAAATCCAAGCAACTACCACCAGATCCAGTAAAAACCAATCCACCACCACTCCACCAACCACCCAAACCACCACCAAATCAACACACACAAACCCACAAAGCCAATCACCATTGCGACCCACCCATGAACTCAACCACTACTGCGAACCCACCCACTAGGCCATCGCGACTCAAAAACTACTTAGCCACCCATAAAGGACAACATTCTTATGTACAAAGAATAACACAACAAACTGTTAGAATCTTAGGTCATTTAGGAGAGCAAAAATAAATCATCGCGCACCCTTAATGGTATAGTCACTCCACAAGTATAAGTATTTGTAGGGTGTGAGAGGGTACGGGTTAGGGTTCAAGTTTCCAAGAGGGAGCTTCATACACATATACTTAGATTATGTTATAATATAATTTCTATTTTGTATAAAAATAAAAAAGAGAGCAAGAAATGCACAGTGAGGTGCTTAATGTCGCTTGATTACTTCTTTTTATCTTTTCATTCTTTTTCTAATTTAAAAAATATCACTTTTTATTTAAGACGATTTTTAAAATTCACAGTAAAATTATTATCTTGTATTATTAAGCATTAAAATAATTTTATTCAAATATAATATATATATATATATTATTTGCTAATCTGTGTGATGCACTAGATAGTTAACAATTATTAAATATCTTCAATGCTACAATTAGTTTAAAATAAATGAAAATCAATATTTATAATACGAAATAAAAATATACATATTTTAAAAACATAACAATGTTGTATACTTTTTTCAAGATGAAATAAAGGCATACTAGTTATGTTTCTACCATGTTTTAAACTTTTATGAAACATGGAACGACAAAATACAACAACTTATTGACAACAACAAAATGTCTAAGTTCCGCCAAGACTTTTAGGGGGAAAAAATAAGTAAAATAATACAAAAATAGCATTCTATTACACAAAATATTCATCCAAAAAATCTAGGATGCCAAACATGAGAATAAAAAAGAAAAAAATATTACACATCTGTAAAAATGATACAAAAATTCAAAATATTAAAGAAAAAAATGATAAACAAAAGTAATTACAAAAGAGAAATTCATGTAAAAAATACTTGAGACTTGAGGATGAAGGGTGTGTAGAAACAAAAGAGTAGAAAGGGTAAACCGCATAGAGGGTTTTGGTGTAGTGTTGTGTGTGTGTGTGTGTGTATTAGTAGGTTGATTTAGTTTAAAACTCTTTATTTTATTGAGTAGTAGTCAATTTAAAACTCTTATTTTTACATAATAAATAAATAAATAAATGATGAGTAAAATTGTGGGACTACCAAAGCTTATGTGGCAAAATATTAGAAGATCAGCTAATAGTCAAACGTCTTCATTTTGGTGTAAAACTCTTCATATTGTTGAGTAGTAGTTGGTTTAAAACCTTCTACGTTGCTGAGTAATAGTTGGTTAAAACTCTCCATATTGCTGAATAGTACTTCTTCCATCCCAATTTGTTTATCCTATTTCAAAAAATTCAACTTTTTAAGGAAGCATAATTTATTATCTTATTTGATGTATAAAAATGTATAAGTTACCAAAACTACCCTCATTAATTTAAACTAAAAAGAAAGAATGAAATTATTTTTTAAATAAAGTAAAGGGTAAGATATAAATTTTACTTATTAATTTTAGATAGAGGACTTCATTTTGGGACATCCCAAAATGGAATAGTGGACCAACAAATTAGCATGGAGGGAGTACTTGGTTTAAAACTCTTCAATTTGCTGAGTAATAGTTGGTTCCTTTTGACATAATAAATAAATTAATAAAAAATGACAAATTTAAGTTACAAAATTAGTTGTACCATAAGGTTATAACTTTCTTTAAAAATATTAATATCACTACATATTTTAAAAATCTAATAATTGAATTAATACACGTATTAAATTTTGTGCTAGTTGGATATTATTTACTATATGATGATTATGATCTATAAGCTTATATGTTATGCATAATTTCAAACTACAAAAACTTGCAATTTAAACAATTTAATGATGACATAACTATTGATCTTCAATTTTTTTGAAATTTTGCAAGCATGGATAATATAAAAAGAAAATGTAATTCAGTTGTGGATTTATCAAAATTTACTTCCAATAAAAAGATATTAAGTAAAGTTGTAACTTTAGATTCAACTAACTTTGTAACTAAACTTTGTCCAATATGTGTAAAATTGTGAGACTATCAAAGCTTATGTGTCAAAATATTAGAAGGTAAACAAATAAACAAATGGTCAAACACACTTTGGTTTTATATAGAATATAGATAGATGATAATAATATCAAAGCATCCAAATTATTTTTAAAAAAATCTTAATAGATCAAAAAGAAAAGTTCTAAGATTGTAATAAAAATGTTAATATTTAATGTAAATTGTAAAATATAAAATTAAAAATTATTATAACACATCTTGGCACAATCAACATCTATAGTGCCAATAAGATTTATATATAAAAATGTAGCACATTTAACATATGTTAGAGTACAAAAAGATTGTAGACATAGCTCCTTTTTTTTTTTCAATTGAATTATTTTTGTTATTTATGTCATATATATTATAAAATGAGTTCCTTTAATAATGAAAATGTGATTACAAGTAGGTATTTATAGAACTATAAAACTATTCTATTAGCCCATATGACCCTATTCTAATGATCTTATTATTCCTTATGTGCATTAATAATTCTAACATGTGTTAAATGTAATTAACATACTTAGAATTGTAACTAACTAACTAAATGCAACATTACAACAATTTTATCTATATAAGAGTTCCTAACTGCTTTTCTACATTTCTCTTTTTATTTATTAATACCTATTAAATAAATATGTATTATATATAAATATATATCGTTGACATGTCAAATACTTGCGTGGGGTGGGGTGGGGTGGGGTGGGTTACTAACGAGAAATAATATAAAATGAAAACAATTTTTTTTTTTTTTTCACTTATTCTAATACTGCTACAAAAGGTTTTGAAAAAACTTTATTTTTCATATCATCATTCTAACATATATTTTTCAATGATATTCTAATATATATTTTTCAATTTGGTTTCTACAGTTACAAAAATTTTTAAATTATATTAGTTTCAATTAATTAAAACTCATTGTCTACAATGGCAAGGCTAGGATTTTAACTTCGAATAGGCAAAATTTATAACTAATATATATGTCTTCATACACTCGTAAACATATGCAGATAGAACACATATTGTGTATATGCACACAGCACACGCATATTATTTATACACACATATATATATATGGTTGTGTTGTAATATTTTTATATTCAAAATTCTATTTATAATACCCATGCAACGATTTTTCATAAATCAATAAATCTAAAATACAGTTTACGTTAGTTGTTAACTTTTTAACAAACTCATAAAATGATTAGATTATAACAATTGTATCCATATAATAACTAATTCAGCAACTAAATTTGTAGAGTTTGACTGGAAAACAATATCATATTAAAGAATTGTTATATAGTTGTTTCGAAATTTTATTACTTATACACTTATCTTATCAAAAATTATTTAGAATATTACATAAATAATTTGAACTTTAATACTTTTCAAATGAAATGGGTTTCTTTAGTCTCTTCCATTTAGACTTTTTCTTCTTTATTTTTTTTATCATTGATTTTCTTTCATAACTTTTGAAATGAAAATATTTTATTTCTATACCTTGTCAAATAAGTTTGATTTATATAATAAAAAAACAGAGATATATCAACAAATATACAAAAAAAAATTATAAAATAAAAAGGAAGAAGTGAATGATATATGAATATCAGGCTTGAATAGGAAATTGTGGTATAGTGACATGTTTCGGGGGTTAAGTGAATGGAATATGCGTATGAGGGTTGTTTTTCCTTATCTTTTTTTTAATGCTTTTCTGTCGGTTATGAAATACAAGCTATAGGCATAACATCATCAACTCATCATCTTTCATTGTTGTATTCTAGTAGCTTTAGACCCAATCTCAACCAAAACACAAATTTTAATCAAACAACTCAATTTTGACATATTTTGGCTCTAAGATTTGCTAACACATCTATGAACTCTAACATAAACTTACTAGTTAGCAATAATATGAAATGAAATTATGAAAACCTTTCTCATTTTGTTAATTTTTTCTCATGTTACCACAAACTTTTGAAAACCCACAATTTTTACGTCATCATTCTAATATATTTTTCAATTTGGTTTTTAGATTTACATATAATATTAAAATTATGTTAATTTGAACTACTTATATATAACACATTGTTTGCAATTCAATACTAAATAAATTTGGATTAAACTAAGGTTGATTTTTATAAGAAATCTCTAGTTAAATTAAGTTCATTATTTTCTATAAATTCTCTAATTCTCTAATTTGAATTTTTTTAATTATTATTTATTTTTTAAATAAGTGTCATAAAAATATTTTTTATTGAACTTTTTTGTGTATTGCGTGTGTTAATGACTAGTCATAAAAATAATGGTAATTGCTCAACTTTTAGAAAGCATTAATCTCACTTAAATTTACATTCTGTTAATGTACTTTATTAATTATTAATTAATATATCACCACACACCCTTGGTGCGATGGTTACTTCACAAGTATAAGTACTTGTGGGGTGTTAGAGGCAAGAACTGGGGTTTAAGTCTCTAGGAATGAGTTTCACACACATATACACTGAAATTAGGTTAAAGTATAATTTCTATCTTGTATAAAAAAATTTATTAATTAATATAAATGAAATAACAAATTATAACTTACTCACATGTGGTTTGGTCGAATTTAAGTTGCCTACCTATGATTTGAAATCTCATGATGTAAGTGTTCAATTGGATTCTTTTTTATCTTATTTGACCTTCTATTTTTATGTTTTTTGTGTTTTTGGAGGAGAGAAACATAAAAGATGAGCGAAATTACATATTTAACCATGTTTTTAACAAAGTTAAGTTACGAAACTCTAACTAAGCTAATTTCAGGTGAGTAAAGTACTAAATTTTAAACCACAGGTAGGTAACTTAGATTTCGGCCAGACCATAAATAGGTAAGTTGTAATTTGTCTTAAATCAAATCAATTTTAGGAGGAAATTACCTAGGTAACGAGGTGAAATTCATTTGCCAGGTTTGAGTTCCTTTGAAAATTAACAAACATAAGAAAAAAGTATAAAGAAGACACACGAAAGAGACAAAAAGGTTGTCCAATTTTTAAGAAAGCTGATACTTGAACACAAACACATGTTAGAGCTTCAGGACAAGTGAAGGAACAAATATCACATCATTTGTAAGGAAAGGTTTTGTTTTGAACTCGAGAGAGCAAATCAGGTTCTCCAAATTTTACGAAATCAAGTGCTTGACTTGACCCAAGTGCTTGACAGAAATGTAATCAGAACGAAAGACAAGAAATAGCACGCCATTTGTTACTTGTTACCTAATTACCTAGGATACATTCTAGTCAAGATAGCCAATAAGTTTTGGGTAATAAGGCTCACCCTAGGCAGTATTTGAGTTCTTCTTCTTTTTTTTTCTTTTTTTTCTTTTTACATTTTGTTCTGAAGGGTCTATAAAATCATTCCTCTTTTGGTGTAGAGCAAAATAAGAGTTCTTAATTAAGGTGAAGCTTGTTTCTAATGCTAGCTTTTTTGCACTGAACACTCCATGATTCAGATATATGTCCAATTTTAAGCACGTAGTATGTTCAGTGCAAAAAATAAAAAATAAAAACATTGGACACAAGTCATATTCCTTAACTAATGACTCGTGTATCTTACGCATTCTTCACTGTAATTCTGATTGCAATTTTCGAACCTTCATTTTATATATTTATATATACCTTTAATAAGTACATTCAAGGAAACTTCCTAGGAGAAAGAAAAGAAAAGGTGGTGAGAGTGAGATATCATTCATTCCTACGGTCTAAAGTTGGGTTGCTGATTCCCACAAGTCAGCATGTTGCACCATACAAAATTATTTTCATGGAAACTCTTAGAACTTTTGCTGTATCCTGTATGGAATGTTTTTATGTAAAAGTACATTCCTTTTGACCTTTTTTTTTTTCTTGTTAAACGACAATAGAACTCATTTCACGAAAAAAAAACACCTAATATAAAGAACAAACAGAGTTTCGCTTGTTTTTGTTTGGTTTCCCATTATTTCTCTTTCGTTCTGTGCGTTTAATTTCCAAAATACTTTGAAGGCACCGACATTACTCATCTATTTTAGTCATCAGACATTTATTCTATTCAATTTTACCACAAAAACAGCTGCTATCTACAATTTGGGATTTTTTTTTTCTCCCAAACACTCATTTTCAAACAATTTCATTAGTTAGCAAAATTTTCAAACTATTTAGGAAACTAGCATCTCGAGTCTTTTAAGCTCTAGTTCACAATAGCAACTTGAGTCTCTCAGACTCGAGTTCCACGTGGAACTCGAGTCTTAAAGACACGAGTTCCCTAACAACCCAGATTTCCCTAAAGAACGAAGCAAAAAGTAAACATGAAAACAAAAGAATGAAGCAAACCAACAACCCAGAAAAACAAAAAACAGCAATGCAAGAAAAACAACGAAGCAACAACCAAACCCATAAATAACAAACCCAAATCTGCAACCCCCACGAACCCGGATCTCCCTAACCCAAATCCCTCGATTCAAATTGCGACGAAGGTTCCAGGCAGCAATGACAAAGGCTCCAAGCGAGGGAAATCGACTCGGACTAAACTTCCATTCCCTTTGCTCTCTGAACTTCCATTGCCGAGCCGCCTTGGCTCTTCCTCCGACAATCATTGCCACCATCTACGGTGGTCCAATCTCAACCTCTGCTTTGTGAACTTCCATGGCTAAGCTTTTAGGTTTGGGTATTTTGTGAATTCTTGATTTGGTCTAGAGAAAGAAAAAAGAAGGAAGAACGGGAACATAGTTTTTGCAAGAACTGAAACTTGAGTCTCTAAAACTCAAGTTCCACGTGGATTTTAATCCAAACTTGAGTATTAGAGACTCGAGTTGCTATAATAAACTCAAGTCTAATAAACTAGAGATGCTAGTTTTCCTAAGTAGTTTGGAAACCTTGCTAACTAACGAAATTATTTGAAAATAGGTGTTATTTTGAAAAGAAAAAAAAAACCCTACAACTTGTACTTGTAGACTACAAGCACAAACATTTTTCCTTTTCTACCTTTTGTATGTCAATAATGATATAATTGGTTTTAGTTGTTTTTGGTTTGATAATATTTTTATTAAAAATAACTAGTTCAAAACAGGTCTAGATATATTCTAGTATAAAAACTATTTTAGGTTTAGTTTTTCCAAATACAATTTCTCCCCAAAATCAGTTTTCAAGATATATGTGTTTCACTTCATATTCTATTATTCCCACAAAAAAAATTAGTTTAAATTTGTATTTTTCACTACTTTGTACCCACCAAAATTAACTTTAAAATTTTCTTATTCTTTCAGGGGAAAAAAAATCCTGAATTCCTAAATATTTTTTGGAATTTCAGCTTTGTAACCGTTTAGCCCAAGGAAGTCAATACCGTACCGGAGGCTGTACCGGTTTGGCCATCGGTACGATATATTTCGGATACTGGTCAATACCGGTGTACCGTTTCGGGTTTACTGCTATTTTATATATATATATATACACACACACACGCACACACACCAAAATATTTAGAACCATGTTTATAAACATATAATATTTCACTTATATTATAGTAAATATAAAAGTTTATTATAAAACATTACCTCAATTCAGAATAAATTATTCATAGTTTTAGACTTTAGTATCAAATAAAAGAAAAAAAAAACACAATATAAAAAATAGAAAGCTTAGTTGTTCATTGCATACTAAGAAAACAAATAATACTAAGAAGTTAATGTAAATAAGTTACCATTATGCCTTTACAAAAATTCAAAAATTACAAAACTAAAAAAAAAAAAAATGCTTTTTTCTGTACCGGCCGGTATTGCCCGAAATTGGCCAGTATAGCCGGTACGCGGCCGGTACGACCGGTATTTTTTCCGGTACAATATAGAAGTATACCGGTACCGGTGCACTGGCCGGTACTGGTACGGTATTGGCCACACTGGTTTAGCCTCATTGCATAGCGTGATAGGACGTAAATCAAGAAGCACCTATATTCTTCTTCAATAATCAAGTGAAATTGGTTATATTCTCATGAATGATTTAGGTACATAATAATACATTTACTCATTTATTATCCGTTTAAGGGTCTATATATATATATAGCGTGATAGGACGCAACTCAAGAAGCACCTATATTCTTCTTCAATAATCAAGTGAAATTGGTTATATTCTCATGAATGATTTAGGTACATAATAATACATTTACTCATTTATTATCCGTTTAAGGGTCTATATATATAAAGATACTTAATTTAAGCAAAATCCAACCTGCCCATTTAAGAGTTAATTTGGCTAATGTTTTCTAAATACAATTTTTCATAAAATTATCTACTATTTTCTCCATTTAAAACATAATTCTGAAAGCATTTGAGAGGACTTTTTCTAGATACATAAAATATTTTTAATTGCATAGTTATAAATAAAATGAAAATAGTGGACCCTATAGATATGCTTAATCTCTTCTATCTCTTAAATTCAGGAGCTTATCTTTATAACAAAAAATTCTCATATTTCAAATTTAAAAGTTATCATTAATAAATAAGTAAAGTACATAAACTCTATTTCTACGCTTCAGTTTTAAAGCTTATCATTCTGGAAAAAATGTAATCTACACATTACTTTTTGTAAATAATAATAATAATAACAACTTTTTTTTTCTTAAAAGTAGGAAAAAATGATCTTATAGACATCATTTTTTTTTTCAATATTTGGAAATGTATTCGCAAAAGTGGGAGCCAAACAAGTATTGAAATTGGAGGTAAACTTTTTTCTTCTCACAATTCTCTCCCATCCAATTTGACTTATTGTCATCCTATTCCTACCTTTTATAGCGTTTGCATTCAATTTAGCCCCCACATGAACGGAAAATTTTTGGCTCTAAATTCATTTGGAAATATCTTTCTCCAAACCATGATGTGGCGATTGATGCAATCATCTATGTGTAGTTTTAATTACACGACATTTTTTAATGAGAGTTGTACCATTGGATTTTGGGGGACAACCCCCCCCCCCTTGCGCATGACATTTTGTACGGTCACCAAGCCTAAAGCAAACGCATGTGGGTTTTTCTCCAAGTTGAGTCTTTATAGCACTTCCTGACCTTGCACATATACATGTAAGAGTTGAGAAGATGGCAGGCTCAAGTAAGAGGAGTTACACTCTATGACACACAAACAACATGTATCAAACACATCTGCAAGGTCATAAGGATAAGAAATACACAATTTGACATTATGTGCTTTGTCTCAAGCACTGCCTTAAAAGATGCTGCTTCGTTCCTAAAATTGTGTTGCACGTGACATCCTCACTGGTTAGTAGCTTGCTTGGACAATACATTAGACACGTGTATCCTTTTCTATGGCTTGAAGGAAGGACAACTCACGATCATGTCCTTCCATGATTGCAGCTGGCATTTTCCTCCCTCTCCCACTTCCCTCATTTAGCAAATTCTCTCTCCTCCCCTATAGACGCCGCATTTTGTACCACTTACGATTTGGGTCCCCTTTCCCCAATGATGCCAACATTCTAGGGCCTAAGATTAGTTTAGTGCTTACTCAGATTACAAATTGGCTTGAGAGATGTTAAAATGGAAAATATAACTTTTTATGAGCAAATAAATCTATTTTTGGAAAATAAAAGGCCAAGAAAACCCTCGGCTTGCGTACGTAGGCGTATCTGCACACACAGCTAAGGTTCCAGAAACCTATGAAAGGTAAGTTTTCTACATTAATGTTGAGGTTTAGAACGAATCCCACATCGTCTGGTAGCCATTCCAAACCTCTAATTTCTCAATATATAAAGTCATACATGACACATTTTTCAAAACACATAGGAAATCCTAAGAGAAAACCTAAGATTCATTAAAAATAGTGAATCAAAGATTTTCACAAAACATCCTCAAGTCAATTTTATTTGATTGAGACATTTTCTGGTATTGATTTTTTAAGTTTAAGATTACTAATCACTTTTATATTTGATTGTGAATAAATTAACTGAGGGAAATAGTCAAAATCGAGCTTGAAAAGTTTCTTGTTTTGAGATATTTATTCTAACCCCTTTTCTTTCATTTCTGCCTTTAATCTAGCTTTTAATATGTTATCTTGCTTTATTTATGTGTTAATATGTTTGTTTAGTTTAGGGTTATGTAGTTCTTATGTTTAAAAGTATGCTAGGTTATTAGATTTGTTGTTTTAAAATTATGTTCATTTTCTATGTTTCTGGATTAAGGTTTAGGGTGCATCTGTGTACGCAGGCTAGAAGTATGCATATGCATACAACTAGCCTACGTACGTAGGCCTATGTATGCGCACGCATACTCATACCCGGAAACCCTAATTTGAGTTTTCTGCTTTTGTCTCTTTATTTATTTTACATCATATGCCTTTGTGTTTTTGAGTCCTTGTTCTTCTGTTTAGGGTTTTCTTTTTATTTCTTGCTTTAATACCATGATCATGCATTCACATCTTCATCCATTGATGCCATAAGTGTTGTGACGCACAAAAGTAAGTGAGGTAAGTCATGCACTCACATGAACATGCATATGGGTATACCTTTTATGATGAGTATGAATATGCTTTGTTAAAAGATATGCTTTAGATATTTTGACGATATCATATGTTTGTTCAAACTTCAATATGCCTAAGTTTCTATCATATATACTTGCTGCCTAGTCTATGAATGTTTGTTTGCTTGCTTGGATGAGATGGGATGTTAAGCATGACAAATGTATGCTAGAGTTTGTGATAGTATATAAGCATGATAGATGTATGTTAGGTTTGGAATGAAATGTCATGTTGTATGCTTAGATGTATGCTAATGTGTGTGTGAGTTTTAAGATGCAATATTGAATATGTCTTTAATAAGATTAAGACATAAAACACAATGAGTGGAAGCACACCCACGGGTCGGGTGGTTTTAGGTGTCTAACACCTTCCCAAAATCATATCTAAACTTCAAACACATACTCTAATAGTAAGATCAATCATTCTATGTAAGGGCACTATATTCATGGTTCCTAAACCATAAAACTAGGTGGAGACTCCTTGTTTTCTCCGCCTCAGTCCACTCGGCCGAGACATACTCCCCCCAAAGGCCAACCGCACGTTGCACCCACATCCCCAGCAGTAGTTTTTGTACTAATATGTATGCACTAATAGGGTGCCGTCATTTATCCTTGTAAACTAGGTGCATTCTTGTACTACAAAAGTAAGGACACGAGTTATACTAGGTTGGGCAAAAGGAATGAAAGGAGAAAGATAGAAGAAAATATTTAAAAAGAGTAGTAAGAAAAAGTTTTGTATTGCATTGATTTTCCCATAAGAATACAAAACCTTTTATAGGAGTAAGGACATCCAAAAATCCTTAGTCCATATTGTAGTTTTTTCACACCTTTCTCTTAGGGTTTTCCATGTAATTTTTTTTCCTTCTTTACTAGTTTGTTCCTATTCTTCTCTTGTTCCTTAAAGTATAAAAATACTGTTTCAACTCAAAAAAAAAATTGGTAATTAAAATGTATTAAGGTTACGATTTAGAGCTATTTGTCATACATTTCTAAAATCTTACTTGCCAGCACATATTCTATAGGAGTTTCTTGGCGACGTGTGCAAAGTATGTGATTTGCGTATGCCATAGGGTGAAATATGTATGAGTGAGTCTTTTATTTATTATTCCATTTTTTAGGAGTTGTCACCAATTATGGGACATCTAAGCTAAGATTAGTCACCTAATGTTGAATAAAGTGATAAGGTGAGAAAAGAAATTCTTTATAACAAAAACTTTGGACTCAGGAGCTTGATTATGCATGGGGGAGGTGTTAGGTACCCTGTAATGCCTATCCTAGGGGATATTGCCTTGTTTTGAAACTAGTTCTAAAGTTGGACATTTAGAGGAAAACTAAAAAATTGGCATTTGACTTGATTCAAAAGCATGTGAATATGTACAATCTAGGGAGTGACACTGACATATGTAAATGCATGGACATGTGAAATACACTAATATTTGAGAATACGATCTAATCTATTCTAAAAGATGGTATGTGAATATGTATCCATGTGTGTATATGCAAGTTAGATTTGTAAACTCGTATGAAAAAGTGTATGAAATATCTATCAATACATTTATGTACATGGAAAACCTTTTGGAAGGGATGAAAAACCACAAGTAAGTAAGGGTGAATGTCCCTTACTCTTTCAAGCTCTCTATTATGTGCAAAATGGAGGTTTCCCTTGTACAGTGACGATGTTCTTACTAAAAGTGAGGTCTTTTCTCTACCTTGCTTCCTTACAAACTTTCTACTCTTTTCTCCAATGTTTTATCTTGGTTCTTACCCTAATCCAGCAAACATGTTCCTCTTATAATTCGAGTAATGTTGTTAGGTACAAAAGATAGATGTTATACTGTGATTCCTCCATTTGAACCCTAATATAGTTGTTGTTGTGTAGCGGCGTGAAAAGCGACCTTGTCACTATGTGGGAAGCAATCCTTGGACAAAAAAAGGGACATCAAGGGCATTGAGAGTGATGCACGTGTCTCCAACAGTGGTCCAACACAAGCACAACTAATGAAAGGGGAGAATTTTATAACATCTGACCAAAGATGGTCAGTATCTCCCTTTTGTGAGTGTTGGGTGTCCATGTCAGGTGCAAATCTCACTCTTCCCCAAGATAGTCACGTTGTTGGCACGGACCAAAGATCTTTCCCTACAATTAACGTTTCCTCTCCTTTGCTCATAGCCATTCCATGTGTAGGGTCTGGATCCAACCAAATTAGCATTTCCACATGCCTTGGTTAGTATACTGTACAATGTGCAATTCATGAATATGTGAGTATGTGATGTAATCTACCCTAAGGGATGGCATATGAATGCATAAACATGAGAAACACATGAACAAGCGCACACAAGATATAATCTATCCTAAGTAATGACATATAAATACATGGGCATGTGCAATGCATGAACGTATGTGATGTAATTTATCCTACAGAATGACATATAAATGGGTAAGTATGTGAGAATTTATTCTAAGAAACTATGTGGCATATGCATGTCTAGGGTCAAAATTTTAGATTTTGAGGGACCAAATTTTGAAATTTGAGGGAGGGGGATAGTAAGTCATTTTCTGTATAAATTCCAATTTTTTCACTATTCTAATGGAAAATTGGAAAAGCTAGGGGAATTGAATGCTTAACTCTGAAACCAACCGTATGCAGTGTGATTTAACTTGATTATTATCATTATTTTTAATGGTCTGTTTGGATCCCTTATATCAGGATTTGGATTTGAGAGGACCCAAATCCAAATCCTTTGTTTGGGTAAGTTAAAAGAAATAGATTTGGATTTGGTCCCAAATCTAACTAAAATTTGATAGGTCCAAATTTATGGATTTCAAATACCCTCACACGTGATGGAATTTGAAATCTCTCACGCATGTTGTGCTCTATTTCTCTATTTGCTCGCTTCTCGCTGTGTCTCTCTTCCTAGCCGCAACTCACAAGTTCTTCCATCTTTCTCTTGGCAATTTCAGGTTTGTTTCTCTCAATTCTTATCTTCCTCTTTAACCTCTTTATTTCTCTCTTCCTACTATGTCTAAATCCACAAAGGCTGTGGGTATTTCAGTGGGTTTTATTTGATTTTTTTTTTGTGTGGGTTTATTTGGGTATTATTTGATTTGTTTTTGATTTGTTTATGCATTTTATTTCATAGTATTTTCAATGATTTGTTTTAGGTTTGTCTTTATTTTTTTATTTTTTTTGTGGGTTTGTAATGCAAATGATGTGTTTGATGAAATGCTTCTATGAATTGTCTATGAGTTGTATAAGTAGTACTTTTACTCTGTTATGTCCGAAGGGTAGTGGCTGGAGTTACTAAGTTCACATGGCTCTACTTGAACTACTTGACTTTGTATGACTATTTTCTAACAGCTGAAAGGAATGCCATTTTCTATCAAGGGCTTTTGTATCCAACGCCAAAACTTATCATAAATATATCCATGGAAGCCTTCTCATGATTTATGCCCTAAAATGGTTTGTCCAAGCCATTTGCACATTGCCTTTTTACTAAGCAATGTCTAATTTTTGTGTCAAATTATATAATATTAGAGTTGGATACTTGGATGCAATTATTGTGTTGTTTCAAGTGGCATACAATAATCTCTCCAATTTATTGCCTAGTAGATGTTAATGTTAATTGTGTTAGAAAAATTTGTTAATGCAAAAGTAGTACGCAATGGTTTGTAATTACTCTGAAATCTTTTTAGAAAAGTATGTTGTTCCATTATTTGCAAAAAAACATTTTTCTTCATTTTTTTTTATTGTAGCCGGTGTCAATTCGGTTTGTTTGTACAAACAAACAAGTTTGTGTATTTGTATGTTAGAATTAATGCTCTTAAATCCTATTGTATGATGCTATGTATGATAATATATATGACATTATGTGTGACATTATGTACGACTTAATGTTGTAATTAATAAAGTTGTTTTATTATAATCTAAAATAATGGTAACATGAATATTGGACATTATCATATAGTCTATAAGATGCATAGTATGTAATATATGTGAAAAGTCACAGAAGATATAAATCACAAGTTCTTTGTAAGCTTAGAATTTAAGTTCGTAGTCAGTGATGAAATTGGGTATTTCATTTGCAAATACTATAACATATTTGTTTAAGTTATTTAGACCCCTTAAAACACAATTGGATTAACCTAGTTAACAAGCCAAGTTATTACTTAGTCCAAATTCTAGATCTAGGTTAACACAATCATATAATCATATCAATGTAAAGTGCGGAATATAAAAACACAAAGATATGATGACTTAGGAAAACCAAACTGGTAAAAAACCTAGGGAGGATTTAACCTAGTTATTCTCAAGATAAACTTGAATTCACTATGAAAGAATTGAAGTTTGTACAATAGCGACTTAGACCACTAACATCCTATTGCTACCCACCGGTAGAAAACTTACTGACACGACCACGTGCAAGCTCCAAGACCACGAACTCCTTCTTTCTTGGATTTTCCAGCAAGTACAAGCACTCCCGCTTGTATATTTTTAAGCTCTTATGGCAGCAACTTAATGATCATCAAGTTCTTGAAGAAATCTCCTTCTTGATAATCACAAGCTTGTGTGAAGGCAAGTACCTCTTAGATCTCACAAGAGACTCACACAAATAGCAATCTGAGCAACCTCAAAAACGTGACTAGGGTTTGCTTTTTATACCTAGGGCAAAACATAAAACCTTACACGTCATACGGACTTAGGGCTGAGTTGGAAATTCTGCAGAAAAAAACAATCTACACGATTTTTTATCGGTCGAGTCTAATTCTCGATCGATCGAGCCAGGCAGAAATGCATAGTAACTTCTGCAGTTAACTCGATTCAAATTTTACATAAATGACATACTTTGAGCAAGTCTAAAACACGACTAAACACCTGTTTTGATCATGGTTTGCCAACAATACACATTAGAGTTCTAATACATTAGTTCCTAAGTACTTAGAACCTAACGATATCAACAAAGATGATTTATCTTGATCATGGAAGTGGAGACTTCTAATTGGTATGTTGATATGTTTAAAGAGTTAAAACATATTGAATTGGACTGCTGTGAGATTTATTATTCTCTTAACGGCTGTCAAATGAATAATAAATCTCACAACTTCTATTTACATAAACTCTTAATCCTGAGAGGATAATGGACCTAATCATGAAGTGTAGGTTGCTTTAATATATCAGGAGTGATATCTAAAGACACGATTAAAACCTTAGTATGTTGGACAGCCACATTTAGTATTGATGGAACATATATTCTCAAGATGAAATTCATAGTCTTTTAACGGAGATATAAAATATTTATTTGAGATAAGTTTAGTGGGTTCAGTTATTCAGAGAGTTATGTCTAACCACTTTGGTAAGAAATTACTAAAGTATATATTTATGAAATTGGATTTCATAAATATATGATGAATAATTTTAAAGGATTAAACTGGGTACTCAAGGATTAAGATGTAGTAATCCACAAAGTGGCAGTTTATATTTATGACTTTGTATTACTACAAACATTTTATGAAGGGGTTGCATGTACAATAAAGTCTTGGAATATAATTTATAAATAAGGCTTAGAGTGCAACTATATTTATATAGTGATATTAAATATAGTTAATGGTAATTTTGGACTTGTTAAGAGTTGACAGAAAAGCCCAAGACTCATTAGAGCTAGTGTCTTATTGGTCCCTTTTGGTCCTACTCCAAGCCAGACACTAAAGTACAATTGGAAAGGCTCAAAAGGTTAGCCCAATTAGATAATCAATTAGATAGAGAGAAACATACAGAATTTTTAATGAGAGACAAGAACATGAAATAGTGTGTATGTGAGTGCGAGACTCTCTCTTATTCTCCATTTGAAAACTGATTGAGAGACCATACTTCTTGGGCGTAAAGTGGAATCGGAGTGAAAATTAAAAGTGTTCCCGAGTACTTCTGATTTTCTTTTGAATTTCACCGCACCAAGGTACGCTCTCTTGTTCTTAAATTCTGAAATTTGCATAGTACATGTTAACAATTGCGAATGAAATAGATCTGTTAATTTTCCGCTGCATATGTTTTGTATGCGATACAAACATGTATTTAACCATCATTGTGGTGGTTTTAGTGAGATGTACCTAGTATGTTATTAACTGGGATGACAATAGAAATGGATCTTGTAGTCTTACAATGTCTAGCTAAGCTAAGAATAAAACTTTGGCACAATTCTTTGTTGTGCCCAAGTTTTATCTGTTTAGCTAATCATGGTATGTGGGTGGTTTTTTCTACTGGTTGATGAAGACTTTGTAGAACAAGCTCCACCGCAATTTCTTCCTTATTATTTGTGGAAGGCCTAGTAAAAAAAAGTACTTTAAGAAATTGAATTAAGAGTAGTTTGATGCTTTAAAGCTTAATGTTTAGCATCAGATGTTGAGGGTTATTTTTGTATGTGTGTGTGTGTTTAGTTTGGTTATTGCAAGAGAAACACTTGAAGCCTATTATGTTATAGATGAAAGTTTGGATTTTATTGTGACTTCTTGGTTATTGAAAAGATTTAGCATATTAAAAATAAACACCTTAAATTTGGAAGTTAGGTTGTCATGTTATTTAATTTGCGTAGGTATATTTGCCTATTCCTTAATTTTGTGTGAAGACTGTTGAAATAAATTTTTTTTTAACTTATCTATTAGTGGGAATTGAATTTTTGGCTTTATTTTTACTTTTTGAATTCTTATTGCATTGTTGTTTCTCTTAGTAAGAAAGAATTGATTCATTTTTTTATGCAAAGGATGGCCTAGTATAGATAAACTATTTGTATTTTTTTGATTGTTGGATGAAATTAGTTGTCTTTGTTGCAGCAGTGCTGTGTATCTTTTGAATTCTCCCATTGCACAACAACCACGTCAACATTCGTTATCAACAAGTTCTATAGCTAAGCCTCACCAAAGAAGAAGGAGTAGGAAAGATCCACTAGTTGAAGTTGTAGATATTGGTTCCTCACTTTGATTGTTAAGAACTTTAGAATATTTTTTAGTTTGAGATTTTGAATGTAGAAGGATTAAGAAAAATAATAATTAATAGATATATTTTATTGATCTTAAATCCAAATCCAAATTTAGGTATCCAAATCCAAATATTGCCATCCAAGCACAACCTAAAGGATTTTACTATCAAAGAGAATCAATCAAGAAAAAAACTATCCTTGAGATTTATACCAGTCAATAATAAAGTGAATGGCATTACGGGCCAGACTGTGTGGATTGCTTCGCTTACATGAAATCCCAGCTCCTTAAGCCCATAATTAAAGCCTTTGCATCTTCATAAGGTACCCGGTGTAAGACGAGTTTTTAGTACTGCCACGAAGAGGCTTTGAATACTGAAAAAAAGGCCCAAATCCGTTGGGCGTAAATAAAAGAAAAAGAAAAAAAGAAAAAGGAAAATTGAAAAACAAAAAAAAAATGGCAGCCTCGCGCGCGCCTGTTAAGTGAAAAACTGAATAAGCGGATAAAGTCCGTGAGAGCGTAGGGCCTTCTACTCCAGTGAAGTGAAGTGAGTCTCTCATTGAATCAAGCACCAAGAAGAGCAAGAATCAGAGAAAATGTTAGCAAACCCTAGCAGTTGTAGTAGCCTCTTCAAAACTCCCTGTTACTCTCTCACCCTCACTCTCACCCCTTCAAATTGCCCTCGTCGCCTCCTCACCAGAAAGAAATCCAGGCTCCGTTCCTTATTATTATCTTCATCATCTCACATTTTCTTGCCCACCAAAACCTTTCTTGGTGCTACTATCAGAGCAGGAGCCGCCTTCCAAGAACACCAAGCCTTGGACTCCAACTCCGACTCCGACTCCGACTGTTCTCCTCGCCCTTACTCTATCAAAATCCCCGTTGGTGATAGACATGTAACTCAACTTTAAATTCTCCCTTTTTTTTTCTTATTATTACTATTATTATTTTTTATCGAATTGAAATGAAAGAAATTGTTTTTGTGTAACTGAAAATGTAATAATAATAGTTGTAAGTTCTATAATTTTTATTATTAAGTGCTTGTGATACACTATACGATTTGCATTTTGACAACTATGGATACTAGAAGTAAGAGGAAGCTGCTGAAAGAACCTAAAATTTGAAGCCGACGAGCTCTAGCCTCTAGCTCAAAAAGAACTTCATCTTCTATAATAATAGAAGATATGTATTGAATTATTGAATCTTACAATCTTTTGTGGAGGTGCAGCCACAGAATATTTTAGAGTTGGTCCTTGTTGCAATTGAAGGTTTGGATAGCAGGCTTAAAAGTCATTTACATGGAGTGATTTGTAATTTAAATATTGAGAAAGTGTGTGGTGATTTGACCGTGTTTATTGGAATTGTTTCATTCATCTGTCGTGTGTTTTTATTTATTTTGAGTGGGTTGAATCTCCCTTTTGTATCCATTCGACCTTAGGCAAATGTATGTACTATAATGAAAAGAAGGAAGATTTTGCTCTTACACTTCTTAGGATTCTAAGCAGAAGACCTTAATTTGCTATTAGCAACTAAGGGAATTTTGCTTTAGTCTTATTGAGATAGTAGGCCCAAACTAATTATTGGAAGATATATATATTTTTGATTCTTTTAACAGTTTCAAAGGATTGAAATAAGAAGATTCATTATTCCCCTTGTTATTGCTAATGAATGCATGGATGGTAGGGTTAAAAGTCATATTATGGGTGTTATCTTCAAGCTGGATATTGAAAATGCTTATGAGCACGTCAATTGAGAGACTCTTCTTTACATATTGGATTCCTACTTGCATCTCCACAACCCATTTCTTTATCTTAGTTAATGGTTCCCCTGTTAGCTTTTTTGGTAGTTTGAGGGGAAAGGGGGATCCTTTATCTGCTTTGCTTTTCATCCTGGGTTGTGGAGGTTCTGAGAAGGATGCTGAATAGAATGGAGGGAGGCCCCTTTATACTTGATGTTGACAATTTAGGGGGAAAGAAATAATCTTACTTTTAATGGTATTTCAGTGTCAAATATTGAGTTGAAATTGGTGTTTTTGATATTTTGAGATTGTTGTTTGAGTGGTCTCTGGTGCTTTAGCACCATTGATGTGCTTCCTTGTGTATGTTTAATTGATTCATTTTCTTTCTAATTGTAATTCTTGAATACAGCAAGTTTTTAGAAGAGTTTTGTATACACATCCTGTGTTACATGAGGTTTCCCTCTATTATAGTAAAATATAAATGATGTTTTTTCAGGAATGCTCTTTTTATTGGATTTTCTACTGTATTTAGAATTCTGGCCAGTTGGTGTACACGTTTATAAGAAAGGGTAGCTAAATAGCGCTTATTTGAATAAGGTTACGTTTGGGAACAGATTATAAAGCCAGCTTATATTACTATTTAGCTTATTTTTGCTACTATTCATGGGTTCCACTGTACTTTTTGGTACTATTCATGGTCTCGCTGTACTATTCAACTAGTTTTTACTTTTATCTACAGTACTTTCAGCAAAAAGTTTTCAATTTTTGCTAAATAAGTTGTTCCCAAATAGACTCTAAATATCTAATTTCTGTTTGGGATCTTTGCAGATTTTGGTTGAGACAGGCCACATAGGGAGACAAGCTAGTGGTGCTGTTACAGTAACAGATGGAGAAACTGTAAGTTCCACCTTTGTTCATCAGCATTACATTCTTGTATAATTACAAGTAAAACCCATATCTTTCTAGCGCTGTCTGTCTCTCTCTCCACCCATAGGGGACTTGTTTGTGGTGTCATTCTTGGAGATAGGAGGATTTTTTTAATATTTTTTTATAATAATTTTAAATCAATTTAATTATTTATAATTTTTTATTACTAAAGCACACTTTTGGTCCCTAAAGTTTGGGGTTGTTTTCATTTTGGCCCTTTATGTTTAAAATTTTATTTTAGCCCTTCATGTTTGATTATGTTTTCATAATGGTCTCACTGTCTGTCTCCGCTAGTAATCTTGCTAGTAATCTAATTGTTAAATGCCAAATTAACGGTTAGATTACTAAGCACTCATTTGGCACTTAACGATTAGAATAATAAAGGAGTTGGATGGCATGACCAATATGAAAACGGAATTAAACATGAAGTTTCAAAATGAAATTTTGAAACATAAAGGGTCAAAAGTGTACTTTAGCCTCTCTTTTAAAAAATAATTAATAAATTATCTCAACTAATAAGTGAAGATTTTTGGTAATAATGTGCTTAACTTTGTCCCTCAAGTGAGATCCAGATGCTCTTCGTTGAATAATAGACAGTGATATATATTCTCATTCAAAAAGTTTGTAGTTTAACTTTAGCGTTAGTACATTGGAAGCATATGAGATGATCTTTTAATAGAATTATAAGATGATATATATTTTACCAAAAAAAAAAAAGATGTGATAAATGTGTGTGTATATATATATATATAATTTTATTACAAAAATAGGTTTCTACATAACCATGTTGTACTTTGTAGAAAAGGAAAAAACGTATTAATTATTTTATTTGCAATGAGATTCCATTTAGGTGTAATCTGGTAATTAATAAATTGTAACTGTGAATCTGTGATTTTCAAGCTTCTGAAGAAATAACAGATGTATGTTTCTTCTCGCAGATCGTGTACACATCTGTTTGTATGGCTGATGTTCCAAGTGAGCCTTCAGATTTTTTTCCTTTATTTGTTAATTATCAAGAGCGCTTTTCTGCAGCAGGTCGGACTAGGTGTGTCTTGCATCTTTGTTTTCCATTTCATAGTTATTTTATTTGTTTCATGAAAGAATACTTTTTTTTTACACCTTATGTTTGTTATTTTCTAGTGGTGGGTTTTTCAAACGAGAAGGGAGGACAAAAGATCATGAGGTACTTGGCCTTAACTTTTGAGTAATAGAAATCATATAATCCCAGCTGGCAGTTGAAGCTGTCTTCTTAAATATGGATATTTTTCCTGAGATTTTAATAATATGAATGCTACTTCTATATTTGTTCTTATGAGCTTGGTTTGCATTTGAACACTGGATTGTGTTGGAAAGTTCATGAAGGCTTGCTTTGTGTTTATCTGTGAAAATCTAGTTGGCTGGGAATATAGAGAACAAGTAATTTTTGGTGCAAAAGGTTGTTAACTTGTTCTTTTCTTGGGGCATTTTTCTTGAAAAAAACTTTTGTTTGAAAGCTTTTGGTTTATGTTGTATTAATTATAACGCCTAATTAGTGACACATGACTTTGTACATCGTAAAAGACTTAGATTTATAAATTGGTGTTGTATGACAAATTTGGGCCTCAGTTAGTTGAGCATTTGTTACTTAATTCTGTTATTGCATGACAGTGTTTGGCTTTCATTGGGTTATGCTGTGGAAGGTTGTTGAAATCTTTGTTAGAGTGGGATGTTCAGATGACATAAAAGCAGTTTCATTTGGAATGTTAAGCCCGTCTGCATTATGTGGACTATTTATTTGGAGGGAGAGGAACGGAGGAATTTGAACTTTCCATGATTGTGATAAAATTTGTTTTCCTCAAATCATAGCATTTTTGGATTACTGCTTTGGACAGTATTAGATTTTTCCTTTTTATTTTCTTGATTTGTTGAGAGTTAGTGAAGAAGATTATTCAAAGAGAGGTGCTAAGGAAAATTGTTACAGCCCTTAACCTTTATATTCCACTTCTATACGAGAGTTAGTTACAAAGGGATGGGAACATTCTGAAAATGATATTTGGTGGGGACGCCTCACCATTACTATATTCTAGACTCTTCTGGAAGAGTACAAAAACAATGGTACTACTCATAGGATATTAGCTCTCTAACACTTTGTTATAACCCAATTGTTGGATAAATTATTTGAATTTAGTTTAGTGATAAAATAAGATTTCCTAGATATATTAATATTGTTATGTATTTGTATCAAAATTAATTCCTATGTTTTAGGATAGGATTGGTTCCTATGTTTTAGGATTTGTTGATGAGGTTATCTCATTTTTGGCTATTTTATGTACGTTAAATGCATTAATGAGAATTAAGTAGAAAATTAACCCAAAAAGTCTAGTCTCCCTCTCAAGTTCAGGAGGCTAGTCATCTCGAGTTGACTAAGTTTTATTTTTTATTTTCCCGGTTCACAACATTTGGTATCAGAGCATTTTGATCCATTTGAAGCATCCCCATATCTCATCAAGCACCGAAACATCTAGCCAGCACTATAATCAACACAACAAAATATTTTCAAATGTACAGTATGTTGACCCATAGCCAGCCACTGAATACTATTAAGCCCCAAAAAAAAAAAAAAAATCCAAAACCCAACTCACAGTATCCATCAAACAATTCACACAAGTTTCCAGGTGCAGCACCCAAAAAAAAAAAAAAAAAAACAGAAGATATGCCTCATCAAGCCCATCATGTGTGCACTAGGAAGCACCTGCACGAATTCGGGTGTGGTGCAGGTGCGGTGTGGCAGCATGGCAATTTTTGAAAAAGTAGGATATGGGTGTGGCGGGATACATTTATTAATTAATTATTAAATATATATCTATTCATATTTTCTATATAATGCTAAGCATTTTTTTTCCATATAATGGTAAACATATATCAATTTAAGAGCAATAATTGATAATAAAGTGAATACTTAACCATTACATGATAAATCAACAAAAGAAAAAAGCTATCAACGTATATATATTTTTTTCAATCAACAGTACAAATTAAAAAGAAGAAGAAGAAGAAGCAATCATCCTATTTTTTTACTTATCGAAAAAAGAAAAGAAATCAACTCAACGGTACAACTTAAAAAGAAGAAGAAGAAGCAATTAACATATATTTTTTTTCAATCATAAAAACTTATTTTGAAGAAATGAAGTTAATAAGTCTAAGTGTCTGACACTTATTGTGAACTTTTTTTTTAAAACTTTCCTTTGTCATTTTCAAAACTAATCACGGGGCTCACACAGCAAAAGTGAAACTGTTAATAAAAGATGACAGTTAAGACTAGACTCTAGAGGACAGAAAATAAAAAGCAAAAGACCAGTCATCATGGATTTGAAACAGAGAAGAAGGAAGAAAAAAAAAGGAAGAAGAAGAAGGAGAAAAAGAGGAAGAAGTAGTGGGCTGAGAATGAGTGAAGAACAAAGCGAGTGCGATGAGCAACTGGATTTTAAAAAACAAATATTGTTTGGGATGCGTGTGTAGCTGCGTCTAGGCCGCACACTGCTTCTCCCAAGCATCCGACACGGGTGTGGTGACCAGATTGTTGTACCTGTGCGTCCCAGTGGTGCAACTCTAAGGAAATTCATGGAGATACCTAAATTCAAAGGTGGAGACCCTTTTTTGTGGCTTTTTAAGGTCTACAAATTTTTCGCTTTTGACAACACCCCGCCACATTAGAAGGTTTTCATTGCCTCTTATTACATGGAAGAAGATTCACGGGAATGGTTTCAAACCTTGGAGGCAATGAGATTATGCACCAATTAGGTGGAGTTCATATGTGTCCTACAAGATCGGTTTTGAATACCAATCAATGAAGAGCTAGTGAAGGCTCCTATGGAAAAATCAGTTGAAACTCTTGTCCAGCCTTTTCAAGGATCAAAACCGACAATTCAAGTGTCAGTGATCAAAGAACCACTGACAATCCAAGAGAGTAATACGTTGGAGGGTGCACTTGTTACAAAAATTGCATTTGAAGATCAAAGGATCAACGAAGTAGAAAATATAGATCAAAGGGATCTTCTTGTGATTTTGAATAAGTCTACCTCAACCCCACACATTGATTTTGTCATTCTTGATGAGTCCAAGGATGTGGGAAGCAATGCGTTTATGTTTTCGGTGCTCACAAAAGTGGTTGAAGAATTGGTGCAAGTATCAAATATCCAAATTCTTATCCTTCAACACTTTGAAATTCAAAGTTGAGTTTTCTCCAATTGGGGAAGAAGGATGTGGAGTATGAAAGTATTGATTTTCACATTTCAGAATCTTGAAGACAAGATTCATCTTGAAGGAGAATGGAATGTTATGACTTGGGTGTTGGATAAATAATTTAAATTTAGTTCAGTGATAAAATAAGGCTTCCTAGATAGATTAATATTGTTATTTATTTGTATTCAAATTAATTCCTATGTTTTAGGTTTCTATGTTTTAGAATTTGTTGATAAAGTTATCTTATCTTTGGCTATTTATGCATGTTGAATGCATCAACGAGAGACTAGTCACCTTGAATCAACTGTTATCTTTTTATTCTTCCGGTTCACAAAACACTCCTCCTCAAGCTGGAGCAAATATGTCATAATAAGCCCAGTCTTTCCTTTTTTGATAGGTAACTTATGCAATTTTACTAATAAGAGAAAATATAAACTTTGAGTTCACGATGGTGAACACAAAGAAACAAAAGATAATACAAAAATATTATATAGCATATCTAAGAGAATCTAGGAACTCAAGGACGGATGAACAATTGGAAAAGCCCCACCACATTGACCAATCAAAAGAGTGCATTGAAACATAGATTTTAATTGATCTAAGGAGTTTTTGGTTTCCTCAAAAAGGTGATGATTCCACTCCTTCCAAACATTTCACATCAAACAACTTGGTACCATATTCCAATTTCCAAATAACTGAGCCATGCTTCCTAAACCAATTCCTCCAGCAAAACAATAAACTTGCAACAAACTTTGGCATGACCCAAGGAATCCCAAATATATGAAACACAACCCCTCACAGAGCATGGACAACGTCACAATGAAGTAAAATATGATCCAATGACTCCCCCTTAGACACATACAAGACTAATATACTAATGGCAATCCCCTCCTTATAAGATTATCCAACGTGAGGATCCTACCTAAAGCTACCTAAAGCTCGTATCCACATAAAGAAAGCAACCCTTTTAGGAAATTTAATAGTACAAATACCATTTCATGGAAATGGGGAATTAGTATCACCCTGAATCACATAATAAAAAGACCCTTTCATGTTTATTTTGTTTCTCCCTTGAGTTGAGATAGAAGTATTTGATATCTTACTAAGTAAATGAAGTGTTTGTTTGGCTAGAGCTTATAAGCTTAGTTTTTAGCTTTATGTACAGCTTTTTAAAATTCAAATTTTCTTATTTTTTCTCATTTTTTTCAAAATATAAGTATATTTTAGAACACTCAGCAAAAAATTAAAAAGGCTATTCCCAAACGGACACGAAATGTCATTTGGTTTGATTATTTGTGTTAGTTTGATGCACTACCAATATAAATTTGTTGTTATTTGTATTGGTTTAAACTTTGAAACGCTAATAAAATAGTTTGTGTTGGATTAGTGCTATACTCATGTTTATTAGTTTATAAATTTGTTTTTATTTGTGTTGGTGCTATACTTATGCTCAATTAAAAAGAAAATTGTCCAACTCCTGGGTCCAACCCGAACTAGGTGGGTTGGATTGGACCCCTATGATGAGTTGGGTTGGGTTGGATTTTGTTCAACCAAACCATGGTGGGTAGGATTGAAAAAATCCCTCAACTCGACCCAACCTAATCCATGCACGCCCCTTATATAGCTTAGTTTGACCCAATGAAAACTCGATGTCTGGCTTAGCACACAATGTACAACACACATCTATATAATTCAATCCACGTAATTTGGGGTATCACACATGACATGTGCAATCAATATTTTAGTCTTGAGCAAGGAATTATTAATATTTTTATTTTGATATTATTTTTTTTGTTATTAAATATATAATTGATTGCGAGCTTATTTCCATATCTGATATAATTTATTATGATTTTTTTCCCTTATTTGATTCATCTTTGGATACCTACTTAAAGGCTCTAGAGAATATTTTGGAGTATGTTTGATTTGATGAATGAAATTTTGTTAAATATTTTCCAGTTACTTGGTGCTGATTCTAGGCAACTTTAGGTTCTGAAACCTAGGGTTCAGAATTCAGATTCTAAATTCCTGCACACATTCCCTTTGCAAACTTTGTGCTGCGTCAAGCTTGTTATTATTTAAATTCATGAAAATGATTGTTGATATTTTTCCTCTTTTTAATCTTTTACCATTGCTTTTGATTTAGTTGGCTGAAACGCAATCGATTGGATCAGAGATGAGCATAATTTGTTGATTCTAACATGGTCTTGCTTTTTAATTAAAATAGTCGACTTCCCTAAGCAAGCATGGTGAGAGCAGTAACTCTTTTTTCTTGTGTCATATGGTGGTTTCACAAATACAAAGAATGAAATCTTTGTGGTTCTTCTTCCATGTTTTAGGACTAGGTTGAATAGTTAATGGGTTGGATATGTATTTCCTTTTGCTGTTGGAGTGGGCTTCTGCTGTTGCATTTTCATCTGCTTAACCTTCTTTGTTTCTTTAATTCTCTTTCCCCCCTGGGCTTTTAATTCACTTGGTGCTTTGAATTTGAATGGCATCTCTTGTTAATCCTATTTCCTTACTTCCAACCTAGGATGGTAATAAGAATTGAAGAACTATTTCAACTGTTAAAGCATAATGTAGCATAAAATTGTTTAGCATTTGATTCTTTGCAATAAAATTTATTCCATTTTATCGATGAAGTTGTTGTGTTAGTTAAGTCCTACTTTCTGTTGTGTGCAGGTTCTTATTTGTAGATTGATTGATAGGCCTTTGCGCCCAACAATACTTAAAGGCTTTAACCATGAGACTCAGATACTATCTTGGGTAAAATCCTTGGTTATTCCTCCTGAGGAATGCCTTTCTTTTATCTAGTCTTTGGTTGTCTTTATATATTGTTTCAGTTTGCATCATTTGGAAATTGGATGCTTGTGTTTTGTGGCCTTTGAAACAATGGAGTGACTAATAGCTGCTTGCTTTGAAATTGGGATCTCTGATATTTTCTTTTATTTGTAAGTTTACACAACCAGTGGTTTTTTTTTTTTTTTTTTTTTTGATAGGTAAGAAAAAGTTTATAAGACACTGCAATATGCCAAGAAAGCACCAAGTAGTAAAAAAGTACAAAGCAAGGAAAGAAAAAACAGAAGACTAATTACAAAAAAGAAGAGAGCTAACAAATAAAGGGATGGAGTCACAAGATGTGAGTCTATAAGCCTGAGAACAATCAAACCAATAACCACTAAAAGAAGCAAGTAACTGATCATCAAAACTATCCACATTCTCAAAAATATGACAATTACATTCCCTCCATATGCACCATGACAATCACAATGGTACTGTTTTTGGTAGGACCTAAGAAACCTCAAAAGATCGGAAGACGAAATGCCATAACTGTTGAGCCTTCTTACAATGAATCAGCAAATGATCCACAGTCTCCCTACAACAATGACACATGAAACACCAATCAATAAAATCAAACCCTTTATTCTTCATATTATCACCAGTGAGTATCTTATTCTAAGCTATCCATACAAAAAAAGAAACTTGCCTAGGGGCCTTCACTCCCCAAATACCTTTCCAAGGAGAAGTGACAGAGCTTGTAGAGCATTATAGCGCAATCGAATGTCAAAGTTTCCATTCTTCTTCTTAGTCCATCTCAATCGATCCCCATTATTAGTTAAAGGGGTATTATTTTCCAAAAAATGAAGAAAATCCACCATAGAACCCACTTTCCAATCATTCAAATCTCGGGTGAACCTCACATCCCAAGGCCACCTTTCCCATTCCCTTTGCCTAGACAAGGATAAAGCAACATAAGCTTCTTCTTTATTAATGGCTATCTCATACAAAATTGGAAACGTCATTTGAAGAGGTTGATCCCCACATGAACAATCATGTTAGAATTTCACTCTATTCCCTGCCCTAATCTCAAACCGGTAATGTTGTCTAAAATCCTCCCAACCCTTACGAATGTCCCTCCACAAACCACAACCATGAACACCCCTTCCTAACTTAGAAATACATCCCTTTACTCTTCCCCAAATTTCATAGCTATCACCATTTGCCAAAGTCGATTCTCCTCAACTCCAAAGCGCCATAGCCATTTTCCTAATAACACTTTATTAAGGTAGTCAGTTTCCGTATCCTCAAACCACCATTAGCCATAGGAACACACTTTATCCCATCCTACCAAATGTCGCTTAGATTCACCCCTCATACCGTCCTAGAGAAAGTTCCTTTGCAGTTTTTCAATCTTATTGGCCACACTAGTAGGAACGGTAAAAGGTGATAGGAAGTAACTAGGAAGACTTGATAATACACTCTTAATCAAAGTCAGTCTACCACCTTTGGACAAATACAACTTGATAATGGTGTTTGGATTGTTTGGAGTTAGCTGGGTGATGCCGCAATCTGTAGTGGGGTTATTAGCATGTTGGCAAGGCAGATTTGGTTGTCATCGAAATGGGTATATATGGATCTTTGTTCCACATTGCCTATTGTGGTGTCTTTGGAGAGAGAGAAATAGCAGGTACTTTGAAGATAAGGAGAGATCAATCTCAGCCTTGAAGCTATTTTTCTTTAGAACCTTAATAGATTGGTTGACTGCTTTGCGGAACCAATCATTTTTATCTTTTCTTGATTTTTTAGATTTTTGTAATTTTTGTTCTTGATTGTTTAATCCTTGTACGCTCCCTGTGTACTAGGGTGTTTCCTTTTTTATATCAATAAACATCTTACTTATCAAAAAAAAAAAAAAAACAAATATAACTACTTCCAACCTAAATTTCTCTAACATAGGATTTCAAATAGAAGAAGAATTATGAGAGGCCACCAAAGGCATGCCAAGATAAGACATGCGTAGATTCCTAACCCTACACCCCAAAATCCTTGCCAAAACATGCACTTTATCTACCGCCCCAATTTGGACTATTTCGCTCTTGCGGACATTAACCTTCAAGCTAGTGACAACTTGAAAACATAGAAGCAGCATCTGTATATGAAGAATTTGCTCCACATTTGCATCACAAAACAAGATTGTATCATCGACAAAAAAAAGATGAGAAACACCAACTCCATCATCCCACCTACCGTTAGCCTTAAAGCCGCTAATTAAACCAGCCCCTTCCTGCTAAAGACCTCCATCATGATAAAAAATAGCATAGGAGATAGTGGATCTCCTTGACCCAAAACATTTCTAGTGGAACTACTATCGTCAAACAAACAGCTACCAAAAACCGCCTATCAACATCTGACACTAGCTCAAACACCCTACTTTCATTTGAAACTAAGAAGCGACCGATCAAGGTGAAGGCTCAGATATGACTGAGATCTCTCTTTTCTCTTGAATACCCTCCATAAGCTGCAGATTTCTACTTTCTTCATTGGCCTTGGATGTTTTGCCTAACTCATAAGAGCTTGGGCTTGAAAAAATTGAGCTCATGCACCCTTTATTAGTGGGTATAGGCTGACCCCCTGGTACATCAAGTTTTGGGTCCACACACATGGCTTCTTTACCCAAGCCCATAACTTGACTAGGCCCACATTGACCCAAGACTGGAAATTGTGCATTATTTTCTTTCAATTACCTCCACAATTAAACCTCTCCTTAACGAATGTGAACTCTTCAAATCTCTCCTTTTCCCACTGTCGTTTGAGTTTGAAAAACATAATGGAAATTGTTTATTTATAACACCCGACATTTTTGCCCCCTCATTAACAATTGCCATATTCGACTGGACTCCTCCAACCCCAGCTCCCACGGCTATTGGGAGTGGTTTATCACCAGTCTTTCCCATTGATGCTATCTTATTTATTTGAGATTGACGTTGGTTCTTCAAATCAGTGGGCAGAACCACTGTTTCCTCTGCTTCACTTTTCCCCTTGCCATTGACAAGAGCTTGCCTTATTTGCACCACCTCCTCTTGTTTCTTTTCCCCTCTAACCACTTCCATGAAAGACTGATCTGACTGTACCACTGAGTGCCTCTTGCTGTTCTGTACTGAGGTGTTTCCATGACCTGGAGCCACCAAAGCATAATTGGAGGTTTCCAACAGTTTTATTAATTCAAGTCCAAACCCCCTCTTGCTCCTCTTTAATTTTCCTTCAGGTATGATAATAGCCTTTCTTCACCCACCAACTATGAGCTCAGTCATTGTCAAATATTGGTCAAAGGCATTTGAAGACCATTGACATTTGTAAGCTATGTCACCATCCTGAAAGGTGAAAAACTGTTTTGCACTATCTTCAACGACACTTTTCTTAATTTTATTCATCAACCACTGTGCAGCTTTCTTGCCCATAAGCCTTGATCTCATGAAATGCTTACCACATTCAATTATTTGTGCTGCTTTCTTGCCCATAAGCATTGATCTCATGAAATGCTTACCATATTCAATTATACATAACGCAAAAAAATTTCTACTCTCCTCTAACACCAATGGGATTAGCTTTAGATTCAATGAAAAAATTACAAATTCCCCCCATGCCGATCTCTTGAGTTGTCACAAAGCAAGTTTCTAGCTAATTTGTGGTAGCTAGGCCTCCATCACTATCCAGAGTGAGAGAGACCCAAGTACTATTTCTGTCATTTAGAATCACAATGGCACATTGTGAATAGGTAGAATTATAGTAAAATGTAAATGGTTTTTGTGAGAATAAAAACAGAATAAATATTAAGAACAGTAACAACGTAATAACAGAAAACAACAGAATAAGTAACCATAAAAGATAAACCAATGAGCTATAGCTCAACTGGTACTTCCTCCTTGCATAATAATAGGATGGAGGGTGAGGTCGTGCGTTTAAGACCCATTGGGTGCATGTGTAACTTACCAATCAATAATAATAATAATAATAATAATAATAAATTTAATAGTAAATAAAAAAAATAAAAACACTGACTACTACAAGAATAAGAGTATTAAAAATAGGTTTTTGTTAAATGCAAAAATAATAAAAAAGGATAGAAGATGAAACGAAAAGGGTAGAGAGAGAGAGAGAGAGAGAGAGAGAGAGAGAGAGAGAGTGTTGAAGACGACCATATTAAACCATAAATGGCCACTTACCCTGACATATTAGATCCCACATTTCCAACTTTAAAGTAACACAAAAAAAAGGACCAATGCTTGGAAGCCTCATAAAGAAGTGGCTACTATGTTTATGCAAGCTTCACACTCTTGGCTCAACCCCTGACCCTGAGGGCAGGAGCTGAGAACCTTCTCCAAAGACCTCCGAACTTTGCTCATTATCAATTCTGCCTTCATTGAGTCCTGGATGCCCAACATGGACAGTCCTAAGAGTTCTTCCCACTTCATGCAGCCTCTTCAACGAATATTGAGAGAGAGAGAGAGACAGACAGGTAGATAGAGGCTGATGAACTTGACGGAGGGCTAACGAGTGCAGATCTGAGTGGTTGTAGTGCAGATTGGGTGCGAGAGTATATCTAGAGGGAGAGAGTATGTCTAGAGAGTGGGAAGCCCATCACTGTGTGGAGCAAAGTGCTTTGATTGTGCAAGGTTATCAAACATCTATCTTTTTCCTTTTCAAATTTTTTTAGGTCATGTGTCTGTGCCATGTCTTGATTGTGTCCAAATTATGTATATATTTGCCAGATAATTTGCAGACACGCATGCAGCCGTGTCTTAGTCCAACACATTCACATAGGGGCTTTTGCTGTGTCTGTGCTCCTTAGGTCGGGCCTCTCTCTCTCTTCTTCTTCTTCTTTTATTTTTATTTTTTGTGTTTTTTAAACATTACTGTGTTCTTCTCTAATATATTTTTATCGTTACTTATCAAAAAAAAAAAAACATTACTGGCTACCTGTTCTATGTATTGTTAGTAGATAATTATGCTCTTTTGTCAGTACTTGCTTTTTTATATGAAACACACCAAACATGACAATGCTTTTCTCTTGCTAACTTTATATTTTATCTTGCCAAGAAATTCCACATTCACATTATGCTTACAGGTTTTGAGTTATGATGGTTTGCATTCCCCTGATTCTTTGGCAGTCACAGCAGCTGGGATAGCATTGTAAGCCCAATAAGTTTTCATTTGCTCCCCCATTCCTATGAGGATTTACAGCATGTTATTACATTTAAGACATCTATGTTTCTTTAATCCTAATCATTTAAAAATTACAGAGCTCTTTCAGAAGTGCCCAACTCAAAAGCAGTTGCAGGAGTTCGAATTGGTCTTGTTGGCGATAAGTATATTGTGAATCCCACATCAAAGGAGATGGAAGAATCTGAGCTGGACTTGTTATTAGCTGGTACAGATAATGCAATATTGATGATAGAGGTAAACTCTTTACTCTTTTTTTTTTTTTTTAATGTTTAATTTTTCTTTTGTTTTGATAGATTGACTGGTAAGTTATACACACATCTGGTGGGTTTTGAACTTATGACATTACCCTTCACCCATTCTTATGTCATTGACTAGATTTCTATTTTTAGGAAACTTGGAAACTGATCTTTATTCGTTACAACTGGAGTACCTTTGTAAGCACTATTGCCAATCCTTATGTCATTGACTCAAATGGCACTTTCTCCTCTCACAAGAATGAGTGGAGGGTGAGGTTGTGGGATCAAAACCAATTGAGTGCTATTATAACTTACCATTAAAAAGATATAGGCCTCTTTACCAACTTTCATTTCCTTAAGAAGTATATTTAATCATCACAAGATCGAAATGCTATAAATCTTCTTGCGCGTACTACATCGGAAGAAGGAACAGAACCTGTTGTTGAACAACGAACGAGCTCCGATACCAAGTTTGATGCTGCGCAATAAACTTTAAAAGGGTGACTTGTGTATGAGAAACAAAAGAATGATATTACAAAAGGGATGGGACCTAGGAGTAAGCATCTGGTGTTTGCTTGGATTAGCATCAAGTGATGAAAATAGAAAAACAGGACCTAGGCAGCAACACGTAGGACTGCTTGGAATCAACATCAAGCATGATAGGAACCTAGGAATCAGTACATGGGCTTACCTGGAATCAGCACAAAGCATTGGAAGAAAACTTGTAACCCAAATTTAATAAATCCATAATCAACTGCTTACAATACTGCAATTTGAGGCATTTTAATAGGACTCCCATATACATCATAAAAGGAAAGGAAACACATTTCTAACCTAACAGTGAAAGGATATTACTAGTAATCAATTATATTAAATGGGACGTAGGATGGAGGGATTAGTGGGCTCTGGTAATAATTCAGATGTAGAATCTTGCAAAAATTTATCACTAGATTACACTTCTAAATGGGTTCTTGATATATCCTTTAATGAGATTTGATGTTGAAAGGATTTTAAGGATGGCTTGGTGCAGAAAAGGTTAGATCTTCATGGAGTTTGATGGCTATTTATTGATGTATAAAAAGAGGCCAAGGAAAGGATGCTACCAAATATACATAGCTTGGATGTAAAGGAAGAGGAGTAGGGTTGACTCAAGAGAGGAATTAGAGAGAGGTAGGGGTGTTCAGGGGTAACTTTGGTTTGGCCTATATAATTCTGTCACTTGGGTTCGATAATTCCTTGATATTTCATGTTGTTGGAGAATTGTGGTCAATTCTCTTGCCATTTTTTGCACGAGTTTCAAATTCATGGATTATTCTCTTGCAATCTGTAAATGATGTTTCAAAATGGCTATACAAGCAATTGTTGGGAGCTAAATTCAGTTCAGAAGGGTATTAGGGAGCTAAAAGGTTTTATTTCCTCTATTAATTATAATGGGCCTTTGGGTAGAAGCATCAGAGGTAGAGAGGCAACGAATGGGGTGGGGGTGGTTCAGTTTTATCCATTAATTTGAAACTGTTGTCTTGAATGTCAGGGGGTTGAACAATCCCCATAAAAGGGATATTGTGAAGAATTTTCTCAAGGATTGGAAATGTGATATTGTGTGCTTTCAGGAGACCAAAATTGATAGTATTAACTCTACCTTGGATAGAAGTTTATGTGGAAGTCCCTTTGTTGATTGGGTTGTGCTGGATGCAATTGACACAGCATGGGGCTCACCACTGGTTTGGGATAAAAGTGTGTTTGAGAATTTTTTTTTTGCTAGTAGGTTTTTGTGTCTATTATTTAAGGGTGGAAGATGGGTTCAAATGGGTACACACTAGGTATATGACTCGACTAAGGATAGCCTAGGAGGAGCTTAATAGTGTGAGATTGCGGTGGGGTTTGGCTCAGAGTCTGATTTTTTTTACTTCAATATAATCAGATATTCATAAATGAGGCTTGGGTGTATTTCTTTTAGTTCAGCTGTGTTTGATTTCTTGGACTTCATTGGGAACAATAATTTGGTTAACCTACTGTTGAAGTCTTTCTTATGTTTGGTTTCAATGGGTGATGCTAAATACAGTTGTCTCTCTCATTTTTGCATGGAGGAATTGGTTTGGGGCTTATTCTTCAAATGTTTGGAATATGGTACTGGCATATCTTATGTGGTTAATTTGGAAGGAAAAAAATGCCCAAACATTTGAGGACATTGAAAGACTTGTTGATCTATTGAAGTCTTTGCTAGCTAGGACTTTGTTTGAGTGGACTTATATTTGGGGCTTTATGCATTGTATTACCATGTTTGATTTCCTTATTTCTGTTAGCTTTTCCCTTTGATTTGTTTGTATTCGTTTCAAGTGCAATGAGTTTACTATTGTAAACACATTGTACTTTTCTTATCAATAAAACTTTTATTACCTATAAAAAAAAAATTCTAATATGTCATCTATGTCTAGGATTGATAGGGATTTGGTATTAGTGGATTGGGAGGAACATTTTATGGGTGTGTGTTATGTCCCAAATTAAAGGGCTCAGTATCCATATCACTTTGAATTTGAATAATCATGATGTCGTTTGAATTTGAATATATATATCGCAGCAAAGTAGATTAGATTAGGATTTAATTTCAATTTGTATTTAAATTTAATTAGGAGTTGGATCTTATGTTTCTGGCGTTAGTTGTGATGAGGTTTATTTCCTCTCTTGTGTTTATGTACGTTGGAATTATGAATGAAATAAGCTGAAAATTAACCCAAAAAGTCTATTCTCCTTCTCAAATTCAGGAGGCTAGTCACCTTGAACCCACTAAGTTATCTTTTTATTTTTCTAATTCACAACATTTGGTATCAAAGCATTTCGATCTGCATCTCCACCAGGAAAAAAAAAAAAAAAATCAAACCCACTCTTGTGAGCACAGAAACCCGCATCCCGCTGGTAATATCATCAACACACAAAAAAAGAAAAATCACCGTTTTTCCACTTTCCACTTAAGTCATCTTCATCAAGCCAACAACCCAAAAATTCTTAAACGGACACCAATTATTGAAAACTGTCAAGCACCTGACCTAGCCCATTTTATATCCCTGCCTTTACAGACCTAGTTGAACCCAACACGATACCTGGCCCAGCCCACTTGCCAGAAAAAGAAAAAAAATCTCTCACACAAGTTTCCACGTGCAACATCCATTTTGTTTTTGTTCGAAAAATCAGTTTTTGCACAAGCTCAAAGTTCATGATGTCTAGCTCATATAAGAATAAGAGATTCAATCCTGAAGAACAAAGAACAATGTTAGAGCATGTCAACCACGTGTCAGAGATTCTCAAGGACTTGTCCAAAAGAATAGCAAGGACGCAAGATAGGATGCACAATTCATATGATCAAATGTTAGAGATCTTAGATAATCAATCCAAGGACATTTTGGAGCTCAATGAACAATCCAAAGTACAAGGATCCTATGAAATTTTGGAAAATCGTAATGTCATACAAGAGTCATCAACAATCCACAGAGTAATATGTTGGAGGGTGCACTTGCTACAAAATTTGAGATTGAGGATCAAAGGTTTGACAAAGTGGAAAAGATTGTGAATTCAAATGAGCTTATCTCAATTCTACCCATTTAGTTTGTACTTTCATATGAGTTCAATGATGTTGGATGAAAGACTTTTATGTTGCAATCACAAAAGTAGTTGAAGAATTGGTGCAAGTATTCATGTAAAAATTCTTGTCCTTCAACCCTTCAAAATTCGTGGTCGAATTTCCTTCAATCGAGGATGAAGAGTGATATGGTGTGAGCAAGTTTCAATTTCCAAGTCCTGGAATCTTAAGGACAAGATTCATCTTAAGGGGAAGGGAACGTTATGTCCCAAATTAAGGAAGGCTTGAGTCAATATGCAGATCACTTTGAATTTGAATCGTGATGTAGTTTGAATTTGAATAAATGTATACCAGCAAAGTAGATTAGATTAGGATCTAATTTTAGTTTGTATTTATATTTTAATAGGAATTGGTTCCTATGTTTTAGGAGTTAGTTGTGATGAGGTTTTTTTCCTCACTAGTATTTATGTACGTAGGAAT
Source organism: Castanea sativa (assembly GCF_040712315.1). Taxonomy (NCBI): domain Eukaryota; kingdom Viridiplantae; phylum Streptophyta; class Magnoliopsida; order Fagales; family Fagaceae; genus Castanea; species Castanea sativa. The sequence continues at coordinate 31,469,557 of NC_134021.1, read as the reverse complement.
TATGAATGAAGTAGAAAATTAACCCAAATCGACTAAGTTATCTTTTTATTTTTCTGGTTCACAACAATTAGGTTTAGAGAATTCTTCCTTGTGTGTCGGATCATTGCCCTCTTTTGTTGGAAGCAGGAGATATGTTTTGAGGGAGAAGTATGTTTTAATTTGAAAATATGTGGTTGAAGGTGGTGGGTTTTGTGTATGAAGTCCATCAGTGTGGAATGGATATCATTTCCTAGTTTTGTATTTGCTCTCAAATTAAAAGCCATTAAAGAAGATTTGAAGCAGTGGAATAAGTAGGAATTTGGGGATGTGCCTTTTTTAAAAAAAAGGCTTGTTGGCTGAATTATTGGGTTGGATGTGGAAGAAGGGTTGCAAGGTTTGTCCTGCGAGGAAAAAGTTCATAGAACTGAGGCTAAAATTGATCAGTTAGCCATTTTGGAGAAAATTTCTTGGTAGCAAAAGTCATGAGCATTATGGTTGAAAGAGGGGGATATCAGCGTACTTTTTTCATAGATTAACTAATTCCCATAGATGTGTTAATCAAGTGAGAGAGGCCTGAAGATGGATGGTGTATTTTATGAGGGTGATTTGGTATTGTGTGATCAAGTGGTGTAATTTTATAAGAAATTATTTCAGGAGATTGAAACTTGGTATCCTATAGCGGACAAGCTAGACTTTGCTTGTCTTGATGAGGTTGACAGGGAGTGAATTTGCAAAGTTCATTTAGGGTGCTGAAGGAGGTGCGAGGTGATAAAGCTCTGGGTCATGTGTTCACTATGGCATTTTTTCAAAAGTGCTTGAGGGTGGTTGAAGGGTATGTGATGGTCTTCCTTTTTGTGCGTGTGCGTGTGTGTGTGCAGGCTTTCATAGGCAATGTGTATTTGAAAAATCACTTAATGCATCTTTCCTTACTTTTATACCTAAGAATAATAACACCCGTACACCCATAAAATTAAGGATTTTTGACCCATTAGCCTTATGGGGGAGTATATGTAAGTTGTTCGCAAAGGTGTTGGCTAATAGACTATGACTTGTATTAGATAAACTTATCTCTGTGTCACAGAATGCATTCGTTGGAGGCTGGCAGACTATGGATTCCGTTTTTATTGCCAATGAGTGCCTAGATAGTAGAGTGATAGGTCGTTTTCCAGGTTGATCATTTGCATGCTAGATATAGAAAAGGCTTATCATATGAACTTGGACACCTTGTTTTACTTGTTGGAGAGAATGGGATTTGGGGATAAGTGGAGGCAAGCTTGTATTTCTATGGTCTATTTCTGAGTTTTGGTCGATTTTTTATTAGTTCTCAAAGGCTTAGGCAAGGGTACCCCTTGTCACCATTTCTATTTCTTCTGATTATAGAGGGATGATTGAAGAAAACAAGGTTTTATATGTGGTTTTTGAGCGGGTCTTGATGCACCTGAGGGGTTTAGTATTTCACATCTTCTTTTTACTAATGATACAATTTTATTTTGTGATGCATCTAGGGAGCAATTGTTGTACATTAGGATGGTGTTGATTTGGTTTGAAGCTGTTATGGGCGTGAAAGTCTATGTGGGCAAAAGTGAAATGGTCCCAATGGGTGAGGTGGGCAATTTGAACGCATTAGCAAATATTTTATGTCGCTGAATTGGTAGTTTGCCAACAACCTACTTGGGTATGCCTTTGGGGGTTCAATTTAAGGCAACATCGTATGGAATCCTATTTTAGAGAAGATGGAACAAAAATTATCTGGCTGGAAGAGATTATACTTGTTTAACGGTGGAGACTTTGTTAAAACTTTTGTATTATCTTTCCTTGTGATTTTTGTAATAGTTGATCACTTGTCTTCCAAAATTTTTGTAATAGCATTTCTGTTCTTTTTAACGAGAGGCCTGGCTTCCTCGGAACAGCCAGAAAATGTGAGCAAAAGAGGCTTCTCTCCGAGCCGGTAAGGCTATTGTCATGGGGGGAAGAGTGGAGGTTCTATATTGATTCAAAATTTTTTCCACTTGTGCTAGAAGAGGGAGGAAATTTTTTTCTTTATGTATTTACGAGAGGGGCAGGAATTTCATGCAATCTATTTTCTTGGGAAAGGCTTTGTCAAAATGGTTATTGAAGGGAATAGAGGAGTTTGTTATGGAAAAGACGAAGAAGCAATTCATTGCATTTAAAGAGGGAGATTCAACCTATACACTTCAATGGAATTTCAAAGCTTATGGTCAGTTTTTAGTACTCACTAAAATTATGGTGGGTAGCCGTCGTCAATCTGTGGTTATTTGGGAGTGCCAAAAAAAAAAAGAAAGTGGTTGGCAAGGTTTTGGGTTTAAGTTTATTTCAGAGGGCCAAAAAAAGTGGTTGGCATTGTTTTTGTTTTAAGTTGCAAGAGTTAAGTAAACGAAAAACCAATGCGATTTCAAACTCATCGATTCCTAACAAACTACCTAACAATATTCACAAGACAGGATGGTTGGATCACCCTCATATGTGGCTGTAGCTTCTGGGAAAAGGGATTCATGACAATAACAATCTGACATCTTTGTCACAGGGAGATACTATTGGCAAAAAGCTTTGGGTATTAGCCAGAAGAAGGATCAATGGATTAAGGTGGGAGTTCCTAGCATTGAGAGGGATGTGTAGGTATGTGAGCAACAGTGGGAACCACCAAGAACCACTGCGCGTGAGTCGTGAAACTGTCTTCAATTTGTTATCAATCAAGTGTGGGAACAATAAAGGCTGACCAAAAATCTCAACTAACATTCCCAAATGTTCTCCATTACATTTTTCCTCAAATTCAAATTCAAATTCAAATTTTCCGAGATCCCATAACATGTATTATCCAAGGATGGTTAATTATATGTAAACATCTTGGGCAAAACGTGGGCATGGTAAAGAGGCTTGGAAGCCACACGGGGAACAAAATTATGCTGCTTTAGCCTTGGGTGGGCTTTGTTCAAAAAAAAAAACGAACGGGCCAGGCCATGCTTATTTTAAGGGTTTGGGCTCCATTTTTTAAACATGTGAAACTGTTGGGTTTAACATAGGCCCAATTTATCTCTCCAGAACCTGACTTAGCCCAAGGTTCGGTTTTGAACTTGACTTATTTGGTTTTAAGGGTTGCAGATCGATTTTTTTTTTGGTATTTAGCTTTATTTTTTAAACATTTTAGTTAGTTGTCATGTTTGCAAACCACGCAGTAAACTAGCATCCTTGAACTCGAGCTTTAAATACTCGAGTTCCTATTCTATTGCAAAAATTCAACTGTTCTGTTCTTCTTCTTCCTTTGATATTCCTTTGTGGGTTTAGTTCTTCTTCCTCCATGGGTTGGGTTCTTCAAATCTTTAGATTCTTTGGGTTGGGTTCTTCAGATCTTCAGATTCTTCATGGGTTGGGTTCTTTAAATCTTTAGTTCTTCTTCCTCCTCCTCCTCCTCAGATCTCCATGAGAACTTGAGCCTTTAAGGCTTGAGTTTCTTCACTGAACTTGAGCTTCAAAGGCTCAAGATGTTACTTTTCTAAATATTTTCAAAACCTTGCTTACTAATGAAATAATTTCTATAATCACGCTAGAGGGCAAATATCCCCGTCTCAAATCATACTCCTTTTAACTCGACAATTTTGAGGGATGGGTTTAAAACCCACAGTCAACTGAGGACCATCATTTTGCTGACAGAAGTATGGGGCAAGGTGGTTCTTCATTGTTAGAAAAATTTAGGAGATAGCAGTGTTCGACTAGAGTCACTAGTGATCTGATTGTGTGCTGATTTGAGTTCTCATCTCTTGCTTTAGTACAAAAAGCGGGTTTATTTAGAGTTGCCTTTGATCCAAATCGAGGATCATGGAAGCCCCATTGTCTTGGATGAGCGACTTGATCTTGGTTGTGGCGCTGTTGTGCCAATGGGGTGAGGAGAGTGATATGGCTGAGGTGAGTCCGTTAAGTATGGTTTTCGAAGAATCTAGGGTGTGATACACGCAATCCTTCCGAATGGGTGAGGAGATAAATTGCCAGATTTGAGGAGGAAGCTATTAATCTATTTATGGCTATCGAAGGAAGATGGTGACTGCAGACAACGCCTAGGAAAAGTCACAGGACAAGCCAGAGGGGTCTTAGAGAATTACGGTGCTTGATGTCATCAGTGAATTATGACAAAAAGGGGGGGGGGGGTTAAAACTGTTTCTAATGAATATTAGGCTTTTATCTTGGATACCATATATGGCACTTCTATAAGGGGGATTAGGGAGGATAAAATGAGTTGGAAACTAGATAGAACTAAGGGTTCATGAAAAGCGCTTATTATTGTCTGCTAGTGGGCTCTAATGATTTATGTTTCCCTTGGAAAAGCATATGGAAGCAGAAGATACCCTCTCAGATGGCTTTCTTTGTCTAGACTGTTGCTTTAGGGAAATGTTTTCATGATTGACAATTCAAGAAAAAGGAAGGTTTGGATATTGGATTGGTGTTATGTGCAAGTGTAATGGTGGATCGATTGACCTTCTTTTCCTTCATTGTCTTGTTGCCTTGGATTTTTGGTCTACGGTTTTGGGTTTATTTGGAGTAAGCTATCTTATGCGAAAGTCAATTGTGAGGCTCCTAACTTGTTGGCAAGGTCGGTTTGGTCTTCATCAGAATGGTCATTTATGAATAATTGTTCCCATTGTATAATGTGGTGCCTTCGGAGGGAAAGAAATAGTAGGTGTTTTGAAGGTAATGAGAGATCCATATCGGATCTAAAGTTTTTTTTCTTTAGAACCTTAGTGGATTGGCTATTTGCTTTGCAAAACCAATCACTATCTTCTTTTCTTGAATTTCTTGATTTATGTAATTTTTGTACTTGATTTGTTTCCTATACACTTCCTCTGTACTAGGGTGTCCCTATTTTGATATCAATAAATCTTATTACTTATTAAAAAAAAAAATCTTGGAACGAGAGGGGATTGAACAATAGGATTAGAAGAATGGAGGTCAGACAATTTTTGAGAATGTGGAAAGTTGATATGGCGTGTCTTAAAGAAACAAAATTGGAAGTGATAAACAGAGTTGTGGTTCAAAGTTTCTGAGGTAATGAGTTTGCAGATTTTGATTTTGTCGAGGCAGAAAGGGCTTCAGGAGGTATTTTGGTTCTTTGGGACTGAAGAGTGGCTGAGAGACTAGATTCATCTGAGGAAATTTCTCTATCATGAAAATTTTGATGTGTAGTAGATAATTTTAACTGGGTATTCTCAGGGGAGTATGGTTTGAATTAGGATTGTGATCGTCAGTTACTATGGGATGAGCCATAAGTATTAATGGCTGGTGGGGCTTACCTTAGTGTGTTGGGAGGGACTTCAATGCTGTGAGATTTCATAGCGAGGAGGATTAGTGGTAGCTTTGTGGGAATTTTCTGATTCTATATTTGAACAGTGTTTAGTTGATTTACCTTTGACAGATGGGTATCACTTGGTCCAATAATCAGGAAATCCTTTCCATGTCATGGTTAGATTGTTTTTTAGTCTTCTTGGATTGAGAAGAACATTTTCTTGATTTACTTCATGGTCTATTGTCACGTCCTTTTACGATCATTTTCGTATCTTACTTGGGAGTCAAAGTATTGGAAGAGATAAATCCCATTTCAAGTTTGAAAATTTGTGGCTGCAATCTGAGGGTTTTGTGGAGAGGGTCAAAGATTGGTGGCAAGGTTACTATTTTCAAGGGTATCCCAATCATGTTGTGTTAAAAATTACAAGCTTTGAAACAAATATTTGAAGGCGTGGAATAAAGAGGTTTTTGGAGATGTTGAGGTCCGTAAGCAAGCTTTGATAGGAGAGATAAAGGCTTTGGATGCTTGAGAAGAAATTAATAGTTTGTTTTATGAGGAGAAATTGTTGCAAGATCAGAAGAGAAGCGAGCTCCAAAAGGTGATGCTCATGGGAGAGATTAGTTGGCATCAAAAATCAAGGGTACTGTGTTTAAGGGAGGGAGATCAGAACACCAAATTCTTTCATAGAATGGCAAACTATCACCGTAGAAATAATTTTATATTGTCTATCTCCATAGATGGGACGACGTTCACAAGTCCAGAAGACAATAGTGCAAGTATTGTTCATTTTTATGAATCTCTTTACTCTAAGTCAGTTTTGTGGAGACCAATGTTGGATGGGATGTACTTTAATGTTCTTGATATGGAGAGGGTTGCGGGTTTGGTGGTTCCTTTTATAGAGGACAAAGTATTTTAGACTGTAAAATAAATGAATGGTGGTAAAGCTTCTGGGCTAGATGGTTTTACCATGGCATTTTTTCATGCTCATTGGAATATGATTAGAGGAGATGTGATGAAGTACCTAAAGCAGTTTTATTCCCATAGTAGTTTTGGAAAAAAATCAATGCCATGTTTATCTCACTAATTCTGAAGAAGGCAGGGGCTTCCGTGGTGAAAGATCTCCATCAAATTAGCTTGGTAGGCAGTGTGTATAAGATAATTTCTAAGGTCTTGGCTAATAGAGTGAAGCTTGTTGTAAGTGACATAGGTATTAAGATGCTTTTTTGCAAGATAGACAAATTCTAGACTCTTCACTTATTGCTAATGAGTTGGTGGATAGTCGGTTAAATCCGGGTATTTCGGGTGTTTTGTGCAAGTTGGACATTGGGAAGGCTTATGATCACGTTAATTGCGGGTTTTATTATATATGTTGGAGAGATGTGGCTTTCCAAGCTGATGGGTAAAGTGGATTAAGCTTTGCATCTCCGTGGTGCATTTCTCTTATTTGGTGAATGGTTCTCTTGAAGAATTTTTTGGAAGCTCTAGGGGTGTAAGACAAGGCAACTCTCTCTTTCCACCGTTATTTATTTTGTAGTGGAGAGTAAGCTAATGCAAAAGGCAACTGAGGGGGGTTTCATTCAGAGGTTTGAAGTGAGGGGAAGGGATGGAAGGCAATTGTCAATCTCTCATTTGTTGTTTGCTGATGATACTCTTATTTTTTGTGGTACTAATTTAGAACAGATTGGTTATTTAAGATGCATTTTACTCTGTTTTGAAGTAGTGGAGAGTAAGCTAATGCAGAAGGCAACTAGGGGGGGGGTTTCATTTAGGGGTTTGAAGTGAGGGGAAGGGATGGCAGTTGTCAATCTCTCATTTGTTGTTTGCTAATGATACTCTTATTTTTTTGTGGTAGTAATTTAGGACAGATTGGTTATTTGAGGTGCATTTTATTATGTTTGAAGTTTTTTCTAGACTAAGGGTTAATTAGAGCAAATTTGAGGTGGTTCCAATTGGTGCCTAATATAATTGATCTCATTGCAATTATGGGATGCAATGTGGAATATTTGTCCATGAAATATTTGGGCCTGCCATTGGTGGCTTGTTTTGCAATGTTCTTGAGTGGTCTTCGACCACCAGTTCAACATGTCTTCTCTTTGCACCAATTGTGGTTTGCTTCTAAAGCTTACAATAGAGCCTTGATATTTCAAGAAAAGCTTTTGTGCAGTTCCAAGCTTTTGAGCACTTTCACAGGTATTCAGTGTTTGAACGGTCTTTAAATGCCATGTTTCTATCTCTAATTCCCAAGAAAAATAATGCTATTGATGTTAAGGATTTTCGGCCTGTTAGTTTGGTAGGGAGTGTTTACAAGCTGCTGTCTAAGGTGTTGACAAATAGATTGAGGGTTGTGCTAGATAGTCTCATCCAGTAGGCTTTTTTAGAAGCTCTCGTGGGTTGAGACAAGGTGATCTGCTATCCCCTCTTCTTTTCCTTTAAGTTATGGAAGTTCTAGGTAGGATTTTGAAGAAAATTGAGGATTGTGGTCTGCTTCGTGGTTTTCTTGTGGGGCCAACTGATTCTATAGGGGTACGCATTTCACACTTGCTGTTTGCAGATTATACCATATTGTTTTGTGACGGTTCTAGAGATCAGCTGTTCTCCATTAGGTTGGCTTTGACTTGCTTCCAAGCATTTACTGGTTTGAAAGTTAATGTGGGGAAGAGTGAGATTGTTCCGGTTGGGGAGGTTGGAAATATAGATGCTTTGGCTACCATTCTTAGGTGTAGGGTGGGTAGTCTACCTATGAAATACTTGAGAATGCCGTTGGGTACCCTATACAAAACAACATCTCTGTGGAATCCTATATTGGAGAGGATGGAGAAGAAACTCTCAGGTTGGAAGCGTCTTTATTTATCAAAAGGGGGTAGACTTACCCTGTTGAAGAGTACTCTTTCTAGCCTTCCTACGTACTACCTATCTTTATTTGTCATCCCTGTAGCTGTGGCTGATAGATTGGAGTGTATTCAAAGAATTTTTTTTTGGGGATCTTTAGAGGAGTGTTTTAAATATCCTTTGGTGGCTTGGGAGAAGGTGTGTTTACTGATAGCCATGGGTGGTTTGGGGATCAGGAAGTTAGTGCATTTTAATAAAGCCTTGTTAGGGAAATGGTTATGGAGGGTTGGACAGGAAGGCACTCATCTTTGGAGGAGGGTTATTGCAACTAAATATGGAGAGGGTCAAGGGGGATGGACTACTAACCTATGTAGAAGGGCCCATGGATGTGGTCTGTGGTGTAGTATTCATGATGGTTGGGAGAATTTCTCCAAACATGTGGCCCTAGTGGTGGGTGATGACACTCGTATTCTTTCTTGGCATGATAAGTGGGTTGGAGATAACTCTCTTAAAAGGCTCTATCCTCAGTCGTATGTGTGTTCTAATGACAAGAAAGCTTGCATTTTTGATGTATTATGCTACCGGGAGGGTGGAATCGATAGAAATTGGAATTTGAGATTTCATAGGGATTTTCATGAAAGGGAATTAGAGGTTGCCTTCTCTTTCCTTGAGTTCATTCAAGCTCGGATCCCTAGGGGTGGTGGGAGTGACACTTCTCATTGGTGTCTCAACGGGAATGACAAGTTTGATATTTGGTCCTATTATAATAACATTAGGGGTGCAGCCGCCTCCAATTTTTCGTGGAAGGGGGTTTGGAAAGCTAAGATCCCTAAGAGGGTGGCATTTTTTGTGTGGACAGCGGTTCATGGGCAGATCCTTACATTGGATAATCTCATGCTTAGGGGGGTGCATTTTGGTGAATTGGTGTTGTATGTGCCATCAGAATGAGGAAATTGTGGATCATCTCCTCCTCTATTGTCCGGTAGCTCACTCTCTGTGGGTTTATATGTTTCAGATTTTTGGGACCCAATGGGTCATGCCAGGCTCTGTGGAGAGCTTGGTGGATTGTTGGAGCTATTGGTTAGGAAAATTTAATTTAGACATATGAAATATGGTTCCTAGCTGTTTGATGTGGATTGTCTGGTCGGAAAGAAATCAATGCTCTTTTGAATACCGAGAAATCCTTGGCTCAATTACAAGCTCTTTGCCAAAAGACTTTATTTGATTGGTCTAGGTGTTGGGGCTTCTCGAACTGTTCCAAGCTCTTGGAGTTTATTTCTTCTCTTAGTATTGCTCTTTAAGTTTTTTATTGTTATTTGTTGCTGTTTGTTTGTTTGTTGCATTTCCTTGTGTTCACTATCATGAATACCTTGTATTTGCTTTATTTTGTTTTACAGTTTGTTTAATAATACTCTTATTACCTATCCAAAAAAAAAAAACCTTTTCAAGATTGATAGTGCATGTCGACCTTCAACTTTTGATGCAGTCAAAGCAGTCTCTAAAGTAGCATAAATTGTTACATTTAAGTGCTACAAGTCTGGAGAAGTTGGGCATAAGGCCACAAAGTGCAAGAAAGGGGAAGATAATGCTCAAGGCAAGGGTAAAGCTTTGATGATTGAAGGTTCTGAAGACCAAGAAGATAAATAATTTTCAATGTATGATGAAGAAATTGTTATAGAGGACTCAGATGAGGAAGAACGCTTGGCTTTGATCGTGAAGAAGACCCTGGTAACACCAAAACAGGAGGAGTAGTAGGATTGGTTGAGGAGTAACATTTTTCACACCACCTGCAAAATTGGTGGCAGAATTTGCGCTTCATCTTTGATTTGTTCTCCCTTGTATACTCCCTGTATACTTGGGTGACTCTCTCTTTTTTATATCAATGAAATTATATTTACTTATAAAAAAAAAAGAAGAAAAAAAGACTGAAATCACCCTTATAAACTGACATGGAATAAGACAAGCAATGATATAAGAGTCTCCAAGAGATGGATGTTCTCCTTTTCAATTAGGAAGAAGTTCTAAGATTCAGTTTGTTGTGATGTAGTGAAGATGGATGCATACCATTTGTTGGTATGACCTTGGTAGTATGATAGGCACACCAATTATGATGGAAGGAAGAACACCTACAGCCAATTCAAGGATGGATAGCAGTACACCCTACTGTCCATGAAAGAAAATGTGATTCTTAAAACTCCTACTACTATGCAGCCTAGTTCTTTGCTAGTTGTCAAGAAATTTGCACAAGAAACTCTGGCAACTAGTTTAGTTTACATGCTATTGACTGCATTAGAGTTAGATGCTATTTCAATGCCTCAATCTATTAAGGAATTGATCAAGTCATTTGAGGATGTCTTCCCTAAGGAATTATCTATTGAATTGCCTCCTATGAGAGACAAACAACATGCCATTGATTTCATTCCAGGTTCTGCATTACCTAATAGGGCTGCCTATAGGATGACACCAACGAAAAAGGATGAACTAAATAGGAAAATGTAAGAACCATTGGACAAGGGATGCATTAGGCCAAGTATTAGTCCATGTGCTAGTCCAACCCTTTAACCCTCGAGAAGGATGGCAGTTGGAGGATATGTGTTGACAGTAGAGCTATTAACAAGATCACAATCAAATATAGGTTTCCCATGCCTAGGCTAGATGATATGCTTGACTGCCTAGCTGGTTCTAAAATCTTTTCCAAGATAGATCTTAGCAGTGGCTATCATCAATTAAGGTTAAGCCAGGGGATTAGTGGAAGATTTCCTGTAAGACTCATGGTGGTCTATATGAGTGGTTTGTCATGTCCTTTGGTCTTACTAATGCATATGCTACTTTCATTAGGGTAATGACTCAAATGTTGCAACCTTTGCTTGGTGTATGTGTTATAGTTTACTTTGATGATATATTGGTATATAGAAAGACTTTGAATGGTCATAGGAAACATTTGCAATCTTTGTTTGAGTTACTAAGAAGGGATAAGTTCTACGCAAATACCTAGAAATGCATCTTTGCAGTAAGGTAGGTTTTCTTGGGTATATGGTGACTAATAATGGAATTGTGATTGATGAGGGGAAGGTTAATGCCATTCTAGATTGGCCTGTTCCATGATTAGTGGTTGAGGTAAGAAGTTTCCGTGGGTTAGCAACATTTTATAGGAGATTCATTAAAGGGTTCAGCACAATTGCAGCACCACTCATTGACTGTTAAGCTGTCTATTATTGCATGGGATGAGGCCAAGCAACAAAGTTTTAAGGCCTTGAAACTGTAGCACCGGTATTGTAGGCTCTTGACTTTGAAAAGATCTTTGAATTGGATTGTGATGCTTCTGGAGTTGGCATAGGGGGTGTTCTCAGTCGAGAGGGTAAACTGGTGGCATATTTCAATGAAAAACTCAACTTCGCCAAACTCAACTATTGCACCCATGATGTGGAATTATATGCCATAGTACAAGCAATAAAACATTGGGAGGACTATTTGGCTTACAAGGAATTTATACTCCCTATGGACCATGAGGCTTTTAAAAACCTCAACAGCCAAGCAATCCTCAACAAATGACATGCCAAATGGGTTGTCTACCTACAATAGTTCAACTTTAGCTTAAGGCACAAAGCAGGAGTCCTTAATAGAGTTGTAGATGGTCTTAGCTAGAGGTCTTCCTTGTGCAGACGTACAACACAGTTAAGGGCTTTGAGGCATTAGTGAGCATTATAAAGAAGATTCCAAGCTATTTCAGATTATGCTGAATTTGAACAAGGCAACAGAGCTGACTGTCCTGGATTCAACCTACAGGATGGCTATTTGTTCAAATGCATGCTCCTTTGTATTCCAAAATGTTCTCTCAAGCACAAGATTCTTCTTGAAGTGCATAACCAAGGCCAGTTTGGGAGAGAAAAGACATTGCAACTACTACAGCAACAATTCTATAGGCAAGGCATACTTAAGGATGTGGGAAGACTAGTTTAAAGATGCATGATCTGTCAGATAGGGATGTCAAGTTCCTTGCCCATTTCTAGAGGACTTTTTGGAGGAAAATTGGTATTGACTTGCTGTACAGTACTAGTTTTCATCCTCAAACGGATGGATAGACTAAGGTGATCAATAGGAGCTTGGGCAGCCTTCTAAGGGTATTTTGTGAAGGACAAACTGAAGGAATGGGAGAATCTTTTACTTATAGCAGATAACTCATCTACCAATAGAACGACTCAACACTCTCCCTTTGAGATTGTTTATGGGATGCAACGAGCTAGTGTTCTTAACTTGTCAAGATTACCATTACCCAAGAAGGAGCATTCAAAAGCCACTGTATTAGCCGACTTTGTACAATAGCTACATGCAGATATTAAGAAGAAGATAGAGGCCAACAAGGCTAAGTATAAGGCACAAGCTTACATGAAGAAAAGGCAAGTGATTTTCAAGGAAGGTGACCTAGTATGGGTGATATTGACCAAGAAGAGGAACCCTGCTGGACCTTATACTAAGTTGCAGCAAAAGAAGATTGGTCCTTGTCCTATACTACATAAGATCAATGACAATGCCTACCTAGTCAAGCTACCTGATCGTCTATGCTTTTCTTATAGTTTCAATGTACATCACTTGCAACCCTATCATGCACCAGATCAGCTTACCACAAGCCACACTTGATGAAAAGTGCGTTCCAAAGAGGGACAATCCTAATGCAGTTGATTTTTAAAGCTAGCTGTTATTGATTCTTATGTTGTATGATAAGTAGTTCATTTTACTTGTAATAGCCCTTATCACTTGTAACAGAAAGTTAGTTAGCTAATGGGTTGTTAGTGATAAGTGCAATAGCATATTAGTTAGTTAGAGAAGTTTGTTAGACTTTGGCTAATCACATGGCAGCCACATGGTGGGTTTTTGTAACTAGCTCAACAAGTTGCTTATGTAACTATAAATAAGCAAGGCTGCCCTCATGGTAACAAGTTGAATATTGAATCCAAGAAATCTTTGCCTATAAGATATTATTCTAGGAATGTGTCTCTTGAAGAGTTAGTTCATTCTTTCTTTTCTCTAAGCAACTTAACTTTTTAAAATAGCCTTCCTTTTCACTGATTTCCTCCATCAAGACCACCTGTTCCTTCAATGCCCTTTTGCCTCTTATTTGTGTTCCTTTGTTTTTAGTTTATTTGGTATATCCTGTGTTGTGGCAAAACAAGTAGTTGATAGAATAATAGAATCTTTGAAGGGGAGGAGCGTTCTATTATTGAGTTGGAGCGCATTTTCCTTCTGTCTTTATTCTAATAGAGGACGGCTTTGAGTGGTCTTGCCATACCCTCTGTTTTAGATTTCGTAGATTTATGTAATTTTTAGTAGGTTTTTGCTTTCTTTGTACACTCCATGTGTATGAAGGAAGTTGTTTTCTTGTTCTTGTATTTTTTTGTATTTTCAATGAAGTTTTTTATTTACCGATCAAAAAAAAAAAAAAAATCTTTCCTTATTCACTGTCCATAAGTCTGTTGGTGATAGATTAGGAATAAATTAAGAAGTAGAACAAATTCTCCAATTTGTCCTACGTTAGTTTGCTTAAGAACGCATATAAACTTTGGGCAATTCTTACTGATTATAGCTCATATCCAAACATCTGACTGGTGAATGCAGCACCCATGAACTTCAGGCAGAATCTTGGGCAAGAACATGGTTGGCTCCCTGGTAAGATGGTCTTCCCTAGAAGAAGAGTTTTGTACTAGACGGTGAAGATGAAGGAAAGGGTTGAAACGAAGTACAAACCTTTAATTGGATTATAACATGCTCTACAATATTTCGTTGCTGACTTGCATAATGTTTTTGTGGAGAACTGACAGATTTTGGGTTCTGTTTTAATTTCTAATCATTGTGCAAGCTGGATTAGAAGTAGATTTCCTTGTGCTATTTGCAAGCTAGATATCGAAAAAGTACATGACCATGTGGATTGGTACACATTCTGGTTTCTTTGGCAGTAGATTTCCTAAGTTTTTTAATTCGTATTGAGATTTACAGTTGGATTGTGAGATAAACAATTATCCTTTCTAGTCAAGATCTCTATTATCACTAACCTGGTTTGGTGTGATTTATTATTGCTATAGTTGATTAATGGAGAAAGAATGTATTGGTTATCTTTTCCCAGTGTTAAATACAGTGTGATCTTTAACAATTGCTGTGCTTGCTCATTTTCATGCTTACTCTCATTAACAGATGTGTTTAATTGTTCATTACAGGGTTACTGTAATTTTCTCCCAGAAGAAAAGTTGCTGCAAGCAGTAGAAGTTGGGCAGGTTGTTTACTTCATTTAAGTATGTAGCTTAATTGCTACATTGTTATTATTTCTATTTTTCTAGTTTAAAGAACACAATGCTAAATAGCCTATTGGGTATTTTTTGGTCAAGTTTTTAATTTGATGTTTTAATTGGCTTGTCTTGCCCCTTTACATGTCTAAGTTGCATGGCATTGTCTGTTCTTTTAGACGTTTTCTAATGTATAAGCAAAGAGGGTCTCAATCTAAATTTGACCCAAATAAATGAATGAGGGTCTCGATAAGAACTTGACATTGACTATATATATAGAGTGGTACATCATAAATTGTACCGTAAGGCAGCACCATGCATCTCTCCTAGTCTTGTTTTCCACAAGCTAGTGACATTTCTAAGGGAGCACATGTCAACATTGTGGATTATAACTTAGTCTGGTACATTTGTATTTAATTGTTTGGACAGAATTGTGCTAGCAGTTCATGCTTTTTAACTTCTCATTGGTTAGTTGATTATTAAAGTACTTTCTCGATGTTATGTGGTGAAGCTTATTGGGAAGTTCTTGTTTTGACCCTATGAGTTGTAATTGATCTAGAAGTCATTTTATTAAGAGTCATTTTATCTTTTGACCTGCTTTCTTTGTAAAATATAATTTTTTTTGAAGTGTATACCTTGTCATTTCTAGAATATTTGCAACTACCTCAGGAAGTGAGAGTTTAATTAGCAATTGTTTCTTCTAGTGAAGTATCCCTCAACAGCAGATGAATCTGCATAGATGGATAACTATTTATCTGTTTGCTAATATCAGGATGCAGTACGAGCAATTTGCAATGAGGTGGAGGCTTTGGTTAAGAAGTGTGGGAAACCAAAAATGCTTGACGCAATCAAATTACCTCCTCCTGAGCTATATAAGCATGTGGAAGTATGTTTTATATCCCTTTTATTTAATCAATATCATCATCTTTCTCTCTCTCTCTCTCTCTCTCTCTCTCTGACAAGTATTAATTTAAATTTATTGCATACTTTTTTTCATTGGTAAGTTACACATGCACCTGATGGGTCTTGAAGTCATGACCCCCACCCTCTATCTAGAAGGCTAGAACTTGTAAGGGTAGCTGCCAGTTGAGCTAGAGCTCATTAGCATTTATTGCGTACTTCTTAAAATGCAATTGTAATCAGGCAGCTTACTGAAGAGTGTATTTGGTTTTTCCCTTAATAAATTTTTTTCCCAATGTTTTGTGATGTGGGTGATAAATGTAAATTTTGAATGATGGATAATGTATTGGAAAGGTAATGTATTTTACAAGGATTGTATCTTTTACAGTGTTTTATTAACTGGTAGCATCTGGTATGTGATTTGCAACGCCTCTTGTTTTTATAAACTGGTCAAAGGGTATAGAAGAAGCCATGTTATTCATTATCTCAAGCAGCTGTTTTCCCATTGATATTAGTAAGAACAGCTCTTTTTTGTCATGATGTTGGATTGTGTCCACATCCCCCCCCCCTCCCCCCAAAAAAAAAAAACAGGAGACAGGAAAAAAAGTTTCTTGCTCAAATAATTGTTGCTGCGGCACCTACAAGTTGCACCATTTTAGCAAGGTGGGGTTGGATGGGGTGCTACTGGGGGAGGTTAAAAGTCACCGCTTGTTGAGGGTGAAGCTTCTCATGCTAGCAGTGTTGAGGCATTCTTCATAGGGCACCAACATGAGTGTTTGTGGTGGTACTGGTGCTCATGTGAGCCTTTGGCAAAGGATATGGACTAATGGACTTGGGTCCGAGGGTGGGGTTTATTTTTTTAAATGGCGGAAAAGTCTCCTTAAGTAGATAACTGATGTGGATTCTTCTATGCCATAGGATTGTTTGCAAATGTGACATGTTATAAACCTCATACTGGATACTACTCGTTAATAACAAATTGGCATTTTTACTGGAGGTTCTTTGAAATTTGGCTGTCGTACTTGGGGATGCTCTCCAAGTAGTTAGTCATTGTCACAGCCAGGAAAACATTAATCACATTTGCATGATACTCCCCGTAATTGCTTTTATAATACAGATCAATCTAGTACGTGCTTAATTTGGGATTGACACGTATTTGTGTGATGCATTTACATACCAAATCATTGTTAACTCACATTCCAAATCCTTGGAAAATTTTGGTATGAGGTTCCTCAATTTCCTTCACTTATATTCTTGATATCCTTGTAGTTAGAATTGTAAAATATGAAGATTTAGGGTTACGTAAGAAGAATGAGGAAGAGAAGAATAGAGAGAGACATAGAGAGAGAGGAAAGAAAGAAAAGGTCTAGGGCATAATCAATTAGGCCCACACCTTAGCATATATTTATATTAGGGTTTATAGCATGATTACAAAAATACCCTTATTAATAAGCTAATATAAAAATAACTAGAACTAATGAGACTTGTTTTGTGTTACATGCAATGCCAACAAGATACATGGTGCTGCTATGTTAGTTTTGGTACTATTTATCATGACATAGGGAGCTCCTCAAAAGGAATTGTACACTTTTGGTGTAACTAAACAAACACCTGCCCTAAGGGACTAAACATTCCAAACCATGGATGACTCACATACCAAATCCTTGACGTGAGATACCATAATGCCCCACAATCGATAGTATCCAAAGACCAACACTTAATCTTGTATGGGATTAGGTTCCATACAATATAGATAACTATTTAGAAAACATTGTCATACTCTAAATATAACTGTAAAATATAATTTATGCAAACCTCACACGAACAGATGCTTTCTCATATATATATATATATATATATATATATATATATAGAAATTATAGCGTTCACAATTAGTATACACTCCAGAAATTTAATTCATGTATTTATGGTCAAACATTAAATGCACAACTCAAATATGAAGGCAAGTATTTCTATGCATTTTAGGTATCACACACATGCACATCAATTGCACAAATTATGTAAGATTGGGAGAGAAACTAGGGTGTTGGATCCAAAAGACCCTTTTATGTGGTTGGTTTCAATTTTAAAGCTTGATCTTAGCTAGACTTGTTTTTCTAGGATTTCGTTTCAATTTCTCCATCCTCGATTATTTCTATATCTTTTTCAGTACTTTGGATAATTATAGTTTTTGGAATATGAATTGTAATTAGTGGTAAGTATAATAATTCACCATGTGCAGGAAATTGCTGGAGATGAGTTGGTGAAAATCTTGCAAATTAGGAACAAAATACCTAGAAGAAAAGCTCTCACATCATTGGAAGAAAAGGTTCTGACTATACTTACTGAAAATGGTTATGTCGAAACAGATACAGTTTCAGGAGCTGCTGAAACATTACCAGATTTATTTGAGGATGAGGATGAGGATGAGGAAGTGGTTGTGGATGGTGAAGTAGATGAAGGGGATTTTCATATAAAGCCAAATTCACGAAAGTCTACGCCCTTGGTAACATACAATTATAAAGTATTTATAGAATTGATGATGTTGAAATTTTAATTTTCCTTTATGGGTTAACAATTTAATTCTTTTTTTTTTTTTTTTTTTATTGTTGTGAGGTTTTTAGAAATTTTTATTGATGAATGAATTATTTCTGATCTATCTTCTATGTTGTTAAATTTATAAATAGAATATTGTGATGCAAATTTCAATTGATTACAATTATTGTTCTTTTCCAGCTTTTTTCTGAGGTAGATGTGAAGCTAGTTTTTAAAGAAGTAACATCAAAATTCTTGCGAAAGCGCATTGTGGAGGTAAGGTGCTTTCTTTCTGTTAAATAGATGATGGGTACAAAAATGAACATATTTCCCTTCCTAGTAGTGCTGACTTATAATTTGGTGTTAGTAACAACTCCTTCAAGTTGCCATAACTATTACAGAGATGCTGGTTTGCATTATTTTGTGGAACTGATTTGCATTTGCATCATAGGGCTGATAATAATTCTCCAGTCCATGCTAGTAACGTTTTGGTAATCTGAAAGTACTCTGATTTATGATTTGATTGGCTGAATTGTCTTGATCTCTTCATAAAGGTAGGCTTGTACTTAACCTTTTGTAAATATAGATGTCATAAATACACTCTGGTGATCTATATCCGTTTTACTGTTGGAGAAATGAAAGATAAAAAGGATATTGCTCAGAAAAAGAGGTTCTCTTACTATTGATTCCTTATATAAATAGGGTAATTACAATGGGGCAAGACCATTCTTGAATGGGCTAGCTGGTAAGGACACCTCCCCTTAGAAGTTCCTAGAAACTTCCTGACCCCTTCTAGAAGAATGCCAAGCATAAAATACAAGGTACAACCCATAATATTATTATCTTCCTATTTTTCTGACACTCCCCCTCAAACTAGAGCATTTATGTCAGTCATGTAGACAGCTTGGAACATAGAGTGGCAAGCTACTTCAATGTTCCTGGTCTTCTCATGGAATCTACTTCAATGCAACTGGTGGCTGTTGGGGAACCCAATAATGAGCTTTTGTGTATGAGGAAGGAGGATGGGGGTGGTGAGTGCTTTCCTGTGGATCTGAACAACTTGCCCATTTGATCTTAGACAAAACCAAAGCTGGATGGAATGGTGGATTTGGGAAGTTAGAGGCGTCAAGATAGGTGTTACAACTTGCCTCCTGAGCATGAGGATAAACTGTTTAGCTTGTTAGGTGTGAAAAGCCCTTGAATTACCCGGTAACTGGTTCTGGCGGGTGGGGTCAGTTGCTCGTAGGAATTTGATTAACTGTGAGGATTGTTGTATAGTATGCTTTGTGACGTGCAACTAATCTGAGTGAAGTTCTCCTACGTTATAACAATAAAAAAATAAAGAAGAAGAAGAAGAAGATAGGTATTACAACTTAGAACAGATGCAAAGGTTTAATGTTGTCTTGGGCATCCCTATTCTATTAAGGGATTTCATGACGAAGTATTGGGGTATTTTGAGAGTTGAAAGTCATTGGAAAACTGGTCTTGGGGGTTAGACAGAAATGCCATAGTTCTTCAACAAAGGACTTAAGGCAATGGAAGAATTTAGAGTCCTGTATAAATTATATGCAAGGAGTGGATTCTGTAGAAGAGCCAATAGGGTTAAATGATTTGAGGAAGAAGGAAATAATCAAAAACCGCGGGAGGGTTGTTGATAAGGTGGGATAAACGAATTGTGGAAAGGGTTGGCTTCTGCTCTGGGGGATTTACTTTGTTCAGTTTGTTGGAAATATTGAGGATAGCTCTGAATGGGTTTCTTGAAGGGGTTTATGAGCCAAACAAAGATAGGGAGCTTGGAAAGTTATGGGTTGATCTAATAGAAGTAGTAGAGAAGTGGGCTTTTTGATGGGTGGCAGGGCACTTCAATACTGTTCGCTATTCTCATTAGAGAGCTAGAGCTGTCAAATTTACTGGAGCTATGATGGAATTATTAAACTTCATTGACAAGATGCATCTAACAGAATCTGAAAGGGGTTCCTGCGCATGACATACAACTAGTATATTCCTGCTATGTCCCGGAAAGATAGATTCTTGGTTTCTACCAAGTGGAAGGAACATTTTAGGGATTCGCAGAAACTGCTGACCTGTGTCATATCTTTGCTCAAAAAAATTTCAACTTGTATGATAAATTTTGTTGACATAATTTTGCAATTTTTTTTAGAAAGTATAGAAAGTAATAGGGATTCTCATTTTAAGTTCTATCTTGGTTCAAATCTTCATTTTATTACTTTGTTGTTGGGTAGATAATATAAGTTACCATTATTAACACACAAACCAAAATAAATTGACCAACAATTTAATAATTTTATGGTCAACTTTTACAAATGAAATGCTTTGTCAATAACATTGTCAACAGTGACAGCAACCAATAGATAGTCTAGGCAAAGTATAATGATAAACATATCATGATTATCTTATTTATGAGTCAAATGAAATGGGCAAGAGAAAGAACGCTGCAAATTATTAACCGTTTGAGTATATGTAGTTGCTAAACATCTCCAAGAACACATGTAAAATAGCAAAACTGAATGTGGGAGAGGAATATTACTTGATAACTTGAGATTGAGGAGATTGGATTTTGTGGATTTTGGAGAGGAATAGAACTTTTGGCTTGTCTTGGGTCATACCTAGATCGATTCCAGATTTGCTTTTTGGCTGGTGGAATTGGTTGGGGAAGCACTCATCTCAGATTTGGAATTTAGTTCCATTGGGCATCCTATGGTGTGTTTGGAAGGAGCGGAATCGGCGGGCTTTTGAGAATTTGGATAGCACCGGTGATCAGTTGCTTGCTTCTTTTAGTGTGACTCTTTTTTATTGGTCTAGGGCTTGGGGACTCACGACTAGTGACTCTCCCCCTTCTTTTTTTAGCTCACTTTCTCTTTTGTAGTTTTTCTGTTGTTTGGTTTTCTTTTTTATTTTTGTTCTGAGTTCTTCCTCTTGTTTTTTCTAGGTTTGCTCTATGTTCTTCATGCATAGAGTAGCCTTTCGTGTACATATATCACTCTTACTTATCAAAAAAAAAATTACTTGACTAGAACTTCAACCAATTAATACTTTGACTCTCTAAGAATTGCAGAAAAAAAAAGGTCTCTAAGATTTGTCCCATTCTTAACTGTATAGAGGTCAAATATCTCAAAGCATTCTTCTACACCAAGGCGGCAAATTAACCACCCCCCCCCCCCCTGGTGATTGATTTCCAATCAGCAAGCACATTTGATAACTTCCTTCTGGCATTAAATATTCTTCCCTCCCTTACATAATAGTGGGAGCTTATGTTAAACGCTGACAAAATCAATAAAAAAAATATATTTACTGCTTACAGCTATATAAACATTCAACAAAAATGCTACAAAAAATTCATAACACTATCATTTCATACAGATATAACCAAACTTTTTGAGTGAGCTATTTAGAGTAAATATAGATCAATATCCAAAGGGCCATCCAAATCCAAGTTTTAGTTTGACATCCAAAACAATCACAAGCAAATTAACCTTATGTTTGAATGGAGGGAGAGTAGAGGGGAAGGTCCGATTGCCTTCCTCTCGTCTTTCCTCATCTCCCTTCATTCCAAACATACCCTAAAGCTCAACTCAAGATGAACAAAAGTATCCAAGATGGTCGGAATCCAAGTTTACAAAAATGCATTTATGAGAATGTCACATATAAAAAAATCATTAAAAGAAAACTCATATTTATGCCAGCAAAATGAAACTGGCCTTCCTGTTTTAGTAAGCAGCATTCTCTCTATCTTTATGCTAGAAAATTGAAACTGACCTTCCGTGTCTGCAAGATATTTATTATGAGTTAAGATGCATGGATAGTGAAAGATCAGGGAAAATTAATGTATTAATTAGAAAGAATGTTATGCATTAAAATGAAAATCTGAAACTGATAGTATGGAGCAACCTCCTGGAAGTTCATACTTTGTTCTGTAGTCTTTAAATTACTAAAAATTATTTAAGTGGTTGGCTATATTTGATAGAATTATAGTTACTGAGTTTAAAAGGTGGAAGATTAGGAAAGAACAGACAGTTTTATAGTAGCTAAACTGTAATTGAGGGTTATGTTGTTGGTATTTCTTGATAGAAACTATTGTTAAGAGCTGAGATCTTATAATGAAGGTGCATAGTCAGCAAAGTTTAAGGTGCAGACTGCAGACCAATGGTAGTTTTAGGTTTAAAATATTGGAAAAAGTAGGGTAATTTGAGGCTGTACATAATGTAACTGCTGAATACTTGAGAGAAAAATATAATTGCAGCTGAGTAGAATTTTTTATTTATTTTTCGAATGCTACAGCTGAGTAGAATATTGAAGAAGTGTAGCAGAGGATATTTAATTAGGATTAAGGCTTAGTTGAGTTGAGTTGAGTTGATAATAGTCAATAGAAGCTGAAGGAATGTCTCGAATTCCTCTGAGAGCTGTTCATTCAGATTCATCAATAGCTTGTTATTTTCTTCTTGAGGCGGGTTTTCATACCTAGGATACCTTAGGCCTGGCTTCTGGGTTTATTAGGGCTATGTCAAACAATTTGGATCCTTTTGTCAACTTAATGTGACTGATGCAAGCAAGTTATTTCTTAAATGATTTTTTGCTGCACTTGTTACAGGGTGGTAGAAGAAGTGATGGACGCGCCTTAGATGAAATACGTCCTATAAACTCAAGATG
Organism: Castanea sativa; assembly: GCF_040712315.1. Lineage (NCBI taxonomy): Eukaryota > Viridiplantae > Streptophyta > Magnoliopsida > Fagales > Fagaceae > Castanea > Castanea sativa. Next base: position 31,447,078 of record NC_134021.1, on the reverse strand, counting down.
TGGATTACTTCCAAGGGCACATGGAAGTGCTCTTTTCACCCGAGGGGAAACACAGGTTTGATGCAATCTAATTTTGACTTTGAATACAAGCCTTCATGATTACCCGCTAATGTTTATTTTCCTGCATGTGTGTACATGGAACTCCTTTCTTTCCTTTTCTCCCCATCGATACAAGTTTATATAAAAACATCTTTATATGATTAACAATTGAGTGTGTGGGTGTGTATGTTCATATGCATGTGTTGCGTGTGTGCATGGGGATTACTCCAACCCACTGAGTAATGTTGCCTTTCCTAGTGTTTGATTCTTTAAAGCATTTACTTCTATCCACTTAATCATATTCTTCTTAATATTTGTTACTAAATAAATGGGGAGTAATTGCACTGAACAAACAGAAAGAAAAAAAATTAACATGTGCTAAGTGCTGCCTCTTGCCCCTTAAGGGAGATTTTGTAGTTCAACAGTAGGAGGGGTGGGTTTTGGGCATATGACTGCACTGAAGAAAAAAAAAGAGATCAGAAATAATAGTAATTGTTCTGTGGTTTGACCCCTTTATAGTTCCACATTTAACCCATGTGAGGGGTAGGTATGTGTTGAATTTTGTAGAAATTTTATGCTAGATTAATTTGATTTTCCCTAATATTGATTTTATTATACTTAAATAATAATATATGGACTACAAATATCTGGACAATATTTTCCAACGCTCTCCCTCAAGCCTAAGCAAAGATATTGCATAAGCCCAGCTTGCTTAGAATGGTATGAAAAACACTACATGCGACTCCTTTAGTTTAGAATTCTTCTAGTTGCTCTCCTATTTACATCAATGGAGTACAAATAATGTCATAATCTAGCTTCTCCTTGATGAAATTCATGCCAATGTCAACATGCTTAATCCTATCGTGTTGTACAAGATTGTGAGTAATATTAATAGCTACCTTGTTTTGATAATTCAATCATATAGGTTTGATGCAATAATAATCGTGGTTGCTGGAACTGATTTAGAGCAAATAAGAACAGGAGAATAGAAAGCGTATACGGAAGAAACAAACCCAAAATATGGCTTTAGAGAATGCTTCTCTAAAATATGTATTTTAATGAGTAAAAGATTGTCTACATTAACCCATACTTGACATATAAATAGCACTACATTCTCTAGTGACAATAATTACTCTCCCTACTTCCAAGATCATGCATTCAAAAGGTCATGAAACTCACATTAGGACGTATTGACAGACTTAAAATTCTACACAAACTACAACATAAGGGAATAAATAATAAATTGAACAGCCTTCAAGAAATATTAAATACATTTTTGAAAAATCATATCTAGCAGGCTGTATCCGTCTCCCTTGATTTTAGAAAGCTTGTCCTCGAGTTCAAGTTTAGATCCATCCCCCAATCTATTGCAAGTCTAGTCATTCCTTTCCATACTTTTTTTCTCAGCTATAAAAGTGGAACCGACATGCTACTGGTCAATCTTTTCTCGCTCATGATAAACCGTGCTAAACGAATTGCCATTTGTAATTTGTTTTTCCAAAGTGTAGCACATGAGACAAATGCTAAGAACAAATCAGCATTGTTATGGGCATAAGCTAGGGGCAAATCAGTAAATCAATGTATTCATTTATATAAATAATATTTAACATGTTATGGTAATTAGTTTGATAAACCTGATACATGTCTTTCTCCCACAAGATGGCATCAGAGCAAGGTTAGCGACCATCTGCTGGTGTGAAAGTCGTGTGAGTAGTCCTTTTCATTTAGTTCACTTTGATATTTGGGGTCCAAACGTCCAATAAACACTCCTTATTAGGATTTAGAGATTTTGTCATTTTTTTTTCATGATTATTCTTGGGTCACCTATCTTTAACTTATGAAAGAAAGGTTTGAATTGTACTCAATTTTCAAATAATTTTTTATGGAAATAAAGACTCAATTTAATGCTTCACTTTGTATTTTTTAATCTGATATTGCTCGTGAGTATTTTCGTACATCTTTGTCTCAATTTTTTGATGATCATGGTATTTTTCACCAATCTAAAAAAAAAATAGAGGTCCTGAATGCAAAATGTGTTATTTGTTAGAGGTCACTTGTGCCCTATTGTTTCATATGCGTGTTCCCAAATTAGCCCATACTTGATAAATAGCACTACATTCTCTAGTGATAACTTTCATGATAATTACTCTCTGTAGTTCCAAGATCTTGCAGTCAAAAGGTCATGCAAGACTTTTGACTCAAATTAGGACGTATTGACTGGCTTAAACACAAACTACTACATAAAGGACTAAATAATAAATTGACCAGATTTTAAGAAATATTAAATACATCTTTGAAAAATCATATCTAGCTGGCTGCATCAAGGTTCCTGTGTGTTAGAACCAGCTCTTTTTACATCATCCTCACCCAAAGTTCACATTTACCATAAGCCATTGCATGGAAATTAGCCTCTGCACTAGACCCGACGACAATTGCATGTTTCTTGCTTCTCCAAAAGACCAAATTTTCTCCATCAAAGGTGCGATACACCAAGGTGGATCTCCTATTAGTAGAACCTACCCAGTCAGGATCTGTATAGGGTTTTACTATTAAGAGCATTAGCATCAGCTGTGCTATGCCAAATGTCATTTTACCACCCCAAAACCTACTTTATTTTATTATACAATTGCATTTGACATTACTCCATACATCAGGTGTTCTATTTTTCCATTCAACACATTAAAATAATATATAAACTACATTAAAATAACATTAAAATAAAAACTCAATTTATTAAAAAAAATTACAAAACAAACCCAAAGCCTCAGTCCCTACTACCCCCACAAATCCACAGCCCACTACCACTCCACAGTCCACCACCACCTCATCCCCACTAGATTAGAACCCACCGCCACCACTACCACAACCACAAACTCACTACTAGCAACCGTCGTCCAAAATCAACCCCCAACCACCACAACCCACCAAAACTAAATCAACCCAAAATGTAAAACAAAATCCCAAAAAAAATAAAAATAAAAACACAACCAAATTAAAAGTAGAACAAGCTGGTAAGAGAGATGGAAGATCGGCCAGTGGTGGATGCTTTTTTTGTGGTGGTTTCTTCAGACTAGTGGTGGTGGGTTCAGATCGGTGGTTCTACAAAGCGGCTTCAAATGATGGCTGAGATGGGCTTCAAGCGATGGTGATGGCTTCTGGCCTGGGTTTGGTCGGAGAGGGAGGCAGAGAGGGTGACCAGAGAGAGGAGTGCAGGGAGGAGAGGGAAGAGAGAGAGAGCAGAGACAGAGGCAGACCAAATGAGAAAGAGGGAGGGAAGATAGAGAGTGTGAAGAAAAAATTTAGAAAGAGAGGGCCCACCGGGTGAATAAAAAAACAATAAAAATTTTTCCAACATGGTACAGTGCTGTTCTATTAATAGAAGACACTGTAGCATGTTGGAAAAGAATTTGAGATTTGGAACACCTCATGAAGCAAAGGTTTTGGTGTTTGGTTTGCCAAATGCCAATGCTATATGACCATGATTAGAGAAGAGTAATTCTCGAATAAGAGTGTGTTTCAAATGATATGGTAAACAATATTCATATAATAAACCCGAGGAGCATGCATAAATTTACTAACCATGCTAACTGAAAAAGCAATATTAGTGTGATTGTGAGACAAAATAATCAGTCTCCCAACTGGCCATTGGTATCTCCCGGCCAATAGACAATCTGAATCTTCCTCCAATCTATGATTTTGTTCCACTACCGGGGTATCACAGGCCTAGCTCCAAAGCATTCCAATTTTTCTAAGTGATCAAGGACATATTCACTGTTGGTATATTAAAATACCTTGCTTGGACTTTGCTACTTCAATACGCAGAAAATTATTTAGAGCTCCAAGGTCCTTTAATTTAAATTCCTTGGCCAGATATCCTTTCAATCATTCTATTTCCTCAATAGCATTGCCTGTTACCATATCATCGATAAAAGCAATACGAGTGGTACCCCTATCTAAAGGTGAGCGCTTGATAAAAAATGCGAGCACTCTGAGCCTGCCTGTATCTACAAGCCCCATGGCCTGACTGAACCGTTCAAACCATGCTCTAGGAGATTGTTTTGACTTTTGTGCAATGATTTATTCAATTTGCAGTCCTGTCCATGAGTTGATAGGCTCCTAAACCTGGGGAACATCCATGTAAACCTCTTATCACTGAGGAAGAATTTTTTAGATCAAGCTGTTTAATAGTCCAGTTCATATTTGCTGCTAATATACTCATAGAATTCATCTTAGCCACAAAAGCAAATGTCTCTTGATAGTCAATCTTATACGTCTAAGTGAACCCCTTTGTGACCAATCTAGTCTTGTACCTATCTATGGAACATCAGCCTTGTGCTTGCCCACTATCTTTTTCCCTTTAGGAAACTCAACTAATTCCTAAGTATTGTTTTTATGCAATGCTGTCATTTCCTCAAACACATCATCTTTCCACTTCGGGTCAGTGAGAGCATCCTGTACATTATGATGAATAGGAACACAAGATAACTGGGACACAGATACGATAGTTTGGTGAAATATTTTGACAAGAAATATAATTTACTGTTGCTTTGGGGAAGTGCTTAACGATTGACAATCTACAAAAAAGAAAGGTTTGGATATTGGATTGGTGCTACATGTGCAAGTACAATGGTGAATTGGTTGATCATCTTTTTCTTCATTGTCTAGTTGCAATGGATATGTGGGCAATGTTGTTTGGATTGTTTGGAGTTAGTTGGGTCATGCCACAATCTGTAGTGGGGCTATTAGCATGTTGGCAAGACAAATTTGGTTGTCATCGAAATGGGTATATATGGATGATTGTTCCACATTGCTTATTGTGATGTCTTTGGAGAGAGAAATAGCAAGTGCTTTGAAGATAAGGAGAGGGAGCTATTTTTCTTTAGAACCTTAATAGATTGGTTGGCTACTTTGCGGAACCAATCATTTTTATCTTTTTTTGATTTCTTAGATTCTTGTAATTTTTGTTCTTGATTGTTTAACCCTTGTACACTCCCTGTGTACTAGGGTGTTTCCTTTTTTGATATCAATAAACGTCTTACTTATCAAAAAAAAGAATTTGATATTAAATGTTGAGTGCAAGATCTAATGCTCCTACAAAAGGAAATAGGAGTATCATCATTCTTATTATTATCAGAAGGCAGAAGGAGAAGATATATATATATATATATAAAATAAAATAAATTATGATCAGAAATAGGAATGGGATTAGAGATACTACCTACACCTGAAGAAGTTGATTTATGTGTACTTAGATGGGTGATCTTCTCCTTCTGCCTTCTGAAATACTTTAGTTTGACATTCTTAGTAGGAAAAGGAAACTCCCCTTCAACCCAAGAAAGTTGCTGCTATTCCACGTGAATTGTATCGTGAATCGATTATCGTATCGTATATTGTAAGATATACAAACACCTAACAAAATTTATAAAAAAATATTATAGATATACATATAAAAGATAAATTTATTATAAATTCGAAATATATTTGACTAATGACTAATTTAATCATTACTTATGTAATAATATTTAACAAAGCTAACTAAATAAATCAAATTAATACGTACTTATAACATACACGTTCAAATTGATTAAACTAAAAAATGATAATACATGATATATGAGCCACAATAATAATTTATTTTCTTCATATTCTACATCTTGCCGAATCAACTCCGTCTAAGTCATCGCTGTCATAATGTTCATCATCTTGCGAAATTATTTCTTCATTGATATTTTCTTCATTATCATCAGCATTTACTCTATCTTCTTATTCTTTTATTTTTATAATTTTTCTTATATATATTTTGTCATTCTAGCTTCTTCGACATATAACAATAACAACAAAAATAAAAATAATTATATTGAAAATTAATACCTTATTCATAGTATAGAAAATAAATTTGCAAATATGAAAGTTAAGCGTTAAGTGTGTAGCCCAAATTTTTAGAAGACAGAGAAGAGAGGGAAAACAAAAAACAAACAAAACAAAAAAAGAAAAGAAAAGAATCTTGGACATGTTATTTTATTCAGCTCAATTAAGTAGCCCAATAATTTTGAGTTAAAAAAATCTTATAACTTGTTGGACTCGAATAAAAGCACAAATTTTAATATAAAAAAAAAAATCAATTTTAACCCACTTCTCTATGTAACGTATGATATGTACAATTCTACGAATCATACGATACAAACCTATGTATCGTACGATTCATGAGCACTTCCAATATGGAATTTTTTGTACACAACATGATGCGTATTGCATATCGTATGATACTAACAACTATGTCCTCATTAAGCTATTGAGATTCCATCAGATAAGGCTGTTTGGGTGGTTTTAAGAGTGATTCTTCATGGTTCAACTAACCAAGGCCGGAGAAATCACAAGCAATACACAAGAGTGAGCATGAGGCTCCTCTTCACTAGCTCTCTCCTCCTCAAGAGGAGTTGGGTCTATAAAAATGAGAACAAGACTCAAAGTAAGTAACATCCATGGTAACAAAAAATTTACAAGAGGATGGTAACAACGCTATCCTGTATGTGTTGCAGAATAGCCTAGAAAGATACACTTTAGGGCATGAGGATCTAGCTTACCACATGTGGAGTGCTGAGCATGGGCAATACCGTACAATCAAATACATGATGACATGAAGCAAGTCAGAGGAAGAGTGTGATGATAATACCTCTATTAGTGTCTTGAAATTGTGGACATTTGATTGATGAGTTATGCGGCTATGAGGGTAGCATCTGCCAAATCAAATTTTGGGACATTCATAGTGTTAAAATAATTGTTAAATGATTAAATTTACCATTTTCTAACAATTCAAACTTTTGGGATAATCAACAATTTTTATTTATGGTATTACAGCAGGTAGTCCTAAGCTCAACCTATGTCTTCACTTTACCTCCCATTTAAAAAGTTTAAAATCCCACATATTGGGCTCTTTTATTATGGGGGGAGTTGAGGACACACGTGAGAGTGAGGCAGTTTTAGAATAATGTTTAAATTGTTAAAACTCACTCTTTCCTCATAGATTAAGCTTTTGGGATAACTAATAATTTATCACATAGTAAGCAATAATGAACGTGCAATATCAAATAAATGATGATCTTTATGTTCAGTGACCCCATTTTATTGATGGGTATGCACACAAGATGTTTGGTGAATAGTCCCATGCTCACTAAAGTATGACTGAAGACCCTCATCTCTCCCATTTCAAATCAAACAATTTTAACCAAGGTAACAAGTTGATTTAATGCTATTTTTTGAAAGATGTTAAAGCAAGAAAATACATTACTTTTTTCTTTCAAAAAAATATACCAAGTACTTCGAGAGTAAATCATCAATAAATGTAACCATTGAAAACCAGACCAGGATACCTCATGAGAAGATGGGAGACATCAGTATGAACAATGGTAAATGGATGAAAACTGTTGCTAGAAGGTAAACAAAAAAAGAAAATCATGATGGTGCTTAGTAAGTTCGCAAGTTTCACAAAATTTGAGATATTTAACTTACAAACACAAAGAAGTGTGAATACGTAATAATTGAAATGGTAGATGGCCTAATCTTTGATGCCACAGCCACAACTGTGCAGTGGAGGGATCTAAAAGCCATGATTGAAATGCTCATGGGGCGGAGGAATCGAGGATATAAAGACCATCCTGCTAGCACTGCCAATCATCCTCCACATGTTAAGATCTTGGAAAATGCAAAAGGAAATTACCATTAGTGCAGTTTTATGTGCATAATAAAGTTTATTTATGTTCCTTGTTTCATGTATATAACGTTTTACTTATCAAAAAAATGTATATAATGTTATTATTTTTTATTTCTTACTTTTGTGTTTTACAGTCATTGGCAGTGATTACACTTGGTGATAGACAGATGGCACAAAGAATAGACAACCTTGAGGGTGCAGATGAACTGAAGAGGTTTTATCTCCAGGTCTCTTAATTTTCTTTTGATTTTGTATAATTATATGTGGAGAGCCTCTCTTATAGTTGCTCACAGCTATAAATATATTTGTCAGTCTATTTATGCCCTGAAATTTTTTATGATTTAATATTTTTTGGCCCATATTTATGGAACTAAAAATTGGTTGATTGTCCACCCAATTGTAGGCAAGTCATGAATCCCTTTAAACGTAAAATTTCTGAAGTTATTATTGTTTAATTTAAGATATGTCCAAGAAGAAGGCATGGGCCTTTGGATTTTTCTTCTACTTTGATTTTTCAAACTATTGGTTGAATTTTCACTTATCCCAAACTAACAAACAAACCCAAAAGATATATATATATATATATATTGGTTGAACTTAATTTTTGTTTGAAAAGATGAAGTGAGGTCGAAAATCATGAGATCATGGTCAATTTTTTTTATCTATAAAAATGGTTAGTTGTAATAAAACTTTTGGATTAAATAAGTCAATTCTTGTACAGAAAGAGAATTAATAAAGTGAGGGAAGATTACAGATGATGTCAAGTAGTTATTCTCTTCCACTTCCTATAAATTTTTAGATTTGTGAGCAAAGATTACAGATGATGTCAACTAGTTTAACATGCAATGCTGATTAGTGGATTTGAAGAATAAGAAGTTGCTGACTGCAATAAAATCTGTTTCTGTATGAACCTGTCACCCTTTGGTGCTCTACTGCTCTTCCTTTTATTCTGCCCCTGCATGCATCTTATACTGTATGAATGACTTGATCAAGGTAATTATTAGATGCACCTCTCATGATACTTTGTTTTTTGTTCTTTAATTTTGTTTGTTTATTTTTTTTGTCTTATGGATCTTCTCAATGTGCTGAAGAATCTGCTAATTATCACGTCATCTCTTGATGGATTTGCAACTTTAATATATTACTCCTGGCAAAATGTTAAGAATTTGTATAAACTTTTCAGTACTCATTTCCTCCTTCAAGTGTTGGGGAAGTTGGGCGAATTGGGGCACCTACTAGAAGAGAAATTGGTCATGGAGTGCTTGCAGAGAGAGCCCTTGAACCAGTCTTGCCTTCTGAAGATGATTTTCCTTACACCATACGTGTTGAGAGTACCATCACAGAAAGCAATGGCTCCTCGAGGTGAAAAAGCTTTTTAGCTAATCTGTAAAATAAAAATAAAAATAAAAATCATGTGTTTTTTAGGTTATTCCAAAATTTTAAAGGCATGATCAACTTATGTGATGAATATTTCTGCAGAAAATGTCTTCTTTTACTCTAAGAACTGCCCATTGAATCCTTTACTTGACATGATGGTTTACTCCTTAACATCAAGTTCTATTTTGTAACAGCATGGCATCTGTTTGTGGTGGTTGCTTAGCATTGCAAGATGCTGGGGTTCCTATTAAGTGCTCTATTGCTGGGATAGCAATGGGTATGGTTCTAGACACTCAGGAACTTGGGGGAGATGGAACTCCACTTATTCTTTCAGACATACTTGGATCTGAAGATGCCTCTGGAGATATGGATTTTAAGGTCATATATTCTAGAATATAAGTTATTTACTTATTTAGAGTGTTCAATTGTGTTAGAATGGTTAAATTATTACATTCACGATTTCCTAATAGTTTAAGTTTTTGGGATAATTGGTAATTTATCATGTTATCAGAAAAGAAGTTCAGGAGTTTGATCCCTTTCCCCCTCCTCTCATTCAAAATATTGAAAATCTCACATGTTGGGTTCAATTATTAAGGGGGAGTTTAGGCCCACACGTGAAGGGAAGTGTTAGAATATGGTTAAATGATTAAATTCATAATTTCCTAACAGTTTAAACTTTCGGGACAATTGGTAATTTATCAAATTGATTTCAAATTAAATTTTCTATTAGATTTGAAAATGCTTGTACTGAAGATGTGTTGCAGAATTAATGGAATGCCAAACAATTAAGATCAAAGGAAAATAACATGACGTGTGTGGTAAACAAAATGGTGGTTACAGGTTGCAGGAAATGAAGAAGGAGTAACTGCATTTCAGATGGACATAAAGGTGAGATAGTATCTACACATTCCAATTTATAGCTTCTTCAAAACCTCTCTTTCTTTTGTTGTTTGGTTAGGAGTAACAGCCATTTATTTGTGAATGCAGCATGCTATTCTGCTTCTATCCAACATCCTCCTTAGAATTGTCTGTGTGAATGTGTGTGTATATATAATAGTAATAAAAAAAATGAAAATAAAAACAAAAACAAAATCTTACTTATCAGTTTTTCTTGGAAATTTATCAGTAATGTTCAATAACTATATTTAATAAATAATTACAATTGATCCTTCTATGATAGGTGGGAGGAATTACATTACCCATTATGAGAAAGGCACTCCTACAAGCAAGAGATGGCCGAAAACACATTCTTGGTATGCTCTCTAATATTTATTACAAGAATAAATGAAAACTTATCTCTTTGATTTTCTAGAGGTGATATTGTTGCGAACATGGATGTAATTATTCTGGATTTCTTTTCAAATGGATCTTAACATTTTAATGTTGTAACCAACATGTACAGCCAATAATATAATGTCGGGTAAATTACATAAATGATCCCCAATCTTTACAACTTGTGTCAATTTAGCCCTAACCTTTCGGTGTGTGCCAATTTGGTCCCTACTGTTAAGTGTTGGATGGAAATTGTTGACTTGACAAACGGCCCAAATAAAAAATTATTTCTTTGTCACATCAACCAACACTTGTACAGCCACGTCATATTACATTTAAAAAAACAACTTAATCACATCTATTTCTCTCGTGTGTGCTAGCTCTTTAGATCACCACTCAACACTCCAAACTGCAACCCATAGCCTCTTCACTCATAAGAGAACCAAATATGTGGTATATTCAATCTACTTCGGTCCACACAGTCCATTTTGGTCCAATCAGTCTAATTCAGTCAATTGTGGTTTATTTCAGTTCACTTTGGTCTATTCCGTCCACTTTAGTGATGCTTTGAGGCTTTGAGAGGAGATGTTTATGTAGAAAGAGGAGCTACTTTCATTGACAATTATGTCACATTCTCAACATAATATTACTAGGTTTTTAATAAAATTATATTTTTCATATGTTATTAGTCTTTTTTTTTTTTAATATAAGTGATGAATTTACTGATATCTCTTTCCTCAGGTCATTCAAGTCATATAAAAAATGAACTGTTTGTACGGCGTGTTAACAACAAATTTCAACTCTACATTACATTATTTACAAAAGGGTTCGGTTAATGAGCGCCTTTAGAATATTTGTTAATAAACTATTTTAGAAAAATTTGAAAACTAATACCACTTTCATGAGAAATATAAAAAATAAGAGGTTTTCTTGGACAATTCGGGAGTGGGACTTACCCCAAGTTTGAACACCCATGACCCACCAGCTTGTGTCCTTTGACTCCTTTCCCTTTGTGATGAAACCCAACTCCATTCTTGTCTTGAAGAAAAATGCGAGCTTTCAGCGTTGAGAGAGAGAGAGAAGGTTGGGTTACTAGGGAAAGCGCCTGCTGTTGTGTGATTTAGATTGGTATTGGATTGAGTAGGAGAAGAAATTGTGTAGCCAAAGATATAAAATTCAGGGTTTTGACCTGAACTCTTAGGGTTTGTTTGGAATTCGCTTATTTTGCTGAAACTGAAAACTTTTTGCTAAAAGTACTGTAGATAAAGGTAAAAGTTAGTTGAAATAGTACAGTTGGACTGATGAATAGTATCAAAAAAGTACAGTAGAGCCTATAAATTGTAGCAAAAATAAGCTGACAAATTTCATCATGCCAAATGCACACTTAGTCTTATGCTAAAAGGTGTAGAGGAGCCTCCTGTTGCTGTCCAAGTCAGCATGGGTCCTAAGGTATTCTAAAGCTACCTAATCACACCATTCTTTAATTCATATTTCTAACTCTTGCAATCTATGCAATATCTCAATAAGAAGCTGGGAAGCACGGGTGTGGCTCCTGGAGTGCCGCATCCATGTCCAAGGCGAATCCTTTTTTTTTTTTTTTTTTTCAATTTCCGATTCAGCCCAATAAGGACCAATTCGGTCCAAAATGGGCCGAAACAGCCCCGAATCAGCCCAATTCAGGCCGAAATAAGTGTTTTTTCATTTAAAAAAATAACAATTAAAAAAAAAAAAAGGCAAAATGCACCGTTTGACTTTGGTGTTTTCTTTCCCTTTTTGTTTCTAGTGACACAAGACCAAACACATGGATTTATAATGTCTTTTATTGACCTTTTAATAGTGTAACATAACAGTCACCTCATTTATTGTACCCATATCTCCCATCCGTTTCTAAATCTGGTGTATGGAGAAAGCAGTTTAAAAAAAAAAAAAATCAATAATGAATTGATTTTTGGGCCTAAAGTCAGTAGAAAAACCAATTCAAATCAAACTTCTTATCTAGGAAGCACGGGTGCGGATTCAGTAGAAACTGCTTCCTGTATCACTTTCCTCTTCTTTTTTCTTATTCTATTTTTATTTTTTCAATCTCTTCTTTCCATCTAAACTTCCCTCCCCTTTGAAGGGACTTCAAGGAAAAAGATTAGTTAGTCTCACTATACTCTTTCTTTCTTTGTTTTGGCTTGCTTGGGTTCCCTTACTCAAAAATGGGTTGTATTCTTATGGAAATTTGATTTCTCTGTGGGTCTTTGAATGTGTTGGTGGTGTAAATTAGAAATTTATGTGTTGGTGGACATATTCAAAGAGATGAATGATGAGGTCTAATGAGCGATAAGGCTGGTTGTGGTTTGGATTTTGGAGTGATGAGTGATGAGTGATGAGCTAAAGAGTTAGGGATTTTTCCCCAGGCACTCACATGAGAAACAGACACAATGAAGGTTTTTTTTTTTGGTGTAATATGGTGTGGCTGTACAGGTCATATTACATAAATATGACTGTTGACGCAGCAATTTCCATCCAACACTTAATAGCATGGACCAAATTGACACAAGGCCTAAAGGTTAGGGACCATTTCTGTGATTTACCCTATAATGTACAATATTATATACTGTTTGCAGGAGTATCTCTCTCTCTCTCTTTTGATTTACCCTGTAATTTTTTTTTTCTTTTTCATAATTTGGTGGACTAACGGTTGAATTTTTCCTAGCTGTTGTGAGAAAAGGTGATTACCTTTTTCCCACTCTTGCAAGGAAATTACTCCTATTTCAGAACCAATAATTCCTTCTTCTTCTTTTTATTTCCAACAACTAGAAAAAAAAAAAAAAAAAAAAAAAAAAAAAAAAAAAAAAAAAAAATGGACAGTTAGTCCTCCACCAAATTAAAAAAGAAAAATTACACTGTATTAAAAAAAGAGAGAGATACTCCTGCCAACTGTATATAATATTGCATGCTAGTTTGCAAGAAAAGACGAAAATTACTCATGCAATTCATAGGTTTCTGGTAACTAACTGCTATTTGCAATCGTATGATAAAACTATGAGCTTCATATGTTTCCTTTAAATTGTAAGACTCAAAATTTGTGCTAATTCTCATCATATTACAAGTATGCTACAGGTTTTTAGTCTACGTACAGCAATTAGCCCTGGTCTCTGAGTTTCTTTTATTTTTTTATCTTTATTTTAAAGCAGATTTTATATTAAAGAAATCTGAGAGGTTTTATCCCCTAGTATACTAGTTATAAAAAAGAAGTTCTCTAGTAAATCACACTCTGGAAGTTTAATAAATCAAGAAATTCTAATAAAGAAAAATGCAGAGACCACCCAATTTATAATCCCTTCACACAAGGTTAAATATAAAGATTTGTGTGTGTTTGTAGATGGCTCCCTTCAATTGCCAATACTGGCTACATATACCCAAATGTCGTCTTGAATATTATTCGAAATTTCTCTTTCACACTTCCTGTATTCTAGATTGTTTCATTTTGGCAATAAAATTGTGACTACTTTAAAATAGATAATAAAATTAGGAAATTTCAATTTCAATTGATTAAAAACTCTTTGATTTAAATTCCTTTTATTTTGAATAAAACTTGAGGGTATTTTTTATTGGTTAGTTACACATGCACCCAATGGATCTTGAATCTACAACCTTCACCCCCCACCATGCTCTTACAAGAGAAGGAGGTACCAAGCTGGGGGATGTTTTGATACATCACATGTTGACTTTAAACCATCTAGAAATGATGTCAGAAAATTATGACTATTAGATATCCAGTGATCATTTGAACATTCCAGGTCTTGATGCCTACAATAGCCTTAGCCATTTTTAACTCTCTTTGTTACATACTTCTTTAAATAACTCTAAATCATTGTTCATATTGAAGAATTTATAAATAGAGTTCACAAAAGTTGCCAGCATTTGAATGCGATGCTCATTATCGTAACTTTTATACAACATTTTTTCTTGGTAAGAGAAAGGCTAAAAGGGTACTTTGACTTTTGATTGCCAATTTAGTGGTGTCAATAATTTACTGTCCTTTTTAACAACATACACTGCATATGAACAGTAGAGCATGTAAATATGATTTCTGTTCAGAAACTATTCATTTTTTGTTCTTTTCTACATGATCATGCGTCAATATATTATCTTCTACATATTTGATTCTCCTTTTAGCTCTCAGTCTAGTCTGTGTAGTCCTGTTTCTTTCAATTTCCCGGGTTCTATAGAGCCATTTAATAAGTGTTTTGTGTTGTCCTATCATTTCAAACTAAAATTAATTTTTTTAATTTTTCTTTAATGTTTGATAATTCAGCTGAAATGTTGAAATGTTCGCCTCCCCCCCTGAAAAGGCTTTCAAAGTATGCCCCATTAATTCACATCATGAAGGTTTGTTTATCACCTGTAGAACTCATTATATTGCTTGGTAAATTAAAATTGATGAACTGCAACATATAATGTATTCCCTCACCATGTTGTTTGTAGGTCAAACCAGAGAAAGTAAATGCTATCATTGGTTCTGGTGGGAAGAAGGTTAAGAGTATTATTGAAGAAACTGGGGTAGAGGCTATTGACACACAAGATGATGGCATTGTAAGATCAGAAGAAGGCTTTATCTTTAATATTTTTTTTGTTTTTGATATTTTAAATCCACAGTTTAGTCTATTTGAGTGTTTTTGATATTTGCTTTTGTAGGTGAAAATTACTGCAAGGGATTTATCAAGTTTAGAGAAGTCAAAAGCTATTATTAGTAATTTGACAATGGTTCCAACTGTTGGTGATATCTATAGGTATCCCTTTTTTCCAGTCAAAAGCTATTCTTCATTTATTAAGGAAAAGGCACTTTCCCCCCTTTATGTTTGGGGTAGTTCACAATTTTCCCCCTAAACTTTGAAACCGAACAATGTTTCTCTATGTGCAATGTCTAAAATACCCTCAACTAAAAAAATATAATACCAAAAATACCCCATGTCAAAACCGAGTAAGTTAAAGATTGAACAAACTACTAACTCCCAAAAATCCCAAACTAACAACTATCAAAGAAAACCATATAACCCCAAAAAACCCACAGGCCCAACATCCCAATCAATAACACAAATTGATTAAAATGAATATTAAAAATAAAAAAAAAGGTTAATCAAGTAGTTCTGAAACCGTATACCTCACACTCTTCCTTTTCTCAAAATTGGTTTAGAGATAGCTCAGTTTTCAAAACTCATAACTCAAACCCAAAACTCAT
This sequence comes from Castanea sativa, assembly GCF_040712315.1. Classification (NCBI taxonomy): domain Eukaryota; kingdom Viridiplantae; phylum Streptophyta; class Magnoliopsida; order Fagales; family Fagaceae; genus Castanea; species Castanea sativa. The sequence continues at coordinate 31,431,449 of NC_134021.1, read as the reverse complement.
AACTCCCTACTCAAACCTCACATTCACTCAAAAATTGCAAAACACTTGTTTGGACTCATAACTCAGTTGCATATCTTTACAACTTTTTGCCAAAACCGTGGACCCCACTCTCTGACACTACCCAGTGTTGCCTATTGTTGCTACCCGCGTCTCATTAACAAAAAATCTTCTTTTGCTTTATTTCTTTCACTATAGCATTCTCTCACTTTTTGATTTCTCTGACTCTCCCTCTTTTCTATCAAAATTCTTTGTCTATCTCTCTTTCTCTGTCTCTCCCCTCTTCACTCTATATTTGATTTTTTTTCCACTCTTCTTTGTTTCTTTCTTAGCTTTCTCTGTCTCTCCCCTCTTCAATCTGTATTTGATTTTTTTTTTCTCTCTTCTCTGTTTCTTTCTTAGCTGTTTTTGGTTGGTTTGAATCAATGGTTATTGGGTTTAAAGTGGTGGGTTGTTTCAGTGGTTGCTAGGTTCGGATTGGTGATGGCGGGTTTCGGTGGTGGTCATTTGGGTGTTGGCTGGGTTTCACAGTGGAGATCTAGTTTAAGTCACGGTGAAGATTGGGTTATGGGTCATGGTGGAGATCGGGTTTGAGATTGGGTTTTTGGGTTTCAGTTGTTTCTCGGTCTCAGTTCTTGTGTCTCAGTTTTAGTGGTGGTTGGTATGGAGAGTGGTGGAGGTGTGGCTTGAATCGGTTGGGGCTGGTTTTGTGTTTCGGTGGTGTGGATCGGTTGTTGGTTTTGTGGGTTGATTTTGGTGTTTTGGTGGTGGCTTGAGTTTCAATTTCACGGTGGTTGTTGGCAGCACTGGGTTTGTTGTGTTGGTGTTGTGGCAGTGGTGGGTTTGGTGGTTTTGGGTTATTTAGGATTGTTGTAATTTTTTTTTTTTTTTTTGGGTGATTTTGGAATGGGTTTGTTGGGATTTTGCTGGAGTAAAGAAATGTGAGAGAAAACGGAGAGAGGGAAGTGAGAAAAAGGGAAAATTTTGGCTAAAATATTGAGGGAAGTGAGATATGGTCTTCGCCCAAATTTGCAATGGTAATATCAAATAGGCTCTGAACTGACATGACAACACACAAGCTATGAGCTCCACGGAGTCCGAATATTTACGTTGGTGCCACTGAGTTTCCTATCTCAGTTTTTGAAAACACCCATATGCTGTTTCCTATTTCCATTACTCTAACTCAAATTTTTGAGTTTTGAGTGATGGAAACAAGGGTTGAAAACCAAGCCAAACAAGAATTTTTTAGTGGGACCCACGTGTTTTGAGAACTCAGTTATGAAAACTGAGTGATATGATCCAAAAACACCCTCTTCCAAACAGGCTCTAAGTCTCTGTCTTGGTCTTGTTCCTAATACCAAAGTTTTAAATTCCCACCATTTCTGAGTAATTTAGTTTTTACTAGTTCTGTTTGCTCCATGTGAAAATCGAATGAAAATAAACTCAAATCTCAAAACTTATATTTTTCCTTACATATCCTTTGTTTGATTCTGTAGAAATGAAAAATTAACTCAAATTGAAGTTTTTCTCTCTTAATTGACTAAAGTGGACCATTTTAACTTCTAATGTAAAGGCCTAAGCTTTATTTTCCCTCTCTTTTCTCAGAAATCAAACAGGTTCCTAGTGAAGGGGTTCACTTCATTATATATAAACTTTTTTTTTTTTGTGGTTATTTTATCGATTAGAAAGCCACCACTGCAAATGCCATTAGCATTATCTGCATCAGCTGCTCTGCTAGCTTTTGCCCTTGCCAATCCATCTAAAACAGAGTCCACAAACAAGTTCAATTTTTGAGATTATGTGGTTTTCTTTGATAGTAATTATTTTGGGGACTTTTGGGAGTTAGTAGTTTGTTTAATCTTTAATTTAACTGGTTTTGACTTGGGGTATTTTTGGTTTTTTTTTTTTTTTTTTAGTTGAGGGTATTTTATTGCACAATGAAATATTCTAGGAATCATAAAATTCTGTCAGATTTAATGCAGAAAATAACGGAATGGGGTCTATTGGGTCATTTCCAGGAGATGGAGGGGGACATTGTCTGGTTTCATAGTTTGGGGGGGAGGAAATTGTGAACTACCTTAAACGTAAAGGGGGGAAAGTGCTTTTTCCCCTTATTTATTTATTTGGGTTCAAGGAAAGACTACATTGATGCAATCATTTTTTTATTTATTTTTCTATTTGATGATTCATAACCCTGATAAAGACGTGCGTAACAAAGGTTCACACATTGATTCTCTAGTGGTCAAATTCCAGTGTGGACTAGGGTCTAGGGGTTCCAACTATTATTTGTGCTTAATTTGTGAGGTTGAGATGTATTTGATCACTTGCCTCTTGCTTTGTAGGAACTGTGAGATCAAATCAATAGCTCCTTATGGAGTTTTTGTTGAGATAGCCCCTGGGCGAGAGGTATATATTTCATCCCAATTTTCTTATAAAGCACAAACCTTTCCATGAGTTGATATTTTAATCTCTTATTGCTGACTATTATAATTGATTTTTTCAGAAATATGTACACACACACACACAATGATAGTTGGAATCCCTTATAAAGTTATATCCTACTTTAACCAGTTTTGTTTCTTGAGTTTCAGGCATGATGTTCCTGTTGTTCTTGCATAGAACAATAAAGTATTTAGTTGATGTGAACAAATGGATGTTATTCTTTTTCTATCTTCAATCAGTGAATAATTTATTTTTGCTTTACTCTTTAAAAATATTATTTTACACGTATTTAGGATTTCTTTTATAGAGGGGATAGGGATCAACAAGGTACCCTCCACAAAGAAATCTCAATTTTCAAGTTTTTGTGCAGGGACTTTGCCATATTAGTGAATTGACTTCAAATTGGCTGGCAAAGGCAGAAGATGTGAGCACATAGTCATTGTTTTCTTTTAATACCCATATACAGAGTTCATGGTAATCTTTTTTCTTTTTTTCTTTTTTTCCAGGCTGTCAAAGTTGGAGACCGTATTGATGTTAAACTTATTGAGGTAATGGCAATCTGCTATTTCATCTCCCCTACCCCCCCCCCCCCCCCCCAAAAAAAAGTTCTAAATATTACATGTTATCTGGCGACTAACAGCTTAACATTTATTTTGTTATCTGCCTTTGTGAGAAACATTGTGTTAGGTACCTCATTGCATTGTATCTCTTACACTTGTATTGTAACTCTAGTGACAGATAGTCCCAATTACCAGTGGATTAGTTAGGAGGGTTGTTGATTAGTGAGTTAGTTACTTAGCTAACTACTATTCTGTTAACTAGTTAGCAATTTTCTGTTAGTTAGCAAGGATTACTGGTATAAAGGGGACAATAGTGGATTGTTTTAATTATATGAATAATATTTCTTGACAATCGCTTGATTGCAATGAACATGATGAGAACCCAAATACCATAAGGAACATACAACAGAACAGATTCCCCCCCCCCCCCCCCCTTCTTCCCTTTGTACGCATTGTGGTGTAGGGTGTTATTGTTGTAGCATTTATTATTCACATAAATCTATCCCTTAGTTTCCACAACATATACTAGATAATACATTGGTTGCATTTGAATATGAATTTAATTTGTGCTCTCACACCAGAACTCAAGTTGCTGTTGTTCTGTTGATCATCTTTTATCTGTAAAGTCCTAGAACTAGTAAAATTTTATGTGTGTGTACACACACACACACACACACACATATATATGACAATTATAAAAGGGAGGAGGGAAATTTAAAATTAAAAAAAAAAAAAAAATTATTAGTATTTTTGAGGTTGATATGAAGGTTTGACATAAATCTCTTTAAATTGTATCTTTAGAAATATATCATTTATTAATAATAAATGCAAAAATGTTAAATGAAATGACTATGGATGTACTGCTATGATGATAATAAAAGGATAAATTATTTTTTAGCAGTTTTCTGAGAAACTTCTGAATATTCTTATCACATGACTTTTCTACTTGATAGAGAGCCTCTACAGCTTTATTGAAAACTTGATCAAATGATCCCTAGCCTCATATATTTTTCTTGATGAAGTTCGCTTTTTCGGGATCCCAACTGCTTAGTAGAACTTCTCTTTGATAATTATGAGTGTGTAATACAGGTAAATGATAAGGGTCAACTTCGCCTTAGCCGCCGAGTACTACTTCCTAATACAGAACCAGATAGTCCCAATGTAAAGCAGCAACCAGATAGCTCCACAAAAGATATAGTGGCTTCTCAAAAAGCACCTGGCAAAGGCTCAGCTAAGAAAGTAGTGAATGTTCCAAAGGATGGTTTAGCTGAAAAGAACATTGAACAACTCGGGGATAAAATTAGCACACCAAATTCAGAAAGTGCCCCTGAGAGTAATCCATCAGAGGATGATGCTCAACTCCCTCAAAAGAAGTTCATCAGGAGATTAGTGAGCCCTGCCAGAGATAGGCCCGATACAAACAAAGACAAATCAAAAAGCAGCAGTAAAGCAGTCAGTAGTGTCTCCAGCAAGGATGAGAATAGTTTAGTGAATGGAGAGGCTAAAATTGGGTAGCAAGTAAATTGGGTACAGATGCATGTTGTTTCCATTTCACATGGTCTGAGTGACAGTGCAAGAGGCTTTATGCTAACAGGAAGCAATGGTAAGAACTGCCTACTTCTATCACATATTAATAAAATTACAAAAAATTTCTTTATAATCCTTTTCTGCCAATTCTATTGGCATGAAAGAGCTACTTATCATTCACTGATTTGGTTCTCTCATTCAAGAGCTGAATACCTCATGTATTGGTCCAAATCTTGCTAATGAGGGTCTATATTTTCTTTTTTGTCCTTCTTTGTCTATTTTTGGGGTGAAGGGATCAAGGTTCTCTAGATTCCTAGGGTACTATAACGTGTAGAGTTATCTGAATCTCCACCCTTCCTTTAACAAATAAAGGTCAAGATTATGCCACATCAACAATCCACTAACTTAACTAAAACTTAATGCTTATAAACAAACAAACCCACTTGCTAAACCAAAATAATTCACAAACTAAAAAAAAAAAAAAAAAAAAATTGACAAAAAAGATTGCCCCTCCCAGCCTCCCTCCCCCCTCGGGCCCTCACAGTAATGGATCCAGATTCTGTGACATTTCTTGGGTATCCAGTCTGATTTTGATGGGTTTGGTGGTGGTGTTTGATTGGAGCTTAGGGCTTGGCTGCGGATTGGGTTTATGACGCCAGATATTTACACCATGGGAGGGGGAGAGTGGAGCTTCAGCGATAAAAATCAAAGCTTTCTCTTAGATTGGCATCAGAGATTACTTGAAGTCTAAGAAATCAGTTTATACAGAATGATTTATTAGTTATTACCATGATTTTAGCCTATTATCTATTTGAAACAAATTAACTATGGCATTGAAAGTTGTGAAATTTTCAACCAGCTCCTGTTGCATCTTTGTTTCATTAGTAGTCTGGGAGTTTACGTTACAATTTTTGTTTCGTTTATTAGAGCAAATTTTTTTCCTCGCTAAATTATCTTGGTTTAGCATGTGGGTTTGTTTCGTTAATATTGCAATTTTTTTGCTTGTTTAGAAGCATTAATTTCCTTTTTAATTAGTGGATTACTGATGTAGTATAATCTTGACCTTTTATTGTAAGAGTAAGAGTGGAGATTCAAAGAACTCCACACGGTAGAGTACCTTAGGAATTGAACTTTTATTGTAAAAGAAAGAGTGGAGATTTAAAGAACCCTACACGGTAGAGTACCTGAGGAAACCTAGAGGATTTGATCCCACACCTAATACCACCTGATAGGCTTAGATAACAGCTGTGTGCAGGCATCAACGGCATTGTTTTGCTTTCCTAATGATGTCTGATGGCTTTCTACTTTTACAACTCATTCAAAGTTCAAACTCATTATTGCATTTTTGTTTTTTGTTTTTGGTAATTTGTTGAGGATTTATAACCAGCCCAAAAGTTTGGGACAATGGATTTGTTATTGTCATTTTTAATTGATAAGTTTAACAAGACCCCAATGAGTTTTGAATCCATGACCTCACCTTTCACCCGGTGTGTTTTTTTCTTTTCTTGTTTCTTTTGATAAAACTTTAGGTCTTCGTGTCAATATTTTTTCATAAGTCTGCTTTATCCCTGGTGAGAAGACATTCATTCACTTTTTTTCCTGATCATTATGTACTGATAAAGGTGTGGACAAAATATAATTAATAGTCAAATTTTCCTAGCATGAAAATAAAAATGCAATTTAAATAAAAATCATGTAAATTTTTACTTAATGGCTGTTAGCTGACTGATGGATGAACGTCTTTGACAGGAAGAGTCCAAATACCATATTTTGCCGGTGGCAAGCATAAATTTTATGATAACCGTAGCAAATTGAACCTTACAGTTATGGCTTTCTGATCAAGTGTTTTGTAAAGGAAGGCTAAGGGGCAAGGGAAATATATTGAAGCAATTGACTTCAATTTAGAATTCCCATTTTTGGTGTTGCGTGTAAAGTGTCTCAGTAAAGTGCTTTGAAGTTAATGGTGCTTCGTCACTTCTGCTTCAACAGTCGCTTTTGAAGCAGTCAAAGAAGAATACTCCTTCCTATTCAATTTTCTTATTTATTGCTAGAATGTAAGAGTACAGCTTCTGTTGATGTTGATTCTGTCATTCTTTCTATTACTATTGTTCCAATGGCGAGAAAACTGTTGTTAATAATGCATTGGTCTCTATCTCTGAACGATTTATTTTCTGATCACTTCCAAAACCCCGGAGCATGCTAGTTATGGCAGTAGCCTTATTTTGCGACTTTCAAGATTGATTTAGTTGGAATTTGTCAATGACGCCCCAACACAATTTGAAGTAGGTTCATTTGCTAGAAGCTGTCTCCATGCTTTCTTGAAAACGTTGATGTTAGAGCAAAACTATGTTCTTGTCAACCACTATTTGGCTTACCTTATAAATTCCGTTCTCTCCTTTTCACTTAACATATAGGCTATGTGGCGTATTTAAGTTCTAACCTTCCTTTATTTTATTTTATTTTTTCATTTTTAGTAGTGTTAGGTAGTCATTGTGACGACTAATTGCAGAGAAAATTACTGGTTAGAATTGAACTTGAGTTTTCTGGTTTGTAAATATAACTAGTTGCTGAACCATGTAGTATAGTTTTGAAAAAATTACATTAAAAGTTTGGTTTGTACTTCAAGTCACAATGCCACTTAAAATACACTCTGATCATCCTTTGCCAATTCAACTAAAATAATGGAATTAAAACAAATGAATGTGCGAATTTTTCAAAAAATTGTTTGTTGGACATGCAAAATTTTGAGCGTTTCTTGATAAATAGCATGTTTTGAACGTACAAATTTATGTGAATTCTTTAAGTAATAGTGTTTGTTAAAAGCACAATTTTTTTTATTAAAAAAAAAATGTGTACGTTGAACGTGCGTAATTTTGAGCTTTCATCGAAACATTGAGTGCTTTTAATGTACAAAATTATGTAAAATCTGAGTAATCGTATTTGATAAATGCACAATTTTTTTTTTGAAAAATTGAGTGATGAACGTGTAGAATTTTGAGTGTTCTTCGAAAAATTGTGTAATTTGCACTACGAAATTATGTGAATTGTTTGAGTCATAGTGTTCGATGAATGTGCAATTTTTTTAGAGAAATTGTGGACATAGAATGTGGGAAAGATTGAGTGTTCTTCCAAAAATTGCTTACTTTGAACGTAGGTTATTATATAAATTTTATAAGTTTTAATAATCATTAAATGCACAAAATTGTGGAAAAATTGTGTTTGTTGGACGTGAAATATTTTGAGTATTCATCGATAAATTGCTTACATTGAACGTACAAAATTAAGTAAATTCTTTGAGTAATAGATTTCATTGAATGCGCAAAATTTTTTTGCAAAATTGTGTTCCTTGGACGTGCAAAATTTTGAGCGTTCCTTGATGAATAGTGTACTTTGAACGTACAAAATTATATAAATTCTTCAAATGTTTGTTGAATGCACAAATTTTAAAAAAAAAAAAAAAAAAAAAAAAAAAAGGTGTATGTGTTGAATGTACATAATTTTGAGCATTCTTCAAAACGTTGCGTACTTTAAATGTACAAAATTATGTAAATTTTTTGAGTAATAGGGTTTGATGAATGTGCAATTTTTTTTAAAGATAAACAATTGTGTGATGAATGTGTGGAATTTTCAGCGTTTTTTTGGAACATTTGTGTAATTTGCACTTAGAAATTTATGTAAATTGTTTGAGTCATAGTGTTCGTTGAATGTGCAATTTTATTAGAAAAATTGTGGACATTGAATGTGCAAAAGATTGACCGTTTTTTGAAAATTTGCGTAATTCGAAGTTCGAACATCCATTATTTTGTAAATTCTTTGAGTGGTAGAGTTTGTTAAATGCGCAAAACTTTTTGAAAAATTATGTCCGTTGGAGGTGCAAAATTTTGAGCGTTTCTCAATTAATAGCATGCTTTCAACGTACAAAATTATGTAAATTCTTTGAGTGACACTGTTCGTTAGGTGAAGGTATTTGGTATTGAATGATATCATGTCAACGGTATCAAAATCTAATAAATGTGAGACATGTCCGAAAAAAAAAAAAAAACTAACTCACTAACAATTGAAAGACACGTGTTAGTGGCTAGTTATTTTTGCACACATATCTCTCGTTTATTGTGTTTTGATACGGATAACGTAGTATTATTTGATACAAAATATTTTTTCGTTCGTTAGATGCACATTTTTTTTTCTTAAAAGTGTGTACATTGAATGTCGTAATTTTGAGCGTTCTTCAAAACATTGCGTAGTTTGAATGTACAAATTTTTGTTAATTCTTTGAGTATTTGTATTTGATGAACAAACAATTTTTTTTGGAAAAATTGTGTGTTGAACATGTGAAATTTTGAGAGTTCTTAGAAATATTGTGTAATTCACACTTACAAAATTAAGTAAACTGCTTGGGTCATAGTGTTCAATCAATGTGAAATTTTTTATAGAAAAAATGTAAACTTTGTACGTGCTAACGATTGAGCATTCTTCGAAAAATAGCGTACTTCGACCGTACATTTTTATGTAAATTCTTTGAGTAATAGTGTTCGTTGAATGCACAAAATTTTTCAAAAAATTGTGTTAGTTGGATGTGCAAACGTTTGAGTGTTCCTAGATAAATAGCGTGTTTTGAACGTACAAAATGCGTTGCCACATGTCATTTCTATGTGAGTCATGATAACTGAAAGACTTTACGTGTGACTTGATTTCATTTGCTAATTATCTACTATTGACACATCATCAATTGAAAATTAATTTGATTACAAATATTTTATCATGATCAACTAGATGGTTGTGAATACATCATAAAATTTTGATGTCTACAATGAATGTGACTGTGTGAGAGAGATATTAAGTGTGTTAGGGTTTTTGGGATTGTGAGTTTGTGCATGTTTGTGACTTGTGAGTTAGTTTGTGTTTGTGAGAAGATTTGTTTATGCTGACGAGTTTTGTAAGTGTTATTTGTGAGTTCTAGGTGTTGTGAGGTTTGGTAAGTGTAGTTATAATTTATATCATTGATATTAGATTTTGGTTGGTGTAGTTTGTGGACATAGTAGGCAAGGATAGGGGCAGCGCTACAGCCAGCCTAGAGGGATCATTGTGACCTAGCCCCCCCCCCCCCACTCCAAAAAATATATATATAATTTTTCCCCCTTAAAATAAAATTTTGAACACTTTGACTCTAAATTATGTTTAAATCCTACTTAATTGAGCTTGAATATAATTATCTTAGTGTTACTTTCACAATATTTTCACAATAATTATACAATAAAGGTTAAGTCACTTTTTTCTATCTACACCCACAAGTAACATCACTTTTTTACATACCTTTAACAACTTACTACCTAGATTTTTTTTGTGGAAGTGTCATGTTAGTAGCAATTTTCTCTCCTGAATCTGGCTTACTTTGCCATTAATGGCAGCATGAAACTATTTTCCCCACGCTTTTCCTTTTTATCGCAAAAAATTACACCACTGAGACCACCAACCAATCTGTATTTACATCTGAGTCTCTTCTCATTCTCTCTATCTCTCTTTCTCCCTTCTATGTTTTCTTTCTGACTAATAAAGTAGTTTGATAAATGCTCTATAGATTTCTAAGTCCTAAAAGTTGTTTAATGTTTGCTTCAATTCCAAGAGAGTGACCACATGTACAGTTAAACAACCATACACTTCAAAATCAAAATTTTATATCAGTTACTTTCACATTTACTAACAATCCTACTCTTAGGTGTGTTACTATTCTTCTTTATTATATATTTTTATTTAACTGATATTGCATATAAATATAAAAAGAGCAATACTAGAGATACAAACTTCCTTACAAAATTTTTTACAAACTGTTGATGTGGTGAGTGATAATTGGTAAATGAAAAAGTAATGCTAGTAATGGGCCTAGCTGAAAACTAGTAATAAGTTGGGCATATCAATAGTTTATAAAAATGTTGTAAAATAGTTTATGACTATAGCATTACTCATATAATAAACTATTATTAATTTGACAAAAATGTACGATTAGTTATTTGATTATATTTATTTATGCATTCAATGATTATTGTCTTACGGATCTTTAAATTATTAATAATTTTTTAGATTGTTGTACAATATAGTTATATTGTATACTAAATTGTATATAATATGAAAGTTGTATATAAAGAAAAAATATTAATAATTATTTTATTTTTTACTGCCCACAACAAATTCCCTAGCTCTGATACTCTTGACACACTCTTGACACGTTAAATATTGTTATATTGTGTGGATATCTGATTTTCTTGTTCATGCTTTGAACTTCCACTAACTTCAAATTAAGCTATTACACCACACTAACGTGGCAATGAATGTGACTGGTGAGTTTCAACCACTTAATAATGAATGTTTGATTTTTATTATTTTTTTGGGTAGTTGATGACATATTAGTTGTAAGCATTTGCACAGGTTTTTTAATTTTATTTTATTTTTTATTTATTTTCTAATAAGCCAATTAATTTGGGACTTTGCGGATCCACAGGACTCCTGCGTTGGTACACACCTATTTGTCTATATTCACAGAAACGCAACCTTCCTGGGGTCTATTTAAAGTCACGTCTCCCCCCCCCCCCTCTTCAAAACAAGCTTTCTTTGCTCTGTCACAATCCTTCCCTGAAAAAACTGATAGATGCAGAACTCATAACCCCAAGAAGGTATTTTTTTTCATTGAACTCCATTAGGGTCTTTAATCTACCATGATAAATATGATTAGCATATAAGAACAATTCAGAAAGGCATTAAGGGCTGTTCTGGAGGGAAGAATGATTCACATCAATAAGAAATTACAGTAAATGGCAATGGGAACTTTCTTCACAAGGGATACCTTTATATGAACAGTTATTTCCATCTGCTTGTAAATAAGAATACAGATTTTGACATATACAAAAATTAAGTGGAGAGGGGAATAAAGTACTTGAGAACTGATTAAGCACGCTTGTCATACCAGTAAAAATAATGCACCAGTCAGTCTTATGAATTACTACTTCATTTCCCCTTTTCCTTTCGGAACTTTCATCCATCTGCAGTACATGATTTTATATGTTCATCACTTCAAATATTATAAATGTCAAGGCTAGAGATCACATATCGTATCTTAAGTTCCCTCATTTACACAAGTAGCCATATCATAAATGACATGCCAATTTTGTAAAATTATTCTTATCATAAATGACATGCCAATTTCGCATCTATTTCCACAAAAAGATATGAAGTGAGGCAAAAACATAAAAACCTGTATGTTCACTAATGGAAGGTGAGTCTTTGAGAATGTGAAGCCGAGACTGGAGACCCCTCATTGCTCTGAAAGTCGCCATGCCAAGCATCCTGAACTTGAGCTGCAAACTGCAAGTTCCAAAGCACATCCTCAAGAGAAGGTCTATCTGCCGGGTCCTTAAGCAGACACCTAACGCAGATCTCCATCATTGTTTTTAATGATTGATCCAGGCATGCCTTGTGTACTGCTGGGTCAACCATGTTCCTTCGAGCTACATCATCAGCTGCAATGCATCCTTGTAACTGCATGGTGTTAAGGAGTCGTAGAATTATGCACATTATATGAGGTCATCAATCATGCTAAAACATACAATATATCTTGACAAGAGAACAATGACTCCACGCATGTTAGTTCATAGTGTCCTAAATTTTGTATCCAACTGATCCAAAGGCTTAGAGAAAAGATATAAGTTGTGCTTAAGTTGATGGCCGGAGTAAAGCTTAGTGATTAACACCACTAGAGATACAATGAGTTGAGTAACACCACTATTAGAAGATTGGAAATTAAACTGTGGCAAAGTCATAACAACATTCTCTATATCGTTCAATTTTTTTGAATAAGCTTCTGAGGGAACTGTTTGTGACAAGTTTAATATAGTTGAACCAATTTAAATTTTCATATATCTGACTACCAAAAAGAACATATATATGAAAATTAACAATGACATATTGACATAGCAAGGTGTGAGTGTGGTCATTGCAAACAAAGGTAAAACAGTTGAGCACTAAGTTAGCAGTAGGGGTAACAGTTGGTGATGTGTGGTCATCTACAACTGCAAGAAAAACACTTTTTCTTCCAAAATAATTGGTTAGTTTACAGCTCTTCTTATTATGTACAAAAGTAACTTTAATTTTCTTATTGGCTAGTTGCAAATAAAGGGGGAAAACCCAGCAATACTTAGAATTTTGAGCACTAAGTTTGTAGTGGGAGTTACATACTGCTGGATTGAATCCTGTCTTGTATTCAAATTTGGGGTTGCCTTTTCCTATGATCTCGTATAGTATTTGAACTCTAATTTTTGTTTTCATATTATTGATCTTGGTTACCATGGCAATTAAACTATTAGGAGAGAGGGAGAAGGAAAGGGAATTGGCAGACTTCTTATTGGTAAGTTAGAAAGCAGTCTAATGTAAATGCTTCAAGTCAAACTTTGAAAATTTAACACTAAATTTTTTTATAAAAAAAAGAAGAAGAAGACTGCAGACACTTTGAAAAGTTGTTTTCCAGTATATAACTATACATGGACAATACCCATCCTAAAATTAGCGAGAAGGGAAAAAAGATGAGTAAATTATTTTTCCAAATCATGGCATGGAAAAAGATACAATTTCCATGCCATTCCAGACTTTACAATGCATTAACCATGTAAACAATAGACATTTTAGAAAACAGTCAATTAAGTACACACTATCTCCTAATTTTGAGAACCATACAACTAGATGTTGTTGATATTACTGTTTTGGTTTATGAGGAGAAATGAAGAAACGCATTAAGAAAGGGTGTCAAAAGAAAATTATAATAACAGAACCATTCTTACCCGATCTTTTAGAATGTCCACTTCACTTCCAGATTTTACTTTTCTACCCAAAATGATTTCTAGCAACATCACTCCGAAGTCATAAACATCACTTTTGGCTTCATGTGTAACCCTGTGGTGTGATAGTTCATAGACAGCAATTGTGTGAAACAATATTACTTGACTATATAATTAACAATAACAAAATAAACAAATCAAGTGTGCGAGTGTGTACTTTTGAACACACACACCCCATAATTGGATATTAAATCTGATGATATGGAAATGAGAACGACCATAAATCATTATTATCCTCAAGCCAGTTAATAATGATTTTCAGTTAGTCAATAGGTAACCTATATACACCTCTCAGATAGGTTTTACTTTCTGCATAGAGAGAAAGAGGGGGGGGGGGGATAGGTTTCACTGCAATTGCAACAGCTCATATTATATATATATATATATATATATATATATATATATATATATATATATATATATGATTTAAGGCCTTTTCCTTAACAATATATTTTAAATTATTAATTGTATGACTCAAAACCATACAAAATTTCAATTGCAAACCTTGCATTAACAATGGAATCTTTGGATCCGCTAGGCAGGCTTCCACGACCAAACTGCAAGGATGAGGAGAGGGGGAATATAAATTCAAAGGCTTTGCCCCAAGGAAAAGAATACACCACTCAATAAAAAGAAAAGTTACCTTTACCATGTTCTCAGCTAATAAAGGCAAATTGTAACAGCTAATTTTTGCAACAAGGTTCTGATCCAATAAAATATCAGTTATTTTAAGATTATTGGAATATACACCAGGTACGATCCCCGTATGTAAAAATTGGATGCCCTTTGCTACTCCTATTGCAGCAGTTATACGTTGTGTCCAAGTAAGAGAGTGTTGAGAATGTCCCTCTGCCAAATGAAAGCAGTGACCAATCATTATGTTAATGTATAAAGCAACTCAAAATGTCATGATGGAGAACATAATGTGGCACCTAGATGCCACTACTCTATGGTCTGAAATTTAAAGAATGAATAATTTACGGATGGAAAAAATCACTCACTCGTTAGATGATGATCATAGGTACCTGAACTAAATGTTTTCACTATATCATAAATGATCTTTACATATGATCAAAGGTAAATATAAAAAAAATATCAACAATTCAAAGATAGTTTTGAAATGGGATTTCATGTGGAGGAACCCTTTCAAAGAATGTTTGCAGACCCTAAGATCCTGCATACCACAAAGGGAGTTTGTATCCTCCAATCTAAGAATTGAATGTATGGATTAATAACATACCAGAGACCCAGCTCCTTAGTGTGCCATTTGGAACATATTCAAAGACAAAAAAAATTCTGCTGACACTTGAATCATCCAGGTAGCACTCAAAGCAGTGTCCCAAAGCACTGACCAAATGGCGATGCCTGAGTTTTAATATCAGCTCTATATGGTGCATAAAATTTTGAGTGCTGTGGCTTTTTTTCATTTTTAGGCATCTAACAGCTACAATAGAACCATCCTTTAGCCTGCCTCTGTACATCTGAGAACATGTAATTTGATAAGGAAATTAAATACGCATCAAATAGCACTAATCTTAAAGAGAAATAGTTTGGCATTTGATTAACTGTGTACAAACAAGCTACCGGTTCATTTCAATTGAGAAAATGCATAAATGTGTAATCAAGGCAGTAATGTTTGGCCTATATACTAGAAAACTTTATCAAAGTAATCTATGACATACCAGAAGGAATCCCAAAAATTTTATGTGAGAATTAAATTTGAGAGTAGACTAAAGCTGCTTGTGACAAAAGTCTCATGTATATAGTAAAACAGAATGCATACCTGTCCATGAGAACCTTCACCCATGAAAGCAGATGTGTCAAAGTTGTTTGTAGCCTCCTCAAGTTCTTCCAATGAAAAGGTTCGATACGCTGGAAGACCCAGTTCTCCCATCTTCATTGTTTGAGATATATACCCTTCAGGGAGAATTAAGCATATGTCAGATACATGATAAAGTTGGAAGAATGCTTGGCTTTTCCTGTACTCTTTCTAATAAGTAAGAGGCTTGAATTGAATATAATGCACTTGAATACTGAAATCAATGCTCTTTTAAATATAACACCTATTTACTGAACTCAATTATACCTTGTGATCCAACTACTTAGGCTGACTTTACAAAAACTTCCTTGCCATGTAACTCTTCATAGAGCTGTATTTAGTTGTTTTTAAATTAGAGGAGCATTCAACCATTTGATGCAAACATCTTAAACCAGAATTTAGTGGTGGAAGGCTCAAAGAAAGGATAGTTCAGGGTCAACTTTAGGCCTTACTACATTCAACAGTGCAAAAATCACTAAATAAAATTCATAATATGATCACATTTCCTTTATACAGCTTGATGAAAGCGTTATATTAATGGACAACTGATGGAGTTAAAAACCATTTGATTCTGTAATAGCCAATACAGGTTTAACATTGTACGTGTAATTTAAGAAATGATTTATTTTGATCAAAGAACATTTATCTTTGTTGTTATTGGAATATCTAGAAAAAGAACCTATCCAACACATTAATTTTATATGTGGGATTATCCAAAAACAACATAAAACTGTATTTCACTCTGCATACTCATATTTAAAAATGCACACAAGCAGGTGTCTACACCTGTGCACACATGCACATGCACACACGAGAGAGAGAGAGAGAGAGAGAGAGAGAGATGAAACCTTACTTGCATCCGAAAGTATCTTTGAGGTGTACCCAGTGGATGCATTCTCTGCTATTAATCTTGTTGGAGGTTTCTTAACCTTTGTTTCTCTCCTGGCATTTACTCTTCTAACCATCAAGTAAGCTAGTCCAAGAAGTGCAATTCCTCCAACAAGCCCTCCAATTATAGCCAAGAAAAGAACTGCTTTAGATGCTTCTTTCCATTTCTTGTGATGTGGAGGAATGCCCACAGCTAAGGCTTCATTGCGACAAAACAAAAACGGATGTTGACTTTGTTTTCCAGTGGCCAAACAATTCCTGGCATACAGGACAACCCTTTCCTTAGAATCTGTCAGGAGACAGCTAGGTAGGCTTCCAGTCAAAAGATTTGAGGAAAAATCCACAAATTCAAGTTCAGAGCTGCAAGATAGATTTTCAAAAAGCATTCCTGTGAATTTGTTCCCTGCAATACTCAGATAAGTAATAAAAGGCAGTGATAACAAGGACGTTGGGAATCTTCCCACAAATGTATTGATAGACAAATCCAGCCATTGAAGCTGATAATAAGAGCTCACTTCATCAGGGATGCCAGACCTGAACCTGTTCTTACTCAAGACAAGAGTAACCAACTTGTTGCCAAGTCGAGGGAATTGAGGTCCAAAAGCATTATCTTCCAAATCAAGCACTTGAAGGTTTGTCAAACGTTCAAAATCAGGCACTGCTCCATAAAAGTGGTTATGTGAAACTGCAAGAACTCTAAGATTCTCCAAGTTACTTAATGCACTTGGCAGAGACCCATTGAACGAATTTTTCTTCAAACTTAAAACAGTCAAAACAGGGAGTGAACCCAGCCAATCTGGTAGCTGGCCAGCAAACATATTGTCATCAAGTATTAGTGTCTGAAGGCTTGTTAAGGATGAAAGCTCTTGAGGAATGGAACCATACAGGAAATTGGAAGTCACATTAAATATTTCTAACGATGATAAACGTGCAATTTTACCAGGTAAAGTTCCCCATAAACCCAGAGAGACCAATGTGAGAACCTTCAGGTCAGGAAGCTTAACTAGGGTGGTCACAAAGGAGTCTAACGAAAAGTTTCGAGGTAAAAGTGGAACTCCCTTGTTGCCAATTATATGCAGCTGGGTTATGCTTCCTTCATAGCATAAAACAGTTGAAGATGAATTTGCTTCAGTGTTGCAGAAATCTGTGTTGTTATTCCAGCTGCTTAAAACAACTGGAAAGTTTAGAAGTCGCTGAATTCTTAAAAGGGTCTGAACCTGGGAGGTTTGCAGTTGCTCTGAGTGATTGATGAAAAGCAAAAAAATAAAAATAACTAGAAGCTCATAATGGTGCAACATTTTTCCCATTGGCACCAGCAGTAAAGGCAAAGCACAGAAGAGATTTCACAGAGCTTTGGAAGAAGAAAATGGAACAACAAAGTGCAGAGGTCTTATCACTAATACTGAAGGTAATCTAACAAGTATTTAAAGACCATGAAATTCGTAGCTTCTTAACTACTAAAGCTCAAGCTCCCAGGATCACAAGCAAAATTCCTGCAACAAAATATATATACATAAACAGATAACTCAGACAGTTTTGTAACAAAATATTCAGAAAAAGGGTACGTTACTAAGGACCCAAAAAAACCAAAAGAATTATTTCTTGATAATTATATACCAAAATCACAAAATCTTTCTTCTTCTTGTTTTTCTGGTCAAAGAGAAAAGAGAGAGAAAGCGGCATTGTTTATGTTGCAAATATTTTAATTTTTAAGTCTATTCTTTATCTCAAACATGAATATTACCTATATATGCTTCATTAAAAGCTTACCTCTATAAACAACACACAAATCACTTTGACCTTCAGAGTTCGAATATGCGAGTACTCTCCAAGCTCAAGATCGAGATAACCCAGTTAAATTTTTGTAGCCTGGGAACAAATACAATGCTTTATTTTCCTCTCTCAATCAAAAGGAATAGATGCAGCCAATTCTGCCCCAAAACTTTTTGCTCAAGCCTGTGACCAAACTATAGTCAATCAAAAGTTAAAAAAAAAAAAAAAAAAGATGATTATAACTTTCAAATGAAGTTAACAATCCCCCATAATTGTTTCCAAGACCACTGCAAACGCCAACCAAATCCAACCGAAATAAGAGAGAGATTGAAAGAGAGGTTTTATATTTTATAATATTCAGTGTGTACTTATGTCGGTGATCAGTGTTTTGAGTTTGTAGAGTAGGTGATCTATGAACAAACTCTAATGTAATATTTTCATGTTAGTAATAATATAACTATACTTCTTTACTAAGCCAAAAATTTTTTAAAAAAAATACAAACAAACAAACCTCTGAACTTCAAAAACGACAAATACCCAACTCAGGTTAAGCAATAGTATATGCATCTCGGATCACACATTTTTATAAGAAATAAAATAACCAACAGAAGAAGGTTCATATCACATGATAGACCCTGCAACTGCAAGTATTTCAGATGACCCAATTGAACAAAACCCAAAAGTTTTTCAACCACACATTCAACAGACCTGTCAAAAGAAGGGGCATCCAAATCTAACTGACACATAAGAGTCTTTTTCACGAGGAGGTTTCTGTTTAGACACGCCAAGACAAGTAAGTAAGTGACACAAGTTCGAAACTCACACACAATATGACCTGGAAAGCTTCACCAGCCGACACTTCAATTTGCCCAATAATAATAAAAGAGTTAATAATCTCTTTCTCCATTACTTTATTTGACAACTAATTCTCAGAGGTCTTAAAGGGAAGCCATTGTTGAAGAAGAAAAAGCAAAAAAAAGAAAGATTCTTGCAGAGAAGGGAAGCTCCTTTATTCCACTGCGTGTGACCAAATCTATATAGTCTCAGATTGTGGAGTCCAGCTGATTTTAGTACAGGGAATTTAATGTTGAAGTTAATATTTTTGTTTTTATTTTTAAATGTAATGTAAGCTCTCGCTTTCTGGGTCTGGGAAAAGCTTTGGCGTTCTCTGGTTGTGTCACTTTATGATGGGGTGGCCCCTATGTTAACGTAGCCTGTTGCTTTTGGCGCCAGTCTATCTCTTCCTCTTTTTTGTGTGTGATAAATCCAAATCTATATCTATTCTATAGTGTGTGTATATTATATACAAAAGTAGCATTTAGCCTGTTTGTTTAGAAAAAAAAGTGGTGTTTTCAGCTGCGGTGGTTTTAGATTTTTTTTTTTTTTTAAAGTTATTAAGGAATTTAAATTATATAAAATCTAATAAAGTTATAACTTGAATATTTGTTTCAATTATGAATCGAGTTATTAAAGAGAGTAAAATTGTTATAAATTTAAAGCCAAAAACGAACATAACTATCATCACCATTGAAGTTAATAGACAACCACAATATTTTTCTTGGTACCAGTTTTTAAGAAAAATGAAATTAAAGATTATTTTTATTGAATAAGTTGAACAAACTATAAATTTGAATGTAGGGGTGTGCATGGGTCGGGTTAAGGAGATTTTTTAACCCAACCCACCATGGTGGGTCAAAAAAATTCAACCCAACCCAACCCACATGTCAGGTTGAACCCATGGGTTGAACAAATTTTATTTTTGTTATTATTATTAGTAAATTGTGTAGAAAAAAATTTATTTAAAAAACCGAAAGATTAGTATCAATGTAACTCCTTAAAGACAAACAACACTAAAGATTAAACAACAATAGTAATTTACTAGGGTTTGTGTGAACTAATTGACTTTTATATACGATAGGAAAAACTAGTTATTTTTAAAAATTTATTAATTATATAATATATTTTAAATATATATTAAATATATGAGTGGGTCGGATTGGGTTTGGTGGGTTTGGAATTTTATGACCCAAACTCAACCCGACCCACTATCAAAAAAAAAAATTTGTAACCCAACCTACTAAGCCCTAAAAACCGACCCAACTCGCCGGGTTGGGTTGGGTCGGATCGGTTTTGGCGGGTTGGCTGCACACCCCTATTTGAATGTTTAACAACTTTTATCTTTTTGTTTTATAGTAGGTTTTTTGTTCAATAATTAGATCACTTGTTGTTGTCTTATCTTGTTTTTGTTTAGTTTTTGTTTGTTGTTATTTGGGCTAATATTTATTGTTGTTATTTAAGTTTTTTTTCTAATATTATAGAAGGGATTAAGGATTATGTTTGGGGGCAAAATTAATTTTGGAGTAATGTTATATTCACAATATTTTTACAATAAATCTTAAGTAAAAAGTTGTTATTGGTGGATAAAAAAATAATATCAGTATTGAGCCCAAATTAGAATCAGTAACAGCTTACCACATTGGATTTGTTGTAAAATTATTGTCAAATGTTGTGAATATAACGTTATTCTTATTTTTGTTAAAGCCAACTTTTTTTTAATTCTCAAGTTAGGGTGTTCTAACATTTTTATTAGGGTGGTCACAATAGGTTAGTTTAACATATAATATATTTTTTAAGCAAGTGTATATATGCCATTTTTTTTCAAGTCAAGGTGGTCCTGTGACCACCCTAGCTTGCATGTAGAGCCGCCAGTAGTTTTCAGTATTCATTCTCAGTTTTCATGGGACCTATCACTGCCGATACTGTATTTTTTCTGGCCCCGATTCACGCATCAAAACAAAGATGAAAAGAAAAGTCAAAAATTTTGAAAAAAAAGTGCAAAATCATGAATTTCAAAGCCAAAAAGGGTAAAAATAAATACAATGTGAATGGATGGTGAAGAAAAAGGTCACAATGTATGAAAAACCCATTTTTGCAGCCATTAGGACCAAGACCCTAACTGGGTATGGTCAGAAAGTTAACTTTTTTATCCAGCCGTTGGATTGTATTAAATTTTGGACCATCTCATAAGACATATTTTTCCCTTTGAAACTATAGTTTATGGGCAAAATCGGAGATAAAACAGATGAGATATCACCAAAATACCAAAATCCCTAATAAAATCTTCACTTTTTTTTTAGGAACAAATGGGTGAGAACTGGAACAAGTGGCTTGGACCATCTTGAAGAACAAGGTCTCAGCTAATTTTCATCGAAAGGGCTTGATGATATCTACTTCGGATTAGAAGATATGAATTTTTCAAGAAAAAACGTCACAGAATTTTCAACTCTGCATCACCTTCCTTTCAAGTGCTATATCTCGACGATCGTAACTCCAAATCGAGCGAGGCCATGACCGTTGGAAACTAGACATCTAGAGCTAGCTTTCCGAGCATATAAAGTTTAAAGAAAATGGAGCTTGGAAATGCCTCCAAATAGCTACACAAATATCAAGCCAGAAATTAGAAAAAGACGAAATAGGTTGATGAGGTGGCAAAAATGGGAGGTTAGATTAAGCGTAACATGTTACACTTATGGGCGGCTAGCATAAGTATAATATGTTACAATTATGCTAGCCTCCCATTTTCTCATTTCCCCTATGAATTCCCCCTATTTTTGAGAAAAAGAGTGAAAATAGAGATATAGGGAGTAAAAAGTGAAGAAAATCATTATAAAAAAAAAAGTAAGGAAATTCTGAAAAAATAAGCCTAGAAATTCTGAAAATTTTCTCTCTCTTCTCTCTCTCTCTCTCTCTATAGGAAACCCACCAAAAAAAAAAAGTCTCATCCATTTTTGTTTGTAATCTTGGTGGGTAAGGCTATAGGGATGGGTTAGTTTCTTAATAACTACACCCATCCCACCATCTTTATTATGTTGTGCATACCATTTCCATATATATAAAATCATTTCTTTTGATCTTGCTTGTTGTTCATAGTTGCTTTATTTTCCTATGTTCTTGTGTATATTGTGTATATATCTCTCTTTATTTCTATGTTCACATTATTATTGATGGTTTATGTTATTATGCTTGTTTCCCTAGATGGGTATTGAACCATCTCCTAGAACTTGTACGGGAAGTACCCTTAGGGGGAAAAAATCTCATCCCACCTAAGCATCTAGGGATTTTTACTATTCTTGCTTTTAATTTATGTCATCCCTTTAATTTCTTGCACAATCCCCCTCCCCCTTTTACCTTATTGCACTTATATATATATATTATACCTAGACACCTAAATAAATAAAAAAAATTCTATTTCATCCCTCTTAAATGGTTTTTAAACCTTCAATAAAGCACAATATGGGTATGTCTCATAGAAATGGTTGATGGTTTAGAACTCCCATCTCCTTATGATGAAGAATCCATAGGGCTTGAAAGAGATTAAAATCTATTTAAGAGAGATATAAAAATAATAATAAAATAACTTTTTAATCAACCTTTACAATATTTCAACCCTTTAAATTCTATACTCTTTACTTTTATGTCATTTAAATTTCAGCTCTTTATTTCAATGTCATTTAAATTTTTGCGCTTTACTTTCCTTGCAATTTATTTTCTGCACTTTATTATTGTTGTTTCTTTACATTTCTCATTATTAAAGTTACCATAAAATAAATATACTTGGGTAAAACATTTTCCCTACACACAATTCTAAGAAAATGCCTTTTCAAAACCATTTTTCACCTTTTTCTTTTAATAAAAAATGTTTTTCCTTTTTCTTCTTAAAAGTTTTCACACAAAAAAAAAAATCCTATTTTAAAGCTTTTCCTTTTTTCGAAATGAGTTTTCAAAGCAATTTTTTTGTGCTTTTCTCATTTTTTTAAAGGGGGAAAAATAAATGTTTTCAAAGGTTTTCAAAAAACAAAATGTTCTCAGAAAACGTTTTCATAAATAAAAATGTGTTTTTTTTTTAAATGCTTCTTCACAAAAATACATGTTTTCAGAAACGTTTTTACCACGTTGAAGAAATTTGTTTTCAAATAGTTGTTTTCAAAAAAAAAAGAATGAGTTCTTTTCTTCCCTAAAAAGAGAGCCGAATTTTTGCAAAAAAGAAATTTAAAAAAAAATAAATGTGTTTTACCACGTTAGCTTTTCCCACCAAAAAAAAAAAATCTTTTCTCCCTTCCATTAAAAAACTAAAAAAAAAAAATTCTTTTGAAGAAAAAGTGTTTTTACCGCATAAAAAAAATGTTATTTCTAGAGAAATTGTTTCCAAAATCTTCTTCCTTTTTTAAGAAACCCGAGAATTGTGAAGTTTTCTTTAAAAATATATATATAAATAAGGGTCTTAAAAAAATGTTTTTCTCAAAATTTCTCCATAAAATCTTTTTTTGAAAAAATGTGCTTTTTTAAAATAATAAACGTTAACGTTTTAACATTTTTTATGCACTTTAATTTCAAACATTTTTCTTAAAATAGTTGTAGTTTAAGGATTTGTGTTCAAGGTTCATTCTCTTGAGTCCTTGAACGCCCTTAAAACTTACATTGTCCCTATAATTTCTTGGCACTAATGAGTTTCATTTGTCATCTATTAGGCATGATAAAATTTATAAAAATAAAAAAATAAAAAAAAAAGAGAAAATTGTGGATGACAAAAGGTGCTACTCTTCCAACTTTCTCTTTTTTTATATTGTAATTTATTTTTATATAGTACTCACATGCTATTGTATAGTATATACTTGTATGATCTCTCACATGTTACCTATGTATATACTTCACGTGTCTTGATTGTATATTGTAGGGGTATTGGGCCCAGTAATTTATGAAGGACGGTCCAACGAGGTCTTTTGGGCTAGAAACCCAAATCCGAAAACATCAAAATGATCATGGAGTATTTAAGTGTCCCATACCGTCCGAGGAGTAGATTTGTCCTCGGAATGTTAAGCCGAGGATACAAAGTATACGTGGAGGACAGTAGAAAGAGCGGTGGAATGTCTAAAGTAAAGCTGCTACCACCGCCCATATATTAAAGACTCTGTAATTGATACGCTGACAGTATAGATGAAAGGATGGGACCTGAGCATAGAGCTTGGAACTTGGTCCCAAATCCCAGCGGGCTTTAGGGAAGAATGGATGGGACAAGTATCCAAAAATGAGGGTTGCAACCATGTGGTGGAAGAGGATGAAGAGAAGAGGAGGAGTATAAATGGGAGGGAAGGCATACGAAGAATGGGAGGCTTTTTGAGAAAGAAAAAGGGTATGATAATCAATATTTGTATCCAAACTTGAGAAATACTATTAGAAACTATCCTCGGAAACAGTCCGAGGAAGAATTCTCAGTCTTACTCTTTGCAAACGATTCTTTGTTTTGTTCCATTGGGCCCAAAACCCGTTCTTTTTGTAATTGTCTAAGCCATCCTTGAAATCTAAATTACAAACCCATCCTCTACAAATTAATTGTGAAGAAAGGCCTTTCAAGCCCATCTTCCTCCCAGTCGTGGTTTGGGAATTTGAATTGAGTCCTTACAATTGGCGCCGTCTGTGGGGATTTAGTCTTTAAGGAAGTTTAGGACATCATGGTAGGATCAGGACCACAACGCAGTGCGGAGTCCGTGGGCTCTCAGCATGAGGATCACTCCTTGCATCCTGATCACGGAGAGAACCGAGAAGGAAGTGTACATACTACACACACCATCAGAAGTGCAAGTCATTCGCAAGGAGGAAGCAGAGCTCCTTATGAAAGAAATGCCAGGGCCATGCAGAAGGAGATTGACGGCCTAAAGAGGAGATTGCACCGTGAAAGGCGGAGGAGAACTCCTCCGGTGTCTGACCCCTTTTCGGAAGTATCCGAGGATGACAATTACGGGCAGAGATCCAGAACTCCCCCAGGTGAATATGTCTCTTCCGAAGAAGACAATCTGTATGAGAGACGTGGCAGAGACTACCCCCCTAGGGGCTTAGGAAATGACGCAGTGGGAAGAGCATTACACCAAATCTTCAGATCACCCTTCGCGCGCAGATTGGAAGAAGGAAGGTTGCCTCGGCGCTTCACACAACCGGCCTTCACTCTTTACAATGGTCGGACGGATCCTGTGGAGCACGTAAGCCATTTCAGCCAGAGAATGGCAGTGCATTCTAGGAATGAAACTTTGTTATGCAAGATTTTTCCTTCCAGCCTAGGGCCCGTAGCCATGAGATGGTTTGACGGCTTAAGGGCAGGCTCCATTGATTCTTTCAAAGAGCTTACTAGGGCATTTGGTTCTCGCTTTATCACGTGCAGTAGAGTTCCTCGTCCATTGGATTCTTTACTATCCATGGCCATGAAGGAAGGGGAAACCCTGAAAACATATTCGGACCGGTATTGGGAAATGTTCAACGAAATTGACGGAGACTTTGACGATGTAGCAATAAGGACCTTCAAGGTCGGCCTACCAACGGAGCATGACTTGAGGAAATCCTTAACGAAGAAACCTGTCAGAAGCGTACGTCGACTGATGGATCGCATCGACGAGTACAAAAGGGTTGAGAAAGATCAGCAGCAGGGAAAAGGCAAGGCGAAGGTTATCCCACAAGAAAGGAGGGATTTCAGGTCGGACCGATACAACAACAATAGGCCTGCGCGGGATTTTTCTAGGCAGGCTGGTCACATGCCCCCACAAGTGGTCAACACCGTCTTCAGGGAGCCGGTGCAGCAGCTGTTGGAGAAAATAAGGCATGAGCCTTTTTTCAAATGGCCAAATAAAATGGCAAGGGACCCTTTGAGACGCAACCAAAATCTCCACTGCCATTATCACCAGGAGAGAGGTCATACCACCGAGGACTGTCGCACTTTGTGGAATCACCTGGAACAATTGGTTAAAGAGGGAAAGCTGAAGCAGTTTCTGTACCAACCCAACGGGCGAGGAAACCAATCAGGAGTGGCAAACCACGACGGTCCTTCATCCAGACCTCCTCTAGGTACTATCAATGTCATTTTTGCAGCACCTGGTAGGACTGGCTCAGCTCCTTTTAGGGTAATGTCAGTGGCTCGAACATTGGCCGAAGAGTCACGGGATCAGCCGAAGAGGATTAAGGCAAGTATCCTGCCAGTCCTAAGTTTCTCTGAAGAGGACAAGATGGGTACCATCCAGCCTCATGATGATGCCTTAGTGGTAACCCTCAGAATAAGGAACTATGATGTAAAGAGGGTAATGGTTGATCAAGGCAGTGGCGTAGATATCATGTACCCTGACCTATTTAGAGGCTTGAAGTTAAGAGTTGAAGATCTTATGCCATATGACTCACCCTTGATAAGCTTTGAAGGGAGATCTGTCATTCCAAAGGGGCAAATTAGACTGCCGGTGCAATCAGGTCCGGAGGTGGTAGACGTAGATTTCATCGTGGTCGATGCTTATTCTCCCTATACAGCTATTGTGGCAAGACCTTGGCTGCATGCGTTAGGGGCTGTTTCCTCAACCTTGCATGTCAAAGTCAAATTTCATTCTGGAGACCAGGTGGTGGAGCTACTTGGGAGTCAGTCTGTGGCTCGACAGTGTGTCACGGCTGCAATTCTGCATCGACCAGAACCAGACTCCTCGGCCTCGGCTAACAGAGAGACATAGCAATCAAAGTCTCTTCACACAGCCGAGGTAGATGAGGCGGTATGTGAAGAATTGGAGAAAATTCTCATAGACAATGATCCTGAGAAGTTCTTCCAGGTTGGAGTTCAAATGCCGCAGGAAGAGAAGACAGAGCTGATTTTACTTTTAAAGAAAAATATGGATGTATTTGCTTGGAACGCGTATGAGACCCCTGGAGTTGATCCGAACTTCATATGTCATCATTTAAAGGTCAATCCAACTGTAGTGCCGAGGAGGCAACCACCTCGGAGGTCCTCCAAAGAACATTCCGAGGCCGTAAAAGAGGAAGTGCTCAAACTCAAAGAGGCAGGGGCTATCAAAGAAGTGTTTTATCCTGAATGGTTAGCCCATACGGTGGTGGTGAAAAAGAAGAATGGGAAGTGGAGAGTTTGTGTAGACTTCACAGATTTAAACAAAGCTTGCCCAAAGGACTCATTCCCGATGCCTCGGATTGATCAATTGGTTGACGCTACTGTTGGACATCCTCGGATGAGTTTTCTTGATGCTTTCCAAGGTTACCACCAGATACCTTTAGCCGTTGAGGACCAGGAGAAGACTGCATTCGTCACTCCGACAGGGAATTATCACTATAAGGTAATGCCCTTTGGTTTGAAAAACGCAGGGGCTACCTACCAAAGGATGATGACGAGAATGTTTGAGGCCCAGCTAGGAAAAACTATTGAGGTTTACGTGGATGACATGGTGGTGAAGAGTAAAGAAATTTCTGCACATCTGGAAGATCTGAGCAACACTTTTCAGAAGCTGAGAGAATATAAATTGCGGCTCAATGCCTCTAAATGCTCTTTCGGTGTAGGATCGGGCAAATTTTTAGGATATATGGTGACTCACCGGAGAATTGAAGTGAATCCTGCTCAGGTTAAGGCAATAAACAGCCTACACCCACCTCGGAATCCTAAAGAAGTGCAAAGACTAACAGGTATGACTGCTGCTCTCAACCGATTTATATCCCGGTCCGCGGACAGATGCAGACCTTTCTTTCAATTATTAAATAAATGGAAAGGTTTTGAATGGACCGAGGAGTGCGCAGTGGCTTTCCAACAGCTAAAAGAATATCTCTCGCGACCACCAGTTATGTCTCGACCAGAAGTGGATGAAATTCTGTTTGCATATATTGCGGTGGCCAACCATGCAGTTAGTTTGGTTCTTATCCGAGATGGCAACAACATCCAGAGACCGGTTTATTATGTAAGTAAATCTCTGCACGAGGCCGAGCTGAGTTATTTACCACTGGAGAAAGCTATCTTGGCGGTGGTACATGCTACACGAAGACTTCCCCATTACTTCCAGTCTCATACAGTTGTTGTTCTTACACAACTCCCTCTTAAATCTATTCTGCGAAGTGCAGATTATATGGGAAGAATTGCCAAATGGGGAACTGTCCTAGGAGCTTTCGATATCAAGTATATGCCTCGCACCTCTATAAAGGGACAGGTCATCGCGGACCTTGTGGCGGAATTTGCTGAGCCTTCGTTAGAAGACTATCAAGAAGGCATGGGTAAAAAATCAGTAGGCATGGTTTCGTGTGAAGGGCCTCCATTATGGAAAGTCCATGTTGATGGAGCAGAAAATCAGAGGGGGTCGGGTATAGGACTAGTTTTGATATCCCCAGAGGGAATTACTTTCGAGAAATCTTTGAGATTAGGGTTCTCGGCCACCAACAACGAAGCAGAGTATGAGGCCGTCCTCGCAGGGATGAACATGGTTCATAAAATGGGAGGAAAGACGGTGCAAATGTTCTCAGATTCACTATTGGTGGTAGGCCAAGTAGAAGGGAAGCTAGAAGTAAGGGATTCCAGAATGCGAGAGTACCTAACCCAGGTCAGGTATATGCAATCTAAATTTGAGTCTTTTTTACTATTGCATGTATCCAGATGTGGCAATACCCATGCCGACTCATTAGCCACGCTCGCAACGTCCTCGGCACAAAGTCTACCACGAATTATCCTTGTTGAAGATCTGTTGAAACCCACTGGGACGGACGGTAACCCCACTCAAATTCTCCAAATTAGGACTGGGCCTAGTTGGATGGATCAAATAGTAACATTTCTCAGAAACGACATCCTGCCTGGAGAAAAGACTGAAGCAGATAAAATTTGCAGGAAAGCCACGCGTTTTTGGTTATCCGAGGACCAGAAATTGTACAAACGTTCCTTTTCCGGACCATATTTGTTATGTATACACCCCGAGGCAACGGAGCTACTTTTGGAAGAGTTACACGAAGGGATTTGTGGAAGTCACACAGGGGGAGGGTCTTTGGCTCACAGAGCCCTCACTCAGGGCTATTGGTGGCCAAATATGCAGAGAGAAGCGCAAGATTATGCAAAGAAGTGCGACCAATGTCAAAGGTTCGCTCCAAATATACATCAACTAGGGGGAGTCCTGAATCCTCTATCTAGCCCATGGGCTTTTGCTCAATGGGGCTTGGACATTGTTGGACCCTTTCCCAAAGCAACAGGAAATAAGCGGTGGCTTCTCGTGGGAACAGATTATTTCACCAAATGGGTTGAAGCTGAGCCATTATCAAATATCAGAGACATGGAAGCAAAAAAGTTTGTATGGAAGAATATCGTTACCAAGTTCGGCATCCCTCATACTCTCATTTCAGATAACGGTTTACAATTTGATAGCAAAGCCTTTCGAAAATACTGCTCTGATCTGGGTATTACGAACAGATATTCCACTCCGGCTTATCCCCAAGGAAATGGGCAGGCCGAGGCTGTCAACAAAGTAATAGTGAGCGGACTCAAAAAGAGGTTGGGTGACGCCAAGGGGAAGTGGGTGGAAGAACTACCACATGTCTTGTGGACGTATCGAACTACACCACGAAGATCCACAGGTGAAACACCTTTCGCCATGACTTATGGAGCCGAGGCGGTAATACCATTAGAAACTGGGTTCCCAACCCTGAAGAAAAGCTCTTTCATTTCAGATAGCAATAATGATCTATTAATGAGAAACTTAGACTTAGTTGAGGAACGACGAGAAAACGCCATGGTTCAACTAGCTTATTATCAACATAAGCTCAAGCAGGGATATGATTCTCATGTGAAACTTCAACCTCTTGGACCTGGGGACTTAGTATTAAGAAAAGTTTTGGGTACGACGAAGAATCCTGCGTGGGGAAAATTGGGGCCCAACTGGGAAGGACCTTATCGTATTACTTCGGTCGCAGGAATAGGGGCCTACAATCTGGAAGATTTGGACGAACGTGTTGTACAACGTCCCTGGAATGTAAATAATCTACGAAGGTACTATTATTAAATAAAAGGCACTTCGGCCGTTTTTTGTTGTAAACTACATTATATTCATAATCTTCGTTCGTCTAAGTATCAAGCTGAAACTTGGTATGCCTGGATCCTCGGACCACATACCTCGTCTAAATTGATACTCTTTACTAAATGTTAAACAGAACCTAAGTTACGTCTGGTCCTCGGATCATCTACTTTGGGAAAATTAACATTTTAAATTCGTTCGTCTAAGTATCAAGCTGAAACTTGGTATGCCTGGATCCTCGGACCACATATCTCGTCTAAATTAATACTCTTTACTAAATGTTAAACAGAACCTAAGTTACGTCTGGTCCTCGAATCATCTACTTTGGGAAAATTAACATTTTAAATTTATTCGTCTAAGTATCAAGCTGAAACTTGGTATGCCTGGATCCTCGGACCACATACCTCGTCTAAATTGATACTCTTTACTAAATGTTAAACAGAACCTAAGTTACGTCTGGTCCTCGGATCATCTACTTTGGGAAAATTAACATTTTTAAATTTATTCGTCTAAGTATCAAGCTGAAACTTGGTATGCCTGGATCCTCGGACCACATACCTCGTCTAAATTGATACTCTTGACTAAGTGTTAAACAGAACCGAAGTTACGTCTGGTCCTCGGATCATCTACTTTGGGAAAATTAACATTTTAAATTTACTCGTCTAAATTGATACTCTTTACTAAGTGTTAAACAGAACCTAAGTTACGTCTGGTCCTCGGATCATCTACTTTGGGAAAATTAACATTTCGAATTTATTTATCTAAGTACCAAGCTGAAGCTTGGTATGCCTGGATCCTCGGATCATTTACTTGGGAAAAATTAACACTTCCTTTCTTTTTTGTCAAAAACATCAGATACTTAAAATGCATCACTTAAGGCAATTCCCGGCATAATTAAACCTTCCTGGAGTATCAATTTCAATTCAAGTTGTTGCTAATAACTTTGGTAAAAGACCAAGAGATGATATTTATGGAATGATATGATCAAAACAGAGCAAAAAGTAAGAATCATCTAAACAAGTAAAACAACATTCGTGCTTATATTAAATTCAAAATAAAGTACTTTTTCAATCACATTTAGAAATTACACCTAGAGATAAAATAAATAAATAAATAAAAAAGGGAGGAAGGCAGCAGGCATTCATTGTTTCAGCTTGATCTTCAGAGGGCCTTTTGGGTCTTTAGGAGATGGAAGCTGGGCCGAGGACTCAACTGCAATTCCTTTGCCTTTGGGATCATCTATCAAGGGTATTAGATTAGCTTGATCACCCAACTCATCCTTCGAAGATTCCCGAAGGTCACTTGAGGGCTGTACGTCTTCAAGCGCCTATTCTTGTACTGGATCGGCTTGCTTAGGAGCATCTTCAGGAAGAGTGGAATCCTCAACCAAATCACCCCCTTATCCTCAGATGATCCCTGGGCAGCTTCATGGGCAACTTCAGGAATGGAAGAAGCGCGAATTGCGGGAGGATAGTAGACACTCTCTGCTTTCCAAAGAGTGGAAGAGGCATCAACCCCAGCTTGGGAAAGTGCCTCATTCCACACTTGGAGGCAGTAATGCCTACATACCTCGGGAACCTGAGCCTTGAAAGTTTCGGTGACCTCCTTCACGCCTATATCATAACCGTCTTGTTCGGCTTGGTCCCTTGAGATCTCGGCCTCTTCTTTTGCTTTCTCGGCCTTTTTCTTCTCCTCAATGGCTTCCTCTTTGCCCTGATGGCTTCCTCTTTGACCTTCTCGGACTCGTTCAGATCTTTCTTGAGATCCTCTACGAGCCTTCGTGCTGCTAAGAGGTTGTTGTCGGCTTCACGGAGCTTTAGGCGCTGATCCTCAGCTTGATTAGACGTTGTCTTCAGATCAGCCTCCAAGCCTGCCTTATCACTCTCTGCCTTGGCCAACTTTGCTGTGACCTCCTGCAGTTTCTTCTTGTGAAGGTCCGAGATCTTTTGGGCGGTTTCATGCCTGGCTTCCTCGGCCCTCAGAGATTTGTAGGAGTTGATGGCAATCTCTACTGCCCTATGGGCAGATTGAACGGCCTACGAACAAAACTTATAAAAATTAGACATATGTAGATAGGAAATAAAAACAAAAGCCAAGATTTTAGAGAAAGAAAACTTACCATTGCAAGCTCCTTCTTCAAAGTCATGAAGACGGTATGGTCCCTTTTCTTTCTCAGCTCAACCATATCCTCGGGGAGTAACAGCGCCTACTCCAACGCATCCGCGACGCATGCAGCTGTCCCTTCATCGGAATTTCTAATGGACGCATCCACGGTAATGACCTCGTCGTCCATAGATATGTCAGGGAGCCATACAGGGGCGCGCACGGCCACCTGTTGGTCAGTTCTTCTTTCCGACCTAGTCTGTATAGTGCGGGCCTGCTTTCCACCCTTTTCCACCTCGGGCTCCTTGGAAACAGAGCCCTTTCCTACCTCCACCACTTCCTTTCCTTTCGGCTGATCCCTTTTTCTTTTGAGATCAGCTATGTTGGTGCGTTGAGTTTGGGAGGATGGGGGAGGAGGAGGAAGCCTAGCTTCAGGGCCTTTGTCAGCACCCTTTTCTTGAGTCCGAGGGCGCACCTCTTTTGGTGGTTCTTGGACTCGAGGGGCCTTATCAGTGCCCTCAAGGACATCCTTTAGGCTGGGCTTAATCTTTCGTTGAATGCCCATATTGTCAAAATCTTTAGTAGTAGCCTTTGAGATATGGGTAGAGGTGCCGAGGATGGAAGTTGAATCTTCAGGAGAGTAGGGTTGATTAAAAACCTCAAACTCGTCCTCGAAATCTGATACCTCAACTATTTCTTCTTCTTCTTCCTTTACAGTGGAGTGGGAAGACGCGGCCTCACCAAAGGTTAATTTTGTAGAGAAAGGAACTGTGGGAATCCCAACCGGAACGAATTCTGGTGGTTGGATTGGTTGGGTGACCAAGGTGCCTTGAGGAATGGTAGTCCCCTCCGGTAGCAAGAAACCTTCAACAGCAACACTGATCCGAGGAAGACGAGGATCGTGGGCTTTGATCACGCACTTCGGCGCCTGAAAAGCTTTGGATATTGGAGTGTAGCCGAGGATCAGATGAGCTGCTCGGAGTTGGCCGTAAGTGTGCACAAAAACCTCAGCTTGTAGGATCCTATCCAACCGTCCGAAGTCAACGAGATTGGGATGACGATCCGCGGCGTGTGGATCTGTAGAATTATGCAAGTAAAAGAGGGTAAGAATAAGTAAAAAGACAGAGGATAATAGTATGTAAAAGAAATTTCACCTGGAGTCCCTTCCCTTGTCGGACAGGGGAGGCCGTCGTGCCAATTTCCTGATATGATCAGGAAGTCGTTTTTTAGGCCCTTATTTGATTCAGGCAGACATTGAATTAGCCTAACTTCTGGGTATCTAGATTTTAGGTAATACTCGTCTTTTTTGCTTAGGAAATGGAGGTTGTAAACCCAGTTCACGTCGTGGTGAGTGAGCCCTAAGTTCATCTTCTCATTCAAGGCATCTATGGAACCTAGGATCCTAAAGACATTTGGGGCGCACTGGGTGGGAGCTAATCTAAAATCCCTAAGATAATCCCTAGTCACGGTTCCCATGGGGATTTTCA